>NC_090283.1:57722884-58340400 GCF_037392515.1 Haliotis asinina | reverse complement strand
AACACCTAAACCTACAGCTGTACAAACCACCCTAGGGACACCCTGAATACACCCAGTAGTAAACAACTCTTACCTAGGATATATCTGGTCTGTATACTGGACCAGTTCACGAGCATCAACTTAACCTGAAATTATACAAACCACCCTAAGGACACCCTGCAGACACCCAGCAGTAAACAACTGCAACCTAAGATATACATGTATCTGGTCTGTGTACTGGGCCAGTTCAGCGCATCAACTAAACCCGAAGCTATTTTAACCACCATTCCTCCAAAACAATTATCTACACTGTCCGTATGCACAATCTGTTTGATAATTTGACCATTTCCAGAGAATACCACTCACCTGACGCTATACAAACCTCCCTTAAGATGTATGGCTTTAACATTTACCCATGCTATGATGTATCTGGCTTCCATTTGACCACTTCCCCATTTCTGGACACAGTTACATGTTAGTTTTACATTTAACCCTTCAGACCCTCACAAAACCGACTCCGAAAATGAAATGCTCACAAAAAAGTCTGTTCAAACAGTACATTCTGCAAATAACTCTTTATATACTGTGTTAACCAGATCTACCCAAGCTATCATGAATCTGATTTCCATCCCATTCTATTTGACCACTTTACCATTGGTAGAAAATACCTTTGTTCTGTAATATTTGATACAGAGTCTTACCACTACACCACAGCCACACCTACAGCCCTTGATACACCAATCAGTTAAACCTACCTGAATTATCATGTGTCCATCATTGATAATCTCCGTGGTATACATTCCACTAACTGTCCACTTTAACCTGGATACATCTATGGCTCCAATGATTTTGGAAATTTTAACTTTAAATTGTACACTTTTATACTTATCCTATCTCATGATTTGCACATCTCCCTCTTGCTTTGTATACATGTAGTTTCATACGGCAAATGGTAAAATATTTACATTTCATCTACTGCAGTACATATTGTAGACACCACATCAATATGGTTCAATTATTTGTCAGATAGAACACGAGTCATCAGACGATGACATCCCCCTGGCCCCACATATTTGACAGGACAAATCATCTGAAGGTTACTTGATGGTTTTTTTTGACTAAGTTTGAATTGTTTCCATGGAAATCATTAACAAGAGTCTTTAGCAGATGATATATTCCCCCGGCCCCACCATGTTTGAAAGAACAAATCGTCTGAAGGTTACTTCAGGTTTTTTTTAGACTAAGTTTGAATTGTTTCCATGGAAATCATTAACAAGAGTCTTCAGCAGATGAAATATTCCCCCGGCCCCACCATGTTTGAAAGAACAAATCGTCTGAAGGTTACTTCAGTTTTTTTAGACTAAGTTTGAATCGCTTCCATGGAAACCATGAGAAATATTAATGCCATATATCTGTAATCAGTAAAAGTCACCATTTCAAGATCTGTCTCATATCTGCAAAGATCTGATGAAAGATATGAAATGGTTTTCGAGTTGTGCTTCACAAACGAAGCCCATCCCACCATTCTGAAGCTAAGTCAGAAACATTTCCAAGGAACCCGAGAAAATAATAACTCACAAAAGCTTGTAAATCCCAAAAGGCACTACTTTGGGGTCTGCCACACATATCTACCAAGTCATACTGACAGATATTAACAAGTTTTTGAGTTCTGCTCAGGCAATGAAACAAACCTCTCACTTTTGACACTGTGTCCGAAACGTTTCCATAGAAATCAAGAAATTAATAAATCGCAAATACCTGTAAGTAGCAAAAAGCACCACCTTGGGTTCTGATTGATATATCTACCAAGTTTTGCAGAAAAATATGGAACGTTTTTTTAGTTCTGCTCTGGAAACGAAACCCACCCCACCATTAGACTAACGCCAAAATGTTCCGCCGGAAAAACAAAAAAAAATAAAAATACCCAAACTATGTAAATAGCAGAAGGCACAACTATAGGTTGAGATTATTATATCTATCAAGTTTGGTCTAAAAATAAAGAACAGTTTCTGAGTTATGCTCAGAATGATTAAGGACAGGCGAGCGGACAGACAGACAGTGAGACACACGAGGCGTCGACTATATCCCCCTGCATTTCATGCCGGGGGGATAATAAGTCAACATGTCATAATACTGGGGTGTATAAACACACAAATATCTTTCAAAGAGCAAGGAGACTGTCTTTAATGCTTCTTAATTCATTGGCATCTGGGAAAAATACCGAATTGTTCATGTTACCCTGAAGTGATAGGGACACACTCCTAACAACTCTACTCACAGTCAAACTGGCGCACATTGATGGTATCACCAAAACGTTCTGAAAAGAATCTGTAGCGCAGAAGCGCAAGGCAACGTGCACTTGTAACCCAGGAGATAGAGTGGATCTGTCTTTAACACTACAGTTGATGTCATCTCTGAGTGAATGAACAATCCTGCATATGTCGACTCTCCGAAACCTGAACTGACTATGAAGATTTAGATCCTCAAACAATTCCAAACGGTTCGTTCTGTCTCTGAATATCCTGTTTCTGTTCAAGTGCAGCCTGGGGTGTCGATAGACTATGCCTGGCTTACTCCACTTAGGTAGGTGGTGTAATTCCGGGACGTAAAGTAAGGCGTAACTTTTCTAACAACATGGATGCTTATTACGGTGCAGTTCACATTTACACCCAGAGTTGAATTTATGCCTGAGATATGCATACAGCCACTGGGCTGGCAGCTGTCCAACACTGACCAATTCACACTACATCCCTTTAAAACTGACAGACTCCAGTACAGGGATAGCTGGTGTACAACACTGACCAGTGAACTTCATCTCCCTTTAAGACTCAGAGTGTACAGTACAGGGGTGACTGGTATCCAACACTGACTGGTATCCAACACTGACCAGTGTCCTCTACATCCCGTTAAAGGTGACAGTGTACAGTACAGAGGTGGTTGGTATCAAACACTGACCAATGTACACTACAAATCATTAAGACTGACAGTGTACAGTATCGGGGTGGCTGCTGTCCAAAACTAACCAGTCAACCATACAACACTTTAAGACTGTCAGAGTACAGTACAGGCATGGCTGTTGTCGAACACTGACCAGTGTCCTCTACATCCCTTCATTTTTAAGACTGACAATGTACATTACATTGGTGGCTGGTGTCCAACACTGATCAGTGTACTTTGGATCCCAATAAGACTGGCAGTGTAATGTATAGGGGTGGCTGGTGCCCAAAACTAACCGGTCAAATATACAACACTTTAGACCAACAGAGTAGAGTACAGGGATGACTGGTGTCCAACATTGACCAGAGTGTACTCTACGTCCCGTTAAGACTGACAGTATACAGTACAGGGGTGACTGGTGTACAACATTGACCACACTGTACTCTACATCCCTTTAAGACTGACAGTATACTGTACAAGGGAGGACGATGTCCAGCACTCACAGACCAGTGTACTCTACACGTGTTTAAGACTGACCTACAGTGTACTGTAGGAAGGGTGGCTCGTATCACTGACCTATGTACTCTACCTTAGTTACAGACCGACAGTGTACAGTTCAGGGGTGACTGGTGTACAACACTGACCAGTTTACTCTACCTTAGTTAAGAAACCGACAGCATACAGTACACGAGTAGCTTGTGTCCAACACTGACCAGTCTACTATACATCCCTTTGAGACAGACAGTGTACAATACAGTGGTGGCTAGTGTACAGCACTGGAAATTGTACTCTACCTCCCTTTAACACTGACAGTGTACAGTACACGAGTAGCTTGTGTCCAACACTGACCAGCCTACTTTACATCCTCTTAAGACCAACAATGTACAGTACAGGGGTGGATGATATCCAATACTGACCAGTGAACTTGATCTCCCTTTAAGAGTTACAATGTACAGTACTGGGATGGTTTGCATCCAACACAGACCATTGTACTCTACATCCCTTTAAGACTAGTAATGTATAGTACTGGGATGGTTTGCATCCAACACTGACCAGAGTACTTTACCTCAGTTTAAGACTGACAGTGTACTGAAGAAGGGTGGCCAGGAAGTCCAACACTGACCGGTGTACTCTACATCCCTTTGAGACTGACAGTGTACAGTACAGTGGTGTTGGGGTCCAACACTGACCAATGTAGTGGTCAATGAGACCAATAAGGGTGAATACTGTGGTGTTACTACATGCCTTCATGTCATCTTCAGTAAATGGAATATTTAAGGAGACATGCCAACCCTATTTTAGGCCAGTTATGTAATTATGCCACCCGTGTAAGCCCTAATGCCACATTTCAATATGACAACAATGGTTGATATTCTCGTTTAACATTAGTAGAGAATAAGATTTTTGTCACAGTGCCATGATGTAACTGACACTTAGGCACATTTGACTTCACATAGCTCCCTTATCCAGAAAACCTGTAATTCCTGGTGCCATCATATTTACGCAAGAATTCTGCAATTGATAATGCCCTGAAATGTAGCATGACCATAATTATCGCTAAAATGAATGGAATAAAAACAAAGAATGGTATCTGTTTGGAAGCTTTTACTGCCAACAAGAAACGATGGAGGTCACTGCCAACTCTTTGTACAACAAAACACATGATGTCACTATTGAGAGTGACCACATTCAACCTTCACCTTTGCCCATACTACCAGTCACCATTTTTTCAATCCTCAACGACGTGAGAGTTCCAATTGATGGTTTCACTCCAGCATGTTGTAATTCAGGGTACAACCAGTTCAAGGTGGCACCTACAAGAAAGCACATAATGGCACAGGTGCAGTCTGTCTCACAGTCCCTGAACTACCTTATTTTGCCTAATGCCAAGCCTTATCGGTAGTGCTAAAGCCATAGATTTCCTCAGGAATCTCGAGTCTCCATGAGGCTTCTTTTAAAATGGGTTCGTCTTATGGGAAATAACCAGTGTGAGTAGAGTTGACGATCTAAAGCAACAAAAAAGACTGAGAGATGAACCACAGTCAAGCGACCAAACTGACCTTACTACCAAACAAATCAAGTCAACCCGTTTGTTCAACCCTATCTTCAAATAATGCTCGAAGGAATTTTGGCTGCTGCAGTAGGTTTTATTCCTTCAACGAACATTTATTTCAGAAGATCAGTAGGCTCAACATCATTAATTTGGGGTTTTACGAGATCATAACAAGGTAGCTGCTCTCTGCACTATGTAGAATCTTGGAAGACTTGACTTTAACAAACACATTCATAATCATGAACTTTTTAATTACTCCTAGGCAAGAGCCATCAGTAGATGACACATACCCCCAGCCCCCACATATTTCAAAGGACAAATCATCTGACAGTTACTTGATGTTTGTTTAGACCAAGTTTGTATCGTTTCCATGGAAATCATGGAAAATATAAATGCCATATATCTGTAAACAGCAAAAGGCACCACTTCAAGATCTGCCTCATATATCTGCCAAGATCTGTTGATAGATATGTGAAATGATTTTCTAGTTGTGCTCCAGAAATGAAGCCAATTCCTCCATTTTGAGAGGTCTGAATTGTTATCATGGAAAAAAGGAAAAATAGAAATGCCAAATCTTAGTAAACAGCAAAAGGCACCACTTTGTGGTCTGCCTCACATATCTGGCAAATACTGCTGAAAAATATTAAGAAGTTTCGAGCTGTGCTCCGGAAAGGAAGCCCAACCATCCATTTTGAGACTAAGTCCAAACTGTTTGTATGGAAACCGAGAAAATAAGTCACAAAAACCTGTAACAAGCAAAAGGCACTACTTTAGGTTCTGTCTGATATATCTACACAGTTTTGCCGAAAAATATTGAAAGTTTTCGGAGTTCTGCTCTGGAAAGTAAGCCCACCCCACCAATAGACTCACACCAAAACGTTCCATGAAAAAAAATAAAACAAAATAAAAGTGACAAACATCTGTAGATAGCAAAAGGCAGAACAATAAATTTAGTTTATCATATCTGTAAAATTATGGCCTATCAATATTGAACAGTTTTTCAGTTATGCTCCAGAAACAAAATGCTTACGGACAGACAAGCAGACGGACAGACAGATGAGGCATTGACTATATCCCCCTACATGTAATAAAAATATTTTATGCCTTTTTTCTACATAACAGTTTCCCTGCAATAATTGTACATCCTGTCACACAGTTTCCCTGACCTTGTATTCAGCTGGGCACAGATGATTCACAATGCTGTATCAGACAAAAGCACACCAAAGGGAGCATACTCTACCACCAAATGTTTTACATTACCTCCCCCTTGTCCACTGTTAGAGAGACAAATAAATACCCTGTTTCATAAACCACCACTTCGTTGTTCCTGAGGATAACAAAATCACAATAAATCTCAACAGTGATTGATCCTCACATATCTGCTAACATACCTGCCAACAGCACTAATTTATGCCAAACTGTACGGTCACTACATCTTGAATGTACAATGAGACCCGGGATACACAGATACATTCGTTTGCTGTAAATCGTCTGTATAACTGGATTTGAGTCTTTCGAAAACCTGATGGAAAATCCAAAACGATCATGATCATTACTACTTGAATATACACATGTATATCAGGGCCTAATTCAAAGTACATGAATTTACACCTTCTTACACATGGTGCAACCTCAGGTAAGAATTTAACTTGTGGCACTAGACAAGAGGTTGTACCTGCAGCTCAATATACAATTATACACAAAACTGGAGTGATGTCACTGATGACCTACAACATCATTATAAAAAATTACTCTGATAAGATAACTTCAGTTTTTCTCCACAAAACTTCATGCCATGAACTATAATACTCAGTCACTATGAGTGTTGTCATCAAACTCACTTATCAAGACAATGCCTCATCCTACTGTATTTCAAATGAAATCTGTGTTCTCTGACAAGCAAACTATTAACATGAATTTATTGTGGCTATGACTGCCAATAAAAACATTGAAGTTTCTTTCTACATTTCTGAACACTACGACAATATGGCTGCTGACAGATATCACACTCGAGGGATTTTGTGAAGGGACAGCACGTGTGGATGGGATGTTGTAGTTTTATTCCACTTTTAGCAATATCCCAGCTGTATCATGGCAGGAACACTAGACATGAGCTTCACTCACAGTACCCATGTAGGGAATGAAACCTGAGTCTCCTTCATCACTGAAAGGGGTGTCAACCTCCAACCATAAACTGGCTCCTAAACCCACAGAGAATGTGACAAGCCTGTTACTCCAATAGCAAGTCACACTAACCCTAGGCCATAAAGGAGTGTCCCTCCCATAGCAAGGCACACTAACCCCAAGATTGTGAAAGGGTTGTCTTTTCCACACCATGGTGCCTTAACCCTTAAGACCTCTAAAGAGGTCTTCCACCCATACCATGGCCCCTAAAAGTGACCTTAAGTCCCCATCCACAAATCACCTTTACCCTAGGGCATTAAAGGGGTGCCCCAACCATATCAAAGCAACAAGATCCGAAGACTGAAAGGGGTGTTCCATCAATAACATGGCATCCTAACCCAATGACATCAAAGGTGTGCCCCACCAACAGTATGACACCATAACCTTAGGACCTTAAAAGGGGTGTTCCTACCATAGTGTGGGACCCTAACTATAAGACCTCTAAAGGGGTGCCCCACCCATAGCATGGCACCCTAACCTTAAGTCTCTAAAAGGGTCCCACCCATACCATGGTGGACTAACCCTAAGACTCTGTAAGGGGTGCCTACCCATACCATGGCAGCTTAACCCTATCTCTCTGTAAAGGGTGTCCCACCTATACCATGCCAGCCTAACCCTAACACTCCGTAGAGGGTGTCCCATCCATACCATGGCAGCCTGACAGTAAGACTCTGTAAGGGGTGTCCCATCCATACCATGGCAGCTTAACCCTAAGACTCTGTGAGAGGAGACCCATCCATACCATGGCAGCCTGACCCTAAGACTCTGTAAGGGTGCCAACCCATACCATGGCAGCTTAACCCTATCTCTCTGTAAAGGGTGTCCCACCTATACCATGCCAGCCTAACCCTAACACTCCGTAGAGGGTGTCCCATCCATACCATGGCAGCCTGACCCTAAGACTCTGTGAGAGGTGTCCCATCCATACCATGGCAGCTTAACCCTAAGACTCTGTGAGAGGTGTCCCATCCATACCATGGCAGCCTGACCCTAAGACTCTGTGAGAGGTGTCCCACCCATACCATGGCAGTTTAACCCTATCTCTCTGTAAAGGGTGTCCCACCTATACCATGCCAGCCTAACCCTAACACTCCGTAGAGAGTGTCCCATCCATACCATGGCAGCTTGACCCTAAGACTCTGTGAGGGGTGTCACATCCATACCATGGCAGCCTAACCATAAGACTCAGAAAGTGGTGTCCCCCTCATAGCAATGAACAATAACCATTATCAGAGGGGTGCCCCACCCATACCATGGCATACCATACTTAAAAAGAAACACCCTGACTGACCTGAATTACACCGTAGTGCTAACCAGTCTACCAAGGTAGCTGCTCTCTGCACCATATGGCATCTAAAAAGACTTGACTTCAACACACATGTAATCATACAAACATATTCATAAACTTTTTAATTATTACAGAAAACCTTTTAGGTCTTAATAAAAATAATGATTTCCCTGCAATAATCATATATGCTGTCATTCAGTTTCCCTGGCCTCGTAGACAGCTAGACACAGACAGTTCACAATGTTGTATCAGACAAAAGCACACCAAAGGGAGCATACTCTTCCACCAAATGTTCTAAATTACCTCCCCCTTGCTTACTGTCCAGATACAAATAAACTGCTCGTTGCATTATAAAGCAGAACAAAGGAAACTGATCAACTACATTTGGCAGATAAATGCTATATCTATGGTGTGTTAATGAAAACTATATCAGAGCTCCAGGAAAGGTGCGTATTTGTGTATTTTACTCGATAAAATTCAAATTTACTCAATTAATTACCAATCTAGGAGTACAAAAAACGCACAAGAATAGGTCTATGATACCTGGCATACTTTACTAAATCAACTAAACTGGCTTCCGTATGATAATTCATTATGGAGCCCAAACTCTACCACAGCGTTAGCAAATGTGAAGTCCTGCCTATATATTCATATGCTATTACAGCCGTAGCCCCTGACTAGAGATGAGTGTAGTAGTCACATGACTTCGCAGTTGCCTGTTCAAAACTGGCTGCCAACTACTTGGGAACATAGGAATTACTAAAAGGTTAGGTCTGATGAAAACCATTTATGTTTGCCTATTTAGAAATAGGAAACACTCTTTGTAAAAGTTCTCAATTCTATATGATTACATGATGCCATTTAGAAAGTGGTAAATGCAACATATGTCATATCTGGGATTTCACTTTCTTGGTAAAGTACAAAATCTAGGATTTTTTTTAGTTGAGTCCCATTCGGGATTCGAACCTGCACCCTCAGAGTCAGGCACCTAATCGCCAGCACACAATTCTTTAAACTAGTGGGAGTATACAAAATGCTAGTTACTCCTTAAGAAATGTAATTGCTCATACATAAACAGACACGGGTTTAAATACCCAACTGCTTGAAAAAATGTCTGGAGTCTGCTATATCATGTCCAACTGGGAAAATTCTAACTCACCATCTGAACTCATGAAACAACATGATCACCTCAAAGAAACATGTCATTTTGGGGGTAAGGAAGGATATCACCAGAGTGGGGGAGGGTGTGTCACCTAGGTCAATCTACATGGTCACCTGGGGGAGGATCTGTAATCTGGGGGATGATGTGTCATCTGAGAGAATGTGACATCTGGGTGAATCTACATGTTTAACTGAGAGGGATCACTGTCACATACAAGAATGTATTACCTGGGTGAATCTACATGGTGACCAGGGGCAGGAGGTCCCTGTTATACCAGAAGGATATTTCACCTAGGGTAGGGAGTCCCAGTCTTCTTGGGTCAGAATGTGTCAGCTGGGGAGAGGGTTCTTGTTACCTGGGTGGAGGTCACCTGGGGTAGAGACTCCCTTTGATCTAGGGGGATAATGTGTTAACTGAGGAGGGAGTACTTGTCATCTGCAGGGATGGTGTGTCAAATAGGGGAGGGGCCAATCTCATCTGCGGGTTGGGGTGTTAGATAGGGAAGGGGTCCTTGTCATATGGAGACAGAATGTGTCATCTGGAGCCAGAATATGTCATCTGGTTATATCTACATGGTAACTTGAGGAAGGAAGTCATCTGAGGGGGAGGGTGTCTCATCTTGGGCAGGGGTCCCTGTCATCTGGGGGGAGGGTGTGTCCGCAGGGGGAGGGGTCCCTGCCATCTGTGGGGGGAGAACGTCTCACCTGAAGGTCACCCAGGGAAGGGTTTCAATAGATGTCACCTGGGAGAGGATGTGTCACCTGGGTAAATCTGCACTATCAGCTCTGTGTGTGTCTGAGAGAGAGAGAGAGAGAGAGAGAAAAGAGAGAGAGAGAGAAAAGAGAGAGAGAGAGAGAGATGTCGCCTGAAAGGGGGAGTAGCAGCACTAGAATGGGGAGTAGGATTTGTGATCTTTGGGGTAGATGTGTAGACTAAGAGGGAGGGGTATTTGTCATCTGGGGGTAGATGTTTCATCTGAAGGGGGAGGGGGATCTGTCATTTGGAGGGGTAGATGTGTCACGTGAAAGGGAGGAGCAGGATTTCACCTCGACCAACAAACACTGGGATGCCCAACTCTTAGTTTAAAGGGTCCTTGATGACACTATGAGGGTCCAGTGAACCTGATTCGGGCCATCGTGTTATCACCCTGTAAAATCTGGGTAACATAGCGACAAATTGACAGTGAGACACGATAGTGCGATATGGTGACACGATACGGTGATGTAGTGATATGGCCAAAAGTGAAATAGTGATACGAAGACACAACATTGCGATAACAAGACACGAAATGGTGATAACATGACACGAAACAGCAATATTGCCATGTAGTGATACTGTGATAATGCGAAAAGGCGATAAAGCAATATAGAGTGTCAACACAGCGATATCGCTACATAATAATATATATGATATGGTGATATAGCAATACTACGATAAAGCAAAATTGTGATAATGCAAAATTGTGATAACGCAAAATGGTTACGTGACACGGCGATACGATTTTGCGATATGGTAATAAAATTATACATTCATCTTTATATCAGTTTGTAAGGTACATGCATATGTATATGTGTGTAATGTGTCCATGTTGTATTTGAATTAGTATGGTAAGAGCTTTAGTCAGAAAGCAAATCCTTCCTAGGGATTTCATGTAATGATAATATTCGGTATGCATAGTAATCTTTAATGCATGCAGAATATGGTGCTATTGTGTAACTCATCGTCTGAATCATCAAAATGCAGCAACAACAAAATAATATACACAGAAAGAAACACAAATGGTCGCCAAAAGAACATGAAATGGTGTAGTGGTTATTACTATTAAGACATGATCTCTTACCAGCTGGGTAGCTTCGGCGTCATATTGCCACTAACTAAAGCATAACGGAACAACATCGACACATCAGAATTATTGCTCCCTCCATCCAAAATATTACACTAAATGTAGAAATGTTTGGGTTATTTACCGGTTTTCTTTAACTGGTGATATCGTAATGCGATATAAATAGGCGTAGTGCAATATGTAATACATTGTGAAAGTGGAAATGAGAGTGTAATAATTTGTAAGATATAATTTGAAATTCAGACAATGATTCTGCCGATTTACAGATTTGTCCACATTAATCGAGCCTTGTATGACTGATGGAACTAGAGATTTATAGTGTTATACAAGACTAATTCTGTTTGTTTTGACTGTCTTGAGTATGTCTGGAATTACGAAGGCAAAAGTGAGTTTCGTGGCCCATATTTTGTGGAGCTTATCTTGTTAAGTACTCCTGTGTTAAGCCATGTACCATCTTATAAAAAATACATAATTTATTATTCTTTCTTCTTTGAAAAACAGACGGTTTACTAGTTTCTTCATCATTATTTTATGACTGAAACCCGACGGTCTCACTTATGGTACAAAGGGCATCAAGGCATAATCTTTCTAGTACTAATCCTTGTTCTTGAGTTCACTAATCCCTATTGAAGTCACAGTAGTCAAAGATAGGAAGGGTGAATGTATATATACAGTCTTTCTAAGCCGTTTCTGTTTAGTTCATATTTAAGACTCCAAAAGCAATTTATTATAGGATTAGATTTTGTACTATATATTTGATTTGCATATCCCATTTACCATTGCTTTGAAATCATAGCCCTACATGTTTATGATAGTCAACTTCTTTCATTTTTACATCATCCATCATTAAATCTGTTATAGCTCTAGGTATTGCCTTTTAGTGAATGACGTAGTCACATTTTTTTCAGACTAAACGATACCTGTCATGCATTTTCTCATTCAGATAAATTAACAAGTCCATTGTTCAATATTCTTGTTGCATCGATGGGGTTACCTGAATCTTGTAATATGTAATGATATAAAGGAAATACGAATGTTATTAGTAGTTCTGGCTACATCACGAAAATGACCAATCATATCGGGTGAACCAGTTCATGAAAAGTGTACCACAATATATAGTACTGTGAAGTTTGAATTGCAATATACCAGTTAAGCATGATTATTGCCCATGCGCACAATTTTTTCAATGTTGTTCTTTCAAACGATCATGTAAGCTACAACCCAAATGAGAATGGGTTAACTTGCCAAGTAAAAGATAAGGTTCTGCTGTTTTAACAAAAAAATATCAGAAATAGCAGCTCAGTTTTTCCAAAGCTGGGTAAACTTCCATGCCATTTTGAGATGTACATTGTGCATGTCTATTAAGGCCCATAACAAACGGTTTATTAACATCGGTAGCATGCACGTGTTGTAACTGAATACACATATGAGCCATGTTTAACCACCATCTGAAACTGGGGTGGAATTCTAAAACTTTTCATTCACATGTTATATTACTAGAATGCACATGCAAGGCACACTCTCTATCCAGTATATACAAGTGGGTGGCAGGATTATGTGCTGTGAACGTGCCGAGCACATGGAGGTATACTCGTGTATTTCAAAATTGCACTTTGTGTAATCTGAACTGATGTAAAAGGTGACATTACCACTTAACATTAACTTGACACGACAAGATGCAGACTTTCAGAAAATGGAAAATTAAATACTGATGCAGTCATCAGTAGTGGTTCATACAATCACAACACTTACATTTGAAAACGATATGACAATGAGATTGGTGGCGTAGTCATGGTGACCACACTATCAAGCACTGACATTTACGTTTTGTGTATCCCCCTCAAATTGTTCGTAAATTTTTTCCAAACTTTCAAGTTCAGCTTGATGGTTGTTTTAGTCAGAGTAAAATATTTCTGTTACCATTTTAACATGCGGAATTATGTTGTTTCAACGTGTAGTGTTTCATATACATATTCAAATAAAACATGGGTGGTGCTTCATTAATCGCTCTGTGAATATTACCATGTCCACACGCTTATAACTGTTACTTCCCAAATCGTTTTCCAGAGGCATCATGCTCAAACAACTACAAGACCCAGACTTTCATAATCTACAAATATCTGTAGAGATAGATTGAAACTCTTGTACATTAATCATTTACATTATGTTCTATTAACTAGATGTTTCAACCCCAAAATATTTAACACACCTACCTTGAACATGTACCTTTCCAGTAAAATTCTATTGCTCTACATGATAGTGCAGCAACGGTCAGATTGTATCTTGGAGGGGAGCATCAGACCACTTGACCTAAAGTGACTGATTTACTATACCTACTGAAATTAATTTAGTGTATAGAATTATTATTTTCGTATTTGTAGACCCGTGAAGGTCCCAGGGTAGAATAGGCCTTCAGCAACCTATGCTTGCCATAAAAGGCAACTGTGCGTGTCGTAAGAGGCGACTAACAGGATTGGGTGGTCAGGCTTGCTGACTTGATTGACACATGTCATCTGTTCCCAATTGCACAGATCGATGCTCATGCTGTTAATCACTGGATTGTCTGGTCCAGACTCGATTATTTACAGACCGCTGCCATATAGCTGGAATATTGCTGAGTGCAGCGCAAAACTAAATTCACTCTCTCTTATTTGTAGATGCAAATAGAGAAAGTCCTCTACTATTTTTCGTTTATGATCATATTTTCATTTCTTGATAAGCAATCGCCATTCTTACAAAAAAAACCCTTTACATCACATCCGGTAGATCGATCAGGAACTGATTCCAAATCTATTCTGATGAAAACTTATAGTCTACAGAGTTTGCATGCCTTGGGATGAGCTATTTCAGTACAATGGGAGGTTTTACAAATGGGCTTATCTCACCTACTAGATTCTAAAACTGAATCAACTTATCCACTTCTCCACATTTCACAAATGGAAATGGAGCAATATCGCCATATCACAGTGTAGCTGTATCGCCATATCGTGTCTCTATATTGCAATGTACGTGTTATCACCATACTGCAATGTCGCGCTGTTTTATCACCATTGCGTGTCGTGTTATCGCCATTTTGTGTCTTGTTACCACCATATCATATTGGTGATATCGTTATTCTGGTCTTGACTATCACTATATCGTGTCACCATATCGCAATGTTGTGTCGTACTATCGTTTTGTTGCTAAGTTGCCCAGATTTTTCAGGACAATAAAGTGATGGCCCAAATCAGCCACCATACTTCAGAGCCTGGAATGAATCGTGGATCACGTGGACTAATGAGTGAAATGATGCACGAAACTGCTCTGAATGAAACAAACCAACACATTACAAAGTAGTAGACGTGTTGTGGACACAATGAATAATATAATATTGAGTCCCACTGGACGCAATGAATTGGTTGTCTGTGTCCATTCTCTACATGTGTGCGTACTGGACATTTAATTGGACGCACCTTTTGTGTTAAACCCTTGAGGGGGTCCTTCAAACAGATCTGTTTGACCACATGAACATTTTCAGATAATTATTTAAGCTACTTCACGATTTCTTCAGCTAATTCTTCACCTGAAGCTATGATACTGATTATACACTGTGACACAAATCTTCTCATGCTATTCAGAAACACTGATTCATCCACATTTCTAGACAGTAACACTCAACAATGTCTACTTTAGGGCTACCAGAACCAGACTTGAAGACACCCTGTAATCAAAATATACCCTTATTTATCGATTTAACTGATTTCAATATCCCATGTATTTGACAATCACCTGACAATTCCCCGAGATAGCGACAAACATGTAGCTGTATAAACCACCCTAAAGACACCCTGTAGACACCCTGTAGACACCCAGTAGTACACAATTCCAACCTAGCACATACCTGTTCTTGTTGACTGGACCATATCATGTGCAATCTCTAAACCTGAAGCTATTTGGACCACAGTTCCACCAAAACAATCATCTTAATCTGCTTCTTAATTTGAACATTATCAGAGAAAAGCACTAACCTGGACTAAACTCACTCACTAACCTGAAGCTAAGATACAACTTTCACCCATGCTATGATGTATATGGCTTCCATTTGACCACTTCACCATTTCTGGACACTGTTACATGTAAGTTTTACATTTAACCCTTCAGACCCTCACAAAACCGATCCGAACATAAAATGCTCACAACAAAGTCTGTTTGAACACTCCAGCATTTTTTCAAACATGAAGTTCTACAAATCACCCTTTTTATATTGTGCTGACCAAATCTACTCATCCCATTCTATTGGACCACTTCACCATTACTTGAAAATACCTTTATTGTGTAATATTTGATACAGACTCTTACCACTACACCACAGCCACATGCTACACCTGAACCCTTGATACACCAATCAGTAACAACCTACCTAAATTATCATATAACCATCCTCCATAATCTCCAGGGAATACATTCCGATAACTCTCCACTTTACCCTGGATGCATCTATGCCTCCGATAATTTTGGAAATTTGAACTGTAAATGGTACATTTATATACTTATCCTATTTCATGATTTGCACTTCTCTCTCTTGCTTTGTCGCTGGTTGGAACAAATGACAACTTTCCCTGTCAACCTCCCTTTTCCATACACCCGTGTATGACGCCTTGTGAGTGATTGTGCCTAGGAAGCCAACGGGTTCAGGAGAAACCAT
Organism: Haliotis asinina; assembly: GCF_037392515.1. Classification (NCBI taxonomy): domain Eukaryota; kingdom Metazoa; phylum Mollusca; class Gastropoda; order Lepetellida; family Haliotidae; genus Haliotis; species Haliotis asinina. The sequence continues at coordinate 58,324,270 of NC_090283.1, read as the reverse complement.
CACTAGCATAGGTACTATGCTAGTTGGACGCTACCTCCCTTGTTCATTGCTCTCTACAGTTGTCATTAACCTATACAGTGTAGACTGTCAGCGCTTTTTTACCTGGGGTAATCTGTGACCTGCCATCCAATGATGGGCTAAGTGCAAATCGTGAGATAGGAAAAGTTTAAAATTTGAAATTATTAACTATAAATTGTATCTTTATATAGGTACTTAACCTATCTAATGCGATATATGCCAACTCGGATTACGGTGGTGGCTCCAAAGAGAGAATAGGGACTAGGGACCTGTCCTAGAAGGAGAGCAACCTGGGGAACATGGGTGTATGGACAAAAGAGACCTACAGAGAAAGTTTTCATTCATTCCACTTCAAGTCGAAGCAAGATAGAAAAGTGCAAATGATGAGATAAGCTTACCTCCCTTGGATGGCTTTTTATCCAATGTGATGTCTGCTCTGGGAAGAAGAGCATGTCAATCACAACTTACTTTTACTTCTTAAATTATCAAACCTTTGCGGCTGCAACCATTCCTTGTTGGCACTGGCAAGCCTGATTGTAATGGTGGCTTAGCTGATTGGCTCCTGTGAAAATGGGCAGCAAGCAAGGATAGGTAATAAAATTATCATCCATGGTAAAGTGGAGGGCTATCGGAACGTATACCCTGGAGATTATCGAGGACGCCATGTATCTTGACTTGACAATTAAGCTGTCCATTTGACCATTTCCAACAAATACCTCTGATCTGAAGTTGTGCTCACTCCCTTCAAGGACCATGGCAACCAAATATATCCAAGCTGACATGCATCTAGCCTGTAAACTGATCTATTTGGTGTTTTTCCCAAGCACATCTTAAATCTGAACCTAAACAACTAAAAGACATGCTGAAATCTAAATGAACCCCGAAATGACACAGATCACTGGACCATAGATGATTTGACAACCTGACCTATTCTCCCCATTCACACTAAACACGGATTTTGGTCTGCCTCTGCTGTGATCCTGAGTTTCATATCTGCTACAACCATGGCCCTGCGATGGTGATCGAAGATCTTTGGCAACCCTAAAGTTGTGGAAAATGGCTAAAAACAAGACTACACGGTCACTGACTTCATCCACATGTCTCAGGACACATAATCATGAAATCAATCACTTGATTGTCTGGTGCACATTCCAGTATTCATAGAGTGCTCTAATACAGCATGAATATTGCTGAATGCATGTCTCTATATCCAAACATGGAGACCTTTCTTTATGACATCAATCACTAGATTCAAGTATTCATACACTGTTGTCATGTAGCTGGAATATTGCTGAATGCATGCCTCTATATCCAAACATGGAGATCTATACCCTTGACATCAATCACTTGATTGTCTGATGCCGGTTCCAGTATTCATACATTGCTGTCATGCAGCCGGAATATTGCTGAATGCATGTCTATACATAAAACGTGAGATATATGTTCATGACATCAATCACTTGATTATCTGGTGCAGTGTCCAGTATTCATACACTGCTGTCATACAGCTTAAATATTGCTGAATGCGGCCCAAGTGTCGTCATGTACCCAGCACAGAGGTCTGGATTCAGCTGCACAAAATCCAGAGGAGCACTTCCAGAGAATACCTACAAATCTGAAGCTTCACTAACCAGCTCCAAGATTCCCTAAATCTAACCTTCACTATGAAGTATCATGATGCAAAGCCTGGCTGCACCAACATATTGAACAAAACTTTTAACATGAACCAGAAATTTGTGACCAAAACCAAGTAACACAGCTTCAGGACAAGGTTAACAAAAATATGTCACAAACATTTAAACAGTTTATCAACAGATCAGTATATTATAAATCAATGAAATAAAAAATAGCTAATCCCAAAACTAAATAATAATAATAACAATAATTGTATGGCACATCATCCGCATCACTAAGGGACACACTGTAAGCCCATAACACACTGAACATCATCATTATTATTATTACCCCAGATGACCCAGGCTGCCTGTTAGGCGCTAGGGGGTTATAGTCACATGACTTTACCTCACCTGGTACCCATTTTCTGCTGGGTGAACAGAGGCAATTTTTGAACAAACGCACTTGCCTAAGGTGAGACCACATGTTTCACATGTGCTTTGTTGTGGGGCAGGACCAACGCCTTAGAAACTCTCAGGAGTCAAACTGCCTAACACGGCCACCCATCCAAGGACTGTCCAAGCTCGACTGTGCTTAACTTCAACTGTTTTGTAACCTGAGCACTACACACACGCACTTACCATCACACAGGGCCACTCGCCACCACCGACAGCAAATTGCATAAAACCCATATTTTGCTACACATTGTCCACTTAAGTAAACTTGAACAGGATGCAAAAAACATAATTTCTAATACAAACCTGGACTTAATATCAGGTTCCTTGAATATCTTGATCGAGTACGGGGAATGAATCTCGATCGGCTACTGGAACCACGGACCAATCAAACATCATCCAGATATCATGTTTAATAATCACTACAAGATATACTACTTGGAAAGCAGACCAAGCACGGAGAATATTTAAGTAAATTTACTGGTTATACACTTAAAATCTCATAAAATTAGGATGAAACTAACCCTAAATTGCATATCTAAATTAATCTTGACCAAATATCACAGGCTAAAACACGAATCGAAGATTATTTTGAGATTTATGTCTCTCTCATCAGAACATTTACCTCAGCTGTAAACCTTCCATGACAGACTTATGGTGGATCTGTGATCTGGGTGGATGTAAACATCTTGGTGGATCAGTCATCTGAGTTACAATATGTCATCTGGGTGGATCTGGACATCTGGATGAATTTGGTCATCTGGGTGGATCTGGATGAAGCCTCTGCCACAAGCATTCAGTATCAGTGCATCATCATCTCAGAACAAGCTCTGCTACATTCTGTCTGGGTGAAAGGAAGAGGCATGAATGTAAAATGTCAGACACCCATAAGGATAATGCCAGTGACAGGGGTACAGTCACGACTGCGCTAGCATCTCACAGGCAGCTTGGGTTGTAGTGCACATTATTATGACGCAAACTCTTCGCAGGATGTTGTCTAGAGGATGTGGCCTATTTTCTTCAACCATTCGTCAACTTAGCAATGGCCCCAGAACATTTACCCGAGTGTGATCAAAGAAACATGGAGACTTTTTATCACAAAGAATATCAGAAAATTCCCACTGTTGTGAAAAGAAATCCAGTCAAGTGTGGAAGCCAAATTATTAAACAGCTGAACTCTACACTGACTGACAAATTAGAGGGCACTACAGAAAGAGTTAACTGGACCGTGTACCATGTTTTAGCAAAAATACATACCCATGGCTATAACATATGAATTTTAAGGTCACATGCGACCAAAAACTGAAACATAATTAAAACACAATTTTCACTTATTCATGACATATGATATACATTGCTGCTTGCAAAAAACCCAAATAAACAAAATTATAAGCATACATTGTACAATCACGGTTCATAGTGCAATATTTTGTACTTGGGCTTACTTCCCTCTAAGCGAAAACCTCGGGAGACTGAACCCAGTCATAGTGGGTGGGTGTGCACTCAAGTGTAACAGCAACTTCCGATTGGCTGGTTCATTTGCTCATATGCTGAGGTCTCATTGTGTGTATAGAAAGATGATCTGTTCAATGGGCATTTTAGAAGCATAGTGTGTCACAAGAAAATAAGATTCTTTATGGATAACAACTTCTTTTATGTACTTGATGCGTCGTTTCAGTATGGATTTATATACCATTGCAAATAAAACCACATACACAAAAGTTGTACATGTTATCCATAACAAATGCATATAGAGATGTTGGTCTTGTAAATACATGTTCTCTGATTTTGTGTTCAATCCAATCAAAAATCATCTCAGCAGAGATAGTGAACTACTCTGTGACTTCGTACAAAGCAAGACTTGAAACTGACAAAAGTTTGCACCGGTTTTTGTCAGATCCAGTCATCCGAGAAAAATGGATGTAGTTAGTTTGCAACTCACAGACATAAAAACCATGTCATGTGTACAAGTATCACACCTGCCTAATTACATAATGTGGCAGAGACGGTACTAAGGTGCACGAGTCATAAATCAATTTATCTTGCTTATGGTGTATAGCCTGATGGGTGTTAAGTTCAAAGTGGTCACTGACTGAATCTGTGTATTGCATATTGTCTTTAGCAGACAGGCAGGCAGACATATAGCTGTCAATAAACCAGACATTGAGCTTTCTGTGTGACACAGACTGTTTACCACAATCAACAAGTTTCTTTGTAACGAGTAGATTATTTATTTGTTTGTGTACACAACCAAGATTAGACTATACTGCTCACAGCCTCATACTCCGGGCATGCATACTGTTTCAAGCTCTGCCAACCTATTCACTGCACAAGCGTTACAGGCTGGCACAGCTGTTGAAAATACTTTTCCCCCCAGAAATTTAGTGAATCATGTGAACTCTGATTTCGTGGGCTTTTTTCATCATTTTTTTATCAACTTTATAGGTTGAGCATTTTTCATGACTGCATACCGAAAGGTATCAGAATATGCAAAGTTGTGTTTTACGTTGTTTTTAACCTTTTAGTTTGAAACAGAAGTTCACTTAGCTTAAATGTTACTGTCAATACATATCCACCCTCTTTTTCACTGCTTGACTATTTCCAGATAACATCTCTTATCCAAAATACAGGCAGTGTATAAGCAAAAACCTATATGGTCACTAAATAATTGTTATGAACACATAACCAACCCAAACCCCCTTCAGCAAACCCTTCAATCTAAACCTAAGAGAATCTCATAACTGCCCAGTCTGTCCTGACCAACTGACCAAGTCAATACCTTCAACCTCTAGCTAAATATGTAAACCCTATGGTATCATGCAATCTAAATCTAGCCAAGCTACGAATACCTTGTAAACTGGAGCTACACAAGCTGCACAGCTCAAGGTAAGGCACATATTTGCATATTTTGCTCTATTAAATTGACATTTACTCAATCAATTACAAAGCTGGAAGTACAAAAAATGCATAACAAACACTAAAAGCATAATAGGTCTGTAACACCTTGTGTACTTTACTCCTATAAGTAAATTGGCATGCCTGTGATAATTCATCATAGCGCCCAGACTCTACAACAGCGATAGCAAATGTTAAGCGATGCCTGTGTATAGATATAATTTTATAGAGGTAAGCCCCTATCTGGAGCTTACTCTAATGGTCATGTGACATTCATGTCAAGTGTTGAAAAATGGTTGCTAACTATTTGGTAATACATGTATAAGAATTAATAAAGACTTTGTCCATTTCAGAAGCAATTATGCTCACATATTTAGAAGTGTTAATTATTCAATAACCATAAGAATCTCTGTGCATAATACAACCAGCGAGAGTATACAAGATCTTAGTTTACAAGATCTTAGTTACTCCTCAAAATATGCAATTACTCAAACATAAAGAGACATGGAAGTCCATACCCAGTTGCTCTGGAGCTCTTGACAAACTGAAGGCAAAATACAATCCATCACTGCCATTGTTATCTTGTAGCAATAATGAACAAAAGCTACACAAACCACCCTGAAAACACCTTGTAATCGGAATTTAAACACGCCTGCATGTATCTGGCCTCTATACACGGTCCACTTCAAGACAAAGAATTCCTTTAACCTGGAGGTACACACACCATCTTTAAGTCACCCTCTAATCTGAATCTACCCCAGATAGCATGTATCTGGCATCTGTACCCAGTCTACTTCATGACTTCCAGAGAATGTCTATCACCTGGAGGTACTCAAACCAACCTATAGACAGCCGGTAATCTGAATCAACCCCACCTAGCTTGTATCTGCCCTCTATGCATATTCTACTTCACGACTAGCAGAGAATATAATTTACCTGGAGGTACACCAACCACCCTGAACAAAAGACGTAATCTAAATTTAAACATGCTAACCTGTATCTGGCCTCTACACATTGTTTACTTCATGACTTCTAGAGAAACCTTTAACATGAAGCTACACAAACCAACCTGAAGACACTTTCCAAATCTGAATCTACCCAAACGAGCACGTATCTGGCCTCTCTACATGGTATAGTTCATGACTTCCAGAGAATACCTTCAACATGAAGCTACACAAACCAACCTGAAGACACCCTGTATTCTAAATCTACCCCAGTTAGCATGTACCTGGCATCTATACTAAGTCTACTTTATGACTTCCAGGGAATACCTCTAACCTCAAGTTACACAAACAACCCTGAACATAACCTGTAATCTTCATCTACATAAGCTAGAATTTGCCTTGCCTCTATACACAGCCTGTGTCATGACTTCCAGAGCATATGTTTAACCTGAGCTACACAAAACACTCTTTAGACAAACCATCTGAATCTACCCCACCTAGAATGTATCTGATCTCTATACACTCTACATGATGACTTCTAGAGAATACCTTTAACACAAACCACCCTGAACACACCCTGTAATCTAAATCTACCAAAGCGGGCATGAATCGGGCCTCTTCGCACAGTCTATGACACTATATGCAATGACTTCCAAAGAATACCCTTAACCAGAGGCTAAACCCTACAGACACCCAGTAATCAAAATCTACCCTAGCCAGCATGTACCTTCACACATGGTCTACTTGATGTATTTCAGAGAATACCCTTCATCTGAAGCAACACATACCACCCTAAAGACACCCTGGAATCTACCCAAACCAACATGTATCTGGCTTCTACACACAGTCTATGTGACAATACATAATGACTTCCAGACAATATCTTTTAACTGAAGATACACAAACCACCATGAACACAACCTGTAATCTAAATCTAACCTAGCTTGCATGTATCTTTTCTCCACGCATGGTCTAATTCATACCTCTCAGAGAATAACCTTCACCTGAAGCAACACACACCACATTGAAGACACCCTGGAATCTAAATCTACAAAGCATCCATGTATATGGCCTTGTCTATCTAACAATACATAATGACTTCCAGAGAATACCTTTAACCTGAACACACCCGGGGAGGTAAATCTACCCAAACTAACACGTATCTGCCTTCTATACACAGTCTCTGCGACTACTTGATGCCTTCAAGAGAATATCTTTAACCTCAAGATACGCAAATCACCCTGAACACACCCTGTAATCTAATCTGCCCTACCTTGTATGTATCGTGTCTCCATCCATAGTCTACTTGATGAATTTCACATTATACCCTTCACCTAAAGCAACCCAAACCACTCCGAAGACACCTTGGGATCTAAATCTACAAAGTGTGTATGTATTTTGACTTTGTACACAATCTATGTCACTCCTTGAGGACTTCCAGAGAATATCTTTAACCTAAAGATACAAAAACCATCCTGTATATCTAAATCTAACTAAGCGTTCTTGTATCTGGCCTCCGTAGACAGTCTATGTGACAATACATAATTACTTCCACAGAATATTTTTAATCTCAAGATACATCAACCAACCTGAACACATCTTCGCATCTGAATCTACCCAAGAGTGCATGTACGCTGCCTCTGTACACAGTCTATGTGACGGTAGGGAATGACATCGACATTCACAGAATACTTTGAACCTGAACATTCCCTGGAATCTAAATCTGCCCAAGCTAACATGTATCTGGCCTCTATACTCATTCTACGTGACTAAACATAATGACTTCAAGATAATATCTTTAACCTGAAGACACACAAATCACCCTCAAGACACCCTGGGATCTAAATCTACCTAAAATTTATCTAAATCTACTAACGTGAAATATGTTTTATTCAACATTTTAAGCGCCACTAGTGGTAGTCAGATCGTTCTTCTCATCCATCACCCCTGCCAGCTTCCAGTTGAATGGAATGACAGAACAAGAATAAGCAGAAATTGAAAAGAAATACCATATTGCCTAATTTTATCATGAACTTGTTAAGAGTTTATTTGTCTTATCTATCTATCTGAATTTTTATAACATATATTTTACATAAAACACTTCTGGCATAATGGGCTAATCAAGCAGGGGAGATAACTGTAAGTATTCCATGTGGTATAATACCCTCTTGCTCCATCACTCTGTTGAACCAGAAGCTGGAAGTGGAATGGAGGTGAAGAATGGCCTGACATACGAGTTGAGCTTAAAATGTTCAATAAAATATATTCCACATATGCATGAGCAATGGTCAACATGGGGTTAGAGATGTGAGAGCACAACCCAGTGAAGAAATGGGTGTATACCTTTGATGATGGCGATATCTGATTTTGACATGAATAATATATTTCAAACAGAAGCGAGGAAAGTATGTTGCCAACCTTTGCTCTCTTCACTCGCATGCAAGAAGACTGGTCATTTTCTCTATGCTGCACAACCCAGCTGCACAACAGGTTTCCTGTGTTTGATGCCTTCCAGCGAAAATCATTTCTAGAGAATTAACTGCAACCCATGTAAAATATACCCATGCTGGTATGTACCTTGACACGGTACTATTTGACTACTTGCCCATTTCTACAGCATTAAGTGGAAGCTATGTCATATCTACCAATGCTGATTTGTATCTTGACACTGGAGGTCTATTTGTCTACTTGCCCATGTATCTGGTTTCTAAAGACAGTCTATGTGACTAAACATAATGACTTCCAGAGAATACCTTTAACCTGAAGATACATATATCTAGCCTCTGTAGACAGTCTGTAGGACAATACTTATTGACTTCCAGAGAATGCCTTTGACCTCAGGATACACAGAGCACCCTGAACACAACCCAGAATCTAAACTACCGAATCGTGCATGTATCTGGCTTCTGAACACAGCCTATGTGATTACTTGATGACTTTCAGAGAATATCTTCAACCTTCAGATACACAAAGCACCCTGAACACACCCTGGAATGTAAATCTACGCAAGTGTGCATGCATCTGGCCTCTGAACACAGTCCATGCTACAATACATACTGACTTCCAGAGAATACCTTTAACCTGAGGATACACAAAGCACCATGAACACACTCTGGAATCTAGAACTACACAATTGTGCATGTATCTGGCCTCTGAACACAGTCCATGTGACTAATGTGATGATATCCACAGAATGCCTGTAACCAGATGCAATGCAAACCATCCAAAAGACACCCTGAAGTCTAAATCTACCCCAGCTTGCATGTATCTTGTCTCCATTCATAGTCCACTTGATGCTTTTCAGAAAATACCTTTCACCTGAAGCAACACAAACCACCCAGAAGGCACCCTGGAATGTAACTCTACCCAAGTGTACATGTATCTGGCCTCTGTAGACAGTCTATGTGACTATATGTAATGACTTCCAGAGAATACCTTTAACATGAAGATACACAAACCAACCAAAAGACCCAGTAACCTAAATCTACCCAAGCTTGCATGTATCTGGCTTCTATGAAAATTCTCATTACTGACAGAAAGAATACTTTGAATCTGAAGATACAAAACCACCCGGAACACACCCTGGAATTCAAATCTACTCAAGCTAAGATGTATTTCGACTCTGCACACAGTCTATGTGACTTCCAGAGAATACCTTTAACCTCAAGGAAAACAAACCACGATGAAAACACACTAGAATCTAAATCTACACATGTTTGCATGTATGTTCTCTCCTTCAATGGTCTACTTGATCCCTTTGGAGAATACCTTTAACCTGAAGATGCACAAAGCACCCTAAACACACCCTGTAACCTAAATCTGCCAAAGCAATCCTGTATCTGAGACACCTGTGAAAAGCCACCGCCTCGTGGTGGGTGCTGGATAACACTATTGCTCTTCTCCTGTGTGGACCCGGACCCGGTAAGAGAAGACAAAACTGGGCAACCTGTTGGCTATGGGTTGTGCCCGTTTGGGTAGAGGATGGGATCCTGGTTGTTGAGGGCACTGAAACAAGGCCTAGGGGATCTTGTTGCACAACACAACCATTTTGGCCCTAACTTCACCAAGATGGTTGGTTGAATGGGCTCAATTCAATCAATCGGCTGGTCATGCCAAGCCCTGGGTACTGTTGTGTTTCACAAAACACTCAAAACGTTTTGTCAACAGTCTTGGCAAAATGATCTTTCACTTGAATTTCAAGTGCATCTATTTTGAGTTTGTAATTTGCCTACCATCTTGTACCCAGTGTATCATCAGGGTATCCTTGGTGCTGCAAGCTGGAGATCCGCTTGATTTTAGCATTGTCCTTGTGATACTCTGTGGTGGGTGAGGAGCTCGGATGATGAACTATACTACACGCACAATGGCTTATGAAATTCCACCACCAAAAAACAAAACGTCAACTCGAAATTGATCCTGTTGATACTGATCACAGTCCATATCTATCAAATGAGTATTGGCCATGTTTCCTTGTGATTGAGACTCCTGGACAAATAACTGTTAAAGTTGAACCCTTTTGCAGTATCTTAGGGCATTCAGAATTGCTGGGGATATTTAAAACATCAGAGACTTACATTTGGAAGCACTGCTAGTTGAATGCGAGAAAAGAAAACAACAACCAACCTGATGAGTATTGAATCTTTCGTAGGCATTCAAGGTCTCTCCTCACATAACATTGAACACAAACAAAGGTATCGTCAGAGATAGTGATCAATTGTTTGCCAATATGTCAGCACTTGACATTGTATCAGAAATAAAAGATCAAGGTGTACTTTATATAAAGCGCTTTTCAACCCGGAAAAAACAATGAAACTTTCAAAATGAATACCCATCTTTTTTCTTTTTCATCTCCAAATGCTCCCAAATCACTGAGGGCAGGCTACTGTGACATCCCAGTTGACACCTACATCCTCAACCTGTTAAGGTGTTTTAAATGCCAGAAACATTGACACAGTCTATCTATCTACCTGTACACTGTTGTGTGTGCTCAATGTGGTGATAAGACACACACAACAGAAGATTGTGACAGTGATTTAAAAAAATGCACTAACTGCTCAGGCAGCCATTCACCTTCTTCTGAACAGTGTCCGATTTGAAAGAGCAAATGTAAAATATACCCAAAATACCTCTTTTTCTGAGGCAAAGAAACTGGTGAAAAGATCTGACCTTACAGAATGTTATGCTATAGTAGCAAAATCATCATCTTTGTGTAGCTCTAAACTAACAAAATCATCAACATGCTGCCAAACTACCTTGACTTGGGTCTCCACAGCTCTCCACAGCTTTTATACACTGCTATATCATCTCAGACTGAGGAATCACTTTGGGGTCGATCAAAGTCTTCTTCTGATCATAAATCATCTTCAACGTCATGCTTTGAGTCTCATCGACAGCTGATTGTCAACAAATTGTTTTAAACTAAACCCAAACCTACCCCTAATACCCAAATAAACCCTAATACCCAAAATGACAAAGTGGCAGAGCCCTCAAAGGCTCACAAAATAGAATTCAGCTGCGCAATAAATATGGATCCCTTGAAGACATGGACGTATCTGACAATGTCCATTCCAAGGAACAAAGCAGATCCCCAATAAATCCCCCCCTCCCCCCCAAAAAAAACAAAAGATAGGTTATTCCTATAATAATGTACAGTGGAACTGCAGAGGACTGAGAACTAATTTATATGATTTACAGCTACTAGTCCAAGATTTTATACCTTCATATACCGCCAGCTCCAAAACGACCCCACCCAAAAGCTCCAACGACAGCACAAGACGCACCTGAAGAAATTACATGACAACTATGAGATAAGCCATCAGCTCTACCAAAATCTTTGTGTGCCTCATCCGCAAGCACCACGTGCACATGCCAATGTACAAATACATAAGAACCCACCCAAAGCCAGACTCTTAGTGTGCTCACGTGACACTGTGTTCTGTAACACTGCCCAACACCTGACGAAAGTGTTAGCCCCTGTTGGCGAAACTGCAGACTCCTACATCTCAGATTCTGCCGAATTCTGTGAAAAATTAAGAATGGTCCCTGATCCAGGATATATTGTAAGCTATGATGTTGTTGATCTCTTTACCAGTGTTCCCATTAATGAAACCCTGCAGATTCTCTGTAACCGCCTTGACACCCGTGACACCCCTCTTGACACAAACCTTTCTACTGACTCCATTCTGCAGCTAATTCTAATTCTCTAATTCCATCACCTCCACTTACTTGACCTGGGGTGATGCACTCTATGAGCAAATAGATGGCCTTCCCATGGGATCCCCTCTCTCTCCCATCCTTTCTGAAATCTACATGACTTCCTTTGAACAACAAGCCCTCAGCACCTCACTAGTCAAACCAACCTGCTGGTTCAGGAAGGTTGATCATACCTTTGTTATCTTCCCACACGACAATGACCCCTCTGAACTTCTCCAACATTTTAACAATCAGCACCCCTGCATCCAATTTACTGTGGAAACTGAAAACAACTCACAACTACCCTTTCTTGATATCTTTGTCACCCGCAATACTGACAACACTATCCAAACCTCTGTTTATCGCAAACCTACCCACACTGACCAATACCTCCACTTTGACTCTAATCACCCTCTCAGGACTAAAACCTGCTTTATCTCCAACCGCACCAGCCCCGCTGTAAACCTGTCCTCGCACCTCTATAAACCTGAACTAAATCATCTCAGGCATGTCTTTACCCAACTCAACAACTACCCCACTAAACTTGTTGACCACATCATCAACTCCACTATCAACCCCGCACCAAAATCCCAAACTACCAAGTCTGACTCAGGTCCTGTTCGCATCTCACATCCCTACATTGGCAAAAGATCACACCACATTAGCCATCTACTCAAGCAACAAGCAGACATCGACACATACTTCACCACAGCCACACCCATCAAAACCATCATCAGGGCAAATGGTAGGAAACATTCCACAACAAAACAAGAGCCCAAGGGTGTGGCATATAACTTCAGCTGCAGCTGTGGCAGCAACTACATTGGGGAAACATCCAGACCACTAAATATTCGCATCAAAGAACACAACACATCAACAAACAAAGCAGACAAAAAATCACACTATTCACTGGTTATATCAACAACTCTAGTTATATATCCTTTGATGTTTTTGTTATCTCATCTCCTCAATTATGTTGTTGTTATTGTTAATCTCCTTAGCTATAGCTCATGTACCTGTATATAAACTGTTACACCTTGTCCTCTTATATGCATTCATTCACATTGACATCCATTCATTTCATTCATTCATTCCGACATTGGAAGTTCATCTATACGGAGCTAAGCCCAAGCCCTCAACCCTCACCCCAGCCAAGGCGTCGCCATCTCGACTATAACCACCTCCTCCTCGATCCAAGAATATCCAACAGTCGCCGACCAGTGCAGCCGAGGCCACCGATAGCCTGGGGTCTCCTCCCCACGGGGCAAGTCCCTTTTATCAATCAACCACCTCTATAACCAATTGTACATAGTTCTTATCAAATACCCTATCATCACCTAAATTGTAATTCCTCATCATCAAAAAAATCCCTTCATCTGTCATCCTCATATGTTTTTACCTATATATTGTCTCACTGTTTTTGCTTCATTCAGCACCCAATCCCCTCCATCCCCTCCCCCCTCGCCCCTCTAGCCCCCCTACCCTCTCCCCCCCTCCCCATGCCCCATCATGAGCTCACCACTATTAGCATCTTCACTTTTCTCAACCCCCACCAAAGAATTCCCCAAACTCACATCACCATTACCAAATGTTAACTCCATACCTATAGATTTCGGCCTAGATCTCGAGGAAATTGCCCCCAACCAACCCATTCAAGATCTCAACTCGCCTCCACTTAACTCTAACCCCAGCAACAATCAACAACAAAACAAAAAACGCCCACAATCCTCCCCTTTGGAAAATCAGCAAAACAACAAAAAACATGCGCTAAAGACACCCCCGCCCCAAACCACCACCCAACAAGTTAATCCTCCTGGCCTTTTCCACAAATACCAACACACCTCTCAACCAAACCTACTCTGCCAACAAATTCGCCATCTACCTAAAGAAATCAAACATCACCTACAAATGTCAACTTCTGCGGGAGGGGATTCAAAATCAATTTCCCAGATCCTCCCTCCCTCCAAAACGCCCTTAAAAACACCCTCAGAGACGGGAAAACAATCAAATGGGAACACCCAAGGTGGCTTACCCAGGTACAGGGAGTAATTCACTTAGACAGCCGGGACACACACACACAGACATACAAGACTACATCAACATTGCCAACACCATCACGTCACAACCAAAAATACTCCAATACAAATCCATCAACACAAAGCAACCCTCATCCACAAACCCAAACACTCAAATCACATTCCTAACATTTCAAACCACCACCCTACCCCAATAAATTACATTCGGAGCACTCAGATACAAAGTACACCCAGTAATCAAAAACCCCCAACAATGCAAACACTGTCACCAATACAATCACACTACAGACACATGCAAAAACATCCCCCTATGTCCAAAATGCGGATCAGACACTCACGACATAACAGAATGCACATACACAACATACTGCATACATTGTAAAACATAAGGACACACAGCAAACCAAAACACATGCCCCATAAAACAGACACAGATACTCAAACTCAACAAGCACCTCAGACACACTGATGTGCCAAAACCTCCCTCTCCCCATACCAAGTTCCCTCCCACCCATCCAAGCCCCCCCCCGCCAAACCCACCCCCCACCCCCCTCCCCAACTGTCACCCCAAACCTCTTCCCCATACGCCTCACCAATAAACACAACAACCCCACCAATCTCCAACCCAAAGCCACCAAACCCACCCAATCCCAACCCAACTCAAACCTCCAACCACCCACCCAACCCAAAACAACCAAACGCCCTCTCCTTCCCACACCTACCACCACATCCCCCACCCCACCCCAACAAACCCCGCCCCAAAACTGCCCCCCTCCCCCAAAACCCACCCTCAATACCAACCCTCGCCCAACCTCTACAAAACCCACATACCCAGCAAACATCAAACACCGCACACTAAAGCACAAAACCCCCACCACCCCCTCGGCTAACTCCAACATCACACTCACCCCCCAAAAACTCAATCAAAACTTAAACATACTCATAGAATTCATCACCACCATAGCCCTCCTACCCAACCCCACTGCCAAAAAAATACATACTCTAGCCCGCAAACTTAACCTATATCATAAACCTCTAGCCAGTCATAGCTGTTAAAACTTTCTCATAAACTCACCCCACTAAGCTGCTCTAGCCAACTTACCCCATCTGTCAAAATTACGTGCCCCACCCATGATCTTTCATAAAGTCCTATTCCAAATTACCATGATCATGGCTCTGATGCAGTGGAACTGTAACAGTCTCCGACCAAATGGGCATGAGCTTAAGGCACTCATTGCCAAAACAAAATTGCCCCTCAGACAATTTTTCTCCAGGAAACAAAATTATCCCCCAGAAACGCCTTCAAAATAACAGTATACAGGCGACCCTCAGTTAAATTAAACATAAAAGACTTAGACAGTATCTCCAAATTCATCAATTTATCCACGGAGACTTCAATGCACACCACCCATCATGGGGCACCAAACCCTACACCTGCAGAAACGGACTTCTCCTATCAGACTTCTCCTAACAACAACCTTATCACTTTAAACAACAATCAGCCAACTAGAATCCCACTGTCCCACTACCAGCTCCCTTCCGCCATAGACAAAGCAATAACCACACCAACACTAGCAAAAGCTTGCCTATGGGAGGCACACCAAGACACCTGGGGCAGTGACCACTGCCCCATCAAAATAATAATAAATCACCTACAAACACAACACCAACCTAACACCACCACACCCCCACCCTCAGAAATAAAATACAACCTTAAAAAAGCACACTGGAACAAATTCCATAAACTTTGCACACAGATTAAAACACAAGACATCTACAACCACGATATAAACACCTTTAGTACCAACTACACAAACACCATAATAGACATCACAAACAAATGCATCCCCACCTCTCAGCCCACCCCTGCACTAAAAACAGTCCCCTGGTGGAGCACAGAAATCATTAACGCCAGGAAGGCAAGAAAATAGGCCCTCAACCAAGCAAAGAGGGACCGTTCAAAAATATATTTGGCTAAAAAAACTCAGAAATAATACCAAAAAAGTTATCAGCGCTGCCAACATAAACCATTGGAGAAACTTTTTTTCATCCCTCAGGCTCGACCCATCACATTCAGGAAAACTGTGGAACAAATTCAAAGTCATACAGGGAAATTCCAAAAAACTTATTCAACCCCACCTTTCGGAACACCCCACAAATAAAGACAAAACTAACGCAATGGCAGCCCACTTTTCGGACACAAGCAGCTCCACCAACTACCCACCCACCTTCCAACAACACATCGCAAACCACAACACTTTCACCCCCGAACCACCTCACTGACATCTACCCTTCAACAAACCTATAAATATACATGAACTAAAAGCATCATTCAAACACAAGAAAACAGGCTCAGCCCCGTGTCAAAATCATATCACATACACAATCATCAACAAACTCCACCCCAACATGCTCTCTCTTACCCTAACACTTTTCAACAAAATCTGGACCCTAGGTACCCTACCCTACTCCTGGAAAACTGCAAAGGTGGTGCCAATCCTGAAACCAGGGAAACCTGCCAACTCTGGAAACCATAGTAAACAATAGGCTAAAACATCATATTCAATCCCATAATCTCATAAAACAGGACCAGAGTGGCTTCACCCCAAATCGACAAACTATAGACCACATTTTGCATTTGGAGCATGATGTTAGAATCGCACAAGCACAGAAACAATACACATTGGCCATCTTCATAGATTTCAGTAAAGCATTCGACATGGAAAGGCACAACGGCCTCATGAAAAAACTCCAAGAAAATGCCATACACGGAAACATTCTAAATTTCATTCACCATTTCCTTAAAGATAGACAAATAATAGTCAAAACCCACAACACCCTTTCGGACCCATATCCCTTAGAAAATGGCACCCCCCCCCCCCCCCCCCCCGCCCCAGGGCAGCACCCTATCACCAACTGTCTTTAACTTTATGATTAATGATATCTTCCAAGAAAAATGGCCTGAAATAACCACAGCTAAATTTGCAGACGATATTTTTTTTTGGATTTCCTCCACCTCAACTATGCAAGCAACTTCTAAAGCTCAACGAATGCTACATCACCTTCAAAATTGGGCCCACAAGTGGGGGTTCCATGTTAATGTCAAAAAAAACGTGGGCATTCTTTTCAAAAAACTGCATATGCAAAATTATACACCCAAACTACACCTAAACAACCAAAAAATCACTTTCGAAAAAGAAGCAAAATTCTTAGGAGTAATGTTTGACCAACACCTAACATGGACTCCCCATATTAATAACTTGGTCAATAACTGTCAAAAAAATCTAATGAAATGTATTCGTGGCACTACATGTCGAGCCGACAAACAAACACTTACAAACATCTACCATTGCCTCATACAGTCGAAATTGGACTACGCCGCCCCGGTCCTGCACTCCCCCACCAACCTTCAAAAGCTAACCTCCATTCAGTATAAAGCCCTCAAACTAGCCCTAGGGGTCAGGACTGGCACCCCCCACCTATCCACACTCCTCCTACTCACAAGCATCCCTTCAATCAGTACACGAATAAACCAAACTGCACTCAGTTACTGGGCTGGGGCCCAACACAACCCTATTTACAACACCATAAAAACAAAATACACCAACATCAAAACATCCACCCCAACATTCAAAAATAATAAAAATATTGCACCATTTTACTCACACCCATCCAGTCTGCTGCATACACAACAGCTTGACACAATACAACCCTCACCTCCCATAGCAAGCTACATTCACCACCTACCTCCACCCAAAACAGACACCACACTACAAGCCCACATACTAAACACTACCCCTAAACCTGACACCCACAACAAAACAAACATTATCCAAACCCACTTAGACACCCATTACCCTAACCATACACATATATATACAGACGCATCTATCTCTACAAACAAAATAACAGGATTAGGCATACATGTACAAACAACCCCACCTATCACCACAAATTTCCACCATTTAAACAACACAACTGCAGAACTACTAGCTATTCTTACAGCCCTCCACACTATCCCCACCCTCCCAGCCTCCCACTTCCTTATTATAACCGACTCCCTCCCAGCCATAAAACAACTACAAAACAAACTCTCTAAATCCCGCCCTGACCTTATCCATCAAATCACCCAACAAATCAGCTCTCTCCACAAACACAACCAAAATATAACTCTACTCTGGATCCCAGCACATACACACAACATAGGCAACAATACAGCAGATTTAACAGCTAAACTAGCAACCACCCACCCATCACCACACATACCATTCCACACTTCCAAAACAGAAAACCAACATCACTCAACTACACAGCACAATTCCTCCAAAATACCACTATAACACACACCTATTACTCAACCCGCCTAACCCAAAACTTATCTTTAACGCTCTAGCAACCTTCATTTTAAACTCTTCCATAGCCCATAAAATCTAAAACCTACAACTCTCCGGCACAACATCCCGCAACCACGTCCGCCATCCTACCTCTCGCCTGTACCGTAAGCCACCTAATGGTCCCACAAGCCGGTGCGCGGTCGTCTTCTACGGCGTCCACGCCCGGTCACACGCTCTCTGCCTTACCCGATCTCCCCTACTGACAACCCATTCATCCCCACCCCAGCCTCCCAAATATCCAGCACATTTTTAACTTTTTAATCCACTCAAATCCTCCTTTTTACCATATATTTTACCATATACAAACAATAAGTTCATACCAAAAACACATTTTATCACACACCACTATGTGTAAAAAACACAACTCCCTCACCCCCCCAACCATTGTACATATGTCACTGTAAATTCGTCACTCCCCCCCCCCCCCTCCCAACCACCTATATTTTAATTTCATTTTATCATATACATCTCCATTTATACCCAAAACATTTTAAACTTTTCACCCCAACATTTTAGCCAGGCCACCAATTCTTATCGCCAATTTTTTTAAAAAAAAAAAGCACAGGCCTAGGCCTTACCGCCCTACTACCCCACCCCTACCCCCACCCCCCTTACCTTACTTTACTTTTGTTTCTTCCCCTTATCTTCAACTTCACCCCTATGCTATACCATCCCCACCCCCCTATTATTTCTCTCCCCCCATCCATACCGAAACGTCGCCATTGTGAAAATAAAGAAGTTGATCATCCATAAAACTTGTTCCTTCACCCTTAGCGATCCGTCTGCACAAGACCTATTTAAAACAGACAGATACTTTTGACCTGTGTCATTACAAGGCATATCATTGCTTTTCACCTCTGGGTGATACGGCCATGGGAGGGTCTTCCATTCTAGTCAAACAGAACATTATCCATAGCCCTGTTTCACTTACTAATAATCTTGAGTGCGACTAAACCCAAAGCCCTATATGACCAACTCCCGAAGCCCTGTATGACCAACTCCCGAAGCCCTGTACAATGGGAGACTCTAATGGGCACAACCTGGGAAAGTGTAAATACAACCATATACATAAATTATGGGAAGACTTTTGTTCTGATAATTATTTATGTATTTATGATGATGGTTCAAACATATAGTAACACCCTGGTACAGGAACCTATTCTCCTCTCAACCTGTCAGTCACAAATGCATAACTACTCAATGGATTTGAATGGTCAGTCTATGATGACCTCTTTGGAAGTGACCATTTTCCTACTATACTAAACCCTATAACTCCATCTGATGTTCCTCCATCATCAAGGCAGAATTGAGAAAAGGCTAACTGGACTGTATGAAACACTGTGTGCTGCAAAACTTAAACCTGAACGTTTTATTGACGTTCCTGATGCTTTTAAATGTTTTGCTAATAAACTGAATTGCGTAGCTGATGAGTGTATACCAAGTCCTCTGTAATTCCACATATCCAGAAACCATGGTTCAACGATGAATGCAAACAAGCTAGGAAGGAAAAACCAGAACATTATTTCCATCACCATCCCATGGTACATTATTTAAAAAAATCTAAAATTTTAAATGCTAAAGCGTGGCATACTTTTAAACACAATAGACGCCAATCTTGGCAAAAATATGCATCCACAATATATTCCAAAGTATGAAACATGGTCCAGAAAATTAAAGGTACATTTACTAAATCTAGCATTTATCATCTTAAACATGGAGATCTATTAGTCACCGACACATCAATTATTGCATATAAACTGGGTGAAACTCTCAGTAAACTCTCTTCTTCTTCTAATTATGTACATAAATTCCAACTATATCAAAATCCACAAGAAAAGAAAACTATTAATTTCAATTCTGATAATGGAGAAGACTATATTGAACTATTTTCTGTTAATGAGCTCCATGCTGCTCTTGAACAAGCCCAAGATACATACACTATCAGCTTGAAAAGCACTTACCAGAATCCGGTTTGGAGATGCTCTCAAATGTTTTTGATGATATTTGGATGCCAGGGAAATTTCCTTCTAAATGGCATGACGCTATAGTAATGCCAATACCCAAACTTGGACGTGATCATACGGAACCGTCTAATTATCACCCGATTTCATTAACTAGCTGTGTTTGCAAAACCATGGAACGTGTGATAAATAATTGACATGTTTGGTACTTCGAAACAACATTAACTACATTTAAAAAAATCAGAATGAATGAATTACAATATAACAAGAATAATGGGTCCAAGAATGGTGGTGCGGTGGCTCGTGCCACTGCCACTGGATCCAGAACAATATCTTCTAGATTACCAGATAACTGCACTATTTTAACAGCTGAACCTAATACCATATTAAAACCTCTTAACTATATTCAAGGACACCAAAAACCCAACAGTATATAATCTATTCAGATTCTCTTTCTTGCCTTCCAGCTATAAAAATATTTCTTGCAAACATCCTCTTTTAATTGAAATCACTGAATTGTATAATGATCTTACTGACCAATACATCATCATCTTTTATTGGTTACCCAGCAAAGTAGGCATTTCTGGTAATACGATGGCCGATCTTGCTGTCAATGCAGCACTTAACAAATCTATGACACCACTTCTTAAACCATACTCTGATTACAAAGCTAACATTAGAACTTACATCCGTGATCTGATGCAGAAGAAGTGGAGCACTCAAGTAGGCATCAATACACCTATTTGGGTTGTCAGTCCAGCTTTGAGGAGGTCATTATGCGACGAGGTCGTATTGGTCATTTGTGGCATGCACACAAATACATGTTAACAGGTGAGGATCCTTCGTTTCGTATCCCTTGTGATGAAACAATCACGGTGAAGCATGTCTTGCTTGACTGTGTTGAACATTCCATCACAAAGGACAATTGGTATAAATCACAAACTATAAAGGATCTTTTTAATATTTTTTTAATGCAATTATTGCATTTTTGAAGGAATTAAATCTATTAAAAGATTTGTAAATAGATAAATACTTTATGATTGGAAGTTTAAATCAATAACTCAAATTGTTAGTGACTGTAGACTCAAGTATTATCAAGTTAAAGTATTCAAAAACTGTTGTCCTGAGAGGGTATGTAGGTCAC
The DNA here is from genome assembly GCF_037392515.1 of Haliotis asinina. Taxonomy (NCBI): domain Eukaryota; kingdom Metazoa; phylum Mollusca; class Gastropoda; order Lepetellida; family Haliotidae; genus Haliotis; species Haliotis asinina. The sequence goes on along the minus strand of NC_090283.1, from coordinate 58,302,617 downwards.
GAAATATTCAAAGTAAATTTAAACAAACCAGGCTTTTTAAATGCAGTATTTTTGTTGTTTTAATTACGGCTGACATTTCCCACAATCACCAGCAGCTGAAGGGATGGTGAAAATCCAGCTAGGGTCTATGTAGGTAGCAAGAGTAACGTAAGTCCCCATGGCCTCTAGTATGGTGATCTACCTTCTGTTGTTGGTGATCTATAGTCAGTTTTTATATTGTGTTGGCCAAATATTGATATCAGTTTTAACTTTCCATGCTAGTTTTAATTCTAACTGTGATATTCTAGCTGTTTTACTGCCCATTGTCGACAGGTTCTCATAATATACATATGTTCCATTTCAGTGTTAAATCTTCTTGTCACAATATGGATAAAATATTGCCAATGTGAACTTAAATACGAACTCATTTACTCACAGTATCGGGCCTCTGTATACAGTTTATGTGACCAGACACAATAATAACTTCCAGAGAATATCTTTAACCTGAAGATACACAAAGCACCCACAAGACACCCTGGAATCTAAATTTACTCAAGTGTACATGTATCTGGCCTCTGTACACAGTCGATGTGAATTTATCTAATGACTTCCACAGAATATCCTTAACCTAGAGCTACACAAACCACACTAAAGACACCCAGTAATCTAAATCTACCCAAACCTGCATGTATCTATCTCTATACACATTCTCCTTACTGACAGAGAAAATATACTTTCAACTTGATACACACACCACTCTGAAGACACCCTGCAACCTAAATCTACCTGATTATGCATATATCTAGCCTCTGTAGACAGTCTGTGTGACAATACATAATGACTCCCAGAGAATACCATTAACCTGAAGATACACAAAGCACCTGTAATCTAAATGTACCCAAACTAAGGTGCCCCTGGCTTCTATACACAATCTGTGTGACAATACATATTGACTTCCAGAGAATATCTTCAACCTAATGCTACACAACCACCCTCAGAACGCACTGTAATCTAAAATCTACCTTAGCTTGATGCCTTTGAAAGAATACCTTCAACTTGAATATACACAAACCACCCTGAAGACACCCTTTAATCTAAATCTACCCAAACTAAAATGTACCTGGCCTCTATACACAGTCTATGTGACTACTTGATGACTTCCAGAAAACATCTTTAACAGTCACTTTGTCATGGTCAAGGGAGCAGGTACCGACCAATTTGCAGCTTGGTAATTTGACCGTTGGTGAGAAAAATTATTCGCTCTGCATCAGTGCCCCTTTAACAGCATGTCTCTGGACAGTGTACAGTCTATTTGACCAATTGGCAACTTCTACAGCAGTAACTGGAAGCTACACAGAACCTCAACCTGCCAGCATATATCTGGACACTGTACAGTCACCATGACCATTTGATAATTTCTACAGCAGTAACTGGAAGCAACACAAAATCTACAGCAACTCTCCTCTGTCTGGACACAGTAGTCTCTGGAAGCTACACAAAATCTACCCCTGCTAGCATATATCTGGACACTGTACATTCGGTTTGACCCCATGACCATTTCTACAGCATTAAATGGGTGTGAAATCTACCCATACCAGTATGGATCTCAACACTGTGCACTCTATCTTACCATTTGACCATTTCTACAGCATGGACTGGAAGTTACGCAAAATCTAATCTAATAATTCTTGTTTATTTGACCACTTGACCACTTCTACTGAATTAACTGAGAGCTGTATGAAAAAAAAACCCTGCAAGCATATGTCTGGACATAGTACAGTCTGTTTCACCACTTGACTATTTCTACAGCATTAATTGGAACCTTTACAAAGTATACCCCTGCTAGCTTGTATCTGGACACTGTATAGGCTATTTCACAACTTGACCATTTCTTCAGCATTAACAGGAAGCTGTACAAAATCTATCCCTGCTAGCCTGCATCTGAACACTGCATAGGCTTTTTTTTTGAGCACTTGACAATTTGTACCAAATTAACAGGAAACAATACAAAATCTCCCCATGCCAGCATGTATCTGGACACTGTACAGTCACCTTGACCATTTGACCATTTCTACACCATTGACGGGAAGCTACACAAAATCTACCCCTCCTAGCATATATCTGGACACTGTACAGTCACCTTGACCATTTGACCATTTCTACACCATTGACAGGAAGCTACACAAAATCTACCCCTCCTAGCATATATCTGGACACTGTACAGTCACCTTGACCATTTGACCATTTCTACACCATTAACAGGAAGCTACACAAAATCTACCCCTGCTAGCATATATCTGCATACTGTTGTCTATTTTACCACTTGACCATTTCTGCAGCATTAACAGAAAGCTATACAAAATCTACCATTGTAGCTTGTATCTGGAGAGTGTACAGTCTATTTGACCACTTGCCCATTTCTACAGCAGTATCTGGATGCTACACAAAATCTCTCCCAGCTCTCATGTGTCTGGACAGTGTACAGTCTATTTGTCCACTTGACCATTTCTACAGCATTAACTGGAACCTGTATAAAATCTGCCCCTGCTGGCATATATCTGGGCAAATTCTGCAGCAGTAACTGGAAGCTACACAAAATCTATCCCAACTCTCATGTATCTGAACACTGTACAATCAGTTTGACCCCATGACCATTTCTACCGCATTAACTGGAAGTTATGTGAAATCTACCCATACCAGTCTCAACATTGTGCACTCTATCTTATCGCTTGACCATTTTTACAGCATGAACTGGACAGTATGTAAAATCTACCCATGCTAGCCCTTATCTGTACACTGTAAAGTCTGTTTGACCACTTGACCATTCCTGAAGCATTAACTAGACACTGTAAAATCTACCCATGCTAGCCTGTAGCTGGTCATGGTACAGTCTGCTTGACCACTTGACCATTCCTACAACATTAATTGGACAGTATGTATATTCCCATGCTGGCCTGTCCCTGGACACTGCACATTCAAGTCAAAGTCAAGTCAAAAAGGTTTATTGTATTAAAGGCCTCCGGTCCATATACAAGAGAGTATGTATATAACATAAAGTTACATACAGGGAGTAACACCTTCTTCAAGCAATTCATTCCTTTTAACTGATGCATGTATAATATATGTTGAAAGGTTTAATATTTGAGATTCGTTAAAACATATGCAAAAGCTTGCGATGACGGCATCTTTATCAAATCATCTTTAATATATTTCTTTCGAAAGTCACTGTAAAATGGACAGGTGAACACCAAGTGAATTTTATTCTCTATTTCTATTTAGCATGATTGACAAATTCATTTCGATTTTGGAATGGACACTTTCTTCCCTTATTTTAGACGTCTAATAAACCTAGTGGATATTTAATAAAACAGTTCCTTCAAGTTTCCGTCGTGAGTATTGAGAAATAAATTTCTTGTGGGAGTAAAGTCTTGAAAGTTCTGTAATCAACATAACGTGAGTTATCTTCTAAAGTTGAATGCCATTCCTGGTAAAACATATTTGCAGAACGCGTTCTAAATTCCTTAAGAAACATGTCTACACTTCCAACTGACTGCCATAACCATATGAAACCATAACCATGGGAAAATAGAAGATTCCTTATATGCGTTAACCATGTAATTGTCCCCATGTTATCTAAATGTAAAAGCATATTGTATGTTATTTTAGGAAGAAGCTGTTCGTGCAGATGAAGAAGTTTGAACCAGTATTTTAAACATCTAATGTGGGAATTAATATATATGGGGTATCTACCACATTCACCATATACCATACAATTTGGTGTAGAAGACCCAACACTAGGAAATTTTTACATGCTAATAAATGGACCTTCTCCAAACATTCATACCGTTGGATTCCCCATACGTCTGAGCCATAACTTAGAGAGGTCAACCGAATCAAAAACTTGTTTGAAATCTACAAATGCTACAAACAATTTATGTTTTAGACATGATGTCTTTTGGATAATTGCATAAAGAGTAAATATATTTTCTGATGTAGAATAATTCTTCTTTAAGCCAGCTTGAAATTCATTAACCCCATCACACATGTTTACCCATTTAGAAATTCTATCATTTAGTATTGATGTAAACACTTTTCCTAGTATGCTCATCAGCCAAATACCCCTGTAGTTACCTGGGTCCTTACGGTCACCTTTGTTATGAAGGGGAATTATTATGGAACATGACCAACAGTTGGGGAAAACACCGTTTTCAAATAACTTAATAAAGCATTTGCATAGGAATGGCACAACTGCAAATCTGGAACACTTTAGCATTTGGATAATTATATCATCTGGGCCTGCTGCTTTCCCCCTGTTTAGGTGTTCTACTGCATCAAAGATTTCGCTTTCAACAATAGGCGAATCTAGAACAAATTCATCAACATCAGAATAAAATTTAGTAGAATCATTTTGCATGCTATCAATTTCTGTGTCTAATTGTTTCATTTGCGAAAACCTTCTTAAAATGACAATTTCAGGGATCGTATTTCTTTCCAGAATGATGACGCTTTGCTCAAAGAATTTACCAGTTTGTCTTGTTTACGCCTACACAAGTGGACTTTGAATTTCCGACAAGAATTCTTATATTTGTTTCTACTTCCACAAAATGACTTCCGGTCAAGACTAGTACGAGTTACCCTAAATCTTCGCAGTTTCTTGCGGGCGTTTCGTCTTGCAGTCCGACATTCAGCATTAAGAGTTAGATTTTAGTTCTTTTCTCATACAAGATGATGAATCCAGCATTAGTTGAACAAATTCATCAATTGCCTCTTCAATGTTATTATCAAGTTTATAGAAGAGTGGTTGTGTAGTAGACATGATTTCTTCTTGCAGCTTACTCAAATATATGTCAGATAATTTGTCATTCCATATCAATTTCTCCATCGTGACACCCTTAGGTGTTAACACGCTATTTCTTCGATACATACATGGGAATCTACTAGTCAATTCTAGAGGTAAGTGATCAGATTCCAGACGATCGCCAATATTCAACATTTTTAAGCAGTCATCAAAATAACGGCCTGTCCGACTGCCCGTGGCCGGTAAAGTTTGAGTGAGGCTGCCTGGAAATTCTCTCCACCATTCACTTGTCTAACTGAATTTTTTAAGGTTGACCTACCTTCAGTTTGCTCTCAGGACGATCATTCTATTTTAATTGTCATGTCATATTTTGATTTAAGAAAGATGAATGAAAGCTATAAGCATATTCCATAATTATACATGGACAACTCTTCAGCCAGTGAAGATTGGCATTAAAACTGGTTGGCTTAGTAAGCTACACTATGATTGGATATCTGTAGTCACACGGTTCAATAAAAACCAATCAAAGAGAGGGTTCTTAAAGGTGGGCAGGAAACTTTCAAGATAGGCAGGCAACATTTTTGGGCCACCAGCCTGGCTGTCAGGTTGAGTTGAAAAATTATTTCAGTCACTGCTTGTACACAGAAATAGAACAAAGCAGGTGGTGAAGCAGTGTGTAAAGGCACAGTGCAGTCTGATACTGAAAGAGTGAGTGAGTCAGTGAATGAAGTCTTATGCCGCACTCAGCAATATTCCAGCTATATTGTGGGTGTATGAAAATAGGACCAGACAATACAGTGAGTGATCAACTGCATGAGCAGTCAGCAACGATCTGATGACGTGTGTCAACCAAGTCAGCGAGCCGGACCATCCGATCCCATGAACCACGGGTCACTGATGATAACTTCCAAACTTTAACAAGGAACTAAAAGACATGGAAATCTGTCATCTAACTCATACAAGCAAAAATCAAGTTCATAAACTGATCCGGTCTATCAGACCACTTAACCATGCCAAGACACTGACACCAACCAAAGCTGAGATGGATAGTTAGCAGTCTAAATCTACCCAAGCCAGCAAGTATCTGACCTTTGTACACAGTCTATGTCACTACTATGCCTTCCAGAGAATACCTCTGACCTGAAGATACACAAACCACCCTGAACACACTCTAGAATCAATATGTACCCCATCTGGCCTCTATAAACAAAGTGAGTGACTACATGATGACTTCATGAGAATAACTTTCTCCTGGAAATACACAAACCACCCTGAAGACACCCTAGGATTTAAATCTACCCAAGCTAAAATGTATCTGGCCTCTATACACAAAATGTGTCATTACTCCATGACTTTGAGAAAAAAACTTTAATTTGAAGGAGTGCTATCCACCCTCACAACACCCAGTTATTCAAATCTACCCAGCCTACAATCTGTCTGGCCTGTATACTGTCTATCTGACCAGCACTCCCAGTATACCTTTAACCTACAGCTGTGCAGCCCACCCTCACAACACCTATATATTCAAATCAACCCAGCCTACAATCTATCTGACCAACAATTCCAGAGAATATCTTTAACCTGAAGCTGTGTGACCCACCCTCACAACACCTAGATATTCAAATCTAAAAAACCGACAATCTATCTGGCCTTTACACTACCTGATCAACACTCCCACAGAATACCTTTAACCTAAAGCTGTGCAACCCACCCTCTCAGCACCCAGTTATTCCAATCTGCCCAGCCTACAATCTATCTGGCCTATATACTGTCAACCTGATCAACACTCACACAGGATACCTTCAACCTACAGCTGTGCAACCCACCCTCTCAGCACCCAGTTATTCCAGTCTGCCCAGTCTACAATTTATCAGAGAATACCTTTAAGCTGCAGCTGTGCAACCCAACCTGCACAACATCCAGTTATTGAAATCTACCCAAGCAACAATGTTTCTGAAATGTCTACATTCTTTTGGAGTGAGTGAGTGAGCAGGTGAACAAGCAAGCAAGCGACTATAGTATGACACCTTTTCAGATATTTTTTTCCAGCAATTAAAAGCGGGCAACACCAGAAATGGCCCTTACACATTGTGTCCATGTGAGAGACAAACACTGACTTGGTCTATAAAATAGCAAACGATTTCATCACTGGTCATGTGGGTGCATATTGTCATGTGGGTGGATGTGACCATGGTAGCATGTATCTGGCCTCTACTTACTGTCTTTGACCACCACTGATATTTTGATAACAAGCACTGTAGACCACTCCAACATGTATCTGGCCTCTCTACAGAGTCTCTTAGACCACCATTACAATACTGTGTATTGCAAATATATCCATGTTGTCTCCTACCTAGTCACTTTAGAAAGTCTATTTGACTAAATATTGAACACATCCTGTAATACAAAACTCTCCCCAAGAAATGGTGTGTCTGATCTGGTGTACAAGACCACTACACCATTTCAAGAAGAAAGCTTGTACCTGACGTTTTGACATTCTAGAGCACCTTTGTGGGAAATCAAACCCAGAACTTTAGCAACAAGAAGAAAATGCCTCAACTACTTGACCTTTCGTTAACCTGAAGTTCTACATGCTATTCACTCAAAGTCAAATTCAAATACACGAAGCCACACTACAGTCTGTTTGACTTCACCATTTTTAAATGAGTGTTACCAACCACAACCTATAGAAATCACCTGTCAGACACCCTTTAGACCCATGCTAGCATGTACCTGGCCTCAACATACAATCTATCTGACAACATGTTATCTTAAACAAAGAAAAACTTTATACAGGTGCTGTGCAAACTACCAAAAAGACATCCTGTAAACCCAATCTCTCTCAGCTACAGTTTTTATCACTTGACATTTTTCAGTGAATTACATTTAACATGAAGCAAAACAAACCATACATAACACACCCTGTAGTAATAACAGATCACTACTAGACCATCCAAATTAAACCTGAACCTAAAGGTGCATCTGCAGGAAACTTGGGGCTTATATGTGCTACACTGACATCTCTGTGAACATCTTGAGTGACATCTTCACCTTTGCTCACTCTATCCATTGACATCACTGTACCCAAACATGTAGAAGTCAATCACTGCATTGTGTGGTCGAAATTCCATTATTTATTCATGGCTGGCTTAAGTTGCAATCCTGCTGAATGCAAAGTTTACACTATGTAAATGAAGAACCAAATACTGATAAAAGCATACAAATATAGCTGAAATTTTACACGAGTGAGTGAGGTCAGTTTTACGCTGCTTTCAGCAATATTTCAGCAATATCTGGGCGGGGATACCAGAAATTGTCCCCATTTGGGGGACTTAAACCCGGGTCTTTTGCATAAGAAGCAAACGCCTTACCAACAAGGCTACCCCATCACCCTACCCCAAATGCTTCTAAAGCATTGGAACACAATCCTCACTGACTGAATGGCTCAACAGAGACAGTCAGAAAAACATCCGTCAGCTAGATCATGATGACAATCTGACAACTGCCACAAACATTCATACACTGAAAACCTTTATTACCACTATTCGTTCAAATCAGGACCCTGGAACCATCTTGGTCTTGTTATATTCTGCCGGAATGAATCTTGAACGGCTGCCGGAATTTTGGACTTGTCAAACATCATCCAGAAAATATAAATCACTCACCCACAATTTTAATCTCTCATAATCACCAAAAAAATCACCCGACACAGCATCCATAAATTAAGCCTTGACCTTAAATCATGTGATTCGTAACAATGGTGACTGTAAATTGAAATGAAATAATTTCCTAAATTGATTTTATTTTGTTGAAATTCCCAAGTTCATCCAGTAAATGGCATCAAGAGCAATGATCTTGGCGATCATTTGAACAGAAAACCTGACTATCTTGTGCAACTAGTAACTGGGGCCAGTTCTTAACAAGAATCAAAGAAATTAATCTCTGTTATCAAGACATTGACACCATGCCAGCGTTGCAAACTCTCACCTGTCCGACCATTTCAGATGGTCTGTTTTGCGACCAGACCATCAGTTCTAAGAAGCTGCACGCCCCATGGTCTTGGATGAATCTGACTATGAGCATGAGGACTAAAGCCTTGATTTGAAAACATTAATCAGTTTTCAGACGTCTTATTTACCTTCTTATTACTGTTCTTAATCCAGAAAATGATGGTATGAAAACTTTCCAACTGGTCTGATAACTGACCAGTTGTTTAGCTGAAATTTTTGGAAGTTTACAACGCTGCTCTACACCCTGTGCATGGATCTGGTCAGAGTATATCTGGTCATGTGGGTGCATGTGACCATGAGGGTGGATATGATCATGGGGGTGAATCTGATCATGAGAGTGGATGTTACGAGGCAGATGTGGTCATGAGAGTGTATTTGGGAATCCGGGTGGATCTTGTCATGAGGTTGAATCTGGTCATGAAAGTGGATGTGATCATGAAGGTGGATTTTGTCATGATGGTGGATCTGATCATGTGGGTGGATCTGGTCATGAGGATGGATCTGATCGTGAAGGTGGATGTGATCATGAAGATGGATGTGATCATGAAGGTGAATTTGTTCATGAGGGTGGATCTGGTCATGTGGGTGGATCATATCATAAGAGTGGATCTGGTAACGAGGGTGGATCTGATCATGAGGGTGGATCTGGTCATGAGGATGGATCTGATCGTGAAGGTGGATGTGATCATGAAGATGGATGTGATCATGAATGTGAATTTGTTCATGAGGGTGGATCTGGTCATGTGGGTGGATCATATCATAAGAGTGGATCTGGTAACGAGGGTGGATCTGATCATGAGGGTGGATCTGGTCATGAGGATGGATCTGATCGTGAAGGTGGATGTGATCATGAAGATGGATGTGATCATGAAGGTGAATTTGTTCATGAGGGTGGATCTGGTCATGTGGGTGGATCATATCATAAGAGTGGATCTGGTAACGAGGGTGGATCTGATCATGAGGGTGGATCTGGTCATGAGGATGGATCTGATCGTGAAGGTGGATGTGATCATGAAGATGGATGTGATCATGAAGGTGAATTTGTTCATGAGGGTGGATCTGGTCATGTGGGTGGATCATATCATAAGAGTGGATCTGGTAACGAGGGTGGATCTGATCATGAGGGTGGATCTGGTCATGAGGATGGATCTGATCGTGAAGGTGGATGTGATCATGAAGATGGATGTGATCATGAAGGTGAATTTGTTCATGAGGGTGGATCTGGTCATGTGGGTGGATCATATCATAAGAGTGGATCTGGTAACGAGGGTGGATCTGATCATGAGGGTGGATCTGGTCACGAGGGTGGATCTGATCATGAAGATGGATGTGATCATGAAGGTGGATTTGGTCATGAGGGTGGATCTGGTCATGTGGGTGGATCTTATCATGAGAGTGGATCTGGTCACGAGGGTGGATCTGATCATGAAGGTTGATTTGGTCATGAGTGTAGATCTGGCCATGTGGGTGGATGTGATCATGGGGGCGGATTTGGTTATTTGGGTGGATTTGGCAATCTGGGTGGATATCTAGTGTATCTAGATTTCAGATCCAGAGGCATATCCTCAACCTAAGTTACAAGAACCATCCACGAAACACACTGTATTAAAGATATACCCCTGCTTGAACACAACAGACCACTCTAAGGAACTTATTCTGACCACTTCATCATTTCTAGATTATGCCCTGAATATTCCACAATCTACCCATTCTGTATCTCACCTGATCTATTATTTAAATCTACCCAAACTATAATGTATCTGGCCTTGATACACAGTTCTTGTGACTACTTGATGTCCAGAGATTACCAATAAGCTGAATACACCCTGTAATCTAAATCTACTCAAGTTTGCATATATCTGGCTATTGTACACCGTCTATGTATGGCAATCAAATTATATCTTTTTGTCCATGGCCAACTATATAATTTCCACGCATCATTTCAAACTGCAAATAAACTTAGATTTCATTTCATATCTGCTCAAAATGTAGCTTAAGAATAAAGTAGTGTTATCTTTCTTTGCTTTTCATCACGACTGATTATGAAGTCAGAGTGAGTGGAAAATTCGAACAAGTTACTTTCATAAAGTCACTTGCCAGAGTTCATACAGAATTTCAAGACCAAACCTTAAGTTTTTTTTAAAAAAATTTTCTTTGGCAAAATTAGGGCCAATAAGACAAGCAATTCTATAAACAGACCTAATGAAAATAATAACAAACACAACTTCTGAGCACTGTTATTGTCTTTTGGACCAATAAGTGTCCCAGTGAATAGCTAAAAGACCCATGAAGGTCCGGGGTAGAATAGGCCTTCACCAACCTATGCTTGCCATAAAAGGCGACTATACTTGTCATGAGAGGCGAGTAACAGGATCGGGTGGTCAGGATCGCAGACTTGGTTGACACTTGTCATCGCTTCCCAATTGCGCAGATCGATGCTAATGTTGTTGATCACTGGATTGTCTGGACCAGACTTGATTGTGTACAGACCGCCGCTATATAGCTGGAATATTGCTGAGTGCAGTGGAAAAGTAAACTCACTCACTACACTGCTAAACATATCTGTCTTTGTAAGGTACTTAATAAATACCATTTTCATGTGACTTATGCTTGTAGCCTACGGTGTCTAGGGACTAGTGACATCCTCTTGGGAAAATGGGTTAACAGACACAATCCTCACTTCAAGCTTTAACTCTTTCAACACCAGTCAACTAGAGGCATATACTGCCATGACACAGAGTTCCCAGTAACTCTGAGGTCATAGATGAAGCCTCTGTTTATCAAGAAAAATATCAGCTGATTAATCATTATTGCTACTACATATCATACTCCATTTGAAAGGTCTAAGTGAGTGAGTGAGTTTAGTTTTACGCCACACTCAGCAATATCCTAGCTATATGGCACTGGTCTGTAAATAATCGAGTCTGGACAAGACAATCCAGTGAATGATATCCCCTTCCTGTTTTCTTTTAATTTTAATTGGAAATTGGAAAATTATGATAAAAAGCTTTCAGAAAAAATAAGTATGGTCGTGTATTTCCTGTTATCAGTGGCATTCTGCTCTGTAACTTGACATAACAGCATGAAATAGGTCCGTTTTCGAAGCTTTGCATGAATAAAATGAGAGGCGATTCATTTGATGGCGGGTATCATTCACCAGTTCTGAACATCAATAATATCACTGTACCCTTAAAAGAGTATTTTCAAAGTTGTAAGAAGCAAATTCATTGGATAAAGATTTCTAATAACACATTTTTAGCCACAGTCTACTAAAACGACTGTGATTAGTCAAAATCAGACATGACGTAAGTCAGCCAAACAGAACAGCGATGGATACTGTGCTGATAAATGGAAACCTGTAGATTCAGACAAAAGTTCTGGGTAAAATCATGCTATAAAAATCACCACCTATATGTATATTCTGAGATGACAACCCTATACTGGACCTAAGTGTGACACTGTGAGTCAAAAAGTGTACTACTTGTCTTCCAGTCACTTCCATATTGCGCACGTTTTCACAAAAAGAATACTCTCGACAGAAATACAAGTCACAAATCATTCTGTAACTCCATTCATCAAAAATTGTTGGTCAGGGGACACACCATACATCAATTCCAATTCCTTATAAACTAATTGGAATGATTCTAAGAATAAATGTTATCGGTCAATGGTCATTTCTTAACCCATAAACAAAACACTTCCTTGTGAAATTTTATCCACTTCATCCATGTTCCTAAAACCAGTAAAAAAGCTTAGTTTTTGCACAGTAAGTATAATAGCATAATTAATTGGTCAAAATTGTAATAATTATGCCAAAAGCATAAGTTGTGATGTTCGTTTGACAAATTCTACAGTTTTGTTGTTAATTTTATCCTTCCAATTTGTTTAATTATTTCCTCGACCCACTGTTAATTTCCTCATTTAGAACTATGATGTGGAACCATTGTGGAAGCATGTGTCTGAGAATCGGGGCTTTTGTCAATAACATTGTCAAAAATAGTCTCTTATTCTAACCCTGATAATAATATATGACCACTTTAAAAGTAATAAGTGTTTTCAGGTATTATGAAAACTGATAGATTTGATAAATGAATGTAAGTTCGGTTCCTAAGATAGCTCATTATTTTGATGCGACAACACCCTGGTTGGTATTCCTGCTGTCAATGTCCCGTGAAGTCGTAGCAGGTTTTCGGGCCTACAGTGTTGAATAGGTTAACTTGAAATTCAAGACAACTTCAAGGTTTTTAAGTCTTTTTACAGGCTTTTTAAGGCAAATATAGATTTTAAAAGCTAAGTGCCCAAAATACAGCCTATTTCAAGTTTGTACGAACCATGTTTGACGTGTGTCAAGTGGCTTTTTTTTTTTTTTTTTAAAAATTGAACTCATCTTCTTTTCACCTGATACTACACAAAGCACCCTGAACACACCGATTAATCTAAATCTACCAAAGAGTGCATGCATCTGGTCTTGCAAACAGTCTATGTGACTATACCTAATCACTTCCAGAGAATTCCTTTACCTAGACAATGCACAAAGCACCCTGAAGACACCCTGGAATCTAAATCTACCACAGAGTGCAGGCATCTGGCTTTGTAAACAGTATGGGGCTGTATGTGATGGTTTCCAGAGAATGCCTTTGACTTGAAGACATACAAACCACCCTCAACACACCCTGGGATCTAAATCTACCCAAAAGTGCATATATCTGGCCTCTATACACAGTCTCTTTGCTTATATGTAATAACTTCAAGAGAATACCTTTAATCTGAAAATACACAAACCACCCTGATGTACCTGTCTTCTATACACATTGTCCTTACTGACAGAGACAATACCTTTAACTTCAAGATACATAAGCCACCCTGGAATTTAAATCTACCCAACCTAACATGAATTTCGACTCTGTAAACAGTCTATGTGACTACTTGATGACTTCCAGAGAACATCTTTAAGATGATGCTATGCATCTTTATGATGATGCCTGAAGACACCCTCTAATCTAAATCTACCTAAGCATGCATGTATCTGACCTCTACACACAATCTGTATGACAATACATAATGACTTAAAGACAATATCATTAGCCTTAAGGTACAAATACCACCTGGAATACACCCTGTCATCTAAATCTACAAAAGGTAACATGTGTCTGGTCTCTATACACAGTCTGTATCACAACACATAATAACTTCTAGAGGATACCCTTTACCTGATGCTACACATCCACCCTGAGCACACCCTGTCATCTAAATCTACCCTAGTTTGCATGTATCTGTCTCACAGATGTTCTAGAGTTAAAATCCTAGCCTGAGGTAATCAGAACTCCACTGTAACACTTACCATTCACTAAGACAAGGGTTATGTCTAGACAGGTTTATAAACTGCTTTGATGAGGTAAACATGACATCACCTACAGTAAAATAAACATTGAGCAAACACCAGTTAATCCAGCCCAGAGTAAGCAATCAAGCATCCAGTATATGTGCCAACAAGATTAATGCCACTTAGAATAGGATTAAAAGATTAAGTAACACACACACACACCCCCCCCCCCCCCAGTCTGGTCATTGAAGTTGTTCTGGTAGGACACATCCCATTTTGTTTATCTTGTATTTTATTGGCTACTGTAGATTACACCCATCTTTGTATCAGTCAGCAAAATCATAATCTTTGTATTGTTTCAGTTGTAGTTAAATAGTCTCCACTTCTATCTGTCCATCAGTAGGGTTTAGACTCCCAACACAGGTCAGCTCTAGCCCTCAGCCCAGAGGGTTGTACCGACTCTCTGTGGCCACCCTTGTTCTTCTATTTCTTGTAAATGAAATTGTAATTTGCTTCTTGTTACTTCAGACTCTTTGCTGAGTTAATTCCCCAAAGCAGACCAGCACGCAAGTTAGATAAGGGATTTCACTGGTACCCTCACTTCGACCCGAGATCCATATCATAACACAACCTTGCAAGTATCTGGCCTCTGTACACAGTCTATGTGACAACATGTGAAATGACTTCCTGAGAATACCTTTAACCTGGAGCTACACAAACCACACTAAAGACACCTCACCTCCATACATGGTCTACTGGATGAATTTCAGGGTATACCCTTCATCTGAAGTGACACAAACCATCCTGAAGACACCTTGGAATCTAAATCTACCCAAGCTAACGTGTATCTAGCCTCTATGCACAGTCTGTGTGACAATACATGATACCTTTAAACGGAAGATACACAAACCACCCTGAACACACCCTGCAATCTAAATCTTACCTAGCTTGCATGTATCTTTTCTCCTAGCATAGTCTTATACATGCCTCTCAGAGAATCCCCACCTGAAGCAACACAAACCACCCTGAATACACCCTGGAATCTACATCTACAAAGCCTCCATGTATCTGACCTTTGAACACAGTCTATCTAACAATACATAATGACTTCCAGAGAATACCTTTAACCTGAAGATACACAGAGCACCCAGAACACACCCTGTGATCTAAATCTACCCAAGCTAACATGTATATGGCTTCAATACATAATCTACGTGACTACTTGATGACTCTATACACAGTCTATGGGACAATACATAGTTACTTCCACATAATATTTTTAACCTCAAGATACATAAAGCACCCTGAACACACCCTGGAATCTAAATCTACCCATGCGTGCATGTACCTTGCATCTGTACACAGTCTATGTGACTGTGGGGAATGACGTCAACATTCAGAGAATACCTTGAACCTGATGCTACGCAAACCACGCTGAAGACACCCTGTAATCTTAATCTACCCAAGCTAACATGTATCTGGCCTCTATAAACAGTTTGTCTGACTACTTGACCATTTCCATAGGATATCTGTCTTTAACCCACAGCTACCATGTCTACCCTGAAGACACCCTGTCATCTAAATCTACCCAAGGTAAAGTGTATCTGGCCTCTATACAATTTGTCTGACCACTTGACCATTTCCATGGGATGTCTTTAACCCACAGCTACCATATCTACCCTGAAGACACCTTGTAATCTAAATCTACCCAAGCTAACATGCATCTGCCCTCTATACACAGTTTATCTGAGTGGGTGGGTAGGTGGGTTTGGGTGAGTGAGTGAATGAGTTTAGTTTTATGCCACACTCAGCAATATTCCAGTTATATGGCAGTGGTCTCTAAATTAACAAGTCTGGACCACAGTTCATCTGACCACCCTCAGGACATTGAATCAAAAACTACCAAAGCTATGCGGTAGCTCATAGTTCCCCACTTGACCATTTCTACAGAAACTCTACAAAGTACCCAGGACACAACCTGTTGACAACATCTACCCATGCTCAGAGGGTTCACCACATACAGTTGATATCTGGCCTAATGTTTGATCACCACTGGCATAGCTTCATGCACCCTAGATTCAAACTTGACTGTGACGCAGCAGGTCACTCTAATCTGCTTAGTTTAATCACTTGGTCATCTACAGATAGAACCCTGAACATGAGTGGGTGAGTACAGTTTTATGCCTCCAATATTCCAGCAATATCACATTAGCGGACACCAGAAGAGGTATCATATCATAATTATGTCACAAAAAATAATCAAGTAAATAGGAGATGAAATAATAATACAAGGGAGCATATAAAGAATTACAAATACCTAAGTAAGTTTACAAAGTGCACAATTATATCATCTCTTACAATAAGACAGAAACTAACCTGAAACTCTATCTCTGAATTTACACTTGACCACTGTGATGTAAAATAGGTGTGCCACCTTGGTGACTCTCCATAGATGCAACTGAGGGTGAGGGGTGTCAGTCATCTGGGGGAGGGTGTCACTCTCCACATAGTCAAATGGGGATAAGGGATGTCACTCATCTGATGGGGAGGGTGTGCCACCTGAGTGACCCTCCATATAGACAAACAGGGGTGAGGCATCTGGGGGAGGGTGTGCCACTTCTGTGACTCTCCATATAGACAGCTGGAGGTAAAATAGGTCAATCATTTGGGGGAGGGTGTGTCACCAGGGTCACTCTCCATATACACAATTGGGGGTGAGGGAGATCAGTCACCTGGGGATGGGTGTGTCACCTGGGTCACTCTCCATATAGACAACTGGGGCTAAGGGAGATCAACTGGTGGCTGAATGGTACCTGTCATTAGGGGATGGGTGTGTCACCTGGGTCACTCTCCATTTAGACAACAGGTGGTGAGTTCTACAGCTACAGAAGCCAAAAACACTGAAGAAACCCTAGAATCTAAACACACACTTGCTCATGGTACATACTCTTGTACATGGTCAGTATACTCGGTATATTTTGACCACTTGACCAGTTCATGACATACACGGTCACTATACTCGGTATATTTTGACCACTTGACCAGTTCATGACATACATGGTCACTATACTCGGTATATTTTGACCACTTGACCAGTTCATGACATACATGGTCACTATACTCGGTATATTTTGACCACTTGACCAGTTCATGACATACACGGTCACTATACTCGGTATATTTTGACCACTTGACCAGTTCATGACATACACGGTCACTATACTCGGTATATTTTGACCACTTGACCAGTTCATGACATACATGGTCACTATACTCGGTATATTTTGACCACTTGACCAGTTCATGATGTACATGGTCACTATACTCTGTATATTTTGACCACTTGACCAGTTCATGACATACACGGTCACTATACTCTGTATATTTTGACCACTTAACCAGTTCATGACATACACGGTCACTATACTCTGTATATTTTGACCACTTGACCAGTTCATGATGTACATGGTCACTATACTCTGTATATTTTGACCACTTAACCAGTTCATGATGTACATGGTCACTACACTCTGTATATTTTGACCACTTGACTAGTTCATGATGTACATGGTCACTATGCTCTGTATATTTTGACCACTTGACCAGTTCATGACATACATGGTCACTGTACTCAGCATATTTTGACCACTTGACCAGTTCATGATGTACATGGTCACTGTACTCAGCATATTTTGACCACTTGAAAGCCGAAGCTATACAAACTACCCTTAAGACACCTTGTACTTAACATCCATCCACCTTGTAATAAAAAATCTCAAAGCTGTGTTCTGTATTGTCGCTTGACCACTTCCAGAAAAAACATTTACTCTGAAACTTTACAAGACACACACTCTAAATCAAACCATGCCATGATGCATGATAACTACTTGACCTTTCCGAGACAAAATCTTTAACCTGAAGCTATGCAACCAGCCCTCGGAACACCCGGTTATCTAAATCTATCCATGTTACGACCTGTCTGAAATGTATACAGTCTATGTGATCATCACTTCCCGGGAATGTATTTAACCTGTAGCTGTCTGTATAAGTCTATCTGACCAACACATGCAGGGAATACCTTTAACATGAAGCTGTGCAACTCACCCTTATAATATTTGGGAATCAAACCCTAGCTAGGTGTAAATAGCAAACGCTTTGACCACTGGCTTACCTTACCATCCCATTTTACATGAAGCTACACAAACCACCCTAAAGACATAGTCTATGTGGCTACTTGATGACTTCCACAGAATACTTTAAACCTGAAGCTACACAAGCCACCCTGAAGACACAGTCTATGTGACTTGTTGACTTCCAGACAATACCTTAACATGAAGCTACACAAACCACCCTGAAGACACAGTCTATGTGACGACTTGATGACGCCCAGAGAATACCTTAAACCTGACGCTACACGAACCACCCTGAACACACCCTGTATTCTAAATCTACCCAAGCTAGCATGTATGAAGCTACACAAACCACGCTGAAGAGAGTCTAGGTGACCACTTGAAGACTTGATGAGTGTTACCAATCAGGGTAGATTTTCAAAGGTCTCTCAGCGCTAAGATAGTCATAAGTTAATCTTAATGCATGGTACTTATGACAATCTTAGCACTAAGGGAGCTTCGAAAATCTAGGCCCTGAACCTATGGACATATCCTGTCAGACATCATGTAGACCCATGTTAGCATGTACCTGGCCTCAACATACAATCTATCTGACACTATTTTATCATGTCCAGAGATAAACTTTATACAGGTACTATGTAAACTACCCAAAAGACACCCTGTAAACCCTATCTGAGTTACTTTTTATCACTTAACACCTTATAGTGAATTACATTTAACCTGAAGCTCATATGTACTACATCCACATCTGTGAACATCTTCAGCGACAACTGCCTTTAGAAAAAATACTACATGAATGATGAATAATGTGGTCTCCCTTGCTTATTTTATCCACTGACATCGCTGTACCCAAACATGTAGATGGCAATCACTGCATTGTGTGGTTGAAATTCCATTATTTATTCTCTGCTGTCTTAAAGTTGCAATCCTGTTGAATGAATTTTTTTTACTATCTGATGGAAGTCTGGATTAAACCAAATACTGATGAAAGCATGCAAATATAGCCGAAATTTTACACCAGTGAGTGAATTTAGTTTTAAGCCGCTTTTAGCAACGTTCCAGCAGTGACAGTGGCAGGGGATACCAGAAATTGTACCCATGTGGGTACTTGAACCCTTGTCTTTGGCGCAACAAGCAAACCCTTTAACCACTGACCTAGTCCACAACCCTTAATTATACATGAATCCCAAAAGCATTGGAACACAATCCTCACTGACGGCACAGCTTCACAAAGACAGCATTCCTGTCAGAAAATCCTCAGCCACCAAGATTATGATGACAATCTGACAACAGTCACAAACATTAACACACTGAAAAACTTTATTACTTAACACATGACACTATTCATTCAAATCAGGACCCTGTAACGTTCTTGGTCTTGTTATATTCTGTTGGAATGAAAAGTGAATAGCTGCCGGAATCTTGGGTCTGTCAAACATCATCCAGAAAATATGTTATCACTGATACAAGATGAAATACTCAGACACTATATCAAGTAATTTTACAATTTCCACAATCATAATCTCTCATAATTACAAAAAAACTAACCCAACACTGTATCCCTGGTCATGGGGATGCGGTGTATATGGACCTGGTTGGGGTGGTGGGGCCTAGCGGGGGTGGGGTGGGGAGGGGTTGGAGGGTTAGATCTGGTCATGGGGAAGTGGTGTATCTGGACCTGGTCCGGTTGGTGGGGGCTAGCAGGGGTGCGGGGGCTAGGGGTTGGAGGGGTGGATCTAGTCATGGGGATGTGGTCGGGTGGTTGGGCTAGCAAGGGTGAGGTGGGGAAGGGTTGGAGGGGTGGATCTGGTGATGGGAATGTGGTGGATCTGGACCTGGTGGGGGTGGTGGGGGCTAGCGGGGGTGAGGTGGAGAGGGGTTGGAGGGGTATGTGGTGGATCTGGAGCTGGTCGGGGTGGTGGGGGCTAGCGGGGGTGGATCTGGTCATGTGGGATGGGGGTGGTGGATTTGGTCAAGGGGGTGGTGGTGGATCTGGTCAAGGAGTGGAGGAGAGGTGGATCTGGTCATGGGGTGGTGGATCTGGTCATGTGGATAGCTCTGGTCATATGGGTTGATGTTACTAAGAGGGTGGATCTGGTACTCTGGGTGGATCTCGATATCAGAGTGTATTTGGTCTGGCAATCTGGGTGAATCTGGTCATGTTGGGAGGTATGGTCATGAGGTCAGGGGATAACCTCAATCAAAACTGAAAACATCTAAATATCTTTGTGCAATACCCATGCATGTACATCTGGTTTCGCTATTTGACTGGCCCAAACTACACAACTGACATGCAAAACACCATGCCAACTGAGCAACTGAAGGTTATCAGGAGAAATACCTTCAACCACAATCTAAACAAGAGTCATCAGAAGATGACATACCCCCTGGCCCACATATGTTGGAAAGGAGAAATAATCTGAGAGTTACTCATTGTTTCTTTAAACTAAGTTTGAATTGTTTCCATGGAATTCATGAAAATTATAAATGCCATATATCTGTAACAAGCAAATTCACAATTTCAAGATCTGTCTCATATATCTGCCAAGATCTGTTGACACTGAAACGTTTCCATGGAAAACGCGAACATAATACATCACAAAAACCTGTAGAGAGCAAAAGGCACCACTTTGGGGTCTGAAACACATATCTGCCAAGTTTAATGGACAGATATTAAGAAGTTTTTGAGTTCTGCTCCGGAAACGAAACACATCTCTCACTTCTGAGACTGAGTACAAAACGTTTCCATGGAACCGAGAAAATAATACATCACAAAATCCTGTACATGGCAAAAGGCACCACTTCAGGTTCTGACTGAAATATCTAAGTTTTACACAAAAATATTGAATGGTTTTTGAGTTCTGTTCCAGAAACGAAGCCCACCCCACCATAAGACTAACACCAAAATGTTCCCTGGAAAAAAAAAATATATAAATGAAGAAAATCTGTAAATAGCAAAAGGCACAACCATAGGCTGACATTACTATATCTATCAAGTTTGGTCTAAAAACATTGAACAGTTTTGGAGTTATGCTCTGGAAACAAAATGATTACGGATGGATGGACGGACAGATGGGGACGGACGGACAGACAAGGCATCAACTATATCCACCTGCATTACATGCCGGAGGGATAACAAATGGTCCTAGACCCAGTAAATACTCCCAGAGATATATCTGGAACCTGAAGTTAGAAGAACCATCCACAAGACACACTGTATTCAAGATTGTATATATCTGGCCACTTTGCACATACAGTCTGACCACTTGACCATTTCTAGATTAGATATTCAAGAATCACAATGAATCAAAGAAAATTCAAGCCATGAAGTCACAATTTTTCACACTAAAATGTGACTTTTATCAGTAGATAGCCAATGCCAATGATGTTCTGTACTCTCGTAATTCCAATGTCTGTAAACTAACGTCAGCAAACTCAGGGTCTCATGCTGATAATGGTGACTATACTTAATGACTTCCAGAGAATACTTTAACCTGTACCCACACAAACCACCCTGAACACACCCAGTATCTATATCTACCAAGCATGCATGCATCTAGCATGTAAAGAATACCTTTAACCTGAAGCTACGCAAACCACAGGGATAAACCTGGCTCAGGAAAGATGTGTGATAAAATCAAAAAATGAGATTTTTTAAAAATCTTATGAGATTTAACTGTTCATGATCATTCACAAGAAAAGGAATAAATGACAAATGCACTTTCATGTGCAGTGTCTAAAAATTTAAGGATCGCTTTTTGGAGGCTTGATAATGGTATAGAACAAAACTTCTGAACACGAACTCCATGAAGCATTGCACAGTGCATAAACAACACAGTACTGCGAGGTTCAGAGTTCACAACACTCCTTGCAGCACAGTTCGTTTTATAGAGCACTGTGTAACAATGTTTGAAGTTCCATAGTTTCCAGTTATGTGTCAAAGATTAAAAATTGGTAGATAGTCAATCACAGAAACCACCCCGAACACACCCTGTAATCTTAGTCAACCCAAGCTAGCATGTATCTGCCCTCTATACTCAGTCCCCTTCATGACTTTCAGAGAATACTTTTAACCTGACGCTACACAAACCACCCCGAAAACACCCTATCTAAATCTACCAAAGCTAGCATGTATCTGCCATCTATACTCAGTCTACTTCATGACTTTTAGAGAGTACTTTTCACCTGATACTACATAAACCACCATGAACACACCCTGTAATCTTAATCTACCCAAGCTAGCATGTATCTGCCATCTATACTCAGTCTACTTCATGACTTTTCGAGAGTACTTTTAACCTGATACTACACAAACCACCCTGAACACACCCTGTAATCTTAATCTACCCAAGCTAGCGTGTATCTGATTGCTTAAACGATGCCATTTAGGAAGTGGTCAAATGTCAGATAGGGATTTCACTTCCTCAGTAAAGTACAAATTCTAATACTTTTTTTGGTTGAGTCCCATCCGAGATTCGAACCTGCACCCTCAGAGTCAGGCACCTAATCGCCCGCACAGAAAGTCAGCTGCCTAACCCGCTCAGCCACCGTGACTTCCACAAAAATGAAAGTCGGACAACTGGTAGTCTAGACTGTGTACTTTGTGTACCCCTCTGATAAGTGTGAATTGGCATGGCTCCCACAGCCGAAAGCTATGATTACACTCAAAGGTTACCTGACACAACCTTCTGCTAGGGTTTGTTAGACTCAGTGGTGGAGTGTAACGAAATACACTGAGACAACGTTTACTTAGACTGTACTTCCCCAGTACATATAGCATTGAGACAAATACACAAGAACTGGATACAGTTGTATATGTGCGTTGTAGGTGCTTATAAATAACATAGGGGCTTATTTCATTGATTAACTGCATATCATTGTCTCGAATAATTTATCAAATTGTTTAGGTTTGAAGATGTATTCTTTGAGTCATTTTAGAAGTATATTGGTGAAGGAAAACCAAGTTCTATGGATAGTCAACTTATTTAATGCAATGAGTGCAACAGGTGGATTGTAGGTACTAACTACGTTATCAAGCAAGCGATGATATTAGTGTAAGTTAATGTCGCGGTTCTTTCTTTTAATGGTTCAGACTTTCTTTCGATATATACTATATATAACCAACAATAGATACTGTGAATTTGTCCTCAATTTCTTTGCTGCAGTTGTCGTTTTGTGATTTTGATCGGATGAAGTTTTGCAAGTATGTCAGAGTTTCATTATTTAGCATTTTTTACATGATTAAAGATCAAGGTACAAAACACAGATATAGGATCAAAGAGGATAATTCACCATACCATGGAGGCATTAGAAAATCAGAAAATCAGAATCACCTACATTGCTGAAATACTTTATTACAATCAGACAAGAACTACCGGGGTATTTTCAAAAAATGGCATGTGATGGGCATCCACCATTCCCTATGTCCCGCTGTTTAGGTTGGAGAAATTCTGACAAGGTGCACATTAGTCAAGTCTCCATGTCAGGTTTGAACGGATGGAGTTTGTTTGCCAGCAACAGACATCATAACATGATTTTCTGTGTGTATGTGTGTGCACGTGTGTGCATGTGTGTGTGAGTGTTGGGAAGGAGTTATATTGATTGGAAGAAGTGTGTATATGTCATGTGTGTAAGGAGAATGTGTTGTCTGTTTTAGCTTTCTTTGATTTAAGTATAAATTGAGGCAAAAAAGTGCCAATAGTCCATGTGGGTGGCTAATACAACGAAAATTTTATTCTATGTATTTTAACTATGTGTTGTATTGGTCAAGACTTGAATTAATAACTTCTGTTCATAACATGTCTCACGTGTACAAGTAAAGTATCACACCTATATGTCTGTGTAATTACACAATGTGACAGAGACGGAACACAATGTGTTTTATTTGTGGTGTATTGCATGATAGGTGTTAAGTTGAGGGGTCGAGATCGAGCCCACCTGTGACCGTGTGTAAAAACCTTGGAGTCACCTTTGTGTGCAGCCTCTTTCCGTGTTGTCACACCCCCTAGCATACAGTACACAACCCTGTGCACTTAAAAGAACCCATGAATCCGTTGGTATATGACCAGATGGTGGCCACATGAATACGTACAAACGCCTAGATGCGGGTACAGCAACGTGCAGTCCACCCAGATGTGAATTGGGTACCTGAGCTACACAAACCACTCTGAAGACACCCTGTTATCTGAATCTACTCAAGCTGCCTGTATCTGCCCTCTATACATAAGTTTACTTTATGTCTTCCAGAAAATACCTTTACCCTGAGCTTCAGAAACCAAAGTAAATACTGCCAGCAATCTAAAACAGGCGGTCAATGATTGCAGTTATGTATTGCATACTGTATTTGGCAGACAGGCACGTACAGTAAAAAGTCATGACGTAGAGTGTGCATTGTGACCAGATACATGATAGCTAGGGTAGATTAATATTTGCGTTGTGTCTTCAGGGTGCTTTGTGTAGTTCCTGGTTAAAGGTATTTCCTGGAGGTCATGACACAGACTGTGTATAAAGGCCATATGGATGCTAGCTGTTGTAGATTCAGATTACAGGGTGTCTTCAGGGTGGTTTGTCTAGCTCAGGCTAAAGGTATTTTCTGTTCTTCAGGTTTGTGTAGGTTATGGTTAAAAGTGTTCCCTGGAGATCATTAAGTAGACTATGTATAGAGGCAGGATATATGTTAGAGTGTTTAGATTTAGATTGCTGGTTGTATTTAGTTTGGTTTGTGAAGCTCAGGGTAAAGGTATTCTCTGGAAGACATAAAGTACACCTATGTATAGAGGACAAATACAGGCAGCTTGAGTAGATTCAGATAACAGGGTGTCTTCAGAGTGGTTTGTGTAGCTCAGGCTAGAGGTATTCTCTGGACATTATGATGTAGACTGTGTATGGAGGTCAGATACATGATAACTAGGGTAGATTTAGATTAAAGGGTGTCTTTAGGGTGGTTTGTCCAGCTCACCCTGAAGACATGGTGTCATCTGAATCTACCCCACCTAGGATGTATCTACCTTCAATACTTCTACTTCATGACTTCCAGTGAATAAAATCAACCTGAAAGCTACACTAACCACCCAGAAGACACCTTGTAATCTAAATCTAAATCTACCCCAGCTAGCATGCATCTGGCCTCTATACACAATCTACTTGATGACTTCTAGAAAATACCTTTAACATGAAGTTATACATCTCACCCTGAAGACAACCTGAAAATCTCAATCTACCCCTATTAGCATGTAGCTTGCCTCTATATATTTTCTACTTCATGACTTCAAGATAAAATGTTTACACTGAGCTACACAAACAACCCTGATAACACCCTGTAACCTGAATCTACCCAAGCTAGCATTTGTCTTGACTTAATACACAGCCTGTGTCATGATTTCCAGAGAATACCTTTAGGCCGAACTGCACAAACCACCTTGAAGACATGGTGTCATCGGAATCTACCCCACCTAGGATGTATCTAAATTCAATACAGTCTACTTTGTGACTTCCAGAGAATAAAATTAAGCTGAAGCTACACTAACCACCCTGAAGACACCTTGTAATCTAAACCTACCCCAGCTAGCGTCTAGCATCTTCAGCCTCTATACACAATCTACTTGATGACTTCTAGAAAAAAACCCTTAACCTTAAGTTATATACCCCACCCTGAAGACACCCTGCAAATCCGAATCTACCCCAGGTAGCATGTATCTGGCCTCTATACATACTCTTGATTATGACGTCCTGATAAAATGTTTACACTGAGCTACACAAACCACTCTGAAGACACAACTGTTTTCTGAATCTACTCAAGCTGGCTGTATCTGGCCTCTGTACATAGTTTTCTTCATGACATCAAGAAAACACCTCTAACCTGAGGTACACAAACCACCCTAAACACACCCAGCAATCTAAAATTAACACCCTAACATATCTCCTGCCTCTATACATAGTCTACTTAATGATCTCCAGGGAACAACTTTAACCTGACACTATACAAACCACCCTGAAGACACCCTGTAATCAACCAAAGCTAGCATGCATCTGGCACCTCCACACAGTCTACTTGTTGACTTCCAAAGAATACCTTTAACCTGGAGCTACAAACACCACTCTGAACACATGGTGCCACCTGAATCTACCCAAGGTAGCACCTATCTGGCTTCTATGCACAGTCTACTTCAGGAGTTCCACAAGATAAAATTAACCTGGAGCTACACAAACCAACCTTAACAGAAGATGTTATATAAATTTAACACATGAGCCTGTATGTGGCCTCTGTACACTCTCTCCTTCCTGACTTCCAGAGAATACCATTAACCCGAGCTAGACAAACCACCCTGAAGACACCCTGTAATCCGAATCTACTCCACCTAGCATGTATCTGGCCACTATACACAGTCTACATGGTGACTTCAAAAGAATACCTTCAATCTGGAGCCACTCACACCATCCTGATAACAGCCTGTAATCTGAACCTACCCAAGATAGCATGCATCTGGCCTCTATACACAGTCACCTTAACGATTTCCAGAGAATACCTTTAAACTGGAGGTACACAAACCACCCTGAAGACACCCTGTAACCTGAATCTACCCAAGACAGCATGCATCTGGCCTCTATACAGTCACCTTAAATATTTCCAGAGAATAACTTTAAACGGGAGGCACACAAACTACCATGAAGACACTGTGTAACCTGAACCTACCCAAGCTAGCATTTGTCTTGCCTGTATACACAGCCTATGTCTTGATTTCAAGAGAACATTATTAATCCAAGCTACACAAACCACACAGAAGACATGGTGTCATCTGAGTCTATTTTAACATTAATTTTTAAAAATTAACCTGCAGCTACACTATTTACCCTGAAGACACCCTGCCAATCTGCATCTACCCCAGTTAGCATGTATGTGGCCTCCATACAAAGTCTACTTCATGACTTCCAGAGAATAAAATTAACCTGGAGCTACACTATTTACCCTGAAGACACCCTCCAAATCTGCATCTACCCCAGTTAGAATGTATGTGGCCTCTACTTCATGACTTCCACAATAAGTATAAACTGCTACACAAACCACCCTGAACACACCCGGGAATCTAAATCTACCGAACCTAGCACATATCTTGCCTTTACCCACAGTATGTGTTATGACTTCCAGTGAATACCTTTAATCTGCGCTGCACAAACCACTCTGAATACAAACTGTAAGCTAAATCTACCCCAGTTAGCATGTATCTGGCCTCTATACACAATCTACTTCATGACTTCCAAAGAATAAGTTTGAACTCACCAAGACAAACCACCCTGAAAAAAACCTGTAATCTAAACCTACCCCAGCTAGCATGTAGCTAGCCTCTACACTTTCTACGTGATGACTTCCAGGCAACAAATCACCTTGAACACACCCTCTAATGACTTGACTCTATACTCAGTCTACTGCATGACTTCCAGACCTTTAACCTCGAGCTAGACAAACCACCCTGAAGACACCCTGAAATCTAAATCTGCCCCAGCTACCATGTAGCTAGCCTCTACACTTTCTACGTGATGACTTCCAGGCAACAAATCACCTTGAACACACCCTCTAATGACTTGACTCTATACTCAGTCTACTTAATGACTTCCAGACCTTTAACCTCGAGCTAGACAAACCACCCTGAAGACACCCTGAAATCTAAATCTGCATGACTTCCAGAGAATACCTTTAATATGGATCTTCACAAACGAAACAAAAATCACCCGATAATCTAAATCCACCAAGCTAGGATGTATCTGGCCTCTATGCACAGTCTACTTCATGACTTCCAGAGAGTACGTTTAACCTGAAGCTACACAAACCACCCTGAACACACCCAGTAATCTGAATGTAAATACACTTCGATGTATCTGGCATCTATACACACTCTACATGCTCTCTCCCAAAGAAGATCTTTAACTTGGAGCTATAGAAACCATCCTGAAGACACCCTGTAATATAAATCTACCCCAGCTAGCCTGTATCTGGCCTCTCTACACATTCTACTTACAACTTCCAGAGACTTCCTTTAACTTGAAGCTACAAAAACCACCCTGTAGACACACTGTAATCTGAATCTACCAAAGGTAGCCTGTATCTGGCCACTTTACACAGTCTACTTCATAACTTTCAGAGAATACTTTTAACCTGACACTACACAAACCACCCCGAACACACCCCACAGCAAAAATAACTTGGTTTCCGTTCTTGCGGAAACCTGATGGATACTGGGTAATGTAGGTTTCCGCTAGGTTTCAGTTTCAGGAAACGCGCAATGAGAGTTTCCGCATAGTTTCCACAACTGAAACTAACAAGTCTTAGTTTCCGTCATGTTTCCGTCAACTGAAACTGTAGTTGGAAGTTTCCATTTAGTTTCAGTTTACTGAAACCTTTATAGCTGGAGTGGGAAAGTTTCTGGTCTTGCGGAAACCTTGTGGATCTTGGGTAATGTAGGTTTCCGCTAGGTTTCTGTACAAGGAAGATGACAATGAGAGTTCGCTTAGTTTAGAAAGCTGAAGTATGTTGTATTATCTTGTTATATTTATTACATATTTATTTGAACAAAAAACAAACGCTGGGAATATTATGATCCAACTGTTTCATTTCTTAGAAAAGCTCACATTTTAATGCAACAGAGCAGTTGCAGTAGTACACAATTCGCTGTATTAAGAAACTGGGGCGCTCAGAGAAGAGTAACAGAATTCTCTGCACACAAGCATTGCTCAGGAAGTAGGCACACTGAATGAAGACGAGCTAGCCAGTACACAAAGTGCTTTGTTCTTCTGTAGATGTTTGTTGGTGTATGCGAGTCCTGGTTAATGTCTGGCGAAACATCTGAATCCGAATCAATCAGGCTCTCACATTGTGGTGGTAATAGCTCGCAAACCTTGAATGTGCTGTTAATATCTTGGTCACTGTCAGTGTCTGGAAAGGAAAAGGACATTCAGTTTGAATCATCAATTCAACTGAGAGACAATTCAATGAATGAAACACAGCAATATATATGATAATGCAGATAACATGTATTACAAATATTAAATACGTATTACCATTTGCTCACTTTCAGTTATTACAGTTACATGTATGATACATACATTAAATATATTAAACATGGATAGCAAAGTGACAGTGCAAACTCGATTTTTAGTGAAATCTAAAACTTCTTTGATGACTAACCTGATGAAACATTTGTCATTCACCCGAAAAATCTTTACAAACTAACAAACATCTTGTTACGGAGATGGAGATAACGTGTTTTTCTTGAAACAGACGTCTGGCAGTGAGGACAGAAAAGCCGTATTTCTCCTGGAATTTAAAATATATGTATATATTATGCTTGAATCCATGTACAGTTACACTTTGAGTGAGGTCAAAAAGGTTTGTTGTATGTATTAACATAGTGTCAGCTTCATTATAAAGCTATATGAATAATATTGTTATAAAAGAGATTCCCTTACCGGGCATCATTCTCCGAGTTTGTTGGTCCACAATCCATATCTGTAAATCAAATAACTGACACAACGATTCTTTCAGAAATATGAAACTTGAGGTGTGATGATAATGTCAATGCATTGTAGGGCTAACACATGCAACATGTACTGATGGACAAGGTTTTAATGGTTATAAAACAAATATCAAACCAGGAAACTGATTAACTGGTACAACTGGATACACAGAACTGACACAGGACATAAGATACTAGATAATTTGATGAACTAATAAATGTATGATGTGACTTGGTTGAAATATTTCTGGAGTACAGATTATATGAATAGATATAACGAAGACATATATGCGGAATATCTCTGGGTACCCATGTTAAAACAAATATTGTAGAAACCAACCATATTTCAGAAACGTATTTCTCGTGATTTTAGGCTGTTTTTCTTGACAATTACTTGTCGCAATGTCCACAAAGAACTGTGTCCCTGCAGCAGAAAGTGCCATGAATAGTCTACAGAAATTATGCATGTACAAATCATAGCCAAAGGGTCAGTGGGATTGTGCTTCATTCTTCATTCACATTGACAAATGAATTAAGGTTTCAAAGAAATTGTGACACATCACCAAATTATATTAGTAATAGTAGTAAAGTTAACTTAAAGGGTAGATAGGGATAGTAGATCTGGGTGTATAACTGAAAAGAACAAACAATGTTAATATTTCTAACCCCCGTGCATGTTGTGAGCACAGTGCGTAAATTACTTACATGGTATGTGGTGGTGGTGGTGGTGGGGGGGGGGGGGGGGGTCCATCCAGCAGAAATATATCCGGATACTACCTTCTCCTGACAGGATTTTAGAAAATAACTTATTTGCTACAATAAAGTTTCCCATGAGTGCTAAATCAGTAGGACTCATGACGCTCGGGCATGTTAAAGTAAGGTGAACATGTTTTCACAATTAATCACTGTTAATAATAACAAGGTCTACATATTGATGCTTGACACTGAGAAAAAGCAATCAGTGACGCTAATGCGATGAAAAGACTGCTAAAACCATAACTGCTCACTGTTGTCACTTTGAGTACTTACATTCAATCCGCTGAATTCCACTTTTCACACTCCCCTTTGATGTCGGCAATGTAAACAAATAAACGAATGGCGACAGGATCACGTCCACGCGAGACTATCTAATTGTTAACAAAACAACTCACAACAGGGTGTACCTTCCTCTTTTGTTGTAGAACGAGGAAATCTACTGTCAAATGGTCACATTAGATTTATTTAAAAAAACACAATGACAAAACTGTCTATTTCCCGTGAGTGTTAGCGAGACGCCATCTTGTTTGGCGGGTAGGAACAAATTTGTTTTCCTAGCAATTATTTTTCAAAACTTTAAGCATAAGATGGCTGCGTCGTGTAAACTTTGCCATGGCCACCTCACTTTCCCCAAAAGCACTCGACGAAAGAATTCGCGAC
This sequence comes from Haliotis asinina, assembly GCF_037392515.1. Classification (NCBI taxonomy): domain Eukaryota; kingdom Metazoa; phylum Mollusca; class Gastropoda; order Lepetellida; family Haliotidae; genus Haliotis; species Haliotis asinina. The sequence goes on along the minus strand of NC_090283.1, from coordinate 58,271,454 downwards.
TTGGAGAAGAAAGCAGAGAACGGATGCGAGCAACTCGGAGTACCTCGGATGTGTCAGGTAAGACCGAGGGTATTTTATTGTAAATAACGTTTAAAGAAATATTGCGTTAATGACAGAAATCCGGATAGATTATAAAGTTTATCCCGCGAATGTATATTTTCGCTCGTATTATTTTTAAATGTTATCGTTAAATCTAAGTAAAATTGGCCTGAAAAATAAGTTTGTTTATATTCCATTTCAATAGATCGACATGGTATAGAATACACCAAGCTTGTATTTGTAAGTAACTATCTTAGTACTAACCACAAATATTTATTTAAGTTTAAAGGGGCAGACTTTTGATTTTAGTGCTCCTGTTAATAGTTTGCAAATTTTAGCGTTGCAACTCGGTTAGCACTTGTACAAAAGGTGTGGGGGTGGGGGTGGGGGGGGGGGATGAATTACGATCTGCATCAAAAAGATCCGCCATGTGTAGTGGTTCACTCATGGGTTTACTGGGTATTGCAAGATGTATTTCACCAATTCAGATATATTTTAAAGAATGATACAAATGATGGGCTTTTACAATGGCAACATTTCGGTGTAATTTATTAAATGCAATCCTGGATCATTAGTGAAATGAAATTGTTTACCCCCAAATTCGCTCAGAGGGGTCAGATGTGTTTCTGAACTATTTGAGGCAAACACTAAATTCATATAAGAAACTGTTAGGATACATTTAAAATTTCATGTAATTTTTCAATAATTTAATACATACGTGTTGAGCATAATCTTTTAGGCTGTTGTGAGAAAAATCTGGACATGACCCTTGTCTATCGAAGGTATGTGCTCATGTTACAAGGTAATTTCACTTTGAATATTTCATTAATTCACTTCCCTACGTACGTTTTCTCAAAATGAAAAATACATGAAAGTATCATTTGCAAATGGATTTGAATAGCCGGTAAACTAAATCAGTTTAACATTACACCTGTGTGAAATTGCCATCAAACTGACCCCTTGATTTTACAATGCTTAATTGCTGCAAGGTTATGTCATGTGATATAACTAAACTTCTTTTATCATGATCTTTATGTCAGTTGTTCACTTACCGGTTGCATAACTTTGGCAAACAGGATGTACATAGAATTTGCACGAAATAACACAAAGGATGGTTAGCCGTTTTGGAGGTTATTTTAAATCATTTAACTACAAAATGGTAAACTTTCAGAACAATATATGTATTCAAAGTTATAAATCTGCAGTTTACTTGGTTGTATAATTTTCACTGACGATCGTTAATTTTAATAGACATTGTGTTGAATGCATGATTGAATGAAGTGCAAGAAAAATGACGTTTGCTTTTTATTTCAGTAAAGCCGATGACGAGGACTCTATGAATATAGTAGTCAAAGAAACAAGTGACTATATCACGACCAAGGATGGTCAATAGGATCTTGTGAAGGTAATTTTCACTCACCTGCCTGTCATTATAAATAGTTAATGATTTAAATAATAGTGTAAAGACAGATTTATGGATGTTAACTTCAGTAACCAAGCCAGCATGGCATATATAAATACCTTTGCCTAACAGATGAACTAAAATGTGTGAAACATGCTGTATAGTACTTTAAACATTTATTTTCAGAAGCGCTTTGTAGAGTGTGGCGGAACAGGCGTGATGATCTCAGTAGACAAGAAACCGGAAAGAAAGTGTCACACAGAACAGAAGCAAAAAAAACAAAAACAAAAAGAATGAAATCCGTAAGTATATCTATTCGAATAATAACATGTAACAATTCTTCTCATTACAATGTGTGACAGATTCTAAGTTCCGGAAATATACATTTAAAATGTTTATGGATTATTGCTTTTTACATTCTTAATATAAGATATGTAACACATGATTCAGATCATAATTTCATAAATCATAACATAAGAATCAAGTCAGTTAATGGTGATATATAAACATGTTATTACACTTCAGTGACTTCATGTCACTTCAGAGCAACAGATTGTGTGTCCATAAGAAAATAGGATATGTCATTAAATGTGATGAACTGCTTAACTTGTGTTGGGGTGATTAATGAAGTAAATAATTTTTCACGACACTTCCTTTTTAATAATTTGCAATCCATCTTGGCATTATGGTTTATCTGTTGATTGATTTTTGTTTAATTTTCAGAAAATTGCACTGCGCATGAAAAGCCTGAAAACTATTGACTGGCCAGATCGACGAAAGGAAAGGGTTTCAACTATACTTACCTTGGAAATGACTTCACCAGTTGTGAGTGATGAAGAAGATGCCAATTCATTGCTCTCTTACCCCTTTACCTGGGAATCTAAACTCAAGATGTCTGCACTGGACTCAGCCACAATTTTCAACGCCACCACCAAAGCTAAGGCCAACATGAAGACCAGGATGCGGCATCCAACCACAATGACAGAGATATCCGCACAAGGATGCCCAAGTGGGCTAGTAAATAGCTAATCGATCACATGAACGTAATTTTATCTGTGATCAATTAAATTTGAATTATTATCAATGTAAAACTTTAATAGTTTTGATATTCTGATTGTATTTCAATTAATACAATTTTATTCAATCTTAATTTTTATCTATTTTCCAAGAGACCTTTGTTTACTTTAAATACATTTTTTGTACTTTCAATGTAACCTAAGTTCTTTATTGCATTTTATTTCATTGTTGTATTGTATTGCATGGTGTGTGTTATTATATGTTTAGCATTGACTGACTGGGGTGTGTTTTTCTGTGTCAGCGTGAGGAGGTGCAGGAGGAGTCAAGGGATGCAACTGTTATAGCATGTTTTTAGAAATATTTTTGTCATAAGTGACAAATATTGATCTGTTATCTAGTGCTATATCTTTTTATTATTTATTAGATATATGTTTGATCCATATTTGTCTGAAAATAAAGCAGTGAATCTTATTGTATCTTTTGTTTTTCTTTATGTATACGTGATGATTGTACACAAACTCCTTATATTGTCTTTGCCAACCAGGAGTAACAAGAATGTTATATGCAATGACACACATTGAATGACTCCTGTGAACCCGAGTAAATGAAATGCTGCGGAAAGTTTTCTGGCAACAGAAACTCTGCGGAAACCTGATGGAGTCTTGGTAACTGAAACTCTGCGGAAACCTGATGGAGTCTTGGTGACTGAAACCCTGCGGAAACCTGATGGATCTCTAACTTAACTGAAACTCAACGGAAACTTGTTGGAGCATGGGTAACGGATACCGTGCGGAAACCCTTAGAAAGTGGGTAATTGACAGTTTCCGTCATTGCGGAAACTCAGTGTAAAAGAACGGAAACTCACTGGATTCTTGGTGGAAACTTAAGTTTCAGTCCACTTTCCATCAGGTTTCCGCACTGCGGAAACCAGGTTATTTTTGCTGTGCCCTGTAATCTAAATCTACCAAAGCTAGCATGTATCTGCCATCTATACTCAGTCTACTTAATGACTTTTAGAGAGTACTTTTCACCTGATACTACATGGAGAATACCTTTAACCTGAAGCTACACAAACTACCCTTAACACACCCTGTATTCTGAAACTACCGCAGCTGGCAGGAATCTGGCCTCTTTACTCAGTCTACTTCATGACTTCCAGAGAATACCTTTTAAACTGAAGCTACACACACCATCCTGAACACAGCCTGTAATCTAAATCTACCCAAGCAAGCATGTATTTGGCCTCCGATCCATAAATGTCCGAGGTAGAATAGGCCTTCAAGAACCCATACTTGCTATAAAAAGAGGTGATTAACAGACTCGCTGACTTGGTTAACACCTCAACGGTTCCCAATTGCACAGATTGATGCTCATGCTGTTGATCACTGGATTCTCTGGTCCAGACTTGATTATTTACAGACTGCCACAAGCTGGAATATTCCTGAGTGCCACTTTAAGCTAGCCTCATTGGAATCTATACACAACCTACCCTGACAGCATGTATCTGGACCAAGTTGTCTATCTGACATTTCTACAGCATTAACTGGAAGTATGGTGAAATGTAAAATCTACCCATCCTAGCAGGCATGTTGACACTGTACAAAATGGACTACACAAAACATACCCATGCAAGCATGTATTTGGAATTTTTTGTTTATTTGACCACTTGATCATTTCTACAGCATTAACTTGACATTATACAAAATCTACCCATACCAGTATGGGTCTCAACACTGTGCTGTCTATCTTACCACTTAACCATTTGTACCACAGTAACTAGACACTGTGTAAAATCCACCCATGCTAGCCCGTATCTAGACACTGTTCAGTCTGCTTGACCACTTGACAATTTTTACAGCATTAGCTGCAAACTGTACAAAATGTACACATGTAAGTATGTATCTGGAGGCTGTACAGTCTCCTTGACCACTTGACTAGCTTCCTAAAATCTGGAGAGTGTACAGTCTATTTGCCCACCTAACCATTTCTACAGCATTAACTGAAAGCTATACAAAATCTCTCCCAGCTCTCATGTATCTCGAGAGTGTACAGTCTTTTTAACCACTTGCCCATTTCTACAGCATTAACTGGAACCTGTACAGCATTAACTGAAACTTTACACTTGCTAGCATATATCTGGACAGTGTACACTCTACTTTACCAATGGGCTAATTCTACAGAAGTAAATGGAAGCTACACAAAATCTATCCAAACTCTCATTTGTCTTGACACTGTACAGTCTCTTTGACCACTTGACCATTTCTACAGTACAAGTTGGACGCAACACAAAATCTACCCCTGCTAGCATGTATCTAGACACGGTACAGTCTCTTTGACCACTAGACCATTTTTAAGATCTACCCCAGCTAGCCTGTATCTGGACGCTGTACAGTCTGTTTGACCACTTGACCATTTCTACAGCACTAACTGGACACAATGTAAAACATACCCATTGTAGCAGGTATCTGGACACTGTACAGTCTGTTTTTGCATTAACTGGATGTTACGTAAAATCTACTCATACCAGTATGGATCTGAACACTGTACATACAACCTTACCACTTGTCCATTTGTATCACAGTAATTAGAAACTGTACAAAATCTGCCTATGCCAGCATGTATCTGGACACTGTACAGTCTGCTTGACCACGTGACCATTTCTACAGAATTAACTGGACACAATGTAAAATCTACCCATGTTAGCATGTATCTGGACACTGTACAGTCTGCTTGACCACTTGACTATTTCTAAAGAATTAACTGGACTCAATGTAAAATCTACCCATGTTAGCATGTATCTGGACACTGTATAGTCTGCTTGACCACTTGACCATTTCTAAAGAATTAACCGGACACAATATAAAATCTACCCATGCTAGCATACATCTGGACACTGTACAGTCTGTTTGATCACTTGACCATTTCTAAAGAATTAACCGGACACAATATAAAATCTACCCATGCTAGCATACATCTGGACACTGTACAGTCTGTTTGATCACTTGACCATTTCTACAGCATTAGCTACAAACCTCATAAAGTATACCCATGTCAGCAGGTATCTGCACACTGCACAGTCTATCTGACCACTTGACAATTTGTACCACATTAACTGGAAACTATATAACATCTGCCAATGCCAGCATGTATCTGGACACTGTACAGTCAACTTGACCATTTGACCATTTCTACAGCATTAACTGGATGCAATGTACAATCTACACATGCAGACAGCGGACAGTCTATTGGCCACTTGACCATTTCTAAAGCATTAACAGGAAGATAAGCAAAATCTACCCATGCTAGCATACATCTGAACACTGTAGTCTATTTGACCACTTCACCATTTCAACACCATTAACTATAAACTATACAAAATCTATGATTACACAATACTATTTAGAAAGTGGTCAAATGGAAGCTCAGTGGAAGTCACGGTGGCTGAGTGGGCTAGGCAGCTGACTTGTGTGTGCTGGCGATTAGGTGCCTGACTCTGAGGGTGTGGGTTTGAATCCCGGATGGGACTTAACCTAAAAAGTACTAGAATTTGTACTTTACTAAGAAAGTGAAATCCCAAATATGACATATGTTGTATACAAAATCTATCCATGCTAGTATGTATCTGGACACTATACAGTCTATTTGACCACTTGACAATTATTACAGCATTAACTATTCACTACGTAAAATTTACCCATCCTAGCCTGTAACTGAACACTGTACAGTCTCTTTGGTGACTTGACCATTTCTACAGCATTAATTGGAAGTTATGCAAAAATCTATCCATGCTAGCATACATCTGGACACTGTACAGTCTGTTTTACCACTTAATGATTTCTACAGCATCAGCTGGACGCGACATAAAATCTACCCTTCGTAGCATATATATATGGACACTGTACAGTCTCTTTGACCACTTGACCATTTCTGCAGCGTTTACTGGAAGTTATGCAAAATCTGATCATGCTAGCATGTATTCAGATACTCTACAGTCTGCTTTATCACTTGACCATGCCTGCAGCATTTAATGGAAGTTATCCAAATTTACCCATACCAGTATGTGTCTTGACACCGTATGGTCTGTTTGACCACTTGACCATTTGTACCATACCAACAGGAAGCTGTACAAAATCTACCCATGCTAGCATGCATCTCGATGCTGTACGAGTCTATTTGACCACTTGACCATTTCTACAGCATTAACTGAAACTTACCACCATGCATATTTACACATATCATGCCAGCATGTATATGGACACCGTACAGTCTGTTTGACCACTTGACCATTTCTACAGCATCAACAGGAAACTGTACATATTCTTTACTACAATGCATCTGAACGCCGTACTATTTGACCACTTAACCATTTCTACAGCATTAACTCGAAGTTATGCCGAATCATGCAAGCATCTATCGGCACACTGTACAGTCTATTTGACCACTTGACAATTATTACAGCATTAACTGGTCACTACGTAAAATCTACCCATACTATCCTGTATCTGGACACAGTACACACTCTTTGACCACTTGACCATTTCTAAAGCATCAACTGGACGCTATATAAAATCTACCCATGCTAGCCTGTATATGGACACAATAGTCTTAGTCAATTTGACCACTTGACCACTACAGCATTAACTGGAAGTTATGTAAAATCTACACATATTAGCATGTAACTTGACCCTCTACAGCCTCTTTGACCACTCGACAATTTTCACTGCATTAACTGAAAGGTATGTTACATCTCCCCCTGCTAGCATGTATCTGTACACTGTACAGCCTTTTTGGCCATTTGACCCTTTCTAAAGCATTAACTGGACACTATTTAAAATCTGCCCATGCCAGCATGTATCTGGACAATGTACAATCTGTTTGACCACTTGATCAATTCTTCAGGATGAACTGGAAGATTCACAAAATTTACCCATGCTAGCATGTATCTAGACACTAAACAGTCTACTTGATAACCGGGTCATTTCAACAGCAACTGTAAGCTTGGTAAAATGTACCAATGCTAGTATGAACTTTGACACTGTGAGTATACTTGAACTATTTTTAGAGAATACTTATTGCAATGTTTAACAAAGGCCAGAAGAGCCAAGTATAAGCAAATTTAGTAGCAGTATTATCCCTTACACTCCTATACTGAGTCTAACAAATGAAAATCCACAAAAAATCACAGATATTTGACCTTTAGTATATATGCAGTGTCTAATTTACTTTTCAGAAGAATTATCCCATTGGCTTGTGGTTTATTGGAAAAGTGGGACATTTGCCATTGCAGGTGGGTCATAAGAAGAGACAAGGGAGACATTCACTCTGCAATATTAATGAATTTGCCATGCAAAAATCTGTTCAGTTCTATCAATTAAAGTGATGATTTAAGTTGAATTGCTGCCTTTTCTTACCCTGAATCATATTTTTCAGTGCCGGTTTCATTTGTCCCTTCAACCATTGAGCTTGGACAGACATTGAGCTATGGTCAGCACTATCAGCATCTGTTCCATCAGTGAAAACATTATGCGTTCCATTTTTCAGACAAAGATCACAAGTCATTTTGTTTTTACACTCATTATAGGGAACCCACTGATACCTTGCCATTTCGTTTGGAACAAACGGGTTGATGTTTTGTTTATAGTTTTAACTTCGATCTGTGTGTCATTGGTTTTTTATAGTTTCGTCTCAGTTATTAAACTAGAACTCTTTTCACTTGACCTCGCAACGGTTTTGGCATTTTCTCTATCAGGTTTTGTTCTTTTTGTTTCAAAAAACAGCAAACGACTTTTCAGCTGCATTTCATTTCGATATAGACCTGGGAAATACACTGGTAGAGGACTTAACTCTTAATCCATAACAAAACAGCATGACTTGAGTTAGCAACGAATTTTAAGCTAGAAGCATTGATTTAGGCATTGCATTAGATGTGGGGAAATCGTGTACAACGCTGCAGGGATTATGAATGCTGATTTATGCATTCAATTGTGAAAATGTGGTAAATATTTAACAGTTTCGAAAGGTATATCTCTACATGTTATTTTCAGAGTGCACCGATCAGACCCACCAAGTAAAGGAATAGTGCATTTATTTTAACTATCATGTGCCAATGGCGCAAGGGTGCGGTCTAAATTAGATGTTGTATATGCTTTGGGGTTTCCATTGACATAGTTATCACTAGCTCATATTTCCGCAAGTTGACATCTTTGAATATTGACAAAAAGCGGAAATAGCGACTATTTACTCTCTGTTGTGGCATGCTCCATGTGTGATTATACAGAAAATAGCATTCCGAATCGTTCGGTTACAAACCCCAAAACATAAAAGTTCAAAGGGTATGAATGAATGTCAACGTTGGCTGGGCTCTGATTGCTCAATCTGAAAGATTACCTCCTACTCTGCTGGGGGTCTACTATCTGGAGGAGGGTGTGTCACCTTGGGGTCTACATGGGTCACCTTATGGGGGTTTACAATCTGGAGGAGGGTTTGTCACCTGGGTTATCTACATGGGTCACCTTATGGGGGGTCTACTATCTGGAGGAGGGTGTGTCACCTGGGTATATACATGGGTCAACTTATGGGGGTCTACTATCTGGAGGAGGGTGTGTCACCTGGGTTATCTACGTGGGTCACCTCATGGGGGTCTGTCATCTGGGGGGAGGGTGTGTCATCTGGGTATATACATGGGCCACCTCATGGGGGGGTGTCATCTGGGGGAGGGTGTGTCACCTGGGTTATCTACATGGGTCACCTTATGGGGGGTCTACAATTTGGAGGAGGGTGTGTCACCTGGGTTATCTACATGGGTCACCTCATGGGGGGGTGTCATCTGGGGGAGGGTGTGTCACCTGGGGGTATACATGAGTAGGGGTGGAAATAGATTCAAACTGTCACCAGCCAGTCAGGCTAGTGATTCAAGAATGTCACTGTCCCATCTGACACGTTACTGGTCCGAATAATTCATGAATATTTCTAGACAATAAAACAGCGCATACGAGAATAGTTGCCTTTTCTGGCAAGTATGGGTTGCTGAAGGCCTATTCTACTCTGGGACCTTCACGGGTCCAATCAAAATTACGAATTATTGAGGCCACAAATGTTTCAAGAATAAGGACCCTACTCTGCAAAAAGACAAACATCATGCACACACTAAGTCCATTTTAATATCACAAAATACAATGCTGGGATATATAAATATATATATATTCATATTCAATTACCATAAAGGTCACATGCAACCCAAAAATCAAACACATTTAAAACACAGTTATTACATGTTTGCACTAAATAAAATGTCTTTGTGATAGTAAAAAAACCAAATAAACAAAATTATAAGCGTGTAATTGCAAATCTAAAGAGCAATATTTTATACTTGGGTTTACTGAACTCGAAACAAAGCAACCCCGATACTGAACCCAGTCAGGGCCAGTGGATGTGCACTCATGTGTAAGGAGGCCTTGTCATTGGCCACTGCGGCACTTTGTTTATAGCTGTAAGCCCAATAGGTGCTAATTTCAAATTGCAAATGGTCAGTAATTGAAGTTGTGCATAGCATATTGTCATTAGCAGACAGGCAGACATGTAGGTGTCAGTAAACCAGACACTGAGTTTTCTCTTGGACAGAGCCTGCTTATCACATTAAACATGTTTTTTTCCATGTAAATGGCAGATTATTTACTTGTTTATGTACACAATCAAGATTAGACTACTGCTAACGACCTCATACTCTGGGCAGGCATACTGTTTCAAGCTCCGCAAACCTATTCAGTGCACATGCGTTATGAGCTCAGCACAGCATAGCTGTTGAAACCACTTTTCCACCAAGAGTGAATTGTTTCAACTCTGATTTCGTAGGGTTTTTTTCAATCGCATTTTTTTCAACTTTAAAGGTTGAATTGGCATGTTTGAGGAGTTGCTTCAGTAAGTGCATACCAAAAGGTATCAGAATCTGCAAAGTTGTGAATTACGTGTAACACAACTTTGCAGATTCCGACACCTTTTGGTTTGGATTTACAGTAACAAATTATCAAAAATCAAAATTCAACTTATTAAGTTGACACCGAACCACCTGCAAAATCTGAATTAAACGATTCCCTAGAGGTGTCCTGTTCGATTAATCCAAATTGGTTTTGGTTTCTGAAACTGGTTTCTTCTGTTATAAATGAGTGCCTACTTTCAGGTACATGGTTTTGAAGTGAAACTAGCTTCTAGTTTTATAAACGAGTGGATGGTTTCACCATGCAGTTTCAAAATGGACACTAAACAATGTTCCAGCTACTAAATTAACTGGAACAAATTGGATGACAGCAATGCCAAAGAAACTACATTGGTCATTTTATCAGAGAGGTAATAAATAATAAAGAGAAGAGATGCTTTTGGATGTCAATATTTTTAAATATGCAATCATACTGTTAGAAGTAATTATACGTATAAAAATTACAAAAAATAGTCATGTTCAATAAAACAGGCTTTTAAATGTTTTTCTAGTTATCTGAACAATGAATGTTTGTCTATCTTTCCTTTCATTTTGTTTCAGCTATGTTTGTCGTGAGAGAAAGCGAAACCTAAAATACAAAACCTTCATGGCTTTGGGTTTTGGTATAACCGAGGATATGGTTTTCTAGAAATCAAAAGCTGTTTCGCATAATTGACTATCCCCTAATTTCACTACAGCGCTGGCATGAAAAGTGATTTTGGTGCACACGTAGTGCATGTGCAGGGGTTAGGTTCACGTAGATTGAACTGGAAAGGTGACTCGTAAAACGACAGCAAGCCAAGCATGCAGGGATATTTCTTGTGATTACAGGCATCTTGGGTCTGCAGTAATAAAAATACACTGGTCGCATTATCAGATGCAAAACAAGTTTTAAAGAAGCACTGGAAATATTAATTTCATTACAAAGGGCTGTTCATAATTTATGGCTAAGGAGGGTGGTGATGGGGGGTCACCTATATTATTCTAGAGAGGTAGGGGGGTCATCAATTTTGTACACATGTTCTGGAGGGAGTTCATTGAACGTGACAAGCAGGGAGATTACTTACTTTGTACATTATTTTTGGGGTGGGGAATTGGGGTGTTAGTCATTCACATTGTGCGTTTGTACATGCAACTCCATAATCGTCATCATCAGCATCACCTAGCCATACATTTTGAACGGTCCCTAAAGACTGCTCAACTTGAAAAATGAAAGATTTTAATACATGTCTCTGGAAGCACAGAAAAATATATTAAGTGTAACAAGCAGTCTCTGTCACAGACAAAACTCAATGTGTCTGCCTGTCTGTCTGCAAAAGACAATATGCAATACACAACTGCAATCACTGATCTCATGCAATTTTAACTTAACACCTATGAGGCTATGCATCACAAACAAGTACACTGATTTATGGCTTGTACCTGAGTTCGGTTTCTGTCACATTATGTAATTACAGAGACAGGCAGGTGTGATACTTGTACACATGACATGTTATAATGTCTATGGGTTGCGAACGAACTGCAACCACTTTTCTCAGATGACTTGATCCGACGAAAACCGGAGCAAACTCATATTTTCAGTTTCAAGAGTTTCAAGTTCTACTTTGCACTTGGATGGATGACAATCGCCAGCCAGTAGTTCACCATCTCAGGATTTGTTGATTGGATCGAACACAAATGTAGAGAGCATGCATTTACAAAACCTATATATATACCTATATCTCTATATACATTCTTTTTGGATGACACCTTCTTTTACTGTATATGATGCACTGTTTCAGGATGGATTCTTATACCGTTATCAACCTTGCTTGACAGTGGTATATGAATCCATACCAAAACATGCATCGTATACATTAAAAGAACTTATTATCCATAAAGAATCTTACCTTCTTATTACTCAACATATTTCTAAAATGCCAATCAAACAGATCATTTCTATATACACACAAACAACCCTCAGTCTATCTGCAAATGAACCAGCCACTGGAAAGTATTCATTACCCGTGAGTGCACACCCACTCGCTCTGACTGGGTTTAGTCTCCCGGGTGTTTGGTTTCGAGGGAAGTAATTCCAAGTAGAAAATATTGCACATTTGATTCGCAATTGTATGTTTATAATTTTGCTTATTTGGTTGTTTCACTACCAGCAAAGTATATTATATATCATAAAAAAGTGATAATTATTTTTGTTTGGACGGTTGCATATGACCTTTAAGGACTTCAGTCATCATCACTGGTGGAAGAATCCCCCACATCGTAACTGTCTGCATCTGAAATGCTGCCATCACTATCATGGCAGCTGTCACAGTCAGAATCTTGAGCTGTTTGGGCTTCACCATCCTCTGCCTCATAACTTTACCTCATCTCTGACTTCCTCAGATTCCTGAGGTTGAAGAACTCTCTTTAGCCATCTCGGTTTTGCTTTCAACCAGTGATGAATCACAAGGTTCATGTTCTGGCTCTTCAAAACTGACCAATGACATTCTTCCTCACAATTTAGATAGTATTTTGTGACAATACGCATTTGACTTTTATGTTGTTGCAGACAATGCTGTCAGAATTCAAGAAACATGATCTGGGGGAGGGTGTGTCCCCTGGGGGTTACCTTCTTGGGATCTGTCATCTTGGGTTATCTACATGGGTCACCTTATGGAGGGTCTATCACCTGGGAAACGTGTTTCACCTGGGGTATCTACACAGGCACTCTTCTGGGGGTCTGTCATAGGGGAAAGGGTGTGTAACCTGGGTGTATCTACATGGTCACCTCATGGAAGTCTGTCAACTAGGAGGGTTTGTCACCTAGGTTATCTAGATGGATCACCTTATGGAGTCTGTCACCTGTGGGAAGGTGTGTCATCAGGGCTTATCTGCATGGGTCACCTTATGGGGGGGCTGTCACCTGGGGATCTGTCCATTGGGGGTATCTACATGGGTCACCTTATCGGGGGCTGTCGTCTGGGGGAGGGTGTGTTCATCTGGGGATATCTCCATGGGTCACCTCATGGGGATCTGTTACCTCATTGAGGGGATGTTCCCTGGGAGTACCTACATGGGTCACCTCATGGGGGCTGTCGTGTGGGTGAGGGTGTGTCACCTGGGTGTATCTACATGGTCACCTCATGGAAGTCTGTCAACTAGGAGGGTTTGTCACCTAGGTTATCTAGATGGATCACCTTATGGAGTCTGTCACCTGTGGGAAGGTGTGTCATCAGGGCTTATCTGCATGGGTCACCTTATGGGGGGAGCTGTCACCTGGGGATCTGTCCACTGGGGGTATCTACATGGGTCACCTTATCGGGGGCTGTCGTCTGGGGGAGGGTGTGTTCATCTCCATGGGTCACCTCATGGGGATCTGTTACCTCATTGAGGGGATGTTCCCTGGGGGTACCTACATGGGTCACCTTATGTGGGCTGTCATGTGGGCGAGGGTGTGTCATGTGGGGGTATCTACATGGGTCACCTGGGGGAGGGTCTGTCACTTGTGCGTATCTACATGGGTCACCTGGGGGAGGGTCTGTCACTTGTGCGTATCTACATGGGTCACCTTATGGGGGATGTCACCTTTGGATATCTACATGGATATCTACCTTGTGGGGTTGTATCACCTTGGGGCATCTACACTGGTCACCTTCTGGGGGTCTGCCAACTGGGGGAGGGTGTGTCAGCTGGGGGTATCTACATGGGTCACCTTATTGGGGTCTGCCGTCTGGGGGAGGGTGTATCATTTGGGACGGTTTATAATCAGGGGACCTGTGAAGGTCCTGGGGTAGCATAGGCCTTCAGCAGCCCATGCTTGCCATAAAAGGCGATTATGCTTGTTGTAAGAGGTGGCTAATGGGATCGGGTGGTCAGATTCGCTGACTTCATTGACATGTCATCGGTTCCCAATTGCACAGATTGATGCTCATGTTGTTGATCACTGGATTGATGTACAGACTGCCGCCATATAGCTGGAATATTGCTGAGTGTGGCGTAAAACTAAACTCACTCACTCACTCACTCTGTCATCAGGGGAGGGTTTGTCACCTTATGGGGGTCTGTCACCTGGGAGGGTGTGTCATCTGGAGCAGAGTGTATCACCTTATGGGGGACTGTCACCTGGGGGAGAGCGAATCACCTGGGAAAGAGTGAGTCACCTGGAGGAGAGTGTATCACTTGGAGGTATCTACATGGGTCATCTTATGGGGGTCTGTCAACTGGGGGAAAAATGTTTACCTGAGAAGACAGTGGTTACCTGTGGGGTCTGTCACCTGGGGGGGGGACTCTGTTCATCTGGAGGGTCTGTCATCTGGGTGAATGGTGGTCACCTGTGGGTCTGTCATCTCTCATCTGTTAGTTTTAGAAAAATAATCAACGTGTAAAAATATCTGTACTCAACAATACAAAATTGACATTTTACTAAAACTACCAACAGAGTATTTTCCATATATTGCATTGTCTGTAGGAAACAGTTATTCTTTATTATTGCATGTTTACCAGAAAGTGTTCACTTATCATTGTTTATAATATTCATGTAGGAAATTCTTGTTGTTTTATGGTATTAACAGTTCAGTTGTTAATTTCGAGTTACTGAGTGTAATATCATCGTAGAATAATATATATAATCATGGTTATAACAATATAAAATAATCAAAGTAAAACAGGTATGCTTTAGAACTTATGGCGTATGTGAAATAACAACCATAAGCCCCTGGGGCGGATATCTGACCATCTCTCCATGCGATACCAGGAACAAGCCTCAACTTCACTTCACCTTATTCCTGGTATTGCACCTCGAAAGAAACATTTCCCTTGGCATATCAAGTTTGCCACCCACATGCCTCTAACTCAATGTTTTATTGGAAACATCTTCAATAAAAAAATACAAAACCATTCAAATTTTAAAAAAAAAATTAGTACATCTGCACACTGTCCTTAATAATGATGACTGTCAGCTAACATAGGTTTTTTTTTACCTAGTGTTATATGCAAAATAATAGCCTAAGCATGTGATTCGCTTCGATAACCACCTCAATGTCCCTTGAAGGTGGTTATCACAGCGAACCACTCACTTGGCAGTCATCATTTCACCCATAACCTGAGGGCTCCAGTGTCCCAATATTTTCGAACACTGCTTAACATTTTCACATTGTCAACAAACAACAATAACAATACTGAATGCTGATGTTCAGACCTGTTCAGAGGCCCCATATATATTCAGCCCCAAGTCTGCCACAAATTCCCAGTTTTCACAGCATTTACTAAAGAAACTTAAAACAATAAAATGTTGAACAATTATAAATAAGTGGTTCCTTAAAAGATATAACATAAGGTTAACTAACAGGCCTAGAAAGTACAATTATAACCATTCCCACCCAAATGATCATTTAATCAAAACATGTCAATTTTTGTAAATTTTACTGTGGCAAAGACTGCTGTCAAAATATTATATTTACCAACAAAGTCAAATTATCTTGAACTGTGGGCAAAGCATCGTAGTTGCATGCTCGCCATGTAAAACAAAAGATACCTCGGAAACAGACCATTTGAAAAACCGCACACATTTTGGTATGCGAGATCATCTGAGTTTCAGCTTTTTGAAATTTCTTCCTGTGATATTGGTCCAGTTTAAATATAACCAAACAACAATATTGACATCTTATACAGTTACGATGTATGTATGAAACACTTTTGATAGTTCAGATTTAGCAGTCATAATAACAACAAACACTGCCTTTTTCGCGAGAGGAGTTGAGATCAATCGCCTGCTGACGTTTGTCCCTGCCTCTCTCAACACTGGCACCAGTGGATGATGGCGCATAACATAAAGAAATATATCTGAAAGGTATAAACAGTTAAAAAACTACCTTATGCATCCACATGTTGTTAGGATATCTCATGACATATCGCATTTTGTTCATAAACTTCAAAAATCGACGCGATCATTTCCAGCACTCTCTTCCTTGCCGCCATTTTCTGTTTCAAGAAAGGTCAAGGTCGAGATAGACGACAAGCGTACCACAGATAAAAAAATATTATTTTTTTGTTTCTGTCTCTCTGTTTCCATTAAAATTCTAAATGGGCGAATCGAGGTGAGAGTCAGTTATCGCTTATTTTGGTTAGAATATATATGCTTTTTTTAAAAGAATAAAATGTTTACCTGCATGAAAAAATGCATTAATTTCAAGCTTAGATCTATTTATTTTCAGTGCCTGTCAGAGTTACACAGCACAATTAACATAATATTGTAAGACATAAATGGAGTTCATCATTTAAATAGATAACTTATGGAATGATATTCATGCAGTAGATTCAATAATATGCTATTATATCGGCAATGTTTATGAAAATCACTTCCCCAGTATAGTCTGTTTCAATGACTGGTTTGGGCTTTGCAGTAAAGCCATAAATTCCTTTTAGTGAAATCTTTTTAAGATTTTTTAAATTTGCAAATTTGACCTTAAACACAACTGGATTCTGCAGTAGTCTATGTAGAAAAACAAATACCTGCGATGTCACGGAACTTTATAATTGCGGCCGACTGTAGACGAAGTGCAAGATAAACAGGCATCAGAATGTCAACTGAAAATTTATTGACCGTAAACTTATAATGAAACTTTATGTTTCCCACAACTGAGCGATTAAAAATCGATGCATATGGAGAGGCGCTAACACATTTAACATATAAATACGAACTCATACAGCTTCGGTTAGATGTACCGCAACTTTTTAACTTTAACTTTCATGGTTAGATATTTGCAGAAGCATTGCTAGATCTAGAGCTAGCTGTTATTGACACTATCAGTGGATTGTCTGGCT
This sequence comes from Haliotis asinina, assembly GCF_037392515.1. Taxonomy (NCBI): domain Eukaryota; kingdom Metazoa; phylum Mollusca; class Gastropoda; order Lepetellida; family Haliotidae; genus Haliotis; species Haliotis asinina. The sequence continues at coordinate 58,254,223 of NC_090283.1, read as the reverse complement.
CGGAGTAAACATTCCTCAGAAATGTATGCATACAGTGTCTCATGTCGACGTTAGCTTTGTGGACCAATATTGTTTCACATGTTAAACATAGAGTTAGGATATTGACTTTTAAAAAGAGCAATGAAAAGTAGAATTAAAATATAATTTCCGATGTATTGAAAATCCTTGATGTCATTTTTTTCAGTAAATTAGATTTTCGTGTTGGCGTTTAATGCAGTATGGTGTTTTATCAATGAAGTAGTATACCAAGAATAAAAAGTTAAGCACCATCCTATTTCAAAAATAAGATGTGAAGCTGTGGAAATGTTAGGCTGAACTAATTGAGAAGACCAATCCATATTTAGAGAAGGTTCATCTGGAAACTGTTTCAGGGATGTCATAATCATTTATATTTACAATTAAAGGAAATATCGTTCAATATATGATGGCAGTGCTTTTTAAATCAAAATAACTATTCCTCTTGTGCTTATACAAGACTATTAAACTTATTATTAAAAGTGACAATCATGAGACCATATAGCAGTCATTTCTGATTTCCACATTTCAAAAGAAGGTAACCTTTTTGAAGAAAACAAAATCCATGTTTTCCAAAAGAGCGTGTGTCCTGTTGAAAGTAAAAGATAATTTCCATTATGGCTTTGTTGTTACATTAAAAGTATTAAACCAAATACTTTTTCTGAAAGATTTCCTATGTACCAACTTATATTTTTGCAGAATATACTGGGTGGTGCTTAACTTTTTATTCACGGTATATATCATGGGGCTGGACACGATATGGGTCAAGTGACTACATGTGCACCTGATGAAAACACAAAGTTGTCAGTCTGAAGACCTACAGATGTGAAAGACTGTAATCAACGTATTGGACTGGAGGTCTTTGCTTTGGACAGGATAGGGTGTGAAAGGAGGTGGTGGTGGGGTGGCATTGTTTCAGTCAAGACTTTAGTCAGGAGATTTTATTTTTCTCTTACCATGCCTAAATTTTGAGAATGTTCACCATGTCAAGTGTATAAAAATAACTATTAAGATTGAGCGCAATCATACAAATTGTGCATGTTCTAAAATGTATTCTATAGTCCTCATTCTTCATCATGAATTTGCGTTTACACACTTCAGTGACACGCACTTACGGGATCGGTTGGTCAGACTCGCTGACTTGGTTGACAGGTGTCACCATATCCCAGTTGCGAAGATCGATGCTTAGATCCATCACTGGATTGTCTGGTCCAGACTCGATTATTTACAGGCCGCCCCATATAGCTGGAATATTGCTGAGTGTGACGTAATACTACACTCACTCACTCACTCACTCACTCACTCACTCCTTCACTCACTCACTCACTCACTCACTCACTCACCTCTTCTGAAACTCTGGTGTTCAGCTTCCACCAGAACATTCGTAATATGAGTAATGCTTGAATGACCAGACAACATTACCTCATCCCCGGGAAGTGGTTTTACCAACCTTATCAGTTACGTCCATCTGTGCTGTGACCACTAGTGTTTACGGCTACGTTTAGCTTACAAGTACATAGTAACTTATCATTTTGTGGGACTTTCAAACATGTACAATCTGCCGTGCACGTGCTATATATCTTAAACACAAATCCTGCATGGCTCTACTGCAAAACCACAAGGAAGTGGGGCCACACAGAAACTGCGGTAGCAGTAAACAAGTTCGGCCCCGCTAATATTTTTTAATAGTGTCCTCCGAGCCAACACGTAACAGCTAAAAATTAAAACATGAGTCATAGTTTGCTGCTTGCTGTCCCATCGCGTTGGAAAATCCTTTATATGTAACATCTCTTCTATGCCACTAAAGTTTGTTGTTTACTCGGCACTCAGCAGTTATCCAGCTTTATGGTGTTGCTCTGTAATCGAGTCTGCACCAGACAATCCAGTGATCAACATTATGAGCATCGGCCTAGACTGCTTCAATGTGATTTGAAAACTGTGTGTTTGCTGCAGTGTGATGCAGCCTTTATCTCGTTGGTGAGCGCCGTACACAAGTCGGCGAGCGAGAACACACGACCTGTTTGTCGCCTCCTTGACGAACATTGGCTGCTAAAGATCAATTCTTTCCGTTGTCTTCACGGACCGATAGTGATACTACTACATCTAGTCAACTTGGGTTCAATGTACAGTTTTAGCGAGTATGTGAATTTATCGTTAATTAAACTAACTAAATAATATGGAATAAAACTAGGTAATAAAGAGACTTAGTTCATTTTCAGAAGCTGTAGCAATCTAGACTTTTTCATATATTATAGACTTGCGTGGGCTTTCATGGATATATTTCTTTGAGAACGTGTCACTTACATTCACCTTTTGCTACCAACTGCCCAAGTTCTATAACCTGGCTGAGGTCGCCTCAACATCCGTATCGGAACTAAACAGTTTCAGGCGCTTGTCTACAGTCTGTCCAAGTTCTATAACCTGGCTAAGGCCGCCTCAGCATAGGAGTTCTCGTCCTCCCTGAGTAGGTGCGACTGTGTTGCACGAAATTCACGTGACTGAAATTGACACACCTCACCGAGACAGACAGCATTGGAGAGATAAAACCTTAAATTGTATGCTGGTGTGGTCTCACAGCAATGCATCCAGCCCTCAGAAACTTAAGGGGTACAGTTGCATACATTGTACTCTCCTCATTGTATACTCTGGCAATCACTTGAAAGATTATGAAACTTTCGAATCCTCACTCTTTTATACCCCTGCAATGCGCCCATATATATTGTTGTTGAGCTTTAAATAAGTAAGGCAGAATGAAATATTTAACCATGGCCTCAACAAAATCTGATCAAATCATGCCAAGCTTTGGTGCTAAGTAATCTAATAAAACTATACAAGCCGCGGTAAGCTATAGTCTTATTGTCTGTACTTAGTCGACCAGACAATCCAGTGTTCAACAGCATGAGCATCGATCTACGCAATTGGGATACGATAACACGAGTTAACCAAGTCAGCGGGCCTGACCACCCGACGCTTGCCTATTAAATCTAAAAAATGTTTATCTTTGGCATCTGTATATTTAGAGACTATGTTTTGAACAAGTGAGTGAACATTTAAGGTCACATAGGCAATATTTAAGAATATGAAACCTGTAGACTAATAAGAAACTCAGTCTTTAAAGACATGAAAACCTGTCAATAAAGGACAGTAGAATAACTAGAATATCACAACTTCAGACACATTAAAACTTGCATGCAACCAACGATGCTGAAATCATTACGTCATATTCTACATGCAGCTTGATTGGGTTTGGCTAATGTATGTTCAACATTTACCATCCCGCACTTTATCCACTTTTACACCAATATGGAATAAGCAAGACATGGCCAACAAAACCAACGGCCACTGTGTGAGCAAGCTGTTTCTGTTAGGAAGCAATGTGACGGGAGCAATAGAACAAAACTTCAACTAACTAACTCACTCACTCACTCACTCACTCTCTAACTCAGCACATGAACATGGGATATCGTTACTGCGAGTAAGAGGTGTTGAACATCAATTCTAACCTACGTCTTGACGGGTCAGTAAATCTACACATGACAATATATGTCTCCAGTGAAGGGAAAGTGGCTGTCGCAACACAACATGAAGCCGTCACTTTCTAATCATAATTAGTTACCAGGTTATTGTTTAAGGCCGCCGCACCCAGCACTATTCCAGCTATATAGCGCGGTCTGTAAAATAATCAACTCTAGACCAGAAAAACCAGTGATTACGAGCATCGAACCTGACCACACCATACCTTAATCACCTTTTATCTGAACCCAGATCTCCACGGGAGACCCTGTAATTTATAGACACATGAAACTCGGTCTTAGAGTAGAGTTTAGACGTCCATTTCACGTGGCTATATAACGCTACACATATGTACCTAAAACATGTCCAGTCAAACAAAATTCAACGTCCACCTATATATATCATTTTAACTTTCATATGAAACCAACATACTGAATTTGGGGTCCTATCCAGCGGCCTTGAGCAAATATTCGAGTACAGACCCGATATTCCAGTGATCAACACCGCGATCAAGTCACTCAGCCTCTCCATTCATTTAGCAGCCTTTCACGCCGAACTCTCACTCCGAGAAAACAGCTAGAGATGCCGTGGTCCCAAGGCCACCCTCCACGACGGGGTCTTGAAGCCCCCTGAAGCCAATGCACGTTGCAAATTCACGTCTCAGAAAAGTCACTGACGCTGATATATTCATACCTATTTGCGTGATTTTAACGGAGATCTCGAGAACGTGACATTAGTAATAAAAGCCAGTCTGAACGTAAATGCGCGCCAGAAGGCAAGTATATGTCTGACAAGCCCATCTGGGTAGGGATCTTTACCTCTGCCAGGAACCCTACATGTACAGATCACAGGTGCATGGCACAGTTCCCGCATGGTGGACGAAAAATACAGTCACACCCACCCACGCAACATTTCACCTTACGCTAACAACTTACCTATGAAACGTTCGTGTCGTCCGTAAGTGTTCTAAAACGCACCAGACAACCCAGTGACTAGCATCTTGACCACCTATCCAACCAATTATTCAACTAGGATACAATCATCTACAGGCCACGTATAACAGCCACATATCCCCAGGCACATAAATTCGAAACTAGAACCCCCACGGATTACCAATTGTTAAAAAACATTTTCATGAAATAGTTGCAGTGGTTTCCACCATTAAGGCAAATATTCGTTCATGCCATATACAGTGATCATCATATCCAGTTATATTAACAAACCTGTCTCAAACAGCCTTTTAATAAAATCGTTTCCAAATGTACCCAGACATTGTTTACACACTCGTTCTCCAGACATCTGTCTGTACTTCCAGAAAAGACAAGTAGCCTAGTGGTTAAAGCGTGCGTTCGTCACGTCGAAAACCCGGGTTCAGTTCCTATATGGATACAATGTGTGAAGCCCATTCTTGTGCCCCCACCCACCCCTCACCCGCATCGTGATATTGCTGGAATATTGCTAAAAGCAGAGTGAAAATAAACTCACTCACTCACTGTCTGCCTGAAAAAAAAGAGAATTGGAGCAGTGTCGTTCCCTTTGGCACAAACATCTAGTATCTAATTTAGTATCTAGTATCTAGTATCTAAAATGTCAATAATTTACTGAATACCTTACAGTCCGTTAAATGCCAAGAGACTCTCTTCGTTTTAAGAAAAGGCAGTAATCTAGAACTGCCACATATTTTATATATTTGTATGGGCTTTCTTTGCTATTTCTTATCCCGGGCCTGACAGTAAATTCACACATTACTTCTCAAAGTTCCGATACCATATTGGGATCAGAACCAAACACCCTGAGGCGTGTATCTACAGTCTGTCCAAGTTTTATGGCCTGGCTAAGGCCGCTTCGTCATAGGCTGCTCTGCCCCCGTGAGTGGGAGCAACTGTGTCGCACGAAATGGTCGTGGTTGAAACTGACGCGACAAGGTGGAACATACAGCATAAGAGTGCCAACACTCGCGAAGTCTATCTTGAGCCAGAAATGGAAGGAGTCATTTTGAATACCACTGTACTCTCCCCATTTTATAATCTGACATTCAGGTTTGGAAGGCTATATAAACTTTCGAATTCACATTCTTCCATACCCGTACCAGTGTAGAAATTTCAGAAATCTTTAGAATTTTAATGAGCATAAATAAAATATTTTAAGACAAAATGAAATAATTAAACAATGGTTAAAATTAAATACAAAGAAAGTAGATGTAATTCAAACATGATATTAAATTCATAAATAAGAAACGCAAGACAGATGAAAATCAGTCACACTCACTCGCCCAGTATTTTACCCTGATTTCAAATCACCGTCTATAAATGATATACGTTCTCGTTTATTTAGAAGTTTTGAAAGAAAATAATATTATTAGTCGAAAGGGTTTAATTTTGTAGAAAACATTTGTTATGATGAGTTTCAAGATCATGTGAAATAGACACAGGGTTGTACATGATACTGAATCATGTTCAATCAATTCCGACCACCGTGAACCACACCCCATGTAAGTAGAGTGAAGGTGTGTCCACTGGCATGCTGCCAGCAAGCTTAGACTCACAGTCCCTGAATCGCATTATTTCCTATTCCTGCAACGAAGCAATTTTATATTTCCTCTAATCTCGCTTGGGCTTCAATTTATATAGAATCGTATGTTTTGTTAAACTAACCTAGCCCCGTTCTTCTGCCCCCCATAAATGCTTCTGCTGCCTTCAAGGTTCGGTGAGGTTGCCCAGTGGTTAAAGCGTTCGCTCATCACGCGGGAGGTCGATTCCCACATAGGTTATTTGTATGAAGAACATTTCCTGTTGCCGTGATGTTGCTGGAATATCATTAAAAGCGGTGTAAAACCCAAGTCACTCACTTACTCACTCACTATGCTTCGTGCATGAGCCGACCCGTGAAGGTCCGGTGTAGAACAGGACTTCAACAACCCATGCTTGCCATAACTGCGACTATGCTTGTTGTAAGAGGCGACTAACAGGTGATCAAGTTCGCTGACTTGGCTGACACATGTCATCGGTTCCCACTTGTGCAGATCGATGCTCGTGATGTTGATCACTGGATCGCCTGGTCCAGACACGATTATTTACAGACCGCCGCTGAAATACTGTCGATTGCGGCGTAGAACTGAACTCACTTACTCACTTCTACGTGATTCCCAATAGGATTAACGTCATTACTTTGACCCCTACTGGTTGTATGCAGAGCTAAGCAATATTTTTTCACAAAGCTGTACTTGAGTAATCAGAAAGCTAGTTCATGTTACATACATCATGTAAGTTGGACTCAGGGGGACAATGCTTTTACTTTAACTCCCTGAGTGGAAATGCCATCAGCAATCTCAGTAACATCACACAAAATTCAATACAATTCAAATATTCAAAATTTTGTCAAATATTTTGCTTAAAACTTTAGAAAAACATAATTTGATACACAAGGAAAACAATCAAATGCCCTTTGAGCACTATAACGTGTGGACATTTTCATGAAACATTTCCACTGCATTGATTACAGATTTTTGAAAACATTTTCTATTGTCTAAAATATTCTGTTTAAACTGGGATTGTAAAATTGTTCAGTTTAAAGTGAGAGTGTCGTTTGGTATGTGTCAGTACAAGTTGCTTTAAAGATTTTGTTGCGATTATTTTCCCTCACGATTCTTTCGCAGTTGGGGGCGGTGGGATAGCCCAGTGGTTCGTCACACTGAAGACCCGGGTTCGATACCTCACATGGGTACAATGTGTAAATTAAGCCCATTTCCAATGTCCACCGCCGTGATATTGCTGGAATATTGCTAAATACGGCGTAAAACCACACTCACTCACTTTGACTGTTGTTCTACGCTTCACCCAGCTAAACTCAAGCTACATTATGTAGCGATATCCAGCCAGGGGAGATAACCGAAACAAAAACATGGTCAGAAAACGGGGTAAAACATGGGGTTGCGTCCACGCGCACTTGAAACGTTGTTTCTGATTGCACAAAGAATTCAAATAGACCAATGAAAAGAAGGATAACAAAGCTAGACAAACTTTGAGAGATGTGACGTCAAATGTTGACTTTGTGAAGGTAAAAGCTTCCGAAGTGTAAAATACATATTTATGCAGAGCACACATGTTTGTAAAAAATCACATAGTTAGAAGAATCATCCAGCTTCAAATTGCTCTAGTAATTGTATTTTTTTAACAACGTGTTGATGTCGAAATATAAATGGAAAGAGCCCCACCGTCTATACCGGAAGTAACTTTCGCTTGCGATGAAGCAATCATCCTGGTTCCCGGGCCACTAAATATTATTGTGAGGCCCCGAACAATGATGCATACAGAGTCTGCCAGCTGAGATCGTATTTGTCAACAAGCGTGGATATATCATCTTTGGTGCGAAATAGGTGAGTGACAACATATTTCATACTTGCGATATGATACATCTTGAACTAATGAACGAATATAAGCCATTTATTACCGCCAATCAATCCCATTTTAACACATATTTGGTGTAAGTAAATAGCGTGCACACTGAGTTGACGTAGTTTTTTTTATTAACTTGACATGGTTATCAAAAATGTAATACTACTGACAGTGAGTGAATTAAAATGTGATTGAATGTTTGTATACACAAGTTAGCAACATTTGACAGCTGAGCATGATGACATTTCATGTTGTATTATCTCCATTTTCAGTTGCATGGACTGACCAAATGAAGAGAAGAAAGATAAAATGCCAGGCTACTTACGTTTCGCAGAGTGACACGGATTAGTGGCTAGTGTTATATCAGACTTGCATGATTAACATGCAACTTGACCTGTACGCTGTCATTAGGATTTCTTTGAGGCACTTATACCTGCCATGTGTTGATAATTTCTGATAGAGTTGAAAGAGCAAGACTAGGTACTCTTTAAAGGAATAACAACATTTCTTCGTATGTTGTGCATTAAACTTTGCCAGAATGGATACACAAGCCTCCAGGATCATTTCAACTGAAACTGTATTTGCTGGAAAGTATTTGCTTAAGTATTTATGATCACATCCAAAACAGACCTCAAAGCTGACCTCTGAATATCAGATATGGTGTCAATCCATCATGTATGAGATATTGTAAATGATATAAAAGGGCTTAGCTGAGATTTGTTTATGTTACTTGGGCCAAATTTAGTTTCCAACCCAGTGATATATATTTTATGGATTATGTTGTAGGAGACGAACTTCATTTATTCAATTTGTAGTGGTACCATGTTGTCTGTAGAAAGTTTATGTGGTTGCTCCTGTCTTAAGAAAGGAGCAAGAAGTCCTTATATTTTACTTGGTTGTTACTTATTTTGACAAACTTTTGTTAACATCAAACTTGCCTTAAGCTTGTACACAGTTATTGTCTTTTTCTAGTCATTATTACACTACTACATGTCATATGTTTATGATGGTGTTGAAACAGCTGAGTTGGGTCCTACTCGGTCTGACTGACTTGGTGACAATAAGCAATTACAATGCATACCAATATTTTTCAGAAGTGTAGAAATATTTTTTTTAAATTACCATAGCAAATATATGGCTGGAAAGAAATGAGGTAACGTTTTGATAGAACGCATGTTTGAATGCTAATAATTTTTAAAATAATTTTTTGTGTCAAAAACAAAGTGCATTTTGATGAATTATCCCTTGGCCTTGCTCCACATAAAATTTCATGTAAAATGTTACAGGCAGAACACTAAATATTCTTCTAAATCCATTTTCATATGTTTGTATCACATAACCTTCAAATTTTATGGTCCAACGTATATTTTTGTAAAAGCTGTAAAATATTCTTTTTTTTCAAATTTTACCTTCACTCTTTAGGGATAGAAAGGTCTGTTGTACCATGACAATTAATATGTATGCTTATTTCGATGATGTTTTACTCACCTTTAGACATTAATCATGAAAACTTTGTTTAAAAAAGCAAAAAAGTGTAAAACTTATTGATATGGTGCTACTCTTAGAGGGCCAGATTTCCATGTTGTAAGTTGTGAATATGTGACTCATCACCAAAATTGATAGACAGGATACCATTACAGTACTAGAATACTAAAACATATTTTGGGAAGTACAGAAATATTTTTAAAATGTTCCTAACAAAAAAAATGTCTGGAAAAGAAATGTTCATTTTTTCACTCAGGGTGGGTGTCTTGCAAGTCAAAGAACTTTTTAATAATTTTTTTTGCATATGAAAGTCAAAATGTTTTGTTGTTATTGAAACTTCGTTCTACTAACACACCAAATTTGGTAGAAAAATTCCCATAAATAAAAAATGACTGGTTATACCTATTACATATGATGGTGGTTTGTAGATTATGCAGTGTGGACCGGACATAAAAGCCATCATGAGAAGCCAGCAAATTACAACTGCTGACTGACTATACATATGTAACAACACCACACAAGACCATACAAATACAAAAATTCCATACCTTGTGCCCCAACATGTTATCTCTTTCCAAGTTCCTGTCTGGTTTGTGTAGCTGTCGACAGGATGGCTCTTTGTAGGTCATCTCTATGGAGACGTCTCGGTCTCAAGTTCCCTGAGCTTGGGCTATGGCGGGATATTTATTTGCGACTTGTTATAGCCCCCTGCGTAATTTACACAAATAATATATAAAATAAACGTACGCCAGGAATTGTGTAAACTTTGCAATAATTGATATAAGGAAATAACTGAAATGTTGTAAGGAATTAGATATTAAGAGAGTACAGAAGTACTACATGCGTATACTTCAGAATCAAGTAAAGTAGAATACGTCTGGGGAATGTTTTGATACCAGTTGGCCCACCTTTAGAGTCCAAATAAGTAGACTGTGTCTTTTTGTTTCATAGTCTTGTTACAAGTTCCTGTCATCACGCCCCGTCCATATGCCTAACTATGACGCTGCAATATTGTTGTGCGAATGCCCCGGCTGTGTTCCAATGGCGACAGACATCGTACTTGCCTTTATAACTATTGTTACGGTTGTGTAAAGCTTCAGTGCATTGTTGTTTACATTACGGAATTAAAGAGATTCTCTTTATACTTTCATATTAAATTTTGAGGAATACAGTCATGTTTAATTTGTAAGGCGGGGTTTAGCGGGAGCTTGTCCCTTTGTAAACAGAGCCAAAATAATTTACATTTGCTGTGGAAGGGAAGCGAGATTTGTCCTACTGCCTTTACAATCACAAAGACAATTCTGTGGTTTTTGTCACAAAGACATTTTTTTGGTTTTTATTGGAGGGAGTGGATAATTCAATAGCAATTAGTAATGATGTCACTTATGTCATATTTTTTCTGGTGAAATTAGTGCATCAGACGACTTTTAAGACACGAAAACTCAGTCCAAATGCAATTTTGGTTTTCATATTTCATCACTGTTTACATTCATGTTTCGTTCTATAAATGTGTCATGAATCTGTCATGAAACCTTTCATTCAATTTACGACCATTGTAAGGAAAATGTGTTCTTGTTTTGTTATCTTTCCGCGAGTTGCTTTGTTACTAAATATATCTTAACAAATTTGGGCTCATTCCGTTCATCAAATAACGCATTCTTGATCAAACTGCTGTGATGCTTAAGTTTTCATTTTCCCCCTAAAGTTTTCTTTTGGGGCATTTGTGGCCTTGAAAAAGGCCGTCGCCGAAGCTAGGTTCCTAACATGTGGCAGCCGAACTCCCAGTGGTTGATGAAGCCCTCCACTCCTCGCCTGAAGTCCCCGTACTCCCACTGCATCTCCACACCAGCACTTATCGCAGTCTTGGTCACCATCTAGAACCTCGGCTGTTCCTCACCCCTCCTCCCCACTACCCGGGTGAATTTACAGTTGGCGTTATCCCTACAGTGGTTCATGGTAACCCCTAAATTTGAGTCTGGCTCGATCAGATCGTCCTGTTCATTTCTATGGCCATCCAAAACAAGTGCCTCAAAACCATGAGCGCTCGCCTGTCCTATTCCTCCAACCTCCCATCATGGGTTACCATCGGAATTAGGTGGCCCAGGTACTCAGTCACCCTCTCCCCTTTTATAATTCTGGGAGGCAAAAATGCTTCCATGTTTCCGCATCGACGAGTGCAACAATCGATGCCGAAAACATACCAACACCCCGACTCCCGGCCCCCTCCCTCCCCTTCCTCACCTGAACTGACCTACGAGAATTGTTATCCCTCAGATAATACCGTAAAGAATCCCCCAAAACGTCCCGATCCCCCTCTGCTCCCTCTAAATTTCGACCTATCCTTACCCGTCATATCCTATACCCACGGCTAAGATACGTCACGTAATCGAAGTCACAGTTAATGCCTATCACCCACTGAATGCTTGGTGTCTGTTAGCGAGATCCGGAGATTCTTGTCTTCAGTACAGGCTGCCAGCTAGACCTTGTACTCTGCTAAGAGATGCAAGGCTAGGATGGTACTGTCATCAAAGTTTGGAGCGAACAGAGTGGCATACCTGGAGAGGAATGTACAGTTGCACTGTGTAGACCGATCCACTGAGAGCCCGCGCCGGTCATTTCGCCTTCGATACATGATGCTTGTGTTTTTGAAAGAAAGAGCAGAATGGCACATTTACGCAGGCGCTTTCTTTTATAGTCCCGATAAAAACTGCACCGACTGATAGGCACAGAAATATATGCCATGGTCATCACTGATTGGTCAGCTGAATTCACTCGACTTTACACAAGAAGTTGGCGCTCATTTGTTTCCATGAGAAAATAATTTTTGTTTTTTGGTCTTAAGATGTAAATCTTTAGGAAAAAGACATATACAAATTTAGATGAAAATGGTGGCCAAACGTTAATTAGAGGTGCCCATGTACATGTATAACAACTTTGGGAGGGGGTTTAGTATTGAGACTCTCTCTATACAGCCCCCTACAGTACCACAAGTGACTCAGCTTGGCATCTAATTTGTGATGGTTTAGTCTGTCGATTCAAACAGCAATGTCAGGAGGTGTAGGCCACACAATCAACCATACTGACCTCCAACTGCAAGTAAATACACTGGCCCTGGGTCCCGCATACAAAAGTGACCATAGCGCTCCTTGTAATGCAGTATAGCTCACCAAATCCTCCTCACTGCACAGACTACCCCTACACCCCCAACATCCCCCACCACCACCCCACCCCTCCTGTCTCAGCAGCCCCACGCGCACGCACACCCACATCCTTGGGGGCACACTACATTTAGTGAGTATAAGCCCCACCCACTTTATGCCCTCCAGTAGGCTAATCTTGTAGGGTACCAGACTTCTCTTGCGTTGTTTCAGTAACAGAATCACTGTCTTTAATAATTCTGGTAAAGGTGATTTGTAGGAAATATTATAACAGGGCAGATAACCGAAAACAGAATTTCTTCGTTTTAGGCCTGACGAGCACTTGTCACTTTGCAAAATTTGACTGCATGGATTTTCTGCCAGACGCAACAGGGGTGTTTGGAATACTGTTATCATGGTTTGGGAACAGCGTTACACTTCTATCAAATTTCATGGATGTATAATGTATGGATTTAAAACTATTTCACATGACGAGTTATGATATCTTTTATACTTGCAAATGTAGACGAGAAGAATAAGTTTTTGACATGTGTACAGAAACATAAGAAAAGAGATGACATGGGAACATATTCTAGAAACAACGAGCATGGCGTTCAAACGCAGCCACATATGTGATCAGTTGTGAGGCCCTGCAGGGAACAAACATTTAGCAAAATATACATTTGAAATTGGGTACTTTATGTTACATTGAGGAATATTCTTTGCTTATTATTACAATGACCTTGTACAAGTGAACTGATAATACAAACGGACTTCTTTGTCGTGGGAACATCCATTTGATATCAATCTGACATTACTGAATTTGAAGCGAACGAGAAGAAATCTATAAATAAACAAATGTTTTATTATTAATAATAAATTTGTATATCCACAGAACGCTCTTCGTTGTTCAAAACACCTACTTCTAAATGACACTCAAAGAATTCAAAGTGCCCTGTATTCAGTATCCAACAACTGACAACTGACTGATGCGAGAGAGCAATAAACACTAAGCTGATTCCTTTAGAATGCACTACTGTCCTTATGTGAGCAAAATCAAAATAAAACAGACAGCAATTGATCTTCAGTAACCCAAGATAGTGGCTTACTAAGACAGAGGCAAATAACAGCACCGGGTTGTCAGGCACTCTGGCTTGGTTAACACATGTCACCTGTTCCCAGTTACGGAAATCCACACCCATGCTGTTGATCACTGGATTGTCTGGTCCAGACTCGATTATTTATAGACCACCCATATAGCTGGAGCACTGCTCAGTGCAGAGTAGAACTAAACTGACACACTCACTAGTTCAGCTATACCAGACAATCCAGTGATGAGCATCATAAGCATCGATCTGTAGGAAGTATGATCTGTGACCTCTGTACACAGTCTAATATCAGAGTGAGTGAGTGAGTGAATATATTGTTACGCCGCAAACTCAGCAATGTTCCAGCTTAACCGTGGAGTTGTCTTAATAATCGAATCTGGACCAGACAGTCATGTGATCAACATCATGAACATTGATCTGTGCAGTTGGGTAATGAACTTTGAAATGAATATATGCGTGGGTGCGTGCGTGCATGCCGCTTTCGCCAAATATATATGATCAAACATGCCCATGTGCTAGAGACGAGCGCTTTACCATGTTTTATGAATAATGAAATTATAATCGAATAGGCAGAGAGATGAACGTGCGCAGATTATGAAATATTTCTTCTCCTCCACAATATACGATGGAAGGGACAACAGCTCTGGCTTCACACAGTATTTGTCAGGATCAATCTGGGCTAACCAGCTGATCCAGCCAGCACATTAAACACTTGTCAACCAGGACTATCCCCTTGTGACGTATCGTCTCCAACACAGCAAATTTTGTCTACTAGTATGTATAAATATACAGCAAAGATTAACTTTGACAACGGAACAGATTCAGTTAATCAAGACTCATAATGAGGTACTCTCTTTATGATCAGCAGAACTTCTGCAGGAAAACATGCATGATCGACATGTAGGACCGACATGTAAGATTGGAAATTCACCAACACTTAAGAAGAAAAAAACATGCTAACAGAACAGAATGTTTGAAGTGAAGTGTGGTACATGACAACGCTGATTTTATGCGAGGTCTAACTATGCAAACATATATAGGGTTTGGGGGTTTGGGGGGATGGTGTAGTTCACACTGTAGTACTACATAATTACGTGTGGCGTGTGTTCCAAGGAGTAAATAATAGAACGTCCGAAGAAATTCAGGACAATATGTTTCAAAATGCAAAAAAAAAAACAAATCGTTTTCGGATAGGCAGTTGATAGAAAGATATGTTGTCTGCTATGTTGCTACGGCTAAAGATGAGTTAATGATACCCCCAAACCTTCATTAGATTAATGATAGATTAATAAAGGATTTGATTTATAAAGGGTTTCGTTCATGTGAAGATAATCAGTGATTAACTAATCATAGTATAATTAACGACGAAGGTTTTATCAAAGTTTGATATAACCGGGTCCAGGGGCGTCAGAAATGGAGACTGCTGCTAGTGCAAGAGGCTACCAACGGATCGGTCGGTCGGACTTGCTGACTTGACTGACACATGTCATCGTATCCCAGTATGTGTAGATCGAGGCCCATATCCCCAATAACTGGATTATCTGGTCCAGACGTGATTATTTACGGAGAGGCGTAATATTGCTCACTGCGGCGTTAAACAACACACAAGCGGTCAGATATACTGGAATGGAAAAGATGACAGATTGTGTCACTATTGCAAATGGAGGGGATGTATACACATATAGCTAATGCTAGTTATATTGGTAATTTTATTATTGAACGTGTTACCATGCATACAGCAGCTACTCTTTTTTCAATATGAATGAAGATAATGAAGCAATCTATCACACTGGCTTATATCTGTATGCTGTCTATAGAGATATCTGTGCTGCAAGTAGTTTTAATAGATGGGAGATGTTTGTTAATAAAACTGCATAAATATCGAAATACTTACACACCAGTCTCTGACAATGACATATTTATGAAAAGAATGAATAGCAGTAAATAATTTTAAGGCATAGATTAGATTTTCAGCAGTGCTTCCCTTATAATGTTTATCACTACTTTGCTTTGGTTAGAACTTGTGTCCAGAAACTGTATTATGAGACAACTAACTGACATGTGTCGTCAGGGTAAAAAGTTCTAACAGAAGAGAATGGAAGTGAAGAGTGGTACATGACAACGCTGATTTTATGGAGGTCTAACTATACAAACATATGCATGGTTTGGAGGTTTAGGGGTTTGGGGGTTTGGGGGAATGGGGTAGTTCGCTCTGCAGTACTACATAATTACATGTGGCGTGTGGTCTTAGGGTAAACAGCTGAACGTCCAAAGAAATCGAGACAAAATGGGACAATATCTTTCAAAATGTGAAAAAAAGAGCGTTTTCAGATAGGCAGTTGATAGAAAGTTATGTTGCCTGCCAGGTTGATACGGTTAAAGATGTGTTAATGATACCCCAAACCTTCATTAGCTTAATGATAGATTAATAAGGGGATTTATTTATAAAGGGTTTCATGCAACTGATTGCATTGATCAAGGCTCTTGATGTCAATCACTGGTTTGTGTGGTTCAGGCACCGTTATTTACAGACCACGGTGATATAAGCATGCAGCTAGAAAAGCGCGAAACAATAAAGACAGAGAGACAAAACAGTTTATTCATGTTTCACTTGAATGTACATGTCAACTAGAAGGGCAGTGATAAAGGAACACTGAAAATACAAACACCAGGCCAGTTGGGATGATAGCTTTCGTCGATACGTAGTTTACCTAGAACGTTACGGTGCCATCTTGGCAGTATAGAAGTTTTGTATGGTCTGGAGAAACAGTTTACTAAAACTGTCTAATAAACAAACAGAACTCAAGTCAATGTTGCAGTTTCATCGTCATGACCGTATACAAGAAAGATTGGAAAATGGGAACTTTCAGGATCAATAGTGATATGTCATACACCTTGACATATATCTACAATAGAAGCTGTGCCCAGTGTCGAGTGTACACCTGTGACTATACCATGAGCATGGATTTGTTTCAGCAGTGCTACAACTCTATGATGTTGTTTGTAAACAAATCGGGTCTGAATCAGATAATCCACCATGCGATACGATAACAGAGCATGTGTTTATGAATCACTATGAAATACTGATGACACCAGGTGTTCACGAAGGGTGAGCGTATCCTGCCTGCCCCATGGGTGGTAACCGCCATAAACATATACTAAGTGAAATACGAAAATACACCGAACATGAACATTTAATACTGAGAGATTCAAGAGCATGGAGTAAGTGCCATGGATGGCGTTCTCTGTTAGATATTTATGAATACATAATGGTAAGATATGGAGCCTATGGAGTCACTTCATAAATACACATAACGTAAACAACGGCAAAAAACAAGTGTCTGCATTTAACCAAAAGAATCATGATATGTAAACAAATATTCAAATTGTGGAATAGGCATATTTCTTCAACCAGCCTTTGGATGTTTTACATTCATAATGATAATCAGAATCTGATTACAGCGTCCTGTGAGCAACAAATCAGACGGATACTAGGCGCTATGTAAGTGAATTATCATTATCATTATCATTATCATTATCATTATCATTATCATTATGGATATCCTTACAATACTGAGGCTGATGAAAACTCAGTAAGCGAGAGATATTGTACAGACACATGGACCATATTAACATTATCCCCGTCTCATGAGGTGGACATTTGTATAAGTTTGGTAGAGTTCTTCTAAACTTGAGTTGTACCTAAACCTCAGTATAGTGAAAGGTCGTTGTGGCAACGATAAAGAGAAAGATTACTTTATATATATTTATGCAAACGGTACAAATGTAGTTGACTATGTAATATCCTAAACATGTTTACATCATGTTAACAGTTGGATGTCGTATCTAGGTCAGATTCAGAACACATGTCATTCACATGTCGATTTCAGTCACATGACTCCCCCGTTCACGGCCATGACAAGCATGATCCTCATGCCGATTGAAGCAGTCCTTGCTTTGTGTGGAACGAAAGAGACAATTCATAGAGATTGTAGTTATCATTTGACCAACATCCGTGTTTGATAACTGTATTGACTTTATTCATTCAGGACATATTGATTCTCACATGGATATGATTTTAAGACAGTGTAAAACTCACACAGATATTAAAAGGCAAGAAAGAGAAGACACATGGTTCTTTTTCAGCAGGAATTATGCAGGACCATCACTGATAGAAATGATAACAGTAAATTGTTATGGACGTCTGTCAAACGTCTGTCAAACGTCCCGGGCTGGAATAGGCCTTCAGCAACCCATGCTTGCCATTAAAGGCAACTATGCTTGTCGCAAGAGGCGACTAACGAGATCGGGTGGTCAGGCTCGCTGACTTGATTGACACATGTCATCGGTTCCCAATTGCGCAGATCGATGCTCATCTTGCTGGTCACTGGATTGGCTGGTCCAGACTCGATTATTTACAGACCGCCAGCATATAGCTGGAATATTGCTGAGTGGGACGTAAAACTAAACTCATTCTCTCATTTGCTTTGTACATATCTTTTTAGGCAAGATGAAATCGCCTGAGAACGTTAGATTTGCGTGGGATATTTTAAATCCTGTGATGATGCTGTTCTTAATTCATCTGCATAATTCTATATATTTCCGCCTCAGTGTATCTCAGGGCGTTATTATTCCTCTCTCCTCTCGACCTTCTGAAAATGGCCAAGAAATGGTATCAATTCATGTTGTACAGAGGTCACAAAACAATCGAGTCAGAATTTTCATACTTTTTCTATGGCTTGAGACTGGAACTCAAAAAGTTTAAACATATATATACATCAGATTCATACTTTGATATGTATGATGGGTCTAGGCATGTGGAAAGTATGCTTGTTGAGCATCCATAATTATGCGACCTTCGTCGAGCTCAAGCTGTTTCTGTGCTATCTTGCAGGAATTCCTTCTCACTTCCTGCTCAACTGTAGTATCACTGGAAACTCTGTATCGTGTGAGCATATATATGTATCACATTCATATTTTGATACAATATGGAAGGATGGTTTGTTTAGGCATGTGCTAATTATGGTTTTTGGGGTTCTATAAATATGCGGCGTTCGTTGAGCTGAAACATAGACTATTTCTGTGGTATCTTGCAGCAAATCCTTCTCAGTTCCTGCTCAACTGTAGTATCACTGGAAACTCTGTATCGTGTGAGCATATATATGAATCACATTCAGATTTTGATGCAATATGGAAGGATAATTTCTTTAGGCATGTGCTAATTATGGTGTTTGGGGTTCTATAAATATGCGGCGTTCGTTGAGCTGAAACATAGACTATTTCTGTGGTATCTTGCAGCAAATCCTTCTCAGTTCCTGCTCAACAGTAGTATCACTGGAAACTCTGTATCGTGTGAGCATATATATGTATCACATTCATATTTCGATGCAATATGGAAGGATGTTTTGACTAGGCATGTGCTATTTATGGTGTTTGGGGTTCTATAAATATGCGTATTCGTTGAGCTCAAAGATAGACTATTTTTTTGCTATATTGGAGGAAATCCTTCTCAGTTCCTGCTCAACAGTAGTATCACTGGAAACTCTGTATCGTGTGAGCATATATATGTATCACATTCATGTTTTGATAGAACATGGAGGGATGGTTTGTTTAGGCATGTGCTAATTATGGTGTTTTGGGTTTTATAAATATGCGGCGTTCGTTGAGCTGAAAGATAGACTATTTTTTGTGCTATCTTGCAGCAAATCCTTCTCAGTTCCTGCTCAACAGTAGTATCACTGGAAACTCTGTATCATGTGAGCATATATATGTATCACATTCATATTTTGATACAATATGGAAGGATGGTTTCTTTAGGCATGTGCTAATTATGGTGTTTGGTGTTCTATAAATATGCGGCGTTCGTTGAGCTGAAAGATAGACTATTTTTTGTGCTATCTTGCAGCAAATCCTTCTCAGTTCCTGCTCAACAGTAGTATCACTGGAAACTCTGTATCGTGTGAGCATATATATGTATCACATTCATATTTTGACACAATATGGAAAGATGGTTTGTTTAGGCATGTGCTAATTATGGTGTTTGGGGTTCTATAAATATGCGGCGTTCGTTGAGCTGAAACATGGACTATTTCTGTGCTTTTTCAACTGAAATCCTTCCCACTTCCTGTTCAACAGTAGTATCACTGGAAACTCTGTATCGTGTGAGCATATATATGTATCACATTCATATTTTGACACAATATGGAAGGATGAGGATAAGACAATGGGCAGGCAGGGTGCAACTCTGGAACAGTCTTCCTACATTGTGTGACTGGTAGAGAGTGGAAAACACTCATATCAACTGTCCAATTTTGTACATTGTTGGACATAATATAAACAGTGCCATTGAGGCTTATCCAGAAGTAGATGTATTGATAGCTTTGGTGATGTATTAATAGCTTGTGTGTGTGTGTGTGTGAGTGTGTGAGTGTGTGTGTGTGAGTGTGTGTGTGTGTGTGTGTGTGTGTGTGTGTGTGTGTGTGTGTGTGTGTGTGTGTGTGTGTGTGTGTGTGTGTGTGTGTGTGTGTTAAAGACATGAAAGACATGAAAGACATGAAAGAGAGGCTGGTGGAAATGAATTTGATTTTAGTGTTCATAAACAAAACTTATCGAACACAGTATCCCCTGACACTAAAACAAAAAGGATGCTCATTCAAATAAATTTATGGCGGATTCTGTTGTTGAAAATAATTTTTCTTTTTTCTCTTCATGTGGCCATAAAGTTGCTCAGTTAAGTTAAAACATTGTTGTAGGTCTTCCTACATTGTATTAATGGAGGGGTGGAATAAGCACTCATATCACATGGGCAGAAAGGCCGTGCGACTGTTTGACTGTATAATGTTTCATAGTTTTGTACAATCTGCGACAAGATCAGACATGTTATTATAGCCGCTTGAGCAGGATTAATCAGCTCAAATGCCGATAGATTTCTATGTTTTTCTTGAGAGAGGTGAACTTGCTCATGGTGTCCCTGAACTGTTTCTATTAGTGACGACAAAACATTGAAGGTACTGGAAATTTATGGCCCCAAGAAGTCCTAAACTGAGTTCACCACACCACACCTCACCATTGCATACAATAAAGAAATTATGAGTCTTACAATTTATACCGGTTGGAGTTTGGTTGTTTGTGTGGCTGGTTATCAACTTAACACACGTTTTGGCTTAGCTTCTGACGCTTGCTTGTGTTCGACGCTACACTGAACCGTCGCTCCAACTCTTATAAACAAGCTGTTCGTCCATATGTTCTTAGTTTTCTTTTTGATTAAAATAACGTGTGGTGCACAGGTTCGAACCTGCTTCATTGTATCTCATAGGTCCTATTCTGAAAACATTCAGGTTGTTTGAGGCTGTACTAACTAACTGAAGCGGTCTACAAATATCTGAAAAACAGCCGTTCACAAAAACTAAGACACCGCCGCTTTTAGCCTGATGCAAGTACGAAATGATTCATTTTTCACAGCACAACAATAGCCATGATCTTGTTTATATCAGTTTATAGGAGTATTTTTCATTACCACGTGTATGTCTATATAACCATATATTTTGAACGGTTTGAACCCAGTTATTAATTAATGATGTTCAGTCGTGATCTTAACATGCTAACAAACACTGGCCTTTTCCAGCAATTGGAGAATTTTTCATAACCTTAATTCCGGTAATTTATCAATAGAGTATGTTATACATGATATGCAAGTTAGGTAGAACGACCAACAGTGCATATGGGAAGGAAAGCACCCTCGTCTTAGTCGTGAGGTAAACTACCGTTGACACGTTCATGACGAACATGGCACCCGTGGCGAGCCACCTCCTCGTGGTGGGTGCTGGGTAACGCTAAGAGCTCGCCGACACCCCTGTTGTGGACCCGGGGGGATATTTGGTCCACCAACCCGTTTGCCGTGGGTTGCGGCCCTGTGTCGGTGGAGGAGGGGATCCTGGTGGTTGAGGGCAATAGGGGCCTGCAACCGTGTTCCTATTGCCTAATACACCACTTCGGCCCTGACTTCACCTAGACTGGTGGTTGAATGGGCCCGGTTCAACCAATCGGCTGGTCACGCCAAGCCCTGAGCATTACATTATGTAATGTTAAAAAATTGGAAATTGTATCTTTTTAAGTCTTGGCGAATTTTTGGACCTTCTTCATTTCAACTATACACTTTCATGTTTTTGCCTAGAGTCGTATGCCCAGAAGGCGGTGGCTCATGGGCCAATCTGGTGGAATGATTACACTTTTAATTTTTCTGCTGGAGTATATCATCCGTGTATCCTTGGTGCTGCAAACTGGAGATCCGTTTGTTTTTAGCATTGTCCTTGTGATACTCCGTGGTGGGTGGGGAGCTCGGATGATGAAACAATTATAAGCTCACTATGGCTTACCAAACTCCCTCCAAAAAGACCAAGCGACAACTTGACAACGACAATGAAGAGAATGAATCCACTGTACCAGACAATTGGCCACGTTTCCTTGTTCTTGACACTGTTGACAAGACTCCACTCAAGTTGAATCCTTTCATTATTTCTAAGGGGATATATGGCGTTGCGGGTGACGTTAAGAACATCAAACGCTTGCGTTCAGGCTCCCTACTGATTGAATGTCATCGAAAACAGCAGGCCTCCAACCTATTGACACTGCAAACTTTGGCTAGCATTCCTGTTTCAGTCACTGCCCATAGAACCTTGAAAACTGAACAATTTTTCGGATTGGTCCTTATTTCAAACTCAATGCACATCTCAACTAAGACCCGAATGTTTCAGTGATATTGCTGATCCTATTCAGGTATTTTCTGACGTTTTAAACGTAATTGCTGATGAGTGCATACCAAGATCCTCTACAACTCCACATGTACGAAAGCCATGGTTTACGACAGACTGTAAACGTGCTAGAAAAGCAAGGAAAAAGGCAGAGAAATATTTCCGCCATCACCCAACTGTCCATAATTTCAACAGATTTAAAATACTGAATGCAAAGGCGCGTCGTACCTTTAAACAAAGTAAGCGACAATCTTGGAGGAACTATATCTCCAAAATTAATTCGCGCACGCCAATGTCCAAAGTATGGAACATGGTTCAAAGAATTAAAGGCAAAGGTTCAAAATCTGCCGTTCACCATCTCAACGATGGTGATAATCTAATTACTGACAAATGTCAAATTGCAAATAAAATTGGCGAAACTCTTGCCAAAACTTCTTCATCAGAAAATTACGTCCCTGAGGTTCAGAGATACCAGAAACAACAGGAGAAGATAAAACTTAAATTTGAATCAGATAAGGGTGAAGACTATAATGAAGTGTTTTCATTACATGAGCTATATACTGCTCTTGAGCAAGCTCATGACACAGCAGCGGGTGATGACAATATTCATTATCAGCTGCTGAAACACTTACCTGAACCATGTCTGGTTACACTTTTGGATATATTTGACAAAATATGGACATCTGGAAACTTTCCTCCTTCATGGCGTAATGCCATTGTGGTCCCAATACCCAAACCTGGTAAGGATCCTACTGATCCTTCCAATTACAGACCGATATCTTTAACCAGCTGTGTCTGTAAAACCATGGAGCCAATGGTAAATAACAGATTAATTTGGTATCTGGAAACCAATAACCTCATTACAAATATTCAATGTGGTTTTCGGAAGAATAGAAGTACTATTGATCATCTGGTACGTTTAGAATCCTTCGTTAAAAATGCTATAGTCAATAAACAACATGCTGTGTCGATTTTCTTTGATCTCGAGAAAGCTTATGACACGACATGGAAGCATGGTATTTTGAAGGATTTACATGACTTTGGGTTGAGAGGCCGTTTGCCTCTTTTTATATCACAGTTTTTAAAAGACAGACAATTTCAAGTCCGAGTGGGTTCTACCCTGTCTGACCATTATAATCAGGATCAGGGTGTTCCACAAGGCAGTATTTTGTCTGTCACTTTATTTAGTATTAAGATCAACAGTTTATCCAAGGTTTTAAACGATTCGATTGACGGATCACTTTTTGTGGATGATTTTAATATTTCTTGTCGTGGTAAAAATATGCATACTATTGAACGGCAACTACAGTTGTGTTTAAATAAAATAAATAAATGGTGTCTTGAAAACGGCTTTAAATTTTCTAAATCAAAAACTAATTGTATACATTTTTGTAGAAAATATAAGCCGCATAAGGACCCAGAATTATCTTTAAATGGCACCCCTATCAAAGTTGTAAAGGAGGCCAAGTTCCTGGGTTTAATTTTCGACTCTCATTTAACATTCTTACCGCATATTAAATCCCTTAAAGCTAAATGCCTGAAGGCACTAGATTTGTTAAAAGTTGTTTCAAATTCAAAGTGGGGAGGGGATCAAGCTACCCTCCTCCACTTATACAGATCATTAGTACGGTCTAAACTTGATTATGGCTCCATCGTATATGGTGGAGCCTGTAAAAGCAACCTGAAACGTCTTGATTCTATCCACCACCAAGGTCTAAGACTTTGTCTTGGGTCCTTCAGAACCTCACCTGTTGACAGTCTCTACGTTGAGGCTGATGAACTTTCTCTTACACAACGCCGTATTAAATTGTCCTTACAATACATTACTAAATTACACTCTAATGAATCTAACCCTGCATATAACTGTGTGTTCAATCCACTGTATGAGGATTTGTACGACAAGAAGTCTTCTCTTGTTCCACCTCTTGGGCTCAGAATTAAACCCTTTCTTCCTTCAGCCGGCATTGAGCTGGAACATATAGCTCCCTCCCGTCTTCTTTCTTCTCCTCCTTGGCAGATAGTTAGGCCACAAGTTGACCTAACATTAACTACATTTAAAAAATCAGAAACAAATGAATTACAGTATAAACAAGAATATAATCAATTGAAACATAAATATCGCAATTATAAACCCATATTTACAGATGGGTCCAAGGATGGTGGAGCAGTGGCCTGCGCCACTGTCATTGGATCCAGAACAATATCTTTTAGATTACCAAATAATAGCTCTATTTTTACAGCAGACGCTAACGCCATACTAACGGCTCTCAAATACATACAAAGACACCCTAAACATAAACAGTATATAATCTATTCCGACTCTCTTTCTTGCCTTCAGGCTATTAAAAATATTTCTTGTAAACATCCACTTTTAATAGAAATTATTGAACTGTACAATAATCTTGCTACTGGCCAGTGCGACATCGTCTTTTGTTGGTTGCCTAGTCACGTTGGCATTTCTGGTAACACAATGGCCGATCTTGCTGCCAAGGCAGCACTCAACAAATCTGTGACACCACTTCTTATTCCATACTCAGATTATAAAGCTACAATAAGATCTTATATCCGTGATCTGATGCAGAAGAAGTGGGACACTCAAGTAGGTATAAATAAATTACATGAAATAAAACCTTATATCGGTTATACTTACTTGGGTTGTCAGTCAAGATTTGAGGAGGTCATTATGCGACGATGTCGCATTGGCCATACGAGGTATACTCACGGTTATCTATTAAAAGGTGAAGATCCTCCGTTTTGTATCCCTTGTGATGAAAGAATCACAGTCAAGCATGTCCTGCTTGACTGTGTTGAATATTCCATCACAAGGGATAAATATTTTAATTCACAAACTTTGAAGGATCTTTTTAATAATGTTAGCTCTCATTTAATTCTTGCATTTTTAAAAGACTTAGATTTGCTAAATGAATTGTAAATAGATAAATATTTTATTCTTGGAAGTTTGAATTAGTAACTTAAAGTGTTAGTGGCTGTATCCTCGAGGGGGGTTAAAGCACTGTAAAATTATTGTCCTCCTGAGAGGGTACGTAAGTCCAAAAACATTTAAAGTACATCAAAATATTCCACTGTTTCTAATCGTAGAATACGTGTCCTTTTAATTTATGGCTAGATTTTCTGAATTGCTAACGGCTGAAGGGATGATGTCAATCCAACTAGAGTCCATGCAGGAAGCAAATGTACTGTAAGTCCCCATGGTCCCTAGCATGGTGATCTACCTTCTGTCGTTGGTGATATATAGCCCGTGTTTTATATTGTGTTGTCCTAATAGTGATCTTAGTTTTAACTTTCAAGACTAGTTTTAAATTGTAACTGTGATATTCTGGTTGTTTTACTGTCCTTTGCTGACAGGTTTATTTAAGAAATATATATCATAGATTTCAGTGTTACATGTTCTCGTCACGATATGGCTGAAATATTGCCGATGTGACGTTAAATATTAACTCACTCACTCACTCATGACGAACACGGCGAAACGACTCAAACGTTCAGGTAAATGTTCCTGATGGAAAAGAAATAGCCTTAGTTTTGAAGCTGTTGTGTCAATTTCTCACGCTAATTAGTTAAGGAGTGTGAGTAAATATGAATAATACTGATGGTGTTGTTTAGAGCGGACAATGTTGACGATTCATATTCACTAAATGCATTTCTTGTCTGATGGAAAGAATTGTGCCTCTGTAGTCTTCACTTGGCTAGACTGAAGGTAGTGTACACTTCTGATGTGCAAATAGGGCTTTGTTCCACAATATACTGATATATAGTGAGCGTGCGTTCGTGCGTGCGTGTGCGGGAGGGAGAGAGAGTCAGTGAAAACTTCAACGGCACGACACGGCACAGTACGCACGCTGTACATGGGCAACCTTTACTAAGGTTAACCTTAATTTCCATTCTTTTGCTTTAGTGACCTACTATAACCTTAGTGCTTTGTGAAAGGAGATCCAGGACTCAAAGGATAAACGTCTTTCTTTCTTTCTTTGTATCTATCTACAGCTGACAGGCTGGTCGGCTGGTCGTGGGGGCCTGACGTCATCGCTGGCGGCGTGACGTCATACAGCTGGAGGCGCTGACGACATAGCCTCTGTACTCTAAACTCACCTGCTGTAGATACTTGTACCCAATTGTTATGGCAAGGCACTGATATGCCCATGGTTGTCTGCAGAGCGGAAAACCGTAATGTGTGTGAAATAATACTTTCAAACACTTAATGCACTCAACATTACCAATTCAGTTGTGTTCACATATCCACTGAAATGCTACTGAATGATTGTTTGGGCTGCTGGAGCCGTTGAGGGCACAACTACCACAGACATATACCATGGATATTATCCTAGCCGGAGTCAGAACGCAGAACAGTACCTCGTACGGTACCCTAAACTGCCGTGGGGTCCATAGAATTTAACCCCTGTAGTTCCGATTCGATTCGTCCGTTTATGAGTGCACATGCTGCCCAGCTCGGCATATAAGAGACGTGTACGTAGCACACTTTGTAGGTCTTTGCCTGGAGTCAGTGTACTACAACAGTTCGATTTGGAAACCACAAGGTCACCACTAAGACAACACACATAACACAACCTGTACAGATGACGGTCAAAAGGTGGTAAGTGACTGCACCCTAGCGAGTAGAATTTGTAGCCTGTAAGCTACAATGAAGATTCGGCTTACAATTGCTTTTCAGCGAACAAGTTATAAGAGACCACAACCGGGATCATGTGGTCAGACTCGTTGACCTGGTTGAGTCACGTCATTCCTCCTATAAATACCAGTTGGTCAACATGGCCGTAATTAGCTGAAATGCCACAGACCAACGTACGTTATATGGCTGGCATATTGCTGTATGTGGTCTTACAAACCAAACACAGAGTCCTCTACAAAGAGCAAAATATTGTACACAGTTCAGAATCTAGGTTATTATTTTCATCTCTATATAAACACCCGAATGCGGCTGTTCACTCGGTTATGAAGAATTGAGAGGTCTTACCGGAGTTCTGGCAATATCTTCTCTCTCATCAGCATCCCGCTCTCAAAATAAACAAAATCAAATTACAAATTTATGCTTCAGGCTACAGAAAACCTGTATTTTATTTCGAACATCTGGATTATTTATATATTTCTTGTAAAGATATGTGTTAGATTTGCTAAAGATACATTCTCACATACAGAACTGGATTTCGCCGTAAATAACTTTTCTTCTTGGCGAAAATAACTACGTAGCGTAACTTCATGGAACATTGTTACAACAAACAAGCTGGCTGACCGCAAACTGGTCGCCAGATACACCTATATCTTGACCAATGCTGACTTGCCGACTAGCCACCGACAGACTGATGACCTCGTGTGATCAGAACATGCATTTGTGATTAATACATTTATCCAGAAATCTGCAAGATGGAATGGTTGTAATGTGGCAGGTATGAAGTCATGTAAGATTTCGTTCATTTGAAGCCGTCATTGTCTTTAGTTTAACTCAACTAGTATCCTTTTTAAGTATTAGACTACGGTTATTTTTAGATCTTTCCTAGTCCATTGCCAGTATAAGGGGTGTCAAGAGATTGTGTCATCACTTGTGTTGTGTCCTTTGCTTTTTTTACCCTTGTGTCGATTGGTTCTTTTAAAAACACAAAATACTACTTCCATGTGAGCGTCACTTCAGTTCGACCGCATTTCAGAGTAACAGACAACTAACATCTCAGACCTAAGGTAGGAACAATGTTTCAAGTATTGTATATATGTGTTGCACCAAATAACAGTGTTATTATTATCAGTTATATGATCTTGATGATAATAAAATTAGTTAAAGTACACTGGTGCAATTGCAAATATTATGCACAGCATTTCTTGTAACTAGACTGCCATGCAGTATTATTCACAAATAAGGCCAATGCTTATAGAGGTGTTGAAACGTACGTTTGTATATTTGTTCATATTGCACCGGATCATTTATGCATAGTTTATTCTCTGCACCGTAGTTCAGTGACTTACCTGATAATGCACCATAGTTTTGAACTTCATTGAATGGCCACGCGGACGATGAATTCACATGGTCTGAAAACCATTCTCACGTATAGCCATGTTGGAATAATAACGCAGTTGCTTGCCATGTATTTTGTATATATACATATTTAGAATATTGAGACTTTGGTTTCCTTGTCGTTGTAGCAGCCTTCTATTCAGTTTTGGAGATGTGGCTTTTCTACACCCCAGTGTCACGCACAGGGTATGAATAATATTATTGTGTCATATGTATGAAGTATCTACGTTCATCACATAGTTGATAAATTTGGTCTAACGTACTTAACCAGTTACTACATCGGTGTGTACGTTGGTACGACGTATTTGAAACGTGTTTTTAGTGCCGAGGAGCTATCGTTCTTGGCGGTTTCAGTCATCGTGGTAATGGCAATATTACTACTACCGCATTACTTGATGTGCGTCTGTTCGTAGTGTTTTCATATTAGATTTATCTCTTATATGTTAGAAATGATATGCGAGATGGGATGATTGTATATAATTATTTATATTTACTAGTATATGTTTATCCTGAACTTGGTACTTATTCTCCAAACATGTGTTTCAGAGTGTCTGTCAATAAAGGTATTGATCCCACAACCTGTAATCAGTGTCTGGTCGTCACTATAGCCATTCGCACCCGGTTACAGTAAGATGGTTAAAGTGTTAGTGTGTTTCTTGAAAGTTTGTGTTGGCATGTTATGGTGTTTGTGTTCTGCGTTACTACCTGCAAAACAAACTTCAAACACATATCTGTCATGTGCAAAAGGTTGCAGGGATTGTCCGGTTTAGAACGGAATACTATAACTTACATTGACTGACTGACTGACTGAATTCTTTTGCCTTAACCAGCTGCATCGGATGCCACAAATACGCAGACGTCATTTTGAGTGAGTGAGTTGAGTTTTACGCCACATCCCCATCACTTTGAAACACTGATACAATGAATTCATTGATTTATTGTTCATAGAATGCAGTTATCAAAAATTTGAAATGCCATTGAGCATACGTTTTACACAGTCATCGACCGACATGTCGACGGTAACGTGACCTGATAAATAATATTTTATGTGTGCGCAATTCAATTAAGTATGTGTTGTTGATGCATTCAGGAAATATGGATACTTGAATCAAATAATTAGAGCAATACTTTGAAGATTAATTTGGGTATGGCAAGGGGCTACATGACTGTTTCTGTCAAAAGTCGTTCGCCGCTGATGCTTGTAAACAAGTCATTAGTACACAGCCCAAGGTCGTGACACAGTCATAACGTCGGTATCGCCAGATATGACGTCACGCCGCCAAGGTAGCAGGTCTGGCAGACGTCCAGCTGTTCCCAGCCGATGTTTGTAAACAACACACTTCTTGTGTGAGCAGCAACTGGCTGCTGAGACCGGGGACAGAATCATGACGTCATCATAGCCAGGTATGACGTCACGCCGCCGACACAACAGTTTTGGCGGCAGATCTCCGGCTGAGAGATTGTTTTCATCTAAGGGAGAGATAACAGTGGGCGTGTGTGTCATGTCTAAGTACTCGGTCTCTGGATGACCACCCATGGCACGTACAATCGGACTGACACCACAGAAATTAGCAATTGAAGAAAAAAGCTTCCAAAATTGAATATTGATGACAATATTAGCGAACAGAAGCATGCATTGTTACTCTTACAATAAACCCTGGTGTGTTGGCAATTCCATCTGTGGTGTAGTTCATTTTATTATATTTAAGTATGCATGCGTACACATGATTAAAGAAGGTATAGTTTTCCGGGACATCCTTCATAAGTTAAAAAATATTTACAATTTGAGTCTATCTGATCGTTTGTTATACAACATTTATTCTAAGTTGAAAAAGATTCTGAGACGTAAATTTTCCACTGACCAGGTAAAATTATGAGGATTTGTCGAGGACTGTTTGTTTCAAGTAAGATTCATCGGTGCGGTTTTCTGCAAACAGACTTTTGTTTTACTTTCATTCAGCTAATGTGTCCCTAATACTGAGAAGAGAGGTCCACTTCACTGCCATAAACATTTTGGAAACGTGAAGCCGAATTAACAGCAAATGTAGTTTAGGGGAGTGAAAGAGCGAGATTAGTTCATGGGAACAGCCAAGAGCAGCCGCTATGCTATGCTATGCCATGCTATGTTATGCTACGCTATCCAACCAACAACCCAACCCAACCCAACCCAACCCAACCCAACCCAACCCACACACACCTAACGCACTTGTAACTCATATCATATAGGTTTAAAAGATTGGCTGACCGACCGACCGTTTGCCTCTCGATAACGTTGTACAGTGTAAGACATGATATACTGTATCACAGGTAGTAAAGGTTCATGCATTCATAATAGTGACGAATATAAGAAAGAGAGGTGACATCTTAGTCAGGTATCCAGGGTGGGAGCGATGGAGAACATACACCCCCATTCCACTCCACTCCGTTCGTCTCTGCTCTACACGGTGAGGCACTTCATGGCACTCACGGCGTTCGACTATACTACACTACACTACACTACACTACTCTACACTACACTACACTACACTACGCTACGCTACGCTACACTACACTACACTACACTACACTACACTACACTACACTACACTACACTACACTACACTACAGAGCGCAGGGGCACATTAACATTATTTGTACACAAAGCAGATTGCCTTAAAATAACCACAGCCAAAGATCCTGAATTGTGGGTGGGTGAGTGGGTGGCTGCCTGCCCTGCCCTGCCCTGCCCTGCCCTGCCCTGCCCTGCCCTGCCCTGCCCTGCCCTGCCCTGCCCTGCCCTGCCCTGCCCTGCTCGTGCCTGTTGGTAAATAAGTCTTGTTACAAACCAACATTGGTGAATGCTGCCGGCACATTTAAGAGATGTGGGATGCAGCAACAGTAACAGACACTGTTGAAAAACTCACAACATTGTATCAATGGAGGGGAGAAATGAATCTTATACCGTACGGGTAATGAGGAAGTATGATGGCTTGGTTCGGTAGTATGTTGCAGAATGTTGGATAACGCCGGACATGGTATCATAACCACACCGACCACATAGACATCTATTTTTTATTATATCAACACGATTAATAAACGGAAAATACGATTCTTACTCAAAACACAACTGCACTTTCTGCAAACACGAGTCAATGAGCTACTGTGATTACCAAGAATAATTGTTTTCCCTCCTCCCCCTTTCAAACTAATCTCCCTCCCTCAATCGCTCATCTCCCTTACTTACTCACTCTCTCCCTCCCTCCCACTCACTCATTCACCCACCCATCCTCTCACTCACACACCCACTCACTCACTCACTCACTCACTCCACCCTACACCGATCAAATGGAGGATGTTGTCAAGTAACTGGTATTACATGGTGAAGACATGTAGTGAGGGGGATAAAGCCACCGGGTGGTTCATGTTGCTTGGTTTCACAGCATCTCTACATTTGGCCCAGGTGAAGCCAAGAATGGTTAGTCGTCTCATGCACTAGCAGGCGAGTATAGCCTTGCTACCACCTACGAGTTATACAGACAATTTACACACCCATGAATACAACACTGAAACACTTCCTTTCACACATTGTAGTCATGGTAGGGGAATAAAACTCATATGACATAGGCTTGGAAGGCTGACTAGATGTTTGCGCCTTGTTAATGTTGTACAGTGTTGGACCTGAGAAACATAGTATCATAGCTTCAGAATCAGCAATAAAATATATTGTGTGCCCGATATTGGTTAGGGTGATTATTTTCAGGGATGTGATTAAAGGCTGTTATTTATTTGCTTTTGTTTGTTTGTTTGTTAGTTTTGGTGGGAGGGCAGGCCATGAGAGTTACTGACTGACTGACTGACTGACTGACTGACTCCCAGCCGCCACCCCTGCACCCCATTCCTCAGACACACACATGCACGCACGCACCGACACGCACGCGTGCACACGCTCGTACATACGCAAGCACACTTAGCCATAACATATACGAGCGTCTGTCTCTTCCCCAACGCTTCAAGCAAAACTTGTTTGGCGCCACGAGTCAAAACAATATTGCCAGTGATAATATTGGACATTTACTAAAGGTATTTTCTACACATGCTGTTCATTACACATTTGATTGATGTGTCTTGGCGACCGCCATTATTCAGCTCTTGGAACAAAGCAATTTTTAAATGTTGCATTTTGCCTGCATATATAGTAGCATATACTATGATTGATTGTAAAGAACAGACTATATTATGCTGCCGCACGGATGGCTAATCCTCAATTGCACAGCCGGTATAGAAAACTAGGCATCCGAAAATAGAACACTAGGCGTTCTCTGAGTACCGGTTAGTCATGCGCAGTGGTCATATCCTACTTACGGCCATTTGACGTCAATTCGGAAAACGTTATTCCTCTTGTAGTTTTGAAGGTTGCTTTCAACTCCGTTTAGGGCATCTAGACTGATAACGCCAGTGCTCTACTGCGTCCTGTACGTCAGCCGTAAAGATTTGTTTTGTATAGAATGTTTGCATAGTAATAGATACTTGAAATGCGATCTTTTTTATAAGAAACTAATCATCCCAAGTTATCTCCCTTTATGACTTCAGGAAATACCACGGCGACAGGTGTCGCGTGTCTCATTCTGCCGAAGGTTGTTTTAAGATAAGCAAAATTAAAAGACATTTTGGGTAATAAATTCGTCACACGGTGTTTCAAGGGTTGTTGGGGACTGAATGTACATTGGTCTGCACATTAAATGAAACACCGAGAACAAGTAGGGTTGGTCATAGTTTAACACTCATGACTTACTCCACGTGCATTTGTGTCACTGTTCCCACTGCCCTTGTAATACAAACCAATTATAACAATTTGAATCTATGGTGGTTTGTCAAACAGCTATTACCAGCTAAGATAAATAAATTGCTGAGACTAACATTTTTAATTGGTAAGCTAAAATCTCCATATTTACAGATGACCATTTTCGAATGCACAGGCTGGATTCATTGTACATTTATTGACGCGTGATAACGACCGAGGTGTTTTATTTGAGGAATATATTTCCAACCACACTGCTTATTCCATTAACGCGATTCAAATATGATGTTCCCATTGGCCAATTGAACAGTAAAGTAACTGTAACGTTTCTAGGATCCATTGAGAATTAATGTTGCCCGTCATTCACCTCATAGAAGATAAAACTAGACTACATCAAGGTGCCAAATGGAACACGAGCCCGAAGAGGTCGATAATAGAAGTTAAAAAGGTCCTATGGTTTATTAAAATTCATGTGTTACATTATTTTATATCCCGCAATTCAAGGAAACGTATCATTAAGCAGGCGTTTACAAGGAATATTCCACATTTTTGCATATTCCTACAAAATAGAACTTGTTTTGCATTGACTAAAACCGTTGAATAAGCGTTTTCATATTTATTTATGGGTGAATTAAAATACATGTAGTACTTTCATTCAAAATTATGTGTCACGAGTTCAGTATAAAAATAAACATCATTTCTTGCAAATGAATTTAGAAATTTTAGCGTGAAATTGTATTATTTGTTGTAGGATGTGACCATGGAAGAAATTCAGGGGGCCCAGAAGACGAAATCCTCAGATGGTCCCAAAATAGTTGCTTTTTTTAAATATGATGCTCTGGCCGCCGTTCACGTAGCTGCCGACACTGCCTCGTGCGTGATCAATGTGGGAGGTGGCATCATGGCAGCAGTTCTTAAACTCATGGCCATGTATTACATCTTTAACTTGCACTACCGGAGAGCGTATACCATGGTTTGGTCCCCTCTTCAAGCGTTTGTAATGGAAGATACGGTGAATTCAAAGAATATGGTCACAAAGTATAAACGCTTTGTAAGACAAATGGAGGAGGCTATGTCATCTTTACCGGAACCTGAGATATAGGAATTGCCACTGCAGATGTGGTACGTTGTGCACAGATGTTACTGCATATGTGTAAGATGTCCACATGTGTAACTGCAGATGTGATAAGATGTGCACAGATGTAACTCCCGTGTGACAAAATGATTACAACAGTATTACAAGTACAATTAATGTAACTGTTAAAAAAGTTTTGGATGGTTTCATGTTGTTATTGTTTTCATTCCCTCTTGAAATGAGTCTCAGAACACTCAGAGGGTGTTCGAAATCTGTTACAGCGTCCGAGGCGTCAGGGGGTGTTCTAAACTGAACACAAAAGAGTGTTCTGAAACCTAGAACACGAGCGTTCTGTAAGCTGAACACTTGTGTTCTGAAGGCAGAACACATAGTGTCAAAATCAGAACACTCCGACTGTGTTCTAAATCTGTTACTGAAAGGGTGTTCTCATAGTGTTCAAAACTAGAATACTTAGGTTTAGAGTATATGAACGGTCCGTAAGCATACATTTAAATACTTGTTGGCTATTCAACACTGGCTCCTCTCCTTTCAAGGTTAAAACATGACAAAACACTATTGAAATTCTTTGTACATGGATTGTAACTGAGGTGGTGAATAAAGCTCGTATCTCACGGGCGGTAAGGCAGAATGGTCGCTTGACTCCGACTGATGTTGCAACATGTTGAACAACGACGGACATACTATGTACATTGTGTCACTGGCAAAACAACCACAGATGCTTTATTATATTAGCATGATTGAAATTTATAAGCTATGTATGTATTTGTTCTCTGTGTGCGTGCGTGTCTGTCTGTCTGTCTGTCTACCTGTCTGTCTGTCTGTTCATGACAACACGTGGAAAGCCTCTTTTCGAACTGGTCGATTGGTCAGGCTCTCTCTCACACGGCTGACGCATGTCATTGTATCCCAGCTGCGTACATTGATGTTCATGCTGTTGAACACTGGATTGTCTGGATCATTTACAGACCGCCACATAAAGCAAGAATATTGCTGTGAGAACTAAACCAAACCATTCATCCATACAAATAGAGTAATGCATACAAATAAAGTAGTGCATACAAATCACTGAAAAGCGACCAGCCGTTCACCTGGACCATTTACTAGAGGCAATCCTTGGAATTAACTAATGTCCAGCAACCAGGAACTAGTTGATGTACTTGTGAGGATGTAGCAACGCTCAAAAACGTCTTTCTACATTGTAATCATGGAGGGTGTGGAAGAATGTTCATATCGCACGGGTAGGAAGGCACTATGGCAGCTTAGTTGTGGACAATGTTGCACAGTTTTGGACATGGTATCAGTGGCTACATGGTGGGATGTACTATTATGGGATGTACGTAGCATGAAGGATGTACCATGGTGGGATGCACCGTGGTGGGATGTACCACGATGTGATATACCGTGGTTTAATGTACCATGGTGGGATGTAACATGGTGGGATGTACCATGATGTGACATACCGTGGTGGGATGTACCATGGTCGGAGGTACCATGATGTGATATACCGTGGTGGGATGTACCATGGTGGGAGATACCGTGGTTGGATGTTTCATGGCATGGAGGGATGTGGCAAGGTGTGATGTGGCATTGCATGGTGGGATGTGACATTGCATAGTGGGATGTGAGATCTCAGTGAGATGTGACATGGCATGGTGGGATGTGACATTGCATAGTGGGATGTGAGATCTCAGTGAGATGTGACATGGCATGGTGGGATGTGAGATTGCATAGTGGGATATGACATCTCAGTGGGATGTGACATTCCA
Source organism: Haliotis asinina (assembly GCF_037392515.1). NCBI lineage: Eukaryota > Metazoa > Mollusca > Gastropoda > Lepetellida > Haliotidae > Haliotis > Haliotis asinina. The sequence continues at coordinate 58,218,138 of NC_090283.1, read as the reverse complement.
TAGTGGGCTGTGACATCTCAGTGGGATGTGACATAGCAGACAGAGCGATGCAGGACGTGTAGCATGGTGAGGATGATGTGGCATATCATGGCATGATAGGATATGGCATGGTGACATAAGAGGATGAGATATATCATGACATTATAGGATGTGTCATGGTGACATAACAGGATGTGATATATCATGGAATGGTATGATGTGGCATGGTGACATAACAGGATGTGGTATGTCATGGCATAAGAGGATGTGGTATATCATAGCATGATAGGATGTGGCATGGTGACACGAGGATGTGATATATCATGGCATGATAGGATGTGGCATGGTGACATAAGAGGATGTGATATATCATGGCATGATATGATGTGGCATGGTGACATAAGAGGATGTGGTATATCATGGCATGATAGGATGTGTCATGGGGACATAAGAGGATGTGATATATCATGGCATGATAGGATGTGTCATGGTGACATAAGAGGATGTGGTATTTTATGACATGATGGGATGTGTCATGGGGACATAAGAGGATGTGATATATCATGGCATGATAGGATGTGGCATGGTGACATAAGAGGATGTGATATATCATGGCATGATAGGATGTGGCATGGTGACATAAGAGGATGTGGTATATCATGGCATGATAGGATGTGTCATGGTGACACGAGGATGTGATATATCATGGCATGATAGGATGTGTCATGGTGACATAAGAGGATGTGGTATTTTATGACATGATGGGATGTGTCATGGGGACATAAGAGGATGTGATATATCATGGCATGATAGGATGTGGCATGGTGACATAACAGGATGTGGTATATCATGGCATGATAGGATGTGTCATGGGGACATAAGAGGATGTGATATATCATGGAATGGTATGATGTGGCATGGTGACATAACAGGATGTGATATATCATGGAATGGTATGATGTGGCATGGTGACACGAGGATGTGATATATCATGGCATGATAGGATGTGTCATGGTGACACGAGGATGTGATATATCATGGCATGATAGGATGTGGCATGGTGACATAACAGGATGTGATATATCATGGAATGGTATGATGTGGCATGGTGACATAAGAGGATGTGGTATGTCATGGCATAAGAGGATGTGGTATATCATAGCATGGCATGATATGGTGTGGCACGGTGAAGTGAGATGAGGCGACCACTTGACGCCATCACATCTATCCACGCACCCATTTCTTCTCCCCAGCTGCCTTTTGCGACCAGTGGTGTAGTTGTAACTAAAACTATTTCACAGGGTGGAAGCGATGTCCACACGAAATGTGGAGCTGCCCCCAAAGAAACTCCTCGATGGACAGCCTTTGCCTCATTCTTAAATATTTGGTGACAGAAGCGAAAGGCCAAAGTATGAGGTGGTAGCTAACAAGAAAGATGTTTATTGCTTTTGATCTTTACGTAGTATATCCGTATCTTCATTGATGACATCTTCAAAACGTTGCCTTCATGCACCAAGGCAAGCATATATTATACAAAACACACATGCATATATTTGTTTCTGTGAGCGGTTTCAAACTCAAAGTGAACTTGAATTCGAATCCGACTCGCTACCGACTGCGTCACAATCCACACCACCATTTACACATCGTAAATTTTATTGTTTATACACAAAGTCTTCAGAAAAACTGTGGGAACCTCCAACATGTTCATATTTTTATATATTACAGGATATTTATATAGCGCAACTAGTGCCTGATCAGGGTGCTGGTATTGGTCTCTCAATTTCAACATCACATTGTATTATCAACCTCGTGGAATGTACATCTGTTGCTGCCCCAAGGTGCACTGAATGTACTGTGGATATCACGTCCTGGCGAGGTATCCATTCACAGGTGGGTGTACTGGGTAACTTAATCACAGTTCTTTGTCCAAGTTCACTGAACGTTGTTGTACCCACAACTAAATGTTTACATATATTCATGTGACCATCATCTGGTCATATACCAACGAAGTCGTGGGTTCATTGAAGAGCACAAGGATGTGCACTGTACACGGGGGTGTGCACTGTACACAGGGGTGTGCACTGTACACAGGGGTGTGCACTGTACACGGGGTTTTTTGTGACAACACCAGAAGAGTCTGCACACTAAAGTTGCCTCCAAGATGTTTAACACCCGGTCACAGGTGGGCTCGATCCCGACTCCTCAACCTCGCTGGATACTATCCTGGCCCACCACCCTTTCAGCAACATTCCAGCAATATGAAGGGGCGGGTCAGGAGAAACTCCCTTTTCACATTGTACTAATGTGTACAACGGGACCCGGCCTTCGGCCGAACGAGCTACTGCTTTAACCGCTAGACTAACCCACTGCTCCGGCAATGTTTTGAAGCCACGTTGGTGTCACGTGTTGAAGTCACGTGTATTCCGGAATAAAATGACTTGGGAGGATGGGGTGTTTGGGTTTGGGATGGGGGAATTCTATGTCGGCAGCAGTGCACGCTTCGACCTGAAGATACTGGAAAGACTCGAGTCTGTTGGATGGTGTTTGAGATTACTTCCAGTTTGTGCTGAGAGCTGCAAAAACCTGTTGGCCTGTTCAAACAGTCTGAAACTGCGAATATGAGTGAAAAACAAACGTTTAGTTTCATGTACTTGGCACTGAACTCAAAGCCATGCTGTCACGAGACAGGCTCGCTACCCACTGCGCCATGATTACTGTATTGTCTGGGCCAGACTTGATTACTTACAAACCGTCGCCATATAGGTGGAATATTCTACATATACACCCCCGGGAAATTACTTGGCAAATGTGACATCAGTAGTTTTTCACATGTACGATCTCACTGTGGAATAAACTAATTTCAGAAGCAAGACCTTGTATTTCCTTCTCAAAATTCAAATGGGATCACCTGTACTGTCCTCACTGTCTTACATATCTCAATATAGTACCTACTACTAGTAGATTAACTTACGATCAGTAAAGAGTAGCGTTATTACTGATCGATCAGGTGCAGGTGGTAACCCAAGCAAAACTGCTCGTTATTTCATAGGGTGTTTATTACACAATCAGCAATCGAATAATCTTGTTTTAAAACCCTTCGAGTTGTTAAGTTGTTTGTGTTACAAATTTTGAGACTATGTTATCTATTTTTTTAAAATTAAACGTCACTGCGGACCTTACTAACAAAAAAGTACATTATTATTGTATAGACCTTTTTTATAAATTGAGGGTTGCTGGTGGGGTCTGTGGGTTGGGGAGTGGTGCTATGAGTCAGGATTACAAGACGGGCGCTATTCATAGCTTGTCTTATTGCGCCTAAACCCTTGCTGGGCGGACCGTGGGGGTAGCCTAGTGGATAGACCTTTCGCTCGACTCGAATCCCTTTAGCAAGAATAAAATTGTTTTTAGGATGAAAACATACCTCGCTGTCTTTCAGGGAAGGTTTTTTATTTCATGAAATTACTGATGCAAGAGTGACATTAAAATTCGGACAGTTTGAAACACAATTAACATGTGATGTAGTTGTGGGACATTCACATCTTATTTGGACGATTTGGTGGTGTCCAGAATGCTAAACACGACAAAATATAATTAGAATGTCTTCTTCACATTTCAGTAGCATTGTAACAGTTGTGAAACATATTTGAAAGGCTATAACAAGTACTCTTAGATATTGATTTAGAAAGAGAAACTGTTACGAAATGTCATGAAAATGTTTTGAAAATATTATGTTATATTGTGATATATTCACAATACAATGACTAATTGTAAATAAAAGTATTAAGCTGAGAAGAAAATAGTGATATTTGGGACGCTCCGAAACCAATCTCACGGCATCGACTTGGGCGCGGCCGCATCACTGCACCAGAAAAATCAAAATAAGCCCTCAGCCGACTGGAACCCCGTAACGTCAGAACAGGCGATGATGACGTCATGACCATTGTACTTGAACCTTGGTGCAGTGGCCGGTAAGAGCGTCACTCAGTGTGACCAGATTTCAAGCGACCTCTGACAGAAAACTTGTAACTTTTAGAAAACGTTTTCTGCCGAGTGTGTATGTGTATGTTATCACATTTGGAGTTGAACAACTGCCATAATATTTCTCCTAATTTTCACGTATTAATTTTAATATGGACACGAGTGATTTTTCAAAGGGATCTATATACTGAAAAAGAGTTATATTACGTTGAACGTTCGATCTATCCAGCCACGTGATCAGCGCCATACATGACAACCGGTGAGAGGGCCACAACTGGTTAGATGATAGTATTACAATTTCACACTTGGAACATTGGTGCTTTATATCACATTTGGTATTGTTGCAACGAGCAATGTTTAACACGGACAAATGATACAGGCTCGTGTTCCACCGTAATTTCAGTGTTGCCGTATTTTCACCAAGTATTTGCTTACAATTTTAAATAAAAACATAGCCTAGCTGTCAGTGCTGGTAAGTGGAACAAATACGTGTAATTTCCTGTGTCAGCGGGGGACTTGAGTAGATACACGGGGGAATACGAGTTTAAAGCCATATTCTTCAAATAAACTGGGACATGATTTGTGAGCTGGCTGTTTCCAGTGTAAAGTTTGGCACCTGTTTACAGTCATCGTAGTAATTGTGCGACTTTATTTTCAAAACTCAGGGGATTAACTTGAACGGCCACCGAACAAATATTTTAATGCGTTTATTTCTGAACTCCACTCCACCAATATGTCATGTGCTTACTAACATTTCCTTTCTTGAGCACTCTACCCATACCACAGCTTCAATATATTTCCCTCCCAGAATATCAAACACACAACATGTCATTCTGGTTGGTGTGTCACTGTTTGTCATGACAATGTTCACAGTAAAGATTAGAATAATGAAGATAATCTGGCAGTGTGAATTTAATGGAGGCATAATGTTACCCATACCTGTGGCTAACATGGACACCACCAACATACAACACTTAGTAGCCCATACATATGTGAACCCATAAAAAATATCATACTCTTAGTAAACAGTAATTTTCATTATAGATTCAGTTTACCTACAGGATGCAAATGTCACAACACATTACTTGGTTATATACCCCTTTCACTACTAAATATTTAAAGGCGTGCCTTTACCCCTCAGATATTATGCAAGTTACCAATGGTTTCGGTAAACAATGGAAATTCATCATTCGCTGGCACTGAGGTTTTGAATGTGGACTATGGGACAATGCTGTTTGTGGTAGAGTAGTCCTGGCTTGTATTTGTAGCCCTTCCCACAGACACACACATAGGACTCCTTGTCGTGAACAGCGGCTTTATGTACCATCATGGCTCGTCTGGTGGTGAACGTCTTGTCGCAGTTGGGGCAGCACACTGACGGTGGTTTAAACCTGCGACACTGACGCGAGCCATAGTTGAGTGGATGTGGACTTGCCACCTGTATCAGGTGGAACTGGTTGTAGTCTGTGTACTGAATGCTTTCACGCCCGTCTCCAGGAGTTCCTGAAAGATCAGAAATATAAGCCGGGTAAATTTCAGACATTATCACAGCAGCAATGATTTATTGTTACAGTAAAGGCAGGATGTGTTATGGCTTATGGATGACAGTTCCTTTACTACATATGATGCGACTTTTCAGAATGTATTCATCAAACCATTCTCAAACGGTCAAGTAAGAGAGAAAGAGTTTAATTTTACGCTGCACTGAGCAGTATTCCAGCCTACGATGTTTTACAACGGTGATGAATGTGTCCCCTAACTTTGGGGAACCGACTGCAAACCTTCTGCAGATGAATACCACGAGGATCACGCATCATGTGCAAATATCGTGCATGTGAACAGTTTGATGCACCGTTTTGTTAAGATAACACCAATGTTCACCTAGTTTAATCATTTGTTGAACTAATGACTGTAATCGTTTCAACGTTGAGACTTTCTTTTACAATACAGTTCACGTGTTAACAGTACCTGTACAGTAAACAGTGTGGAATATTTGGCAAATAGTTGAAAACAGCTGACTGAAGTAAGTGTCTATATTTACACTCGTGGGTTTTGTATCCCTCTCTATATATAATTACGTAGTGCAGTGAAAGATTCACATTTGGCCTGCAGGTTCCGATTTCAATGTAAATGCACTGATATACTATACTGTAAATACTGAAGACCGATTCTAACCGAGACCGATCTTCACGAGGGTGGGGGAGAGAGACAAGCATTGGTTGCTGAGGACCATTTCGAACCCTAACCCTCGAGTGGACATGTAGAAGAGCATCTGATAGCTCTATCAAATCAGTACTAGTCATATGCATACACGTCACTACACAAATCTTCTTTTTATCACCGACCTCTACAATGATTCAGATCGAAAATGACTGCGTAATCATGACCAGTATTATCAAAACAATCTTAGAAGATGAAATGTATGTGTGCATTCTCAGCTGACATGAATACTTCATCAGCTTTTTCAGATTCCATATCACTATCTACTTGCCGTGAAACGTTTGATCTTGTTATTGATCATCACGTTTTAATGATCGAGTGATCGTTGCTTCCATCCATCTGATTCAGGGTGTCTAGGATGGGTTGGAACAATGGTGCCTCTGTGTAATGTAATCCTCTCAAAAACTTAAGCAACACAAATATTTAGTCTCATTACATTTTCATTTACTAAACTTGCCAATCAAGGAATGATGCAACCGGAAGGTGAAACATATGTACACACTGTTACCAAAATGAAATGAAAGGGTATTGAGCAGCAACAGATTTACAAATCATCAAAAGCATGTGCCTGTGAAACAGTCGTCAAAAAGTGTTGCACTGATGGAGCAAAATGTCAACATTATACGGTTCAAGTCAGTTTTGGACAATGAGGCAGTGTTCAGTAATGCGTGTGACCACTATGGATACAAATGCAAGATTTTACGTCTTTGCATTGACCCAATGAACATTTAATGTGGCTGTTGTGGAATGTTCTGTCATTCTCCGTGACCCTGTAACGTTCTGCTCAAAGGTCATCCAGAGTGGGGTGAACATGGAGACCGTAAACACGACTTCTAATAATGTCCCAAGCATGCTCAGTGAGATTAATATCAAGTGACCTTGCAGGTTAGTCCATGTGTGCGATGTTGTTGTTCAGAACAACATCGTTAACAACTCTTTCTCTTCCATCGTCATCCATAGACGGACATTATCATCCATAGACGGACATTATCATCCATAGACGGACATTATCATCCATAGACGGACATTATCATCCATAGACGACGGACATTATCATCCATAGACGGACATTATCATCCATAGACGGACATTATCATCCATAGACGGACATTATCATCCATAGACGGACATTATCATCCATAGACGGACATTATCATCCATAAAAATTAAATTAGGAGCCGCTTGTTGTGCCAGAGGAATGACCACAGGTGGATTTACACCAATCAGGGTGCTTGTGTGAAGGGTGGCAAACATTCATGTCACACACTTCACATGTTGTTTCTGAGGGTGGAGGCAATGCTACCAGGTAAATCAATTTGACAGCGAATGAAGGTTATATATTCTCTGAATATTTACATTTCAGTAAATTGGCGGCAAAAATAGCTACTCAGATTGATTAACATATTACATTGAAAATACTTGTTGCTTATTTTTTGTGAAGAATTGGTAAACTCTGACAGAGGTTTGTCTGGGGTATTTGGTTGTGCTCCGAGAGAGACAGAGGGCTTTTCTCTTGGGATATTCAGAGACATGCCAGCACAAAAGGGCAGCACATCGCGCTTTGTTCCCCTCTGAACTTTTCAATCTCTCATTACATGCCGGTAAACTTTCACAATATTAGAATTTAATATTACTGGTAGTTTAGTTTCAGAGACAAAAACTCCTTATCACTGCATAAAAATCATTTTAAGTTGAAGAAATCTGCACTTGTTATTTTGGGTTTGGTTGCTGACCTGGCAATATTTTGAAATGGGAAATCCCCATCCTTTTTAGGAGTTCTTGCTTCTTTATCTCATCCTCACTCACCTGAAGCATTTCGTGAGGTTTTTGAATGGGTAAAACATAACAAAATCTTCTCCAAAATAATTCATCCCTTTGGTGGGTGCTTTATTGACGAATGTGCGCTTTATCTGCAGGATAATGTCCATGTTAAAATTTGAATAAACCCACAAGAGAGTTTAGATTTATGTCGTTTTTAGCCAAACTCCAGTAATATCACGACTGGGGACATCAGAAATGGGCTCCACAATAGTGAAAGTATCGAACCCAGGTCTTCCTCGTGATGAGTGAACCCTTTAACCACTAGGCTACCCCATCACCGTGATATGTTGTAAAAGAAAAGATCTCCTCTTGTAAGTACTTATAAAACTTGCCACAAATACAGTAGTACAATTTTCATGAATAGCTGCCTTGTGACGTGTCAAGCCAGTGCTGTCACAGAAAACCTTATCACACATGTCAGAGATGTGAGGATTCGAGGATTTCTTGGTTTCCATGGTAACACTTCCCCTACGTAATGCTACAGAAAGACTGCCTTCAGTGTTATGTGTGTGTCTTACAGAGATCTCCTCACTGGATGTAAAATGAAGTCCCGCGAGCAGTTTGTCATCATCAAGTGAACCAAAGGTATCTGAAACCAGCAAAAATCACATCTATTGGTTCATTTTGTAAATGAATAACAAAGGCATATGTCTCACGAATAATTCCCAAATACTATCGAATAATTTTTCAAGAATTCACTGTCCTATTTTCTTTTATTCTGTTTAACTGTTGCATCAACATGCATCCAGTAGTCTTTAGGCTGTTTGGATGCAAACTGTACATAATATAACCTGGATACGACAGTTCAAGGATGGATTTAACAATAAAATTCATCCGTCCACCATTTATGGTCATCAAATGCTGAGGAAATCTTATAGCAATCCGGGCGAAGGTGTAGCCCAGTGGTTGAAGTGTGCGCTTCTCCTGGCACATGACTGGGTTTAATACTACATATGTACAATGGGTGAAGCCTATTGCCTCCCCAGTGGTGTTATTGCAGGAATGTATCTAAAAACAGCATAAAGAGATGCTCACTCTGCCACACCTACTCTCTAGTAGAGATAGATGCAGCCACTCCAAAATCCTTCGGCGTTTACAAGCATTCAGTCAACATTAATCGTCTGTATCGCAGTCTCTGTGACCCGTGAAGATTCCGGGGTTGAAGTCTTCAGCAAACCATGCTTGTCATAAAAGGCGATTATGCTTGTCGTAAGAGGCGACAATCGGGATCTGGTGGCCAAGCTCTCTGACTTGGTTGACACATGTCATCGGTTCCCAATTGTGCAGATCGATGCTCATGTTGTTAATCATTGGATAGTCTGGTCCAGAATTGATTATTTACAGACAGCTGCCATATTACAGACAGCTGCTGGAATATTGCTGAGTGTGGTGTAAAACGCACTCACTCACTCACTCACCCACAATCCCTGTACCACGTTATTTCCTTTCTGTCCAGTCATCACTGCAAAGTGAAAGCTCTAAATGTAGCTTTTGTCTAAAGTCTAGATTTTCGTCATTCGGGGTTAGTTTTAACCCAACTTTCAGCTATATTCCAGTAATATCATGGAGGGGGACACCAGAAATGGGTTTCACACGTGGCACCCATCCCAACCATGAATCTTCTCGCCATGAGTTACTGAAAAGTGTAGGGCCCATTATCAACACTAATTTGCTTACCATAAACAAGGGTCACGACAAACTCACAGAGATCAATAATCTGAGCTGATGATGACCATAATTAGTTTACTAAAACAATCACTGCAAGAGATCGGAATAAACCAAACATTTCCATGAGTTTGTTACAAACGTGTGTGGCACATACATAGTTGAGAGTACGGTTTCAGCTTGTGTCAGCTTCATGTGGCTGAAGAACCAGGGTGTTGCTTCAAGAAGCAGCCTTTACTAAGGTTACCCTTAACTCCCATTCTCTCACATTGCACTAAGTTTATCTTAGTGACTTACGACCACCTTGGTCGTAAGATGCGACTACCGGAATCGGTGGTCAGGTTTGCTGACTTGGTTGACACAGCACTGATGACTTGGTTGACACACCACTGCTGAGTTGGTTGAAACACCACTGTTGACTTGGTTGACACACCACTGTATCCAAATTTAGTAATTCGATGCTTATGGTGTTGATCACTGGATTGTCAGATTCGATTTTTTTACAGACTGTCGCCATATATCTGGAATAATGTTGAGTGTGACATTAACACCCCAAGACCCCAACCACTGAAATAGCAGGGAAACCAGACGAGATCCATACATTTCACGCACTGTGAAATGCATGCTATCTTCCTAACAACATAGAAACATTCATAAAATAGAATAATCCTTTTTATTGCTTTGAGTGAGTGAGTTTAGTGTTACGCCGCTTTTATTGCTTTGGTATACAAGGATAATGTACATATATTTCTATAGAATTATGTCTTCTTTTGATATATTTAAGAAGTTCCTAAATCAGAACATATAAACTAAAAGCAAATCTCAGATAATGGACAATATATTAAGGGTTAAATGCACGTAACTCTTGCCCTGCGAAGAGTGGATACATCGTTTATGTCTAAAAAAATTGAAGAAAGGATCAAAGTACGATTTGACACATTTATGAGACCTGTGAAGATCTAGGGTATTCTTCTTCACCTGCCACCAATGCATGTTTTAAGAGGTGACTAATGAGATTTGGTGGTCTGGCTGTTGACTTGGTTGATACCTGTCATTGTATCATGTGATAAAAATAACAGCATGATAGCGAAGAATGGTTCATATGATTTACATGACAGTAATAATGACAAGCACATGTCACTGTTTACCTAATCTACATATTGTAGATTGATGCGCATGCTGTTGATCACTAGATTGTTTATTTCAGACTCAATTATTTACAGACCGCCCTCATACAACTTGAATATTTCTAAATTCACTCAGTCACTGACATGATGCTGTGAAACAATACATGATTCATTATTCCAAGGATGTAGATATCTCCCTTGATCTACGAGGCGCCCATTGTTGTTACTCCAGAAGGAAGGAAGGAAATGCTTAAAGCCTGGTCAAGATTCGATTATTTACAGACCGCGGTCACATGGCTGGGATGTTGTTATATGGTAACATTCAAAATGTTTCTTCCCTTTAAGTGTAATATGTGTTCCCATGTCTTTTTCTCATGTCAACAGTCGATGTGCCTGTGCATGTGTTTGTGATGGGAACACCAACCTTTTTGGGAACACCTGCGATAAATATTTACTAGTGAGGCCAGACCAATTTCATGAAATCCTAGTCAAATACTCTTGAAATCAGTGTGTAACTTTAACTCACTCAACTTATGTTTGGCTGATATGAACAAATCAAACAACTTAACATGGAATCATGTGGGTTTTCGCTTTGACTGGGAGTGCTTTCATATTCTGTTTCCCCATTGCCTTGAGGTTCAGGACATAAATCTGTGAAACAAGAAATAAAACTGGCCTGGTTAATAAACACAGGATAATGATACAGATTACAGTCAATAGTACTTTCCATTCTGGTGCACATCGTGATTATAGAAAGGGCTTTGTCACTCTGATTGCTCTACAGAACCTTTGTTGAATAATCATTGAGCTGATAACTGAACAATTACAATAATATACTGTTACTTTGTAATGGTAGTCATACGAAGCATTAAGAAACTGAAGCATGACAACAAACCCCAACCTACAATCCCTTCAAGCAAAAGTGAGGATTTAATCCTCTTTGAACAGTATTGTTAAAACATATCCCGTTGATATGTCAGAAGTATTGTAGCCTTAATTATCCATTACTTGGGTGAAATTCTAAGAGTATGGACATGATGGTGGCAAGCCTTGACATACGAAACATGTTATCACAGGATCCTAGCATGCCTAAGGGAGGCAACTCTGAAGTTTCTTGAAACCTGAACAGCATGGACATGATTAGCAGTCTTAGAAACATAACCAGTACGATAGGATCCTTACATGCCTAAGGGAGGCAACAGCACACAGCAAATCGTGGCACTTTGTGTGACTGGACATGCTCTCGTCAGATTTTGAGATTACATCCTTCTGATTTCATGTGCCTCCTCAGTGCCCGGCGATACCTATAGACCTTCCCACAAACACACATGAAGGTCATGTTCCGATGTACAGACTCTACATGATTCTTCTTGGTCCAGGGTTGAGTGAAGGTCTTCCCACATTCTTCACACTGATATGACCGATCGGCGGAACCCTGCTGCACTCTCATCAATGACTTAGACGTCTCAGTCGACAACGTTGGAAAATGGACAATGGGCATGTCATGGGTTGTTTTCCATGTATACTCTGACGAAGGCTTCATTCCATCGGTGCTGGTATGATCCTTGTCTGAAATCAAAACAATTTATGCAGACTCTTAAGATTAACAGAGTGAATGTTGAGGCTACTTATCACAAGCACCTTGGTTCTCTTTAAGACAAATCTAGAAAATATTCAATGATGTTTAATCTGATTCCCAGTTGCATGTGCTCTGTTGAGGTTTGTATTTCCAAAAACAAAGGTGTATCATTTTAATTGAAATCATGAGAGACCAACCAGAATTGTTATTGTCATCCAAGTATATGTCAGTAAACGTTATCTGATAATCAAGAAACTGCATGGAAACGCTCATCAAACTCAATTCCAGCCAGTCATGTAAAATAATTTGGTGGTGCATTACTTATGCTGACGTATATATATCACTGTGTCAAATGCAGACAATTTCAGCTCATGCTTGAGACTGATTGTTCTCTGGCGTTTTACATGTTTGCCTGGGCGGTATTGCTGGAACATTGCTAAAACTTGCGTAGAACTAAACATATTCACTCATTCATGTCTGTCAAATCAATAATTCTTAAGAATCCTGATAAAGTCTGGGTATCTGCTGTAATGGTGCGTATATGTGTAATACAAGTAGCAAATACCACAAACTATTCAGTATTCTTAAATCAGTTCACTAGAATCACAGGAACAAACAGATAAATGCTTTTATTAAGCGTTCAGAATGAAATATCACAAAATGATCAATACCAGTCAGGTATTAACAAACTCCATACAACATCTCCCTTTGGACACTCCAGTAAAGTATGGAAGCCTGTTAAAGCCACAGTCTTAAAGGTTTATTTTCATCTATGCATTTATGAGACTGATACTTACATCGACATAGAAGTTAAAACATCTACGACGATGATATTTTCTTCCACATGAGTGAGTGAGTTAGTTTAATTTTATGCTGCACTCAGCAATATTCCAGCTATATGGGGCCAGTCTGCAAATAATCGAGTCTGGACCAGACAATCCAGTGACCAACAGCATGAGCACTGATCTGCGCAATTGGGTACCAATGACATGCGGCTCTAAAGGTACTTGTATCTCCATCTGTGGTACCATATCATTCCTCAGGCTGTGATAATATCATCAGGATATTGTTCATACAGATGTATGTACACAACTTAGCTTAATGTTGTATTTAGATGAAAACATCTCGTACAAATATGATTGATTTTAGACGGTGGGGCATTCTATGGTGAAGACACCCAACATCCCTCGGAGATATATACTGCCTTTAATAGTGGTGAAACTTAAACTCAAATATGAATGTGAACTTCCATTCAAACTGAACAATTTAGGAGGGGTGCCTTTTTCACCCACAGAAAATATGTTGTAAAAGATCATGAAAACTTGCAATTATAGTACTCTTGTCATTACCTCTATATATACATAAGTGTGAAATGTGTGAATAAAGTCAAAATAATTAATGAAAATCTACGAATGAACAATTTCATAAGCCAACATTTATTTTTGTCCTGTTTTCAGTCGCTGTAAAACAGGCTTTGGTCAAGGTTGGTTCGTTTGTTGTTTAATGCCACAATCAGCAACATTCCATATGGCACCAGTCTGTAAATCTGGACCCGACAATCCAGTGATTAACAGCATGAGCACTGATCTATGCACTTGGCACATAATGAAATGTGTCAACAAAGTCATCAAGCCTGATCACCAAATCTCGTTAGTTGGCTCTTACGACAAGCATGGGTTGCTGAAGGCCAGTACTAACCCTTCTTTGTCTGTTTGATTTGGTATATAACTTAAACATGTTGACTGCCATCATGAGTATGCTCATAAGATCAATGTATGCTAAAATTTGAACGCAGAGTTACCTCATAGCAATACCAGTGGTATTTTAAAACAAGTTTCACAATCTGACACAAGAAGCAATCATCTCATGGTGGTAACAGAATGCCAGGACTCATTTGTTTCTTGTGCCTATGTTGCCAACTTGTTAAACTTGTTGTAGAACACCACTGATTTATCAACAAGACAACTCATTTGGCAAATTAGACTAGAATTGATACTGCGAGTATTCTCGTCAGAGGCAGTCAATATGTTAACTAGATTTTCACTTTTCCATCAAATGTTCTCCGGCATATAACAAGAGGACAATTATACAAATACATCAACAGCCAGGTGACATGAAAAAGAACAGTCCAGTGAATTTTCCATTCTGCCACAACAAACACTGTGAACCATTCACCATAACAGTTTCATTTAGGAAGTGATGTCTACAACCAATCAGAATGATTCTTCTGAAGCAAGTCCTCAATTACCAACACCGTCAATTTCATGAGCTGGCATGCAAAAGTTGAATTCTGGTTCGCACTTGCTGCTGTGGGTTTACTCTAACCCCAACTGGAGTGGTCAAAGGCACAGGCGGAATTAAAGGTAGAGAAGTGCTCTTTCTGCCTGTCTGTCTGTCTGTCTGTCTGCGTGCGTGCGTGCGTGCATGCACGCTCTCTGGGATCTTCCTGAACACCATCACTGACACTACATCCTTGAAGCATTGGAGTAGCTTTTCTCCAAAGCATTTTCATCTTGGTTGTTGCTGAAACCCCATCTCCATACATATTGGACATGTTTTCTTATGTCGAGCTAAATTATGTCGATAGTTGAAAGTCTTGCCACACAAACTGGCAAAACTGAGCTTGTCATGAATAGCAGCAACGTGGTTCCATCGGGAGCCGTCACTGGCAAACATCTTGTCACAGTCTGGGCAGGGATAGTTGCCCCCAACAGGCTCAGGGTAAACTCGGCCTCGACTGTTTCGAACAGCGCCACCTTCAAAAGACACACTTGTCCTGTGACCAATACTGTCTATATCTGCAGGACTCACGCCAAAAGAGATGCCCAAACCACGAATATCTGAAAACAACAAAAGATTCCAGTTCAAGTATTGCATCTTGTGTATGATACTACGGAAAATGTCCATCCAAAGGTAACCTTGAGTCCGCAGTAATGAAGTTCACAAGCACATTGATGTGTGTTGGTTTTCACTTCAGAAGATTCCCCCAACTGTTGAAAAATCCATGAGGCCCATGAAAGACTACTAAGAACTGATGACTGCTAAGGTTTTGTACAAATCCTTGTATTTTGCATCTCAGGAATACAACTGCACAGTCCTTTATTTCAGTCCGTTTCATGAATCAGTCATATGACAACTAAGAATTTGCCATTGTGCACAGCTTCTTATGATTTGCCAATGAATTGCTATACCGATACTGCTTTCCACACACACAAATATACTCAGAGAGTTCATGTATAGCCTTGATGTGATACCAGCGTGCACCACGACTTGCAAACGTCTTTGGGCAATAGGGACAAGAATGTTTTTTGGACGACGGATTGGCTCGACCTTCATTACCACCCTGACTACCAGAGACAGGGATACCGAACTCTTGTAAGGAATAGCCAACTGATAAACTTGCTCCAGCCAAAGCATGAATACCTGAAAACAACAAAATATTGTGTTACAGGATACTCTCGTATTAGATCACTTGTCTTTTGGTGTTAGTAGATTCTGCATTTACATGTGTGCAAACATGTCAGGGCTCCAGATAAGCTATTTGCGTATACTATGATACAGGAAAGTTGAAATATGCAACTAAAATAAATGTCAGTGTGTGAAGAAACGCTAAATATTTACGTTTACACTATGTCAAAATAACAACACGCATTTCCCCAATACGTCAAAATCATGTTTTTATCGTTCCAGTTCAAGCCAATCAAAACAAACTAGAAGGTTTTCCATCTTCAAATATTCATGACAAATTTGCTGAGATTTAGTATCATTGCTTCATATGTACAGCCATAATTATTCATCTTTAACCTGGTGCATTTTGTCTTATTTCTATTAATGAATAAACAGTGTCACACCTCTTAAACTTGTCATTTGAATAATAACCAGACTTATGGTGGGCATCAAACGTATAGCTACCCACTTAGTTTCAGAAGTATGGGTATCATACTCACATGGTCAAAAGCTTATCTGGAGCTCTGATTAATAGAAAAATTCCAAGAAAAATGGTGAGGGGATGGTATATACTGAATGATGGACTAGGCAGCAGACAGGGAGGAAGTATGGTCCTCTATATCGAGTTGATCACTTCATCCAGTGGGTGGGTAAGTGGATAAAGTAACTGCTGATAACACAATGACTGGTCCAAGTTCGATGCTCTGCATGGGTACTGTGTGTGAGTCAGTTTCCTAGGTTTGAGATATTGTTTACATGTCTAACATTATCACTCAATCATCTGTGTGCTTGTTATGTGTTTGTAAATGATGTTCTATCAACAACAGCCATTAACCAAGTACTGTATGACACAACTGGTCTCGATATGACAGGAGGATACACTGCTGCCAGAATATGTCATTGGAAGAAATATAATCTGATGATAAGTCATGAGCCTTGTAGAACTATTGGCATCATTATTTCATCTACAGATATTCGATATTGGGAATCAGTTAAATACTGGCAGGCACTAGAGATATTAGTCACAACTACTTTTCACAATATCAGAAAACGTCAGTTAATACCGGACC
This sequence comes from Haliotis asinina, assembly GCF_037392515.1. Taxonomy (NCBI): domain Eukaryota; kingdom Metazoa; phylum Mollusca; class Gastropoda; order Lepetellida; family Haliotidae; genus Haliotis; species Haliotis asinina. Next base: position 58,201,249 of record NC_090283.1, on the reverse strand, counting down.
AAATTTATTTCTGGTTTTATGGATATTTGTCCTCAGTAAACCAAGAGGCAGGAAGGAAAATAATAAAAATAAAATCATCAAACAAAGTATTATTAATAACTAAAACTGAAAGTATTTTACGTCTGGCAATTTATGATGTGTATATTTGGCAGAAAATCCCCAAAACAATCTAAAACAATTTTTCTTGTGATTTTACATTTTACAAAGAGCATAAAACCATTCTCTCTAAATGTCTAAAATCTGTTTTATGACTGAGACTCTGAGAGTTAAGACCTTCCCGAAAAACATGTCCAATAGGATGCTAGTTTTCAAAGACTTCTGTAACTTCTGAAAAAAACACCTTCCACATCAGCACCAACATCTTGTTCCAGACAAAGTCTGCTCCCTGCTTCCAAAATTATCACTTGGGATAATTCCATAGAGGACACGTCTTTTTGTGAAGAATCAGTGCTTGTCTGTAGTTGTACTGCTTTCCACAGTCACACGCAAATATGAGCCTATCATGAATGGCCCCCACATGGTTGTGTCGAGACCCAGCACTAGAGAACATTTTGTCACATTCGGGGCACGGGAATTTCCCTCCGATAGGTTTAGGGTAGGTTCTGGGCCGTCTAGTGATTGGTACTGTCTGCTGCGTGTACTGATACACGTTCTGGTGTGGTTGAGTGTATTCAACTGCACTGTGTACACCATAGCTCATGTCTGGATGTGGATCTGGAAGCAACAAAAAGTGCTGTTGTGATCTCTCACACCTAGGTGATGCCTGTCTGTGCACCACAAATACATCATCCTATCTTAACTGGTCTTCAAGAACCCATGCCTGTGGTAAGAGGTGACTAACAGGATAAGGTGGTCAGACTTGCTGACTTAGTTGACACATGTTATTGCTTCCCATATTGCACAAATTGATGCTCATGCTGTTTATCACTGATATGCTCAGCCAAGACCTGATTATTTACTGACAGTCACCTTATAGCTGGAACACTGCTGAGTGCAGCATTAAACAACAACAAAATTGAAAAGGAACAAAATGACAGCAAATGTAAACACAAAAAAAACAGTTTTGTTTTGTTGAATCGGGACAAGCAGCATAATTTGTAAAGTAAGGTTCTCAGAAGTTGTCTAGGCTGACTTTAGAAACAAAAAATTTCTGAAGCTGTAGTCAAAAGTGGAAGGGTAAGCGAAATGAGCGAGTTTAGTTTCACCCCACTTTTAACAATATTCCAGCAATATCACAACAGGGGACACCCAAAATGGGCCTCACACATTGTATTAAGAGAAATGAAGCTTCTCTGAAGTTTACATACTTCTACTCCAGCAAATCTTGGTTGTCGTAAGAGGTGACATACAAGTCTGGCTCACTGACTTGCTTGACGAGTGTCAATATCCAAGTTGAATTAGTAGACTGATAGTCATGTCAAATATCTTTATTACTTTGAGATCCATGATACAAATCTTGAACATTTCTGACTTTAAACACCGGACATTGCTGACAGTGCTGACTTGAACATACATTCTAACATTGTGATGACATACCAAAAGTTGGGACCTTGAAAATACACCTCAAGATCACAAATAAGTATCTTGGTCTGCAAACAATATACCCGTGCACAAATTCTGAACTAAGAGATAACTCGTTAACAATGTCTGATCAAACAGTAAGTGTCTGGTATTATTACTCTCCGGCATAGCATCATTCGCTGAGCACAATGTAAAAAATGGGTCAAACTATGTCACAAGAACAATAGCCTGATGTCAGTGAGGCTTTGCCATAGGGTTGATGTTTCATGTTTTTTATTCATTTTCACTCTTAAAATGTCAGTGAAAATACAGATAAAAACCTAACTGAAATTCAGATTTAATATTTTTGTCCTCTGCAAATGGACGCTCCATCTCCAAATGTTTGTGATTAACACCATATTTTCACTTGTGAGAGGAAATCTAGATGTATCTTTGGTAATCCTCTACACATCCCTCATCTGTTACACAAGATGATTATAAACTTACAGGAACTGCAAATTAAATACTACTCAGCTACACAATACTGAAACCTAAAAATGAACTGGTGCAAGAAAAGAGCCATGTCAGCAAACTGTCTTTGCTCAAATGTCCTCGAAATCTTAAACATTTCACTGCTGCCTTGTGAACAAAACACAGCAACTTTACTTTCTCGTAACAAGGACCTATCAAGGTCATGGCAGCAGAAAGTCCCTGACCTCCCAAAGAGCCTCTCAACTCATGGTAACCGAAAGTTCCTGACCTTCACAAGGACCTATCAAAGTCATGGCAACAGAAAGTTCCTGACCTTCACAAGGACCTCACAAAGTCATGGCAGCAGAAAGTCCCTGACCTTCCAAAGGGCCTCTGGACTGATGGTAGCAGCAAGTTCCTGACCTTTACAAGGACCTCTCAAAGTCATGGTAACAGAAAGTTCCTGACCTTCACAAGGACCTCTCAACTCATGGTTAACAGAAAGTTCCTGACCTTCAGAAGGACCTCTCAAAGTCATGGCAGCAGAAAGTCCCTGACCTTCCAAAGGGCCTCTGGACTGATGGTAGCAGAAAGTTCCTGACCTTCAGAAGGACCTCTCAAAGTCATGGCAAAAGAAAGTTCCTCAGCTTCAAGGACATTTCAAGATCATGACAGCATCATGGCGGTAGCTTCCAGAACAATGATATCACTTCTGATGCCATATTGGGCAAGTCTTTTTGTGCAGAATCAGTGCTTGTCTATAGTTGTATTGCTTGCCACAGTCACACGAAAATATCAGCTTGTCATGAATGGCCCCCACATGGTTGGATCGAGAACCGGAACTGGAGAAGAGCTTGTCACATTCTGGACATGGGTATTTTCCACCAATGGGCTTAGGGTAAACTCTCTCCCTCCTACAGCGCTGCACGCCATGTGACAGAGCGCCATGTTGATATATGTTCGCGTCTGATTCAGACAAAGAAGATTCTCGGTAGATACCATAGCTGTCCCAGGTATGAGAATCTGGAAACAGAAAAAACACTTTGTCTTGGTCACTCATGACAGCTTGAGACTATGCTACAGTCATTTGGGGTTCACCACACTAACTGAGAAACAGTTGTCCATCCATCGTCTTTCATTGGTCAGCATGCAGCAAAGTAGCTTGTACATTTGACTGGATGATACGGATGATTCATAGAGCTAGATCCATCAGTTATGAGCACACAATGCTTGAGAAAGAGTCATTTAAAATATACCAGTGTTATATCCACCCAGTTAAAACTGACCATGGGTTTCAGAATGTATCCTGTATATTGCGTTCATCACTTACACTGAAAGACTTCATACAAGTTCAACGTGACATTCGATCCAGGACCGCAGTAGATGTACTTCACTTTCTGAAGTCGGACGTGTAGCAACTGAAGTCAGCCCGATTTTGTGATTTTATGGTAGTACTGACACCAAGTTATGACAGTATGAACACCTAAATGTCTATTATACAATTTATCATTGGGGGAGGTCCCGAAATTTCCACTTCCAGCTTGTGTATGATCTCTTCATGACATTTTAGGTCCAAACTGTGATTTTTTAAACTTGGTTTCATCGCTTCATGTTGATGGTAAATTGCTGCTATTCCTAAGCACGACATTTTAAGGTTGTGTCAAACACAAATGGTCACCATACCTTGAAGAAAGTTCCATTAAACTTTTTCAGTCGTTTTTCTCATTGTAAGCACTGATAAATTTTTCTAAAACACTGTCTTAAAGAGACCAATATTTCCATAAAAATCAGTTGCTTTCTCTTGCTCTAATATACATCATGCATGACTTCTCATGGCGTTTCAAAGCATGACTGTAGTTATACTGCTTTCCACACACACAACTATATACAACTTTGTCATGCACGGCTCCTACATGGTTCCATCGGGCTCCAGAACTGGCAAAAGTTTTGTCACAATCTGGACACGGATATTTCCCTTGTACTTGGTTGGGGTAAATACGTCCCCGAATGTTTCTACTGACGGGGAAGTGGCTGGGATCAAAGTCAATAGACTGTCCTACCATGCTGGACCTAATACCTTCCCAAACTTGATGACCTGAAATTAAACAAAAATCTGATCTAAGTTTATAAGACTACTGATTTCATTTGACATAGTAACAGAATGTTTAAGGTAAAATTCTAGGCAGTATTTCATTATTGATTGTTTGGCTGTTTCAATGGTACTATCAGTGGAGATAGATGTACATGGAACAAGTTTTGTTCTTGGGTTCTTTAGGTCTTTAGTTGACATTCAGGATACTTGATACCAGTATGGTTACTACTGGCGGACTTTGCATATGGTATTGAACACTTTGAATATGTGTAACAAACTTCTGCATTGTTGAACAGCCACTAAGTGAGTGAGTGAACAAAGCAAGCTAGCGAGAGGGTAGGTGAGTGAGTGAGTGAGTGAGTGAGTGAGTGAGTGAGTGAGTGAACAGTAGCAACATTACAGCATTATCATGGCGGGGAAAACTAGAAATGGGCTTCACACATTGTACTCATGAGGGCAATTGATCCCGGGTCTTCGGCGTGACAAGTCGACCCATTATCCATTAGGCTATCCCATCACTCCTATGTGCACATGAAAAGAGTATACCTCATAACTTCAGAGAAATGAGGCCAGAGAGGAAACACTATTTTTGTGGCGGTACAATCCACAGGTAGCTTCCATAGAGCGTTTCAAGCCCCAATGGGCTGTACACATTAAACCTATGTGGGAAACTAAACCTGGGTCTTCTATGTGACGAGAAAACACATTCACCACAAAGCCACCTCGCAGGTCCCATACTGCAGGAGAAAAGCTGATGAGGTCTTTCACCTTTATTTACATACATCCGATGCTGACAATAATAAACAGCATGAGTCTTAAAATTATCGTGAGAGAGTCAGTTTAGATTTATGCTGCACTCAGCAATATTAAAGCTATATGGTGGTGGTCTGTAAATAATCGAGTCTGGACCAGACAATCCAGTGATCAACAGAATGAGCACCTGGGAATCAATGACATGTCAACCAAGTCAGTGAGCCTGACCACCCGATCCCGTCAATCGCCTCTTATGACAAGCATAGTCGCCTTTTATGGCAAGCATAGGTTGCTGAAGGGATATCCTACCCTGAACCTTCACGGGTCTTAAAATTACCACATCACAAGAGATGTTCATATGGAGAAAGGTTCACTGATTTTGTTTTGTTCATACAAATCAGAAACAACCATGAAACATATTCAGCAGTTTCAGGTCAACTTCCTGTTCAATAAATACATGTTCAGGTCTTAATACACATCCACCTGACATAACTGATTGACTGTCCACTGAAGACATCCACGTTTTCTGCGCATCACCTCAGTGCCCCTGATGCTTAAAGATGCTTCAAGGTTAGACTTCCGCACAGTAACTTGGAAATATATAACATTAAGAAATATTCACATTCATTTTTATTCTAAATATATATATCAATAACGAGAATGTTACCTGAAAAGAAATATTCCAGTTTCTTCATACATGACTACAACTATAAAAATAGTTCTGGGTGAAGTCAGATGTTAGCATTTGACCGAACTGAAGTTTAAAACACATGCATGATAAAAATTCCTCAACATTGTCTTAAAACGGATGTGGGCAGTCCACATTTCCTCTTTTCTACCTGGAAGGATTCAACAGAGTTGTCTACCCTGCTTTGTACATCAGCTATTTACCGTATAAAACTATTTCCTTGATTTACAGACCACTCTATTGTGTAAATTTCTATCCCAACAACAGAAAACTGGCACAGAACACAAGTTGCTCTCCTTATTACACCTTAATGATGTAGATTCTATCATGGTAAGAAAACAAACCCTGAAGAATTCAAAATAACAAACAGTGCCTCACTCCTGGACTACATTGATTTTTAACACAAAAAAATCAGTCATGTTTGTCAGTATGAATTATGTTCATTTTAAGATACACAAAAACAATTATCACTCACTTGACCTAAGAAATTGGAATTGTCCACACTGATTCACCTTCTGCAACTAGTCTGAGATGTCGATAAATCTCTACTAGTACCCTGAATGCATCAAAGTCTCAACCTGGTACTTGCATTACATCCCTTTGCTGGCTATTTATCCAAACATGTCTTTATGCGGGGAAGTTGAGCACAGCTAATCACAAGGCTTCTGTCATAATACACTTCTGCTTCTTTTATCAAACTGATAAATCTTGGCAACACAATTGTTGCAGAGGTATCCTGACAGAGGCAGGTGTTCTGGATACATTTCCGAAGGTTTCAGACCTGTCAATTTGTCTGTATGATATTCCCCCTGATTGTGAGTCATACAGCGAGTGTCATCTTTGTTGACACTGGCAAGCTTGATTGTTACGGCAAATCTGATTCGCTGCTGTGAAAAGGCAGATCCAGCAAAGGGAGGTAATAAAATTATCACACGGTACCAGGGTACTAGCGGAGATTTATATGACTGTATATCCTGTAGATTATCAATGATGTGTATATACTAGTACTTGCCCATTAAGCATATATTTCATTCAAGTCAGTATTATTCTGAAAACCTATTTCAGCTCTTTGATTTGTTTGGCATCTAATATATCAAATCAAGTACTGTTTTTAAAACATATTTCAGATTCTTGAGGGTCTATCAGCCACAATGCTGTGTCTTTTTGTGCCTCACTAGGTTGTGTCTGTAGTTGAACTGTTTTCCGCATTCACATGTGAACACTATCTTATCATGAACTGCAGCCACATGATGCCATCTTGTGCCTGAGTTTGAAAACACCTTGTCACACTGAGAGCAAGGGTAGTTCCCTTCGATAGGTTCAGGGTATGGTCGACCATGACCTTTGCGATTCAGGGGGAATAACTCTTGTCCAAATTGTTCATCTACTTGGACAAAAGCGTATGATGAAATGGGCCCAGTAAATCTGTTATCGTACCCATGACAACCTGAAAGCAATAAAAATATTTTTGAGTCCTTAGTGCTACCCAGTTTTACTACTGAAAGACGGACGTTGAACAAGAAAGAACTAAGATCACATTAAATTCAAATCTGTCATGCAGTCAAATGATTATTTATGTCAGGTGGTGGTGGGAATACTCCCCTCCTGCTATTACCAACACATAAATAACAAACTGAAATTGAGAAAAAAACTGTCCAGCTTTAATGTTGCTCTCAGACAAAATGGAAGCAAAGGTAATTTATGATCTGAATACCTCCACAAGTTAACCCGATGATGTATCCATGTAACCATCAATGTATTAATACATCAACGATGTATCCATCAATGAAGATAACCATTTAATGTTGACTGTACCATATGAGAACTAAAACCATAGCAGAAAAAATGCACACTCGAAACACAACATCAACTTTTCTAGTTACATTGCATTCCAATTTCTGACAATGCTACAGCTAAATTTCTGTGAAATAATTCAAAACTGACATTTGATGTCCACTGATATAAGTGAGAGTGTCTACGTAAAAACCAATTCATACACTTAAAATGATTGACATTGTGTTGACAAGAACTCAAAAACAGTCAATAAAATTGTCAAAACTCTAAATTCATGAGTGGGTCAGTGAGGTTGGTTTTATGCTGCTTTCAGCTTTGGTTAACGCTCACAATATGCAGATCGGTAATCGGAGCTCAGTAATCGATTAATAATCGCAAAGCCCAAAACAAAATCAAATGGGCAATGAAATGACACAGTAACAACATTCTGCCAATAAAACAGGCACTAACAATAGCAATCAAAGATACTTTCTACTGAGGCAAGCACGCCTGCATGTTGATTACACATCAGTTTTAAGAGTCAGGGACACTGCATCAGTTGTATGTCTTCATTTAACAAATCATACTTCTAAACTTTAATTTGATATTTCAAACATGTTTCTTTTGAAACATCAGTTAGCTTAACAGGTTCATTGATAATAGCTGACATCAGATTTACCAGACCTGTTATTAAATTATTCGCTACTGCACAAATATCAAGTAATGTCACCATTTTGTTTCAAACACACCTTTACAGAGATATAACAATACAAAGCGAATGAATTTAGTTTTATGCCACACTGAGCAATATTCAAGCTATACAGCGGTGGTTTGTAAACAACCGTGTCTGGACCGGAAAATCCAGTGATCAACAGCTTCAGCATCGATCTACACAATTGGAACTGGTGATGTGTCAGCCATGTCAGTCGCAACTTACGACAAACATGGGTTACTGAAGATCAACTCAGGGGTCATAGATCTGGCAAATATACAGCAAAGAGAATGTTTATCACCTTTTCTAGCTGGTTGCCTCAATGCAGACAGAACAGACTTTCTTGTGATGAAGCAAACTCGATTCATACGAGTAGACTTTACCACAAATGCACGTGTATGACATCCGTTCATGGAACGAACGTATATGGTTTCGTCTTGACCCATGACTTGCAAACACTTTATTACACTGAGTGCAAGGGAAGCCACCCTGACTTGACTCAGTGCTGGTCGGAAGTCGGGGGACCTCGCAGAACCTAACCTGGTCCATCACAGAATACTGATTGAGTCCGTAATTCCAGATCTGATTGTTAGGCACATTCCGAGTCACACCACTGTGACCGCGATTATCTGAAAAAAACAAAAAAATGGATTCCAGTCCAGGCATTGAGGAAGGAGCGCTTTTCACACTCGATACTATAGGAGACTAGTGACAATTACTGCCAAGAGGTATATCATCTTATGGGTCTATGCTTGCTTAAGAACATCCATTGTTTTGTCAATTATTGCATGAACTTATATGAGACAAGTTACTAACTTATCAAAGACAAGTTTATCTTAATTATGAACCATCATCCGAGTATGTCCGATGTCTGAGTAACATATTGCTGTAGCAAGAGTTTATACTGTCATCTGAACGTGATTGACATATAAACATGTATAATCTGATGAAATTTACTGAAAGGCAAAAAAAGCGAATTTTTTTAAAAAATAAAATCTCTTAAAAGTAAGCATTCATGTATAAGTCTTCCATTAAAAAAATTGAAAAACCCAGAGTTGCATTTATTTTGCTGTTCAGTACAGGAATGATTGCCATTGCACAATGACATTTTAACAATTTTGATTTGACAAAGTCTAATCACATGTGTTGTTAGATCAGACAGATCGGATCAGACAAACCTGTGATTGACATTATAAGCCATCAAACAAATCACCTTGTGTGATGTAGAATCATGTCTTGTAGAAGCAACAGGAATTGGTACGGACCTGCTGTAACATGAAAATAATGGAGGGTTCTGCTTGCTACAAAGATGGACTGCAGCAATGCAGAAATTCATATGTGCAGCAGCCTATGAGATATTCAAGTGAGTAGAATCTCATCAGATATTCAGATGTGTATCAATGCATCAGATATTTGGGTGTGCCGCACTGTAGATATTCAGGTATGCGGCAGCCTATGAGATATTCAAGTGTGTAGCATCTCATCAGATATTGAGATGTGTATCGATGCATCAGATATTTGGGTGTGCCGCACTGTAGATATTCAGGTATGCGGCAGCCTATGAGATATTCAAGTGTGTAGCATCTCATCAGATATTGAGATGTGTATCGATGCATCAGATATTTGGGTGTGCCGCACTGTAGATATTCAGGTATGCGGCAGCCTATGAGATATTCAAGTGTGTAGCATCTCATCAGATATTGAGATGTGTATCGATGCATCAGATATTTGGGTGTGCAGCAACGCATGAGATATTCAAGTGTGTTGCACCATATCAGATATTCTGATGTGTATCAGTACATCAGATATTCAGGTGTGTATCGATGCATCAGAGATTCACGTGTGTCAATGCCAAAGATATTCAGGTGTGCATCAGATGAATGGAGACATGAGTGGACTGACAATTTTATTTTATGTTGCTGCTGGCAACTAGGCCAGATAAACTATTGGTTGACACTGACCTACTTCCATCTGATTATGACGACAAACTATCTCAGAGTCTCCGAGTTTGATCAGCCCCTGATCACCAGTTACAAGAAATAACAGGCACAGGGACCCATTTCATACGCAGTTCCAAGCTAAACAGGCTAGTCTATCTCACAGTCCTTGAACCACAATATTTTCCCTTCTGTTCAGCCATTTCTGCAATGCTACCCCCTGCTTAAGTTTAGATTTCCTCAGGTTCTAAATGTTTCATCTCATTGAGGCTCATATCAGACAAGTACATGGATGGCAACTCCTTTACTGCATAACACAACATTACTGTGCTACTTCTTGCCCCTTCTTCGGGCGATTAAAGACTGATGTAGAAAATATAGCACATATACCAGATTTACAGGAAGCCAGAGATATCCATGTAATCACAGAGGACCGAGAAAAAAAGGAGTTATAGACATGGTCACATCAGAGATGAGGTAAAGCCTGTTGACACAAACAATGGGGATAAGAAAATTAATTACTGTAAAAACACATATTTGTGCGGCTCACTCTATGAAGAGATCCTGAATTGACACTTGCTGGATTGCAAAGCTTTAACATTACGATACATGTGCAAGTCATGGATGGGACTGCGATTTCATGCCACTGTTGACAAATTGCTGGATTGGACAGCTGCTGCTTTCAGCAGCTCCCACTGTATTCATAGACTAAAAGCAACTAAAAATTATTTGGCAAGTCCAGACTGTGTTAGCCCTAGTGAGTGAGTTTAGTTTTATGCTGCTTTTAGCAATATTCCAGCAACATCACAGTGGGGAACACCAGATACTGGCTTCAAACAGTGTACACATGTGGGAATTGAGTCAGGGTTTCCGGGATGACGAGCGAATGCTTTAATCACTTGGCTACACCACCAACGCCCTGCTTTGTAGATGAGTAAGTATGTGACTCTTCAATATTGCAGCTATCCAGTGATCAACAACATGAGCATCGATTTGCGCATTTGGGAACCGGTGACATGTGCCAACCAAGTCAGTGAGCCTGACCACCCGGTCACCTCTTACAACAACCATAGTCACCTTTTATGGCAAGCATGGATTGTTGAAGGCATAGTCTACCTAGGACCTTCATGGGTCCCAACTAGCAAGAACAATCTAATCTGATTTATATGATCACATTATATACACTGACATTGCATACCATGAAGTACGCATTTGAACAGACTCAAAACCAACAACAGAATTTGTTTCTTGTATATTTAATACATTATCCAATCAATTCCATCATGACATAAACATCACAAATATTTCATGCAAATGAGAAAAAAAAAGAATGAAATATTACATGTTTATCATTGGATGTATGTCACAGGGTAGGATACAGTCTAGATTACAGTTCGTAAGCAGTCTTTACATTGGCAGCAATGTCAATCCGAACACCTTCACAAATAACACACAAGAAAGCTTTCAACAAAATTCTGCCATCGGTTCCATTATCCACTTCACGCGACCCTCATAGAGACTTCTTAACTATGAAACTCACAGATCTCAAATCCTGCTGAACATAAGCATCTAAAAGACGAAAGAGTGAGTGAGTGAGTGAGTGAGTGAGTGAGTGAGTGAGTGAGTGAGTGAGTTGAGTTTTTCGCCGTACTCAGCAATATTCCAGCTTTATGGCGGTGGTCTGTAAGTTATCGAGTCTGGACCTGACAATCCAGTGACCAACAACATGAACATCGATCTGCGGAAATGGGAACTGATGACATGTGTCAGTGAGCCTGACAACCTGATCCCGTTAGTCGCCTTTTACGACAAGCATATTCGCCTTTTATGAAAAGATGGGTGAGTGAGTAAGTTTAGTTTTACGCCGCACTCAGCAATATTCCAGCTATATAGCAGCGGCCTGTAAATAATCGAGTCTGGACCAGACAATCCAGTGATCAACAACATGAACATCGATCTGCGCAACTGGGAACTGATGACATGTGTCAGGAGCCTTACCACTCGATCCCGTTAGTTGCCTCTTACGACAAGTATAGTCGCCTTTTATGGAAAGATGGAAGATCATTGTGTGATATAATGTTTTTGTCTTAGCAGCAAACTATTTGCAAAGACATTAATGAGGCCTCTTTCGCATTTTCCAGATGAAACTAATAAGTAATGATAACGTTTGCTGTTTACCACAGCACTCAGCAATTTTCCATCAAAAACCCATACATCCACCAATACTAAAGTGACTGAGTTTAGTTTTATGCCACAGTCAGCAATATTACAGCTCGCATAAGGTGACGATCTGCAAACAATGAGGTCTGGACCAGACAATCCAGTGGTCAACATCATGAGCATCAATCTATGCATTTGGGATAAGATGAGATGTGTCATCAAAGTCAGCCAGTCTGACCCATCGATCCCTTGAAACGCATCTTACAAAAGGCATGGGTTACTGAATACCAGTTCTAACCCAGATCTTTACGGGCATGATAAGACCAGGCTTCTGACTAAGGGGAAGAAGCCATCATGATGAAATGTCTCACATAATGTAGGGTCTCTGATCCAGGAAGTGTATCTTCATTCCAAGATCATTCGTAAAGAGCTCTCCTTCTTTGAGACCTACGCCTAGACTAGTCCCTCCTCAAACTGTCGATGGTTATGATGATGTTGTGATACACATCGGACACGTCTTCTTATGATACACAAGGCTGGACTGATAGGCATATACCTTGCCGCACAGACACGTGAAAGACATCTTTTCATGAACAGACTTCATATGATTCCATTTGACTCCGTAACTAGAAAACGACATGTTACACTTGGGACATACGTGCTGGTTCAACTTGGGGGTTTGTTTTCTTGAGTAATAATTCGGATAAAGGGACGAAAACTGACGCTGCTGTTCGTTCATCCTGTTTTGCTCATCACCCATGTTACCATGGTAACTGGTGAAACCAAGGCCACCTGCAAGTAACAAAAAGTCCTTTGTCGTATCCATGTAAACACAGAAGTCAAGACCAGAGAGACGTCAGTCTAGATTATCTTGTGAAATACATTTCAAGAGGAATACAAGGCAAAATAGAGATGGACACTATAAGAACGTACCACTGGTATTTGGAGATAACTCCAAGTGTGAGGATACAATATATATGGCCATTATTCTTATCTCTATTTTACAGATGAAAAATAGTGCAGAGAGAGTTTGGATGATCCTGGCGCTGTCAGACCGGTAAGGCTCATCATCAGCTCAGGGCCCTTGCCCCTTCTACATGCAGCCCAGACAGCGACTGGGGCTTCTTCAATTGAAGTGGGCAGTCAAACCCCCCAAGAACGTAAGGAGAATATCTCGACTCCTCTACACTACTGAGTTTTACATTAATGACGATTGTCAGAAGGTCTGTGCTCCTGGTGGACAAACACATTCTGATCTAAACCAAGAGATCAAGTACCAAACCAAGGGCACTGAGGACAATGAGGAGTCTGACGACAGTGTACATTATCATTACATTTCTATGAACCTTTTAAAAACAGTAAGCCTGTCTTGCTCTACTAGAGCAATAATTAGCAGAAAACGCACACAGTTTGGTAAAAATGTCATTTCATTAAATGCATTCCCAGTGTTAGGAATGAGTGAGTGAATTTGGTTTTATGCCGCTTTTAACAATATTCAAGTAATATCATGGTGGGGGACACCAGAAATGGGCGTCACACATTGTACCCATGCAGTGAACAGAAACCAGGTTTTCCGCACCACGAGCGAATGCTTGAACTATTAGGCTTCCCCACTGTCCATGTTAGGAATGAAGAGGTCCTTGAGGCAGTCATCCTCGATTTCTCCAGGGCTTTTGTTCCGATGAATCTCCACTATATTCTGGATGCTTCTACAGCTCAATGAATTTATTACCTCCCTTGAATTGACTTTTTAGTCAACCAGGTGTCTTTTCGGGGGAAGTTGACCATAGCAATCACAATTCGCTTTTTAAATTATCCAACTGATCAAACTTGGCAACACAAACCATGCAGAGGTTCTCTGAAAGAGTTCTTGCTTATTTTTTTTGTAAAGTTTCGGACCTGTCAGTTTGTCTGTATGATTTCCCAAAATTTGAGTCGCACTGCAAACAAACCTTCACAGCTGCGACCACTTTCTTTGTTGACACTGGCAAGCTCAGTTCTAACAGCAGCTTAGAACTAGAAGCAGTGAGGTACTTCAATTAGTCTGAACACAACCAGTTTCCATAGTACTTAAATTTCGACAGATGGTCCTGAAGCCTTGGAACCCAACAGGATCTGAAATCTGACATTTTATGATTGATCGCAAAAAAATTGTATAAGAAACCGTCATTATTTTGTGCTATTTTCAAGCTTCACAACAAGGGACGACAAACGGCCAGTGAAACAACACCAACACACATACAGGAGCACCTCAGCACTGCCAGATGAGACAACCCCAGCTTGTCCATCAGCCATTTGTCACTCCCAGTGTGACGTGTTAAATACCAACCAGCAACACAGTATTTCGTAATACCAGCATGTTCATGAACACATTTAGACTGCCAAATGACCTAGGATTTGCAACATATGATAGTCACTGGACTGCGATAAAGTCACCTTTATCTATACACTGTACTGAAAACTTGTGGAATCCAGCCTGTACAATACTGGAGACACAGACATACAACTTGCCACAAACACAGGCAAAAGATCCAGGACAAGTCATGTCTGAGAGTCACTTGCTTGCTTCAGAGTCAGTGACAAATACTTGTCCCAGACTGGACAGACAGAAACAAACCTTGCCTCAAACCAGTGTGCAAAATAGTGTCAAGGTTTTGCTGGTCAGTCGCACTCTCTATGCCTGATAGTTACTCACAAACAAAATAATTCACTTGCCCGAAATTTGTATGTAGAAACTAAGACAAAGATAAGAGTGAGATACTTTTAGCCTGCCACAGATTTTAGAGATATACAGGCAGCGATACTTTTAGCCTGCCACAGATTTTAGAGATATACAGACAGCGATATATTTACACAATGACCCCATGAAAATTCACTAGCGAGTCAGGCCAGTGACTATAAAGATTTACTGTTCCGACTGGATTTTTACAAGCCACAGGCTAAATGACCAGTGGCTATTTCACACACTGACTAAAACACAGGCAAACAAATCTGGATTTGGATCTTTTGATAGTCACTGGACCTCAAATGTTTCTTTATCTATGTATTGAGAAAGACAGGGCAGAACTGCTTGTGCATCAACACAAAATAGTCCTGTTGATAGTCAATATTCTTCAGTAGTAATGTAAGTTGTAGCAGTGTGATGAGGGGTATTCAGGGTTTATGAATCCAGTGCTTGGTTTTGTCTCAACAAGGGATGCATAAAACCCTATATACTCATGGTCATAATAATAATAATAATTTACTTATATAGTGCCCAGTTGCTCACTGGACGCTGTAATCAGAATCTGATTCTTATTACCCCGGATAACCCGAGATGGGTCTTATGCACTAGAAGGTTATAGTCACATCCCTTTATCTCACCACGTACCCATTTACTGCCGGATGAACAGAACCAATTCTGAACAGAGTCACTTGCCTAAGGTCAGACCACATGTACCACAAGTGCTTCGTTGTGGGGCAGGACTGAAGTCCTAGAAACTCTCAAGACTGCATGAGCCCGACAGTGTTTACCTTCAACCGATTTGTGATCTGAACTCTACGCACAGGACCACTGGTCACCATAATGCTACAACAAATATATACTCATGGTAACAAATAAGGGAACACATGGAAGTGCAAGTGTCCCTGTATTTACATCCAGATTTTCACCCACAGTGCAATACATACCTTGTGAAGAAACCTAGAAAGGAATATACAAACACTCACACTTTCATGTGTTCCCCTTATGGGTTTCCATGAGTATACCTTGACAAATACTTAAATCTCTCATCATGTAAATATAACATTAAAACAAACTGATTTGATGATATATTCTACTAACATGGTACTGACAAGTAGCTCTGAACCACTGAATCCAGATTCAGACATGGATGCATGCTTTTACTATGGGGTGGGTAATAAATGATTTATGTTCCCTTGCAAAAATTTATATGCTGTTTGGTCAGTGTACTCTTGTGCACTGGTCATAGATGGACAATATGTGCAGGGCCACATCAAGCAATCAGAAATCGAGGTGGGGTTGGATAATCACCTTTATCTAGAGACTGAACTGAGAAACACAGGACAAAACTTCTTGTGGTGCACCAGGCTTGACTGATACACGTACACCTTGCCACACACACAGCCAAACGACACCTTCTCATGCACGGACCGGATGTGATGGCGCCGAGCACCACTGGTTGAAAATGTCTTGTGACAATGAAAGCATTTATGTGTCCCTACACCAGTCTCCGAGGTTTTACCACGCCTAGTGTGGCCATACACAGGGAAGTCGGAAAACTGAATCTGTGATTGGCTGTCTTCACCAATAGCGTTCAAACCACGAAAACCTGAAAACAACAAAAACACATTTTCTACTCGAAATTCATCTCATGCTGAATCAAATGTGGAATGATTTCATGTTAGTAAGCAGCAGTTTTTGAAACTTAACCTGGAACTCAAGGCATCTATTCATAACGCCCAAAGTTGTAGACTTAGGAACTCTTTATATCCAAACACCATGAGATGGTTGGAGTAGCTGATGTATGTTTGGTATGTAGGAGACATTGTTTTTCAAATTGGTTTCGGGCAGTGGATTAGCTTTGTTGTTAAAAGAATCTTAATCTGATTCTCAGTTGGATGTGATCTGTTGAAGATAAGTATTCCAGAAGCAAGGCTGCATCACTCCAACTACAATCAGACCTGTCAAGGTCCCAGCTTAGAACAGGCCTTCAGCAACCCATGCTTGCCATACCCATGAAGGTCCCAGGGTAGAATAGGCCTTCAGCAACCCATGCTTGCCATAAAAGGTGACTATGCTTGTCATAAGAGGCAACTAACAGGATAAGGTGGTCAGACTCGCTGACAAGGTTTACACATGTCATCAGATACCAATTGCGCAGGTCAATGCTCACGTTGTTCATCACTGGACTGTCTGGTCCAGACTCGAATATTTACAGACCGACGCCATACAGCTGGAATATTGCTGAGTGGGGCACAAAATTAAACTCACTCACTCAATCAATCGCTCAAAAACATTCACATTTGTCCAGAGGTGGTGTAGTAGCTAAAGGATATGCACACCACTCTGATGGCCTTGATTCGATTTCCCTCAAGGATACAAATTTTGAAGCCTATTTCTAGTGTCATAATTTTGCTGGTAGCCTAGAGGATCTGCACACCACTCTGATGGCCTTGATTCGATTTCCCTCAAGGATACAAATTTTGAAGCCTATTTCTAGTGTCATAATTTTGCTGGTAGCCTTGAGGATCTGCACACCACTCTGATGGCCTTGATTCGATTTCCCTCAAGGATACAAATTTTGAAGCCTATTTCTAGTGTCATAATTTTGCTGGTAGCCTAGAGGATCTGCACACCACTCTGATGGCCTTGATTCGATTTCCCTCAAGGATACAAATTTTGAAGCCTATTTCTAGTGTCATAATTTTGCTGGTAGCCTTGAGGATCTGCACACCACTCTGATGGCCTTGATTCGATTTCCCTCAAGGATACAAATTTTGAAGCCTATTTCTAGTGTCATAATTTTGCTGGTAGCCTAGAGGATCTGCACACCACTCTGATGGCCTTGATTCGATTTCCCTCAAGGATACAAATTTTGAAGCCTATTTCTAGTGTTATAATTTTGCTGGAATACTGCTAGAACTGATGCAACATAATCCTCACTCCAAGTAAAATGAAAATATTTCAGGACATCAGTTAAATTTAAACAAAGTGGCGTCTAATAGCTTTTAAATCTACACTCAGCTGATCAACATCAAACAATATTCACAACAGAGGAGCTGTGTCTTAAACTTTATGAATTTGGAATTCCTTCTCAACCTTTTTATTTCACATACAGAAAGTACATGAGCTGAAGGTTTCACTTGCTCATGTTGAGACTTCTGAAAGTATGATACTGACTGCTTGATCAGAATGTTCACATGAAGTGATGCCCAAGTGGAGGTTTGTCAGACCATTCCACATCATGGTATTGTAGATAGTATTTCAGATTATATTTGATGGTATGTAAAATTCAGAATCAATGTTTATGTTTAATGTTTTATTGAACACATGCATCAATGTATACAAATGTTCTTATGCAATTAATACTTTGGACAACATGTGTCACTGATCACCGTTTCAATAACCTTAGACTCAGTATTATGCATAACACTGCTATTCTTACGTTGAAGGTCGGTAGTAGCCTAGTAGAAGGTCGGGTCAGAAAACCCTTTGAATTGACCAATCAGAAGACAGTTTACCAAATCATGAAAAGTTAACATTTACACATACCATTTGAACGTCTACCTCAAAAACGTGAATGATTTCCAAATGCTACTTTCCACACGATCACTTCTGAGTTATGTTCATGGAGGACGCCATTAATTTGCAACAATGAGTAAAGAGTTACTGAAAATAGTGTTTTTGTCAATATTCCAGGATGTCGTCTTGCAGCCATATTAGATAATAGTAACGATGTCGTCAGAAACCCCTAAGCGTAAATGTCTGTGTTTTGTTTTGTTTTGTTTTCTGTTGTTGAGAGATCAGTGTCAACGACCGAAAAAGAGAAATTCCCCAAACCACTTCATTGGTTAAATCCATTTGGCCATCTCACGCTTGATTGGACAGTCACAGGTTGCTCAAATGTGACACGACTTTCTACAAGGGTTTGTTAGACTCAGTATAGCAAAGTAAACAAATAACACTTAGTTTATTTGGACTGTCAAAGATCACAAAGTATAGAAGCTGTGTATTGTAGAGGAAATAGTCAGTAACATGGTCACCAATATCCAGTAGAGTCTCACTGACAGATGCTGTTTCAACAATGACAGGTGCCCACATCTTGCAATGAGTGGTCCATCCACACACATATTAATAATGGTTGCAGCTTAATACTTCAATTCTGTTTGGTCCTGTAGCCCGCTCTTCAGCAACCCATGCTTGACGTTATGTTATCAGATGAGCAGACTAGCTGTAACCCAATTGTAGTGATCAAAGCTGATACTGTTGATCACAGGATTGTCTGGTCCAAATTTGATTATTTACAGATAATATAGCAGGAATATTCCTGAAGGTGACGCACAACCAAACTAACTCACTCAGCTAGAATAGGTATCAATTGTACAAAACCAGTTTTCGATTAATCAAAATTGTTTTAGTATAGCGCACTTGAATGAAGTAAACTAATCATTAAATGTAAAGAATATTCATGAGGCTCATGAATGATGTGTGTGCGTGTGTGTGAGAGAGAGAGAAAGAGAGAGAGAGAGAGAGATGATAAGAATAACATAATCAAGTTATGAAAAGATGACAGCAAGCACAGTAAAAATATCAACCACTTTTATTGTTTAATTACAATTCCAGTGTCTTTCTTGCATGCATCCATTTCTCTGCGTGACAGCATTAGTTACAAAGACATTTTAATAAAAAAGACAAAAAATCCTTAAAATTGGTGATTACAAAAATTCATATGTTTATAACTGATAACCGTTCAACAAAAGTCCTCCGATAATCGATATTGGATTTGTTTTGGATTCCTAACACTACATCACTACATGATACACACGCCACACATCTGGCTTCAGCAGCTGGTTGTCTGCCATCATTAAGCATCAAGCCAGCGATCTGACCTGTCAGCACAACAGTGCCTACCATCCTTATTTATTGTCATCATATATCCTGTACCACACATAACAGACCAAACACCAATGTAATAATGTGAAAAGTTGATTTAGGTTACATATACATCGATATACCAAAAGAGTCATACCATAATGACCATAAGCCTACATAATGCATCAATACAGACGAAGGATCTGTATCAATATTTTCAGGGAAGACATTCCGATAGGATGGAAGTCTCCCCAATACAGACAACAGGATGAAAATCTCCCTAACAAAGGCGAAGTATCTACATCAATATCATCAGGAAGGACAATCCAATAGGATAGAAGTCTCCCCAATACAGACGATAGGATAAAAATCTCCCTAACAAAGGCGAAGGATCTACATCAATATCATCAGGAAGGACAATCCAATAGGATGGAAGTCTTCCCACTTTGGCAAAACGATTGAAAACAGGTATGGTTCATACACACCAAGGACAAGAGGATCTAACATTCGATTCTAACCCAATGTATAAGCTCAAGCCTAACAAAATTTTATCAGGTCAATTTTGGGATGCAGACCAATAGTCATGGGATTTTGGTGAGTATCAAAATTCTGTTATACAACTTCCAGGGTTTTAGACAAGTTGGTTCGCTACAAAGTCATCATCACTCATTCTCAATGTACAAAGGATACAAAATGTAAATGAAAACGTGCCATCACCTCCGAACTGAACACTACATATTCAAGTCCATGCTGGATCCTGAAGCACACGTCACTCAAAGTAAATATCTATATGAGGTGTCCATGTTTCTAGATATGAATGAATCAACAATAACATTTTCACAGCGTTGTACAGTAAATTGAGAAAATGTTCACGAAAATGTAAAACAGCAGTTCTGTATAGTGTCTGTCATCTTTACTCATTAATCTTGCTCTCAAAGTTCAACAGCTCAATGTCTACTATCCTTACCCATCAAACCCACAATCTGCCTTCAACAGCTCAATGTCTACTATCCTTACCCATCAAACCCACTATCTACCTTCAACAGCTCAATGTCTACTATCCTTACCCATCAAACCACTAGTGGGGGAGCGCTGTGTTCATTCAGCCATAACATTGCATTATAAGTACCGTGAAGGATACACTCGAGAACCGAGAAGCGTTATGATGTTAGCCTTCCCGGTCATGAACCTTCTCAAAATGCAGTGTCAGACACTCATACAGGGAGACAAATGCAAGCTTGGACTGAGGAGTGACTGCAATGCAATCATCACATTAATCATCAAAGAAACAATGCAAATGTTGATTCCATGAGGATCATTAAACAGGTATTTCATTCCCATGATGAATTCCTTTCCTTGTTCTTGCCATAAAAAGATGCTAATCACTGAATTTCCGGGTGTCTAAACGTGTGGTTAAAAGAGTCTACTCGCCACATGGGTACAATATCTGAAGCCTATTTCTGGTGTTCCCCGCTGTGATATTGCTAAAAGCAGCGTACAACTCATTCACTTGGCTCAACTATGGAGCAAACAAAGTGTAGTGCTCAATTCCTCCAGAAACCTTTACATGGATAACCTAATCAGAAATATTTGTCAGTGTAGAGAAAATATATTCCAGCCTGAAGCGAAACATCCAAATGCAACACTCCATGATGACATAAATCAGTTTCCTCAATCAAAGTTGACCATAGCTGTTATGACGAAGAGGTGACAGCCACGCACATCGGGCAAGTCTTTCTGTGAAACGACAGACTCGACTGATACACGTACACTTTCCCACAAACACACGAGAACGAGACTTTTTTATGGATGGACTGTATGTGGTTCCATCTGGCCCCTTTACTCGAGAAAGTCTTGTCACAGTGGAAGCATGGATAGCTCACTACAGCCCCCTCTGGATTTGTTTGAGGGGCAGGAAGTCTGCCAGCAGCCACAAGAGTAAAGGCAGCTTGATTGTTCAGCCTGATGCCCGACATTGGTCCAAGGGACTTTGAACCATGAAAACCTGAAAGCAACAAAAGGCTCTTTTTCCAATCCATTCAACACTTGAAGACAACGGTATTGAAATGAATCTTAAACACATAACACAAACTGAAGGACTTTTCATCCATGTTAAGAAAAACAGTATCAAAACAACTCATGCCTTGTACTTATTGTTTCAGTATAGTTTTGATGTAACGTGACGTAAACAAACCATACAGATCTCAGGACTCCAGCGTCTTCTCCTGAAGCTGTCACATCGGATCCAACAGGATTACTTATTTCATCACGCTGCCAAAGTGTCACGTGACTCGCGTCCAGTGCGCACGAATGTAGACAATGTACACAGAAAAAAAACCACAGTGTCCTTAAGGACACAAAGTATTATTCATTGTTCCAAGAACACATCTGTGACTTTGATAAGTGTTGGGTTGTTTCTCTTAGATGTCATGTGCATCATTTCATCCATCTGTCCACATCATCGATGATTCATTCCAGGTTCTAAAGAAACGGCCAGCATGGGTTGCTAAAGGCCTATTCTACTGAGGATCTTCATGGGCCTTGAGACTCTTGCAGATTGCCACACACAACAGTAACATGTTGGGAGTGTGGGGTTGGGGTATGGGTGTCAAGGTGTGGGTGTCGAGGTGTGGTGTGTGGGTGTCGGGGTGTGGGGTGGTAATCTGATACAACCACCAGTAACTGAGTTACAAAACAGACTTGGAAAGAGCTACCATCCTTGAAAAAAACATTAAGTGTACATCCAGCAGTAATGTTGGGAATTGGCTCAAATCTCACTATTGATGATTGGTTCATTACCAACGAGCGATCATCGATAAAAAAAAACTTAGCATCATTTTTCATATTCAGGTCATTTTTGCAAATAAGTACAACTTTGTTTCTGTTGTTTCTTTTGTTTAGAAACGACACAAACTGCATTTTACAAACTTCACACTGAATGTAAATTGATGCAACTTGCTACGTCAAAGTGATGTCTAATATATCATGTACAATGACTTCACAATATATTCAGTCATGACTTTTTCAGCAAGCGAAGTGACTTTCCTTAAAATTAAACAGATAACTTTTAAGATAATATCCAAGTATTTCAAACACTAAAATCATCAAGCATTTCATACCCTAAAACAATTTGTTTTGTGTTCTACTGTGAGAACATGTGATCAATTGCTTGGTCGTTTGTTCACCTATCTTGATTACTTCAATTAGAAAAGACCTCCTAATACAGGAACTATAGAGGAGCTGTATGGCCATGATCAACTTGAATTAATTTTAATTAATTTCAACAGATACACGAATACCACAGCCTTCTACAGCAACTTGTAACCTGGGTCACTTCTCAACATACAATGACAGACATTCAGAGAGAGAGACAAATGCAAGCCTGGGTCCTGTTGTACAAAACATCCGAGCTAAGGCTATCTAAGTCAGTGTTAAAGTATGGGAGTTACAGTCACCACAGCGCTAATGTCGCTTTGTGCAATGACACCCTGGACTGAAGGGGAGTCTTTGTAACGTACTCACTAACACATTAATCATCAATGAAACAGTGCAAAAGGTTGATTCCATGAGGATCATGGAACAGGTTTTCCATTTCCATGCCGAATTCCTTTACGTGGAGAAATGAATCAGCATCTTGGATGAGTCAGCAATACTTCTTGGAATTGAAAGGCATTTGTCACTGACTTTCTGTAAGCTAAGGAGCAAATCAAAAGTAATGCTCAATTCCTTCAGAGACATGTACAATGGGAGCCTTATCAGAAATATTTGTCCGTGCAGATGAAATCAATTCACAACCTCTGCAGTCAGACACCCAACTTGGGATAATTATTGTCAAATTGAAACAGTTTCCTCAATTCAACGTTGGCCATCGCAGTTATGACGGAGAGCTAACGGCCACACACATTGGGCAAGTCTTTCTGTGAAATGACAGACTAGACTGATACACGTATACTTTCCCACAAACACACGAGAACGAGACTTTTTTATGGATGGACTGTATGTGGTTCCACCTGGCCCCGTGACTCGAGAAAGTCTTGTCACAGTGAAAGCATGGATGGCTCCCAATAGCCCCCTCTGGATTCGTTTGAGGGGCAGGAAGTCTGCCAGCAGCCACAAGAGTAAAGGCAGCTTGATCGCTCAACCTGATGCCCGCGATTGGTCCAAGGGACTTTGAACCATGAAAACCTGAAAGCAACAAAAGGCTCTTTTTCCAAACCATTCAACACTTGAAGACAACGGTATTGAAATGAATCTTCAACACATGATGCAAACTGAAGGACTTTTCATCCATTTTAAGAATAACAGCATCAAAACGAATCATGCCCTGGAGTCGAATTCCCGTTTTATATTCCACTGGTAGTACAATTATTTGGCTGTATTGAGGAGGCACAAATAAAGCACACAGATCTCAGGATTCATCCATTTTCTCCTGAATCTGTCACAAAAAATCCTATCGGGTTACTGATTTCATCCTGCTACCAGTGTTTTACAAAACATGCAAATGTGCGTCTAGGACAATGGACACAGTAATAAATATTATTCCTTGAACCTATAACAAAACTATACGCAACAAGCAGACACGACGTCACAATATATAACAGTTTTACACAAACCATCCCATATTCATCAGGACTTCATCAACTTAATGATGTAGGTTGGGCCAGACACATGGAGCAGGTTTTCTTAGGAAACAAGAGACTGGATTGATAAACATAAACCTTTCCAAACAAGCAGATGAACCTGACATTCTGATGAAATGAGCAGACATGTTTTGTCCAAGAACCTGGTTCCGAAAACATTTTTATCATAGTAACTCCATACTGCCAGTCATATTCCCCTCCGGCCATTGTGCTGCCACATGCTCTCATGTAGGAGTTATGGCCATCCGAAAGTAACAAAAAGGCTTGTTCTATTTTTTTATCAATGGATGCTGCCTTGAAACTCTTGCAGATCATAACAAACAACAGTACCATGTTGGGGAGGAAGGGGTTGTGTGAGATTTGGTGAAAACCATGAGCGACTGAACAACAACAAAAAAAGATTAAGAGAAAGCTCCCATCGATGACAGGAATATTTGAACTCCAGCAAGTAGGCATCCAATACTGGTAAATCTGAACGCATCTGCCAGAAGTGAGAGGGTATGGTTTTACACCACTATTTCCAACATTCCTACAATATCGACCTGTGAAGGTCTGGGATAGAATAGGAGTATGCTTGTCATAAGAGGCAACTAACGGGATCAGGTGGTCAGGCTTGCTGTCTTGGTTGACAAATGTCATCGGTTCCTAATTGCACAGATCAATGCTCAAGTTGTTGATCACTGGATTGTCTGGTCCAGTCTCAATTATTTATAAACCTCCGCCAAATAGCTAGAACATTGCTAAGTGTGGCGTAAAACTAAACTCACTAACTCCAGCAATATCACAGACGTCACTAAAATTGAAAAACAAATACAAGTCAACAGTTGATGTGTAATTCACTATAATTAGAGAAACAATAACCAAATACATTTGCATACATTTTAATTATGCTATTACTTTAACATAACAATGAGTAAGTGAGCATGGTTTATGCCACTTTTATTAATATTCCAGCAATGACGGGTGACACCAGAAATTGTCTCCTCACATTGTACCCATGTAGGGAATTGAACCCAGGACTTTAGCATGATGAGCAGACACTTTAACCTTTAGGCTATCCCAAAGCTCCAGCACGACACTGACTAATGACCACAATCATATTACAATAGATAATGGTATTCACAATAATCCTGTCTAGCTTGCTCACATTTCATTTTTCATAATTTGTTTTAATTAATAAATTAAATTCAAGTGAAAGCACAAGAAATATTTGATTTTAGTGATCACAAATAATCAACTGAATTCATGGAGAGGTATGGTTCAATTCACTGAATATTTGAGCGAAACACTGCAGCCCTATATGATACATACATGATTGCACCAACCCAAGGTTTTAAAAAATGTCAGTAAAAAGCCAACCATCCATGTATAATGACTGAACTGTACTGAAGCCGGGTTGAAAAATACAACTGCCCGATGCTCACGTCCAGTGGAATTCTCTGGTACTGTGGTACAGTAATGCCAAAGTACTGAAATGCTTTCATATGTGTATTTTGATGATGAAATAAAAATGCAATTTCACCCAATTGATAAAGATTATCTGCAGACAAAACCAAATTGTTAATTGTGGTCAAGTGAAATTAATATTTGGTCAATTGGATTTTGAAAATTAACTGGGCCTCTGTCCAGTGGAGGTTTGAAAAAGTTAAGTTAATCTAAGTTAAGTAATTTATTCAAAACCACATTGTCAATACATTTTGAAGTCAAGTGTTATTTACATTGTGAAATGAACTACCGAAAGTGGGGAGTGACTAATTATTCTTTCCCGACATCATGGGCGTATCGCCCTGTGGCATTTTGATGAAGCTAGGCATTAGTGCATTGGATCACGAAAACGATAAACACAAGGTGAGTTAGTTTGGAGTGTAAACTGCTTTTGGCAATATTCCAGCAATATCCCAGCAAGACACCAGGGCTTCATACATTGTACCCATTTTGAGGATCAGACCTTCAGTGGAATGAGTGAAGTCTTTAACCACCTGGCTACCCGACTCCCCCAGATAAACACTGAGCACAGGATTTCTTATGAAACAGCAAACTTGACTTGTACACATACACCTTGCCACACACACAGGGGAAAGACATGTTTTCATGAATAGATTTGGTATGGTTCCACAGAGCCCCTTGACTGGCAAACACTTTGTTGCATTGTGAGCATGGATGGCTGCCCTTGGTCAGCTCAGTGTTTTGGTTACGCTGGACACGGAACGTATTATAATCCATGTCAGAATACTTCGCTTGTCTGCATACAGTTGTACTAGGGGCTCCTGAGAAATAGTGGGGATTTCCACTGAAGTCTGAAAACAACAAAAAAGCTGTTTCTATTTCAGGTAGTCGAACTGGTGTTGTCACACAGTTGTCAACAACTAAGCAAACAGGACAAGGGAACTAATTCTAGTTCATTATGACTGTAGTTCGTTACACACAATTTGACTAAAATATACAGCTAGCATATACAAAATCCCAAACTAACTATGTCTGTTAGTTCCTCATGAGCTGGGAGGTGGGGTAGCCATGTGGTTTAAGTGACGGTTCACAATGCTGGTGGGGGTGATGATGATTTATTATTTATTTTATTTTTGGGGGGTGGGTGGGGGGGAGGTGTGTGTGAGGGAGATGGGTGTTACCATTTTGTTCCGGTGAGTGAAAAGGGGTGGGGGTCCATTAAATTTGTACACATGCACTATTGCTGATAAGCTATTTTGTACACAACTAAATATTTTAAAATTATGGAAAGGTGGGATGGGGGTGTCACTGATTTTGTACATGACATGCAGGCAGGCGTGTCCCCCACATATTTTGTACATAACTGTTAGGGGAGCATCAGTTCACTTTGTACATGCTATTCCATAAAAATCATCACCACAGCCGAAAATTCTAAATGGTCTTTAAATGTTTAATCATCACAGCTCCATCATTGACTTCGAATTCTACTTCGAGACACGACAAATAATATGAGTACTTTCATAAATTTAAATTGATTAGCAGGGTGTGAATGCTATCAGTTGCTTATTGAAACAAATAAAATATTCAAAGGTCTCTTCTCAGGAATATAATGGCTCATTAATACATAACAGACACAAATGATGCATCTGGCTTACTGATTGTTATCCACACATCCTGTGTCCTTCCACCAAAAGGTTTCAGTATATTTCCGGGTTGTTAAGGCAGTGATAATAATTCAAACATGATAAGATTTAAGAATATTTATTAACTCTAGTTTCACTTGTCAGTGAATTACAACCCGGAAAGTGGTCCATAATAATCTGACCTCAGGTCGTCACCATGGAGTAGCCAATGACTGATCTGGACTCACTTTCTACATATCTGATACCAGAAAGCTCACATACGTGAGAGCTTATTTTATTCATACTGCTTTTAAAAGATAAGGTCTGCACAAGAATTCAAAGGCAAGTCAGATAATCGGAACCACAACATTTTTCTAAGGCCTAAGTCCCGTTCAAAATGTTCAGTCTTATTTTAAAATCATGAACTCTGTTGCTGCTGTTCCATTTGAAATGACAATCAAGTTGAACAACCAAAATTCCGTTCAGAACAACCTGTCTTCAAATCACTCAAAACTGACACCAAGCCCGCTATTTACGTTGGTGGCGACACGCACATGGGGCAAAACTTCTTGTGATATCCCAAGCCAGACTCGTAGATATACACCTTCCCACAAACACAAGAGAATGTCACTCTGTCATGTATAGACTTGATATGGTTCCGCCTGGAACTGTAACTAGCATAGGCCTTGGAACAGTATGGGCAAGGGTACTTGCCCACAGGCAGTACAGGGGTGGATGGAACACGGTTCTGACAACTTGGACTGGACCCGACTTGGGATCTTGCAATCGTTCTTCTTTGTCCTTGACCTAAGCCATAGCAGTGATTGCCATGAGGGTCTGAAAACAACAGGAAAACACTGATCCATTGCAAGATATTTTTATTGTTTTCAACAAATTTTCTACGAAAACACATTAACAGCATGTCTCGTAAACAGCCATAAGAACTGAAAAGGTAAATTTCTAACTGATGATTATTCTGCTACACTCTGATAAAAAGTACAGTCGCAAAATTTCAGCGGGCATGATATATGATCAAACAGTAACAGATCTTGATTTGATCACAGAACTTTGCAATAGGAGTGAATGAATAAATCGGCGTTATTGCAGCTACTTGTGGCTTTACTTCTGGAACAAGCTATTTCACAATGACAACTTCCATCAGTTTACAGCGGATTCAACTGTCAAACAGATTATCATCATCTGGCCATAATGAATTAATTTTTAGATTTCCATCTTCCAACTGCTTTCTCAAATTTGAGTGATGTTTGTTTTAAGCCGCACTCAGCAATATTCCAGCTACATGGCAACAGTCTGTAAATAATTGAGGGTCTGAACCAGACAATCCAGTGATCAATAGCATGAGCATTGATATGTGGAACTGGGAACAAATAACATGTGTCAACCAAATCAGCCTGCCTGACCACCAAATCCTGTGTGTTGGCACATAGGACAAGAAGCATAGGTTAGTGAAGGCCTATGTTCTCACCCACATCATCACGAGTCGGCACTATCAAGAGGTGGTGGTGTAGCCTAGTTGTGAAAGCGTTTCACATCACATCAAAGAACCGGGTTCACTTCCCAAATGTGTGAAACCCATTTCAATAGTCGCCCCGTGAAGTTACTGAAATATTGCTACTGGCCCCTACAGACCTACCTAAAAAAGCTTTCTTTCTGTGCAAAAAAACCGCAGCATAAACATAATACCTAGCTACTGAAAAAGAAAGACTATGAAACTGGAACATTTTTACATCACGGAACTTTGACCTCTACTGCACATGTGCATTAAGATTCTGCACTTCCGTGACTCTCCTTGCC
Organism: Haliotis asinina; assembly: GCF_037392515.1. Taxonomy (NCBI): domain Eukaryota; kingdom Metazoa; phylum Mollusca; class Gastropoda; order Lepetellida; family Haliotidae; genus Haliotis; species Haliotis asinina. Next base: position 58,172,046 of record NC_090283.1, on the reverse strand, counting down.
TATAAAAAGTATTGAATATGTTGAAATAATTACTGTCAATTATTTCATATGCATGGACAGTATTCTACACTGGTGTGCACACAATTGTGATGATGACAACTGCCAAACAACACAACAGAAACACTTTTAAAAGGAAATGTTACTTTTGTTCAAACTGAAAAGTGGCAACATGGTCGAAACTACCTTTTCCATGTTCGCATGCACAAAATCAAAGTTGCAGGCTTTTGGGGGTTTCCTAATCCAGTTTTAGCGATTCAAAGTTGCCATTTTCACCATTTTCAGTAGCAAAGTTTAATGTTTATGTTGCTATTTCCATGATAAATGTGGGCTTTTCTGTGTTTTTTTCTACAGTGTGAAATTGTCTTTGGTAGGCCTACCCTTCAGCACCACATGAACATTATCATCATTATTATCATTATCATTGATAATGTAAACTGCTACATGTAACTTCTATTCATATCTAGGATATTCTTGTTAATTGTATCTTCATTCATAGGTCTGCCCTAATCTGTTGTATTAGAAACAAAATTACATATAAAATACAAAGCCATAACATCATTCAAAAGTAGTTTCAAGGAAAATCTAATCATTTATTGTGGCTTAGGAATTGTACTTGAGGACTATTAGACAGTATCACTACAGCTTTGTCTACATCTTCTAAATAGTAAATTACTGCGTCAAGCCAAAACACATCAAACCATAAGAGGACAGAGAATCACAATGTGGTGAATTCAGGTGAGACAAGGAGAAGCAGTGTGAAGTCAGGTAAAAAAGTACTGGTCAAATTATAAACATTACAACACTTATGCAGAGTGGCTCTCTCTCTCTCTCTTTTTTTTTCTCTCTTTCTCTTTCTCTCTCCCTCTCTCTGCCTCTGTCTGTCTCTGTGTGTGTGTAACCCCGTCACTCTAGAAAATAGTGACTCCTCCAAATCTCCAAATGAATCCTCCTTCACTTCCCTTAAATTTCAGCACCAGACAAGGAAACAAAAAGTTTTCCTCTAGACCACAAATGTGAAAAAGTCACAAGGCTGTAATGATTTGGTATGATTAACTGAGGATCGAATCGACACCTTAGTTTCAATTATTGATAACCAGTATCACTGTTTTGATTTGAATACTTTTTATTTCCACCCAGCCTTAACGAAAGTTTGACTCCAACTCTGGCTATTTCATGTGCTGAAATAAGGTAAAATGTGACTGGTTTATGGCAAGCTAATTATCAAATAAAAATATTTGTTAGCAGACATCGCCAAGTTGACCATGGATTTCACACTAATCCTGTCAACTCTGAGAGTTAAATGAAATCTGCTTGTATGAAAGGCCGAATCAAAAATGATCAGAATCAAGGGTCCACTTCAAAAATCGAATCAAGTCGAGGTCTCTGTGAATCTTGCAGCCCTTGTCACAAGGTCTGTTTGATGTAGCTAAACACCATACAATCACTGAAGAAAAATCAAGTGTCCTGCTGCCAATCCAATTCTTCACAAAGCAGCTCCTCCAGATAAAAGATGTCACAAATCAATCCTGAATTCCCCCTACTAGGTAGCCTAGTGGTTAAAGTGTTCACTCATCATGTCGAAGACTAAGGTTTGATTCCCCACATGGGTACAACGTGTGAACACCATTTCTGGTGTGCCCTGCAGTGATATTGCTGGAATATTGCCAAGAGCAGCGTGAAACCATACTGACTCACTCACTCACTAAGTTGATGACACACAATGCGGACAAAATTTCTTGTGGTATGCCAATCCGGATTCATAGACATACACCTTCCCACAAACACAAGAAAATGTCACCCTGTCATGGATGGATTTGACATGGTTACGCCTTGAACCTACACTCGCGAACACTTTGTCACACTGTGGGCAGGGATACTTGCCCATAGGCGGAGCTGTGGTACAGTGATCTGAGTCTCGGTATTTGGGTCTACTGGATCCAAGCTGAGATGCATGAATCTTTCTTCTGTGTCCTTGACCTATGCCATAGTAGTGTTTGTCAAAAGTGTCTGAAAATAACAAAAATACACTCGTCCATTTGGAATCTTTTATTATTTTTTTCAAAATAATATTACTTACATCATCACAATTTGCATGGTATTTACACTGCACCAAGAGTCAATGGAAACAGACTGGTAAATAAGGCATACAATGGACAAATATCACAATCTTTGTTTGAAAAATATTTCACAATCAGTCCATGGTAATCAATTGGTTTAAGGACTAAGCTACACCACATCCGTGTTCAATCTTTCAAATATTAGCTATACAATCTGTTGTTTAATGTCTGACGCTGCCACCAGGATATGTCAAGTTTGTGTGAGTAGTCTCCCTTTTTGGAATGGCAGTTTCAGGGCAGATGACAACTGCAGCATAATTATGCAATGGGCAGATACAACTTTTTGAGAAAGGGGGTGCACAGTTCATTTTCGGCCATTTTCATGCTAGTACAATGATCGTTTAATAAACTTTCAGAACAAAATGGGGTGCACACTCATCCTACATGTATCGTTTAATATGCACAGTACATGATTCAGGCCGAGATATTCTTAGCATTATGGCATATGACTAGTCAATAGTTGGTCAGCTGTACTCAATTATCAAGCAACTCCTCCCAAAAGTCCATACCTGACATACTGACAAAGTAAACGTCAAGTCTACATTTGTCAGATGGCAAACATTATGAAGATTAAGCTGTCCTTGTGGCGCAATACGTAATTATAACACCTGTAAATCGGGTAACAGAAATCAGGTACATTGAATGTCACATCTGCATCAAGCTGTATTTTTAACAATTAATACTTGAAACAAAAAGACCATATTGAAAATTAATTGCAGACGACAATCTGTGTGTGGCAATCACTTGATAGTAACTGAATATTTTTTATATTCTGTTCAAAAATTTCAAACGACGCCCAGCAAATATTATGTGAATACAGTACATGCAACTCCTAGTGCCCCTTTCACGAAGGAAACTTTACTAAGGTTAACTTCAACTCCCATTCTTTAACAGTGCACTAAGGTTATATTAGTGATTCCACCTCTTTAAACAGCACTATAATTAGTAATTCCCCGCCCAAAACAACTTCACAAGAGAACACTTACAGATATGTATCATGTAGCATCGTCACACATAACTATAAGGCGGCTACTTTACTGTCACCCACAGAAGCAAGAAAGACTCTAGGATGATTACTATTATGCACATCATGCAGCCATGTTTATTAAAACGGATGAGGCGGTGGGGTAGCCTTGTGGTAAAACCTTTGCTCACCACGTGAACCTGTTTCTGGTGTCCACACCATGATGTTACTGGAATATTCTGAAAACTGGTGTAAAACTCCCTCACTCATTAAATCTGATGATAGCCTTGATTAACGCCTTGTTTCTTGATATGTAAAACAACTCCTGATAAATTAAAAAGAACCCCTGATAGAGGGTAGATTCAGAAATTCAGGCTTGCATCATTCAAGGCACTACACAAAAAGCAAGTCACAACAGGAAATATCGCGTCCCATGGACTCAAACTATTAACTGTCTCGTTTTTGCAACGAATCTCAGATTTTGAAAGTCTCATGGCCATTCTACTCAATCTTACATATTTCCGTAAAAGTGTTTTCTAAATATTGCAAAATATTGTTGTTTCCACCTCAAATAACCACCGTTTCCGACTGACACAGATAAACTTGCCTTCAGTAGCGTCCATAATACATTTAAAAAGATTCTGTTGGACCCTGAGGTCGACCAGGACCTGCTATCATTGGATGCTGAATTTTAATGGTTCCCACTCTTGGGCACGTTTTGGATTGACAGCTATGAGGACAGAGAGATAGACAAATGGAGGACTTGCTTTCTAGGTAGGGAGAGTTACCTCCCTTACTGTCACCTTTTCCTTGTGTTCATCTTCAAATGGTCTGTAAAATGTTCAGGAAAATGAAATCCTGGTAATATGTGATCACAGAACATGGCAACAGTTTAATGTGTACTCTATACTCATCAAACTGCTAGCTTCAGAAATTGTGCGACAATTACAAGCACAATACCAACAGGTCGTGGCTTTTCATCAATCATCTAAGCATTGACACACATGGCGCATGACTTTCTGTGGTGAATTAACCCTTGTTGGTACGCGTACTTCTTTCCACACACGCACGTGAACTGAATCTTATCGTGCACACTCTGGACATGATTGTGTCTTGCTCCAGCACTGGCGAAACTTCTTCCACATTTTAAGCAAGGAAACCCTTTAAATGCTCGCTGACGACCTGACGAATTGGAATAAGTTGTAAGGTGATTATTTTCACCAGTATCAAACGCACTATTTTGACCGTAACCAAATGTGACCATATTTCCCTGGTGTAAACCAATGCCTGACGGGTCAAACCTGACAGAGCTCCCATAGTCGCAACCTGAAAGCAACAAAAATGTCAAGTTTGAAACATTTTCTGCTCTCCATCAGACTTGACCCATGCAGCTAAAATGCTTCATTCTGACATCTAAATTAGTGAAGAGACGGAAATAAAAGACAAAACTGAAATAAAAATCTCAACATTTGTGAGTAGCAAAGAAGAACCTCGGCATGAAAAGATGTCTGGTAGAAAAACTCTACCAAGACTGAAGTGAAAATATAAACACCTTGCACCAAGAAAACAATCCTTTAGCAGATTCTAGTGATTGACTCTGACCAATGTTTGTCAGTAAGTATCACCAACTCAGATACACGAATAAACTGGTCCTCTTGAAGCTGTAACAGCCAATCAGCCCATTCTGCACACAAAATGTAGTGTTACGACAAGTCCAGGGTCAGACATGTGATTACATGTACTGTGATCACACCATGCAACATTGCCTGTGCTGATAATAATTTATCTAAAAGAAAACAGTTACAATATGTTGTAGGAAACTAGCATATAATATGCTACAGTCCATCAGCACTGATTTCAGTTTCACGTGGACACACTTTACTATATGTTGTTGGAAAACAGCATATATACTTCAGTCCACCATCAGCACTGATTTCAGTTTCACATAACAGAAGTATACCCTCCACGTAATTCCTGAACCAATTTCATCCTTGAGACAATACGGAAGTGTTTGTGTCAAACAATGAGCTAATTGCCTTGCAATATTACCTCTGTACATAACACAGCTATTGACATTGATCATAGAGAATGACAAGCATTAATTAAATATTGATTGACTATAAATATTGGAGATGTAACCTTGGCAAATGCCAAAAATTGTGACAGAAATTACTATATTTCACATCACTTTGTTTACACATGGACTGCTCACAAAACAGCACTTAAGAAGCATACCATGATAAACGTTGTAAATTTGTTTGATATGTGAGAAAACCATTCCTTGTTTCTGTCATAATAATGTCGATAATGCATTTTTCATATAGATAATATTTTCTCAACAATATTACTGATTACTGATCATTTCAGTGAGGCTTAGTATATAATACAATACACATCAAATCTCAAACCAATATGTCGGTACATTACAACACGTCATCAGCGCCACATGGACTTGTTTGAAGGCAATAAAAATCCATTCAAAATAGGACGATTAAAAAAAAATTACAAAAAAAACCTACAAAACACAACATACATTATGCTTATTCAGAATGATTCTGTCCACCATGTGAAGATATGAATATGGATAAAAACGTGTTCACATCATCAAAATGGTGGATCAGCTAAAACTAATGTAGTTCTATGGGACATTTTGTCCTGATAATCGTTCAATCATTCACCATAGTTTCCATTTCACAAAATTAATTCTTCCATAATTGTTTGAAGCAGATTATGACAAAGGTCACTGATTCAGCAAGGAGTCTTTCCCATTAAATCAGCCATGTGTTCAGTATTCACTAGTATGGACTAATGAAATATATCAGTATCTTGTCTCAACACAGTCTCTGACAGTCGCCTGTGGTCATCAGACAAGCATCTCAATCCTCTCCATGGATTCCACATCATCACATATTACTGAAACAGTATCTTGCATAAGACAATAGCTGGAATTCCATGCCAGTCTTGGTCACTCACCCAATATTTGTCATAAAAGACTATAATGTATCAGATATACTTTTGGAACTGAGGGCAGAATTTTAACCCCCCTGAAAAGATCATTCACTGGTTCTACATGAAAACCACTCACAGGTCTGACCCAGTTAAACTTCACCTTGCCACAATCCCAACCAGTCCGACCCCATACCAACCACTGGCCTGATCCCAAGTCTCATCCCTGGGTTCGACCCCACACCAGTTACTAGTCTGATCCAAACTCCATTCAGTGGTCTGACCCCAACCAACCACTGGTCTGACCCTTACACCAATCCCTTGTCCAACCCACACTCCAATCACTGGTCCGACTTCTGTGCATTTGCCTGGAGAAGCAGACGGCAGACTTTGCTATGTCTAAGCAGCCCTGGCTGGTATTTGTACACTTTGCCGCACTTGCATGCAAACGTCTTGTGTCTATGTACAGACTCAATGTGATACATCCTGGCACTGTACGCCGTGAACTGCTTCTCACACTCGGGGCACTGAAAGGTACTTTTGTCTGGGTAGGAGCTACGATTTGAGAAAAACACCGAAACATCTGGCAGAATTTGGAGCACGTTTTCCCTAGGCATATGAGTGAAAGGTTCTGTTTTAGGAGTCCTCCAGTTACTATCAGGCACAGTTACAGAAGTGGCAGCATTGTTTCCACCCAAACAACTCGCACCTGAAAGTAACAAAAAGGCTGTGCTAGTTTATTTGCGACGTCTGATACTTATTTAGTTTTAAATGATCACATAAAAATGCATGTTAGGAATTTATTGAAACATCTATTTGAACTGAATTGACAATCAAGGGATATTAACAACAATCAGTGTTGTAGAACTTCCTGCTGCAAGAAAAAATGGCAATGAAGCGATAGATGGTCACTCCTGTGGTGAACACTGTGAAAATTAATGAGTTAGATTGTCAGCTTGAAACAATGCAAATCTCAGGTGCTTACAGTAAGTGAGTGAGTGTGTAGTGTTTTACACCATATTTAGCAACATTCCCGCAATATCATGGCAGAGGATACAAGACATGCACACAAAACATCCGGGGAAATCGAACTGGGGTTTTCATCCTGATGAGTGAGTGGTTTAACCACAAGGCTACCCCAACGCATACCAAAACATTGAGGCAGTTACCCATACTTTCTTCCAGTTTGTCACAAGGTATGCAATACAAAGCTTGTGAGGAAAACCTGGAAGAAAATAAAGGACATGTGTCCTTTCATGTGATCCTTTAAATATTTCCCTCCGTATGTTACGATAATAAATTCTGGTGCATTTTCCGCATGGAATTGTAAGTTTTATTAACGATGAGAGAACAATGCATTATGATTTTACATGAATCATGGTAAAAACTTTCTTTCTTTCATTTTGAAACGGCATATTTTTTCTTTTCTCAACATGAGCGCAAAATTTAGATGTATCAACATCTTCATGAGTCAGTGCACAATTAAGTCTTGTTAAACACTGAAAAACCGTTTGACGGAGATAGGATCATTATCTGCAAGCATATTGGACTTGAACCCACGTGACTGTGACGATGAGATTCTGAGCACTGCTGAACATAACTTTGTCGGATGAAATGTCTGATGCCACTTTACACGTTTAACTGGACCATTTCACATCTTTGGTGCAGATAGACCAAAGATCTTCATTTGTGAATTTCTCTGACTTGAATCCAGGTGATCCACATGTGACTATGACCCACTGTACCATGAAACCTGTGAGCACCCTTTTACACATTTGAACGGAATATTTCACAGCACTTCTGGTGAGCCAGCAACCCTGTCCTGTACTTATAGACTTTACTACAGACACAAGAAAAAGTTTGTTTCCTGTGGACGACCTGCATATGGTTAAATCGTGAACCTCGCGACGAAAACATTTTCCCACATTCCAGGCAAGAAATGTTTGCGATCCTATTTGTCCCAAGGTGAGAGGGAGAATCCCCATCATGCATTCCAGGGGACTGGTTATAGTCATAACCAAGCCCATCCCAGCCACCCATGCTTACATGATGGATCGCAATCTGGCCTCCATCTGAAAGAAGGAAAAGTAGTATCTAGTTGCAACTGAATCGTATGTTCTGATACTTTGTGGGCTTAAAATACTTGACTGAGTGAGCGAGTTTAGTTTTACTGTGCAATCAGCAATATTGCAGCTATATGTCTGTAAATAATCAATCTGAATAGATAATCCAGCCAGTGATCAACAGCATGAGCATCGATCTACACAACTGGGAACACATGGCATATGTCAACCAAGTCATCAAGCTTGACCCTCTTATCCCGTTAGTTGCCGTGAACGACAAACATGGCTTAAAGACCAATTCTATCCTGGAACTTGAGTGAACATATGAATAGTAGTGGTTTGTTGCCCTTGGCACTATTCCACTATGGACTTTATATGTTGTACCGCTATGGGGAATCAAACCTGTGTCAAACAAATGCTTTAATCACTAGAATACCACAAGATCCTTCACATAACACAAATCTGTATGTAGGCATGAACCTTGTATCAACTTCTGTCAGTTCAGTATGGGGTCTTCCACACAACTAATTGTGTGCAGAAGTGTGCACGTCTCCCGAGAAAATATGTTACTTTCCACGTGTAAGTATGTGTCAGCAACTTCAACAAGGGAGATAATTAATTCATGAGGATGACTCAGAGTGGTTTCATTTGGGGCACTTTTATGATCTTCATTGATAGAAATCTTCTTTAATTATATGCAGTCACATGACTCTGAAACTATTTTATCATTTTTTTTACATATAGGCATAGCAACAGCTCTGTCTCATGATACAATGTACATGCAGGACAGATGCAACACTATATAAGTCATACCAATGGCTAAAGAAAACATGCAAGTTGAAGATGGTTTACTGCTAAATATAAACTTATCTTTGAAAACATAGTCCTTGTGATTTTTTCTCCTCTCCATTGATCCCTACTCTTGTATAAATTAAGGAAGGAACAGTATTTCTGAATATTTGTTGAAAGCAATAAGATACACAGTCTGGAAAAGAAGATCATCAAGACGCATGTTCCTAGTTTCACAAAGCTGACCAACTCATGAGGCAACCCAAGAAATACAACATCTAAACGGTGTACATCCTGATCACTCCAATGTAAGTGATTGTAAGTCATTAGTATTTTCTTTATTAATATCGGATATTTATATAGCGCACATATCCACATACTGTTGCATGTTCAAGGCGCTGGTATTTTTCCAAACACAACTGGACATCTTCTTATCAATCCCAACTCACTAGAGACCAGTTAACTCTAGCTGCCACCAAGGCTTTCCAATCCTTGCGAGGTACCCAGTTCACAGCTGGGTGGACTGGGACACAGTACTTTGTCCAAGTGCACATTGCTTTAGCTACAACTGGCTGTTTGCACATGTTTATGTTGCCATGATCTGGTCATACACCAATAGATTCATGGGTTCTGTGAAGTGCACAGGGTTGTATACTGTACACTTTGGATTGTGACAACAGTGAATGAGTCTGTACATGAAGTTGACTCCAAGGATTTACACCCCGTCACAAATTGGCTTGCTTGATTATAGCCCGATGCTTTAGCCAGTTCACCCACCACGCACTAAATTCCATTTTGCAACCCAACGCATACACCTCGGTGGTGTACATCCGGGTCACTGGCCTAGAGATGCATGGAGGATGCAAGTCTTCTGATGGTAAACTAGAGCGTTCTGATACTTGTAGGACTTCCCACACTCGCACGCAAATGTCACTTTCTCATGTATGGCCTGGACATGGTATATCAACCCCCACTTTCTGTTAAACACTTTTTCACACTGTTGGCATGGAAACACTTCTTTCTGTTTAGGGGCTGCTGGCTGGTTTGTGTGATAACTTTTAGTGAACATATTTCTGCTTTTGTTGGAGGTTTGAGAAAAATATGGCTGCCTGTAGCTGCCACTTTCAGAAAAGTCTGTCATTGAATGAGTTAATGTCTCGCCTGCTCCATAGCCATAACCTGAAAGTAACAAAAAGGCCAGACTGCAGAGTTCTTTTAAGTTATAGTGTTAATTTCATGATGTAAAAGGAGCTTTAGTTCCAATTTCAGTGTATGAACACTGGACACTTGGTCTCTACTGAGTGCAAGTACATCAAATAACAAAGAGAACAAAGAGTGACAACTATTTTTATGGATTAACTTCTTTAATCTGTATACGTGACATTTCTACACAGATTCAAATGTCATCCAGCAAGTGATAATGAACAAGTAATTTACATCAAATAACAAACCTCATTTCAAAATCATACAATTTTATTGGGGACTGGACTAGTGAGTGAGTTTAGTTTTACGCTGCTTTATATTATAAGCAATATTCCAGCAATATCAAGGCAGGGGACACCAGAAAGTGGACTTCACACATTGTACCCATTTGCAGAATCAAACCCGGGTCTTCAGCGTGACAAGCTAATGCATTAACAACTAAGCTACCCTAACGCCCAGGACTGGACTAACAATGCACAACCACTTACTAGTAACCCTCGCATTGCATTTCTCAAGTCTGAAACATTTATTTATTATGTAAATTTGTGAGGATTAAACAGATGTTTCACCTCCCAGCATACATAAAAAAGCATATTTGCACATTTAGAACGAATTGATCTTATCAGTTATTCACATTCGCTTCAGAGATCTGACCTTGCAGGACATAATGGAGAACGTCTCAATCCCAACCGAAAATTTCAACAGCATCATGTCAGGAATTAATTACTTCATGGCATATCAGATTCTGAAAAACCATGATTAAGCTGATGTCATTGTATTACAAATACCATCAAGACTTTCAAGTAACTCAGGTTGGTTTCTGTCTAAAAGACAAATGATTCAAACAATTTCTCAGATGTAACATTTACAACCTGTTTATGTAAGTATGACATGAATGTAGAAATACAGTATACTGATGGGAAATTGACCGCAAAATCCAAAGAGACTGAAATAAGGAATTCAAGCTTGTCCTAATATGTTTAACATACCCAGGTTTGGAAAAAGAACAAAAGGTAGCTGCTGACACATTTACCAGCACCTGTCTATGTTTAACAACAAGTAAACATTCCAGGGATGTAATGAATACATGTTTGTTAAATTGAAGTTTGATGCTGTGTTTGGCAATATTCCAGCTATATGGCAGCAGTCCGTAAATTATCAAGTCTGGACCGGACAAGAACATTTTATGTTGTTTGTTATCAATCTCAACTCCCTGAGGCGTATAGGTGCACTGAATTTACTGTGGCGCTCTCATCCTATCAAGATACATAATTCACAGCTGGGTGGACTGGGATATACAGTCACAGTTGTCCAAGTTTACTGTACATTGCTGTACCCGCAATCAGATTTTGTATGTAATTATGTAGCCACCATTAACGGATTGGTCGGTTTTTTGAAAGTGCACAGGGCTATGTAGTGCACATTAGAGCTTGTGACAACATGGAAAGAGTCCAAGGTTTTTATGCCCAGTCACAGGTAGGCTCGATCCTGACGCCTCAATCTCTCTGGATCACTAGCCTTGCACTTCAGCAAGTTCTCCGTCCACTCACTGAATAATGCAGCACTCAGCAATATTTCAGCTGTATGCCATGGTCTGTAAATATTCAAGACAATTCTGTGGTCAACAGCGTGACAATTATGCAGTCAATAGCATGAAGAACTATCCAGGCTGAGGGATATATTCCAGTAAATATCACCAACATCCGATTGTGTTTCAGAAACACATGCTTGATTTCGGTGAATCAAATAATTTAGATCAAGATTATGAAAAAGGTTTTGTAGGTGTAATTAGTCGTAAGGTCAGAAAAACAACCAAAATATTCATACAGGTTTATTATTTGGAAATAATAAATTATGCCACAAACAATATCACCGCATAATTTTTTACAGCTCACAACTTGGACAAATACAACATTAATGTCAGATCAATCTATTTCTTTCAAACTCCACTGACTGAATCATCACAAAATATGTTTGCGCCATCACTTCCTTGATTCTAAGTATATGCCACAGAACTTTTGATGACGATGTAGGGTTGTCTCATACTTGTATGACTTGCCGCACACACAATACAGAGTCACATTGTCGTGGATGGCCTTCATGTGATAGATCAAACCCCATTTCCTCTGAAAAACTTTCTCACACTGCGGACAAGGAAAGTTATCTCCCTTTTTTTTGCTGTCAGCTTGTGACCCCTGTGATCGCCACGTTGCCTCAAATCCCCCTGAATAGTGATTACTGTTCCCATGACCTCCCATATCAAGATAATCTGAAAGCAACAAAAAATCTAGTTTGGAATTGTGTCAAACAGGAATTATATGTACCGACCTTTTATGAATTTATTTCCTTCCGCCTATGTGCACAAATGACAATTGTGAGACAATGTACAGTGAGTGCAGTGTTACATCACAATATTTCAGAAATATCTCGGCTCAGGTCGCCAAACATTGTCTAAACAGAGCCCACCCTGGGGAATCACCAATGAGCTACCCCATCTCCATCTCCATCTCCATGCTTTAAAGATTTAATATACTTACATGGATGTTGCAGTTTTACCTGATGCATGGGTTAAAATCCTTTTTTATTTGTGAACTGAATTGTGAAGGTTCTGGGCTTCCATTCACCATAATTCTTGAGTGTAACAAGCGATGATTCATTATTGATAAAAATTTAGGGTATTTTGAGCTTCTTGAAGTTTTCTCCCAATTTGCTGAAAAATGGTGATTCGTTAATCTTTCAATCATTTGCATCAGGGTTATGATAATACATTAGGATTTTGTGCTGATATTAATCGTTAAGTTCACTCATAAACATTTCAACTATATTACAAGGCCATGAATAATTGAGAGTCAGACATCCATGCAATTCAGAAACGTAACAATCATCCAGAAAGACTACCAGCTATCGAGTTATTCACCTCTTGTGCTGAGCAAGACAGCAGCACGACATAGCACAGCACAGCACTGTGAGGATCCCAGTGTGCACACCTATCCATTCATGCCTTGAAATTCACTAATTTGACAAGAGTACTTGAGCATCTTCTGATACTACATCTGATTAGAATGAGTCTAACACAACCTATCATGAAACAGGTTGATCGTACAACTAGTTGTTTTCATTGAATCAAACTACACGCTGTCTTGATTTCCATTTGATATTCAGAATCACTACAATGAAGTATATGTGAATTCTATGAAAAGGAATAATTTTACTTGAATTAGGGTGTCATTTAGACGGACTTGTGTTTTCTGCAGCTTTTAGCAATACTCCAGAAACAGCACAGAAACAGACACCAGAAATGGACTTCACACACTGCACCCATGTGGGAACTGAACACCGTTGTGCAGGAAGATGAGTGAATGCTCTAACTACCAGGCTACCCCAGGATTCCAATGGGCTGTCGTATGTATGTTTTGGCAGTAGAGTTATCACTGATATGATAACATTCTCAACATTGTCAACACATGTCAGACTTTATTTCGTTCTTGTTACACTGAATGTAACAAATAATACATCAGCTGATGACTTATTACAGCATTCGTTACCCAATATTCATGATACACTTGCTAGAGCGATTGAACGAATAATCAATCTCGCTTGCGTTAGCGATTATTGATCAGCTCAGGACACTAATCAATAACTAAAATTGAAACATTATATTAGATTAGACTTGAGAATGTTTGTTCAATGAAGACATAAACGCTCCAGTGGAAAATCTACGGTCAACAACGTACTTGTGGTCATGTCTGACAAGAAGTACCCTCAACTGTCTTGATCGTGTAAGAAACACTGCCTGTCTCAACACAAAGTATTCTTGACTGTTTTATAGTAGCATAAAAGAGTACCTGTCTCAACAGGAAGTACACTCCACTGTCTTGATCTTGGTATTAGTGGGTGAGTTTGGTTTTACGCCGCTTTTAGCAATATTCCAGCGATATCACTCCGGGGGACACCAGAAAATGGGCCTCACACGATCTTGGCATTAAACACTACCTGTCTAAACACACAGTATCCTTGATTGTCTTGACAGTAGCATAAAACAGTACCTATCTTAACAGAAAGTACCTTCAGCTGTCTTGATCGTGATATTAAACACTACATGTCTCAACACACGGTATCCTTGATTGTCTCAACAGTAGTATACAACAGTACCTGTCTCAACAGGAAGTACCCTTTACCATCTTGAATGCGGTATTAAATGGTACCTGTCTCCACAGGGAGTATCCTAGATGTTTCAATTGTGGTATGTACCCGTTTCATTTGCACAATGCTATGATTCTGTGCAGATATTGAACTTTGTGGAGTAGTCGTGGATTTACACTTACAATCGATTACTAAGCTCTGATTGAGGATCTACATGTTGTGGGATTTGTAATGCCAGTCCAGTCCATCACGAACAACATAGCTCAGGTATGCCTTTATATGAATCCTTCAAAAAGTCTGTCACGTTGTACTATTCCCTTGTACAGTTGTACACGTTTTCTTATGATACAGCAAACTTCGTCTGTGGTGGTACGACTTTCCACAGGCACAATTAAACTGAACCTTCTCGTGTATAGCTTGGATATGGTACATGAGTCCATTTTTTTTGGCAAATACCTTTCCACACAATGGACAGGCACACTGTCTCTTGCCATTGTTGGAACTTGTCAAATTAATTCCATAAAAACTAGCGCCACTGACAAGAGGGAACCCTGCCCCTTGCATTCGGACCGGATGGAACTCACTATCTGTCACAGAGAAGCTCAAGTCATCTAAGCCTGCAAGAAACAAAAAGCTTGAGTCACCTGCTTTTCTCCGGGAATTCAACATCATTCACAAGTGCCACCACCAATATGTAGCAATCTGTGATATTTATCTTCATCAGCAATTAAGAAAATCATCATAAAAAAAGCATGAAATTATTGATATACAGACGCGAATGATTCTTTTTCTTGTTTTTGCGGTTGTTAGACTAGCTACCAGTCAACTATCCTTCATGATATACATTACTATGTAGTCGATCACATGAGCCTTTATGAATGATCTCTGTGGAACATCATGAATGACAGCTATGATGTTGACGAAAACTGAAACTCATCATAAATAGAAATAAACTGAAAACTGAGACATCTTCAACATTTCTGTACGATCTAGGTAAAAATTGGTCTCTAACAACAAATGATGGTTGTAGAAGGCGACTAAGTGGGTTAGACTCACTGACTTGGCTGACATGTCATCATACCCTCACCGAGTAGGGTGATCCTCATGCTGTTGAGCATTTGATTGTCTGGTCCAGAGTTGATCTACAGACCGCTGAAATGTAGCTGGAATATTGCTGAGTGCAGTGTCAATCAACAAACAAACAAGCCGAACTTGAAATGAGCTTTTCTAATCCTTTATCTATTAAAGCTGGATATGTACCCCAGAGCATATATCTTTAACAGTTTCAAAATGACTATCTCAGCATTAAAGTTCAACAAATTTGTCTTCAGCGAGAACCATGTGGTTCACGGAAAAGAAAACACTGACTCAGTCAAGATCAAGTTCACTGATGAAATCTTGAAGAAGTTGGATGAACATTTTCCTTTCAGTGATAGCAACATCATGCATGCCTTTAGCATTCTAAGGCCAATAAGTTTTTTAAGCAAGAGTGGCCTGCAGACCTGCGAAGAGAACGAGCTTGATGTTTTGAGTGAGCACTTTGGTCAACTGAAGACTTCACCAGTCAGCAACAGACAACCCAGAAGCAACTTGACAGGAATTTAGTGTCCTCAAACACCTTGTTGTCCACTCTGGTTATCTTCGAAATGAGATGGCTGTTCTCTGGGGACTGATCACCAACACCACAAGATGTCATTTCCAAACTTAATCACTTTAACAGCTACTGCTTTAACTGTTCCCATTCACACTTCTGATTGTGAAAGGGGGGTTTAGCTCTCAAAACTGTTCCTCAGAACAGATTCCGTGCAGAAAGACTTGCTGACTGTGAAACTGGAAGGACCAAACCTTTTTAAGTTCAATTTCACTGGCGCCTTAACACAATGGCAATCTCCAAAGCAAAGAAAACTGTAAGAGTCACATTTTTTAATGATATTCACATTTTGATGTACAATTACTCACAACGTTAGCTGTTCGAATTTTATGTCTCAGGATGAGTCAAGTAAGTACTTAGAGAGACCTATCACATATTCCTTAATTGTTGTGTGTTTTTTCATATTCCAAGTTGCAAGTTTATGAGACAGTTTGCTGGAAGACTGACAAATGTGACTGTGGTATTAATTGTTTAAATTTTATAAAATAAAATGCTGAGTCTTTTCACTGTCAAGTTAATATGAAGAGACCTATCATACATTCTGTAACCGTTGTATTTTTTCAAATTCCAATTGGCCAATTTATGAGACAGTTTGCTGAAAGATTGCCAAATATGACTGTATTAGTTGTTTGAATTTGATATCCATCATGAGTTGTTTCACTACAAAGTAAATATAGATCAATTCTTCAAGTTGACACATTACCACACATTTCTCATGCCATGACAGTGCTCTTTTATTATAAGTTGCCAACCAAGGCAGTTTGCAGACAGTATGCTTTAGACTGTTCTCATTTTCAATATTAAAGTGCTTATTAAATTTAACATGTGTTAACAGATAATTTCATGTTTTATTTCAATTTCATGACTTAAATAAGACAGACAAAACCAATCATGTGAAAAATGTTGTCAATGAAGACCAGTGCTCCTTGAGGTTTATTATGAGAAGACATGATCGACTGCTAGGTCATTTAGTCCTTACGACCAATCTCCGAGTATTTCAACTAATCGGACCACCACTACAAAATACAAGCAGGATATAATTAAATTATACACTTATCTGACATCAGTGTTGTCTATGGTTACTGTCGTGATCAATTCACTCTGCCAACAGTCTCAAAACAAGGCAATGAATAGTGTTTGTTACTGGTCATCCAACATATCAAATAATAATTTCACTGCTGACTTTCCTTATATTCATTATCCAATATTCAATTCATTATGCTATATTCGTCATCTACGTCACATTAACCTCATCATGTATTTTTCACAAACCATGTGGATATTTTAGTGACCACATTTCCATTACTTTACTCAAGATGCAAAATTCAAGAACAACAGAAATATTCTTCACCTCTACCAAAACAGAATTCAAACCCAGGACTCCTTGAGGAATCAACACTTTAAGTACTGTCCTAACAACTAACACTTACACAGAGTGACTGTTAGAGGTGATTTAGCTTGAACAATACACAAAGTTCAGACATGAAGTAAAAGCTTCATGTCATTGGCAGTAACTGTTTCACACAGTCCTAACAATGGCTACACATCTTCATGCTTAAGATAATCTGTATCCTTTGAAGGATCAGTTGTCATCTATGTAATTGTAATCGATAGACCTTCTCTCTAGTCCTGCCTGAATTTTACTTCTCTCTGACTAGTGGACAAACTTGAACCCTGGTCTTCACAAGTGAAGTGATCAATCAGTAAACTTCAGTGATCTTCAGTAAACAACAACTGTAAAATGTTTGTTTCCATCTTCACGCCACTTCAACAATTGTGCATCTCCAGCACCGTGTAAAGAAAATAGTTTCAGCAGAACCAAAACAAACACAGTGTAAAACCTGTTTCCTATTTCCATCATTGGACATGTCAAATTCTTTGGATTCTGAATTTACAAAAATATCAGAAACGTCATCATCCAAGTTCAAAATGGATACCAAGTCTAACTAAGTTGCCCCATCATAGCAAAATGGTGCATGACCAACAAGTTTGTCATAAACAAACAACAAAGTCCATGCTGCTTGCATTCACAACAAAGTCCAGCTTTACTAACAGCCAGAAGTTCACATCATGGATGCTAGTCAGATAACATAGCTTCTGTTCTCAAATCATACACTGGCATCCTATTACATCTTGTGTTGACTTCAAGCTCCTCTGCATGGTCTACACAATCCTGTGCATCTCTAGCTGATCTTGTCACAGAATACACCAACTAGAATTTTTTTTATCCCAGACTCAGCTCTTGCTAACAGTCCCCAAGACACATTTAGCTTCCCTATTCAAGTAATCATTCCTACATGTAATTCCACATCAATGGAATTCTGTTGAGGTCAACATTTCACTCTTTGCTTCTCTGCCAACTTTCAAATCATGTTTCAAAATCCAACTTTATGCCCACACTTGCTATTGATTCTTCTGATCTCACAATGTATGTTTGGTATACTATCCTCTCATTTTACTTTAATGCCTTCAGCATGCACAAGTTGGTGGATACAGGTGCGTCATAAACATCCATTATCACTTTTATCATAGTACTATTACCCAAAGGGACCTTACATTAATAGAAATCAAGCAACAGCATGTCGAGCAAAGAAAGTATCTATAACCTTGACTTTCATAAAAAATTAGCAAAACATGTATGGCATATATGATCATATACAGTATGACACGAATGTTCCAGCATTTGTAGAAGCATACAGTTCATGTCTAGGTACAAAAAGAAGCAGGTATTTAACAGGTGATGTTCACAGTGAACAGATGTGGCAAACCATCAACTACACAATGGGTTGGTTTATACAGCAAGAACAGTAAATCAATTCTGACAACCTTGAACATTATAGTAAGTTTGGCAGTAGAACCGAAGACATTATCAGTCTGGCAGTACAGCTGGGGGCATTATAATCAGTCTGGCAGTAGAACTGGGGGTATTATAATCAGTCTGGCAGTATAGCTGGGGGCATTACAACCAGTTTGACAGTACAACTAGGGGCATTATAATCAGTCTGGCAGTACAGCTGGGGGCATTACAACCAGTTTGACAGTACAACTAGGGGCATTATAATCAGTCTGGCAGTGGAACTGGGGGCATTACAACCAGTTTGGCAGTAGAACAGTGGGTATTATAATCAGTCTAGCGGTATAATTGGAGGCATTACAACCAGTTTGGCAGTAGAACAGGGGGTGTTATAATCAGTCTAGCGGTATAATTGGAGGCATTACATCCAGTTTGGCAGTAGAACTGGGGGCATTATAATCAGTCTGGCAGTATAATTGGAGCCATTACAACCAGTTTGGCAGTAGAACAGGGGGTATTATAATCAGTCTAGCGGTATAATTGGAGGCATTACAACCAGCTTGGCAGTAGGACAGGGGGTGTTATAATTAGTCTGACAGCAGAACTGGGAACATTATAACATGTAACAGTTTCTCTGTGCTTAAACTTTCCCAATCCACTTGTACCAGTAGTTCGGAGGTCAGTGTACACACCAGTCATATGTGCAGGTAGAAACAACAGACAAGGACATACATCAAATGTCACTGGTGTCAAGTCAGTCACGTTTTTGTTCAGTAAAGACAGATGGGGATGCTTCTTGCACATTTGAAATATTTTCAGTGACAGCCATAAAACTGGGTCAGCACAAATCAGAGACTATGGCGACAGAACACCAAACACCAGAATTGTAAATACAGTCAACATCAAGTCTTAACTGTATCATTATGAGGTCTTGTATCAACACAACGTGCACAATCTGTAAAATACATTTATAGCGTAATAATAACTGACAAAAAATGTTCATGAGCTGTAGGATGTGCGAGCCCAGGCCACAGTTGAGTCAGGAAGCCAGTGTGTGGACTTACCTTGTGATGCCAGGAACCACGCCCCCATCATCGCTGTACTGTGGCACTGGGTGTGTCAACATGGCAAGTGACAAGATGGATTTCAACAAAGACAAAACCACTTCCTTTAAATTCAAAATACTTTTACTTATCACAATGTGTATTAAATCTGATGAAATGACGAGATTGTATGAATCCATCTTGTCACTTGTTCGTTATGTGTTTGGATAATAACAAAGCATTTCAGACATACTCAAACATAATTTAAAATCTTTAGAAACCATTCAACATGTTCTAAATATCATGTATTGAGTCACATGACTGTCCATTTCAAAAACCAAATTTGAGCAGTTTAAAGTCTTCTTTCAAAACACACAAACCAAATATATGGACTGCCATGTCAGTCAGCCGGATGATCTCTTTAACCCAGGTATATCATGTACATTTGTATTTGGAAATTGTTGTACTTGCATGTCAATTCAAAAGTCTTGCAAAATTGGTCTGATCAAACCAAATCTTTCCATACCAGAAATGATACACACCTTTTATAAACAGATCTATGATTCATCAGGTTTGAGCTCAGTGTGCTGGGTACTTATTCCTGGGCTACAAATGAGCGAGTGAATATGGTTTTACATCGCTTTAAGCAAGAATCCAGTAATATCATAACAGGGGACACAAAAAATGTGGGGAACTATACCCTTGTCTTTGGTGTGATGAGTAAACGCTAAAATCACAAGTTACATCCCAACAAGTTACATATTGACTAGGGAGTGAAGGAGCAAATTAATTAAAGTATAAACGAGTGAAGGGGGATGCAATCTTAAATACTACTATTAGAAAAGGGAGCGGGGAGATGCAGATAAATTCAATTTTCAAAAAGACACAGACAAATCTCAAATAGCATCACAGTACAGCTTTTCCTACTGCTGAATGTTAAACTCTGAAATATTAAATCACCGCGACAGCAGCATGTAAACAAGTCTCAGCCAGGCATTGCTGTGACTGTTGTTTTGAACTCAGATCAACACAATCAGGAGAATGGTGACATAATCAATCTATAGTTAGCAAACCACAATCCATCAAGTTGTATCTATGACAACCACAGGTTGCCAGAAAACGTCCAAAACCAAAATACCCATGGCGTTCAAACCCAGGAGGACTGTAAAACTTAATGTTAAAAGATACAAACAAACAAAAAATATAAATAAAAATAAAATAGAGAAGAACAGGATAAGTGAGCCCTTTAACCACTAGGATACCTCACATTCATAATAGACGACATACCTAGATATGTACCACACAGTGAGCTCCAACCTGAATGACTCAATACAGCAGACAGAGACTCAAAACAATCAGGGATGTGCTCGAGAGAACTCCTTTCTACGAAAATATCAGACTGGTGAAAATGAGCTAAAATATTCAGCCTATTCCATTCTGCAAGTACATAGGCAACAAAACTAGCAACAACAACCCCCGTCCCCCCTTCTTTTCAGTCATCCTCAAGTCTCCTGCACAACAATAACTATATCAAGTCAACTTGCCTTCACTTTCCCCCAGCCAAAGAAGCATGCTAAGGCCAGATCAAAATGTAATAAAATGTGCAATTCAAATATCTAAAACAGCATAAAATGTTTTATTTTTTTTTAGCTGGGATAGACTTCCCGGAATGTACTACATGTCTGGACCAAACAAGATTCAAGCTTCAGACTTGACACCTGAAGTCTAAAATGACTGGAAAAGTCTAGATTGTTTCAACTCCACTTGGATTTCAGTCATCTTATTTATTCTGCTGATAATATTTTGCAATAAGATAACTTGATTTATATACTAAATAGCCTACAGATAAAACTAAAAGACATTCTAGGTGGGTACTCCTTTTCAGAATAACCTGGCGCTGATGTGTGTGGCCCATTGAGGCTACAACTGTTCCACATCAATATCAACTCTTTGGCGAGCCCAAACAGTAGCATCAGTGTTGTATGCCAGACAGAGGCTCTACTCAATTAGGACAAAGAGGTTATTGCTAAACTGGCCCTGATTATCAAATGTGAGACTTTGCCAGACGATTTCAATAACTTGAGACTTACTAGATGCAAAACGGATTCAATGACCTGAGCCAATGCTGATAATTTAACACACCCAGAACTGCTACGAAGACATGAAAGAGATTCAGGTAAAGTTCAGCTACACAAGATTATAACATCCCTGATTGATAGAGCTCGATCTACATACAAAATCAAATATAGGAAAATGATTCTGTGACAGTGCTTGAAAAATTTCACTTCTTGTTGAGAAATAAGACTAAAAACTGCCCCCAGTTTGAGTGGCATTCCAGAAGTTGGGGGTGTAGAGATAGCAAATCTCAGAATTCAGTTATCTGAATTTTCACTAAAGACAAGCAAAAGTGACAGGTTCAAGAAATCTTATATGAAGATACTGTTTTTCTCAACCAGTGACACTAAACAAACACTGTACAAAACAAACTGCTGGTCACACCATTTTAAGAACACCAAGATCTAAACCATATATATTTAAAATGCATCTGTATGAATGTAGCTAGTACCTCGGGGATATGTATGAACACCTTCAAAGGTGTAACCTGATATGTTTCAAATATAAAATAGCCAGTACCTCTGGGCAAAGTTATCAGTAAATTTGAGTAATTATCTTGTAGGTACAGGTTAATGTTTAATGTCATTGAGAGGCACTTGAAGTGATGGAGATAAAAGCAAGAATTTGTGGTTGTCATCTTCCCTATTTTTATTAAAATGTCAACTTACAACATATTTTTCTCATCTCTGGAGATAATCCCTGATGACTGAAGTAAAAAGTTCGTAAAAACAGACATGTTACTGAAAATACTGATTTTTACATCCATAAATTCTCTCCTTTAAGAAAACGTTTGTTGTTTTGGTTTTAAACAAGTTTAAACTTAAAGTGTCAGTGACCCTCCTCTACGATGGCAGCCTGTAAATAATCACAACTGGACAAAACAATCCAGTAATTGTGTGACTGTGATTATGGTTTTTATGACACTTATGGCAAGATTCCAACAACATCAAGGTTCAGGACACCAGAAATGGACTTCACACATGATATGATTGTGGGGAATGGAGCCCCCGTCTTCAGTGTGACGAGTGAATGTTTTAACCCTTAGGCCATCCAACCCCTGATCAAGAGATTGATATTATGAGCAACGTGCAATGTTAGTTGACAAGTCAGGGACACTAGATACTCTTGAATGCTGTTACTATGGCGATTGGGGCATCATATGAAGTTTTTTTAACAACGTTCTCACTAGAAAGATGTATTTAGGACATTTAGACCTCTCCTCAGTTAGCATTTATGACTGGTTCGTTTGTTGTTTAACACCGTTCTCAACAGCATTCCAATCCAGTTATCAACAAAGTCAGCAAGCCCGATCACAAGATCCAGTTAGTCTCCTTTCACGACATGCATGGGTTACTGAAAATCAATTCTAACCCAGACCTTCATAAAGCAGACAATAACTGCCAATACTCAGACACTATCAGTATTAACAATGTCAACAGCAATTTAAAGAGTACAGTCATTTCTGCACATTGGGTTCTCATATCAGACTCTAAGACAGGTCCATTATTAACTGCCTCTGGTTTTGGTACAACTGTACTAGCTGAGGAATTTTACAGTGTCACCAAGGGCATTGCAGCACCTTGATGGTTGCCACTAGATACCGTTCATTATGGAATTGCAAACTTAATAGACCCATTTCAAAACATTGCTTTACCACTAAAACAAATTAATGTTCTATTAAATCACCACCCCCTGTCACCATTTTATGACAGATGTGTGAAAAACATTAAATTAAGATTTCATACTTCATTATATTAATATGAAGCTGTTTAGCATGATGGATTTTTGTCAGGAGACCATACATGAAGCTAACACACTGACATAAAACAGTTACATGAAACTTGTCGCTGCAAGTCAACTACTTCACACATAGGGAATGAGCTCAGTAATCACTAACCCAAGGGAGACAACTCTACAGTAATTTACCTTTGATTCTAAGTATTGGCAAAAGTGGAAAAATCGACAGTTTGACCAAACATCAAAAATACTTGATAGTCTTAAGTCCCAAATGTGAAAGCAGATCTGTTTAACTCTTAATTGGTATAAAACAAGCAGCCCTCCATGGCTGGGTATAATGACATGCTTGTCACAAGAGTTGACTGACGTATGACATTGTATCCCCATTGTGTAGACTGACGGTACTGCTATTGATCACTGGATTGTGTGGTCCAGATTTCATTACATACGTACGTACAGACAGCCGGCATATAGCTGGAATATTGCTGGAATATTATCATTATTGAGCAACAATTAACCAATGTTTTCCCACACAATGCTTCGAAAGCATTCCATTTTGGTGTGGCCAGCAATTCTATAAAGAAGAAACCAAACTGGACAGGAGAACATGCCACAGTCTTAGGCTCCGTGGTTTGGAGGACGCCTCTTTCTCAGGTATTTCTCCGGCGCCTCAGTTACTATGCATACACGAGCAGCCATGTCATCATGCATTTCGTGAAACCCGCTATGTAGTACCTGCACATACAGAAGATTTGGTCGGGTGTCAAGATAGTAACAGACTTCGTTCGTATTTTCCATGCAATGATCGCATTGACATAACATAACATTCGTGTATATGTGGCCGCTGATACCATGTTCAAAATTGTGCAACATTATCCAGAACCAAGCCGCCATAGTGCCTTCCTATCTGTGCGATATGAACATTCACCACACCCTCCATGAATACAATGTAGGAAAACTTTTTTGAATGTTGCTACACCCTCACAAGTACATCAACTAGCTCCTGACTGCTGGATACCAGTTAATTCCAGGGTTTGCCTCTAGTAAATGGTTATTTCGAATGGCTGGCCACTTTTCAATGATTTGTATGCCGTGCCCATGACTTAAGAAACCCGTCATGGATGAATGGTTTGGTTTGGTTTGGTTTGGTTTGGTTTAGTTTGGTCGCAGTTTAAGGTCTCACACAGCAATGACCTTGCTTTATGCGGCGGTCTGTAAATGGTCGAGACAATCCAGTGATCAACAGCATGAACCTCAATGTCTGTAGTTGGAATACGAAGACATGTGTCAACATGTGAGAGAAAGACTGACCACCCGATCAGTTCTAAACCCGTATTTTCACGGGTTATCATGGACAGACAGACAGACAGACAGACGGACGGACGCACGCACGCACGCACAGAGAGCAGATACATACATACATACATACATACATACATACATACATACATACATACATACATACATACATACATACATACATACATACATACATACATACATACATACAAAGCTTATACATTCCAATCATGTTGATATAATAAAGCATGTGTGGTTGTTTTGCCAATGACACAATGTACATAGCATCTCCGATGTTGCAACATTAGTCGGAGTCAAGCAACCATACTGCCTTACCGCCGTGAGATACGAGCTTTATTTACACTCTCCGTTACAACAATGTAGATAGAATTTCAATACCGTTTTCTAATGTTTAAGGAAAGGAGAGGAGCTAGTGTTGAATAGCTAACAAGTCTTTACATGTATGCTTATGGACGGTTCATACGTTGTGGCTAGGTGTACGTGTGCGTGCGTGCGTGCGTGCGTGCGTGCGTGCGTGTGTCTGAGTGTCTTCTCATGCCGTCCCTCCACAAAATCCCCATGCATGGAAACAAACAAACAAACAAACAAATAAACAGCCTCTAATCACATCCTCTAATAATTATGTTAACAATAATCTCCCTACGCAATATCAGGCACACAATATATTTGTCGTTGATTCTGTAGCTATAATACTATGTTTCTCAGGTCCAACACTGTACAACAATACCCAGGCGCAAGCAGCCAGTCAGCCTTCCAAGCCTGTATCATATGAATTTTATTCCCCTACCATTACTACAATGTGGGAAAGGAGGTGTTTCAGTGTTGCATTCATGGGTGATGGAATTGTCTGTATAAGTCGTGATTGATTGATTGATTCAGTGAGTGAGTGAGTGAGTGAGTGAGTGAGTGAGTGAGGGAGGGAGGGAGGGAGGGAGGGAGGGAGGGAGGAAGGAAGGGGAATGAAAAATATTTCATGCGCTTGGTCAGTACAGTGGTTCATTGACTTTCAGTGTTTGCTGAAAGTGCGGTTGTGTGTTGAGTAAGAATGGTATTTTCCGTTTAGTATATCGTGTTGATATAATAAAACATATATGTCTATGTGGCCGTTGTGGCTATGATACCATGTCCGGCGTTATCCAACATTCTGCAACATACTACCGAACCAAGCCATCATACTTCCTCATTACCCGTACGGTATAAGATTCATTTCTCCCCTCCATTGATACAATGTTGTAAGTCTGTCAACAGTGTCTGTTACTGTTGCTGCATCCCACATCTCATAAAGGTGCCGGCAGCATTCACCAATGTTGGTTTGTAACAAGACACATTTACCAACATGCACGAGCAGGGCAGGGCAGGGCAGGGCAGGGCAGGGCAGGGCAGGGCAGGGCAGGGCAGGGCAGGGCAGGGCAGTCAGTCAGTCATGTGTTATAAGCGCGTTGGGTGTGGGGGGGGGGGGTGTGAGCTGGGGTGGGGTCGGGTGGGGTTATAGCATAGCATAGCATAGCATATCATAGCATAGCGGCTGCTCTTGGCTGTTCCCCATGAACTAATCTAGCTGAACTATATTTGCTGTTATTTCGGCTTCACATTTCCAAAATGTTCATTTCAATGAAGTATGAAGTGGACCTCTCTTCTCGGAATTAGGGACGTCACCACAGCTGAATAAAAGTAAAACAAAAGTCTGTTTTAAGTAAAAACGTATTGATGAATTTTACTGAATTTTATTGATGAAATTTAGATTTCGAATCCTCATAATTTTACCTGACCAATGAAAAATAAATGTTATAAAAAATGTTGTTTAAGAAAGGGTCATATAAATTCGAATTGTAAATAACTTTTAACTTATGAAAGATGTCCCGAAAAACTATACTAACTATCACGTATTTTCCAGAGTTTCATTTTATTGAAGAGATAGAAAAATGAACTACGCCACAGACGGAACTGTCAACACACCAGGGTTTATTTTAAGGGTAACAATGCATGCTTGTCTTTCCTTATATTGCTACCAATTTTTAATTTGGGAACCATTTTTTTGTAAATGGCTAATTTCTTTTGTGTCAGTCCAATTGTAAGTGTCAGGGGTGTTCATCTTGGAACAATAATATCCAGAGACCAAGTACTTAGACATGCCCACTGTTATCTCTCCCCGAGACGAGAACAATCTCTCAGCCACTCTCCTACCCAGAGTTCCATGCGGCGAGCCAGCATAGTTATGTTATGCTAAGTCATCGCTGCGCTGGAGTGTGTCTCAGCTGAAGATTTGCCGCCAGAACTGTTGCGCTCGCCGCGTGACGTCATATCTGGCTACGATGACGTCATGACTCTGTCCCCGGTCTCGACCCCCAGTTGCTGCTCACACAAGAAAAGTGTCTTGTTTACAACTTCGGCTGGGAACAGCTGGACGTCTGCCAGACCTGCTACTTTGGCGCCGTGACGTCGACGTCATATCTGGCGATACTGACGTCACGACTATGTCCTGACATTGGGCTGTGTGCTTGCACCTAATTGTTCAGCAACTCGTTTACAAGTCGAGTGACTTGTCTACAAACATCAGCTGCAAACCACTTTTGACTGAAACAGGCATGTAGTCCCTTGTCATACCCAATAAATATTCAAAGTACTGCTCTACGTCAAGTATCCATATTTCCACCAGAAATAGCCTGAATGCACCAAAAGCGCATAGTTAATTGAATTAGGCACACATAAAATATTATTTAGTAGGTCATGTGACAGTCTTCATGTCACTCGATGACTGACTGTAGAAAGTATAAACGGGTTGGCATGTCACATTTTCTAGAATTTCCTTCTGTGAACAATAAATCAATGAATTCATTGTATCAGTGTTTCAAAGTGATGGTTTGCTTGCGTGTTTCTTGTATCCTATTCAACCGCGGTTAACACAAAAGAAATCAGCCAGCCAGCCAGCCAGCCAGCCAGCCAGCCAGCCAGCCAGCTTGTTTGTTGTAACAATGTTCCATAAAGTTATGCAACGTTGTTACATAGCTATTTTCGCCAAGACGAAACGTTATTTACAGCGAAGTCCAGGTGTATATGAGAGTATATCTGTGGCAAATGTTTAAAATAAATAAATAAATAAATAAATAAATAAATAAATAAATAAATAAATAAATAATCCAGATGTTCGAAGTAAAATACAGGTTTTCTGTAGTGTAACCTACACTTTCAGCAATATGTACAGCCAGATGACATAAATTTGTAATTTTTGTGTATATTGACAGTTGGATGCTGATGAGAGAAAATATTGCCACAACTCGGGTAAAGCCTCTCATTTCTTCACAACTGAGTGCAAAAGCCGCATCCGTGTGTTTATTTGCAGATGAAAACATTAAAGTAGATTCGGCCGTTTCTGTACTTTCAATTTTTAAAATTATCTGTCTGCTGTCAGTGTTATGACATGAGGTTCTTGTGGGATGCGGATTTTCATTCTAAACTAAGTCGTCTTTATGTCAGACCAAAATACGTTGTGATTGATAACTATGTATCCGTTCCGAAAACATATTATTGCTGTTATTGTGATTGTTATTTACTCTTGTTGGTGTAAAAACCGTGCTTACTCTGATAGTTTCAGTATAGAAAAGTATATCACTGCATATCAAGCTAAGTAAATGTAAGGATTTATGAAAACAGGCCCTGTATGGCTTCGGAGACAGTGTCTATATTGTGTAGCTAGAGACGTAACATGTTAGTCCAGCCTGAAACACAGGTCTGCAGCTGTGATGACACAGAAAATGACACATCCATCGCTCTGCCATGCATGTGACATCAGCCACTACCAAACATTCTCCCACTACCAAGCATTCTCCTACTACCAAACATTCCCCCATTGATGAGAGCCCCAATTTGATAATACGCTACGTCCTTTGCCATTCACCACAAATATAAACATGACTGGGAAAGTTGTGAAGTTCACTGACGTTAATGGAAGTACGCGGAACTCCCATCCTGAACGCCCTGGGTTGAAAACGCTCAAGGAAAATATTGTTAAACACACAATATGAAAACTACTCCTATATCCTGATATTAACAAGATCATCACTAAAATGAATCATTCCGTACTTTGATCTGTCTGGAAGCCATTTCAGTGAACGGCTGTTTTTCAGATATTTGTAGGCCGCTTCAGTGAGTTAGCACAGCCTGCATCATCCTGGATGCTTTCAGAAAAAGGACATGTTAGACAAAATTAACCTGTCCACCACACGCTATTTAGACCAAGAGGAAGGATAAAACCATATGGGCGAACATCTTCTTGATAAGATAGGGAGACAAACAAACAAACAAACAAACAAACAAACAAACATCAAGCAAACAAACAAAGCCCAGTGATACTGAACTCGGTTAAGGATTTGTTGGTACCATAAAGTTCCTTTCGCCCCTAATAGAATTAATCCTGCTCAAGTGGCTATAATAACATGTCTGAACTTGTCGCACATTGTACAAGACTATGAAACATTATTCAGAGTTAAACAGCCATACGGCCTTTCTGCCCATGAGATATGAGTGCTTATTCAACCCCTCCATTAATACAGTGTAGGAAGACCTGCAACAATGTTTTGACTTGACAGGGGATACCAACATGTGTCAAGTTTTCTTTATGTAACGGACTCCCCCCACAGTCACTGTCACTTTCCGTCTGTCTGTCTGTCTGTCTGTCTGTCTGTCTGTCTGTCTGTCTGTCTCTCTCTCTCTCTCTCTCGCTCGCTCGCTCTCTCTCTCACTCACCCACCCAGCCCAGCCCAGCCCAGCCCAGCCCAGCCCAGCCCAGCCCAGCCCAGCCCAGCACAGCACAGCACAGCACAGCACAGCCCAGCACAGCACAGCCCAGCCCAGCCCAGCCCAGCCCAGCCCAGCCCAGCCCAGCCCAGCCCAGCCCAGCCCAGCCCAGCCCAGCACAGCCCAGCCCAGCCCAGCACAGCACAGCACAGCACAGCACAGCTAATAATACGTTCAGTACTGATACTTGATGGATGAAACCTCAACGACACTGTTTATCTTATGTCCAACAATGAGACAGCTGCCACACAGCCAACCTGTCTTCCTTCCAAGCCATGTGATATGAGTGTTTTCCCCTCTCTACCATTCATACAATGTAGGGAGACTGTTTCAGTGTTGCACCGTGCACTGTTCATTGTCTTATGTTGCACTCAGTACCTTTCATGCTCTATACTCTGTGTACATATTCGAATCTGGACCATACAATCGAGAGATCAATAGCATGAACATACATGTTCACAAGAGGGCAAACACGACAACCACGTGAGCGGGCCTGACCACAAGAAACAAAACAAAACAAAACACATTAAACACAAAATACTTTTACGTGGGATTCGAACGCCGTATGCAGATTTCGTCCCACAGCATAAGTTGTGCATGGTTTGGTATAACGAAGGTAATTGCGTTGTTTCTCCCTATTTAAGTATGTTGGTTTATTGAGCATTTCGGACTGGCCCTCTCATTAGCTGATGCATGTTGGTGTGTGATTTCCCTGTGTGTGGGTGTTTAACGCCCGGACCAGGGCTACGCGGTAGCTAGTTACAGTTTGACAATACACACGCATGCCCCACATTCACCACACAATCAAAACCAATACTCACAGTATAATAGTCTGTCTAATTTGACTTACGCACACATTGGTATGTCCTAATTCCATTGAATTACATTCCTTCCTACGATTAAAAGTTTATTAACTCTGATCACTGTTTTGTTTTGTTTTGTTTTTGTTTTTGTTTGTTTTCTTTTCTGGGGGGAGGGGAGGGGGGGGGGGGGGGGGGGGGTTATTGTGGTTTATTAAAAGAAGGCATACCCTCGTCTTAGGGTTAGTTATTTTCGAACAGTTGCTTCCCGCTCTAATGATGGGAAGAGGTTGTTGGATGGAAAGGGGATCCAATTGCTAAGGATACAGTTGGGGGTGACCTACCCTACCACCATTTTCAACGGTGTGAGGAACGTGACATTTAGTAAATTCTTGCCTGCTTTATCAGGTGAATGAAACTGTAAATAAACATCTCAAACTAAATCATGCAACACCTCACCATCAAAAACAAAGACAAACAATAAAGGTTTCCCGACGCTTAGCCAATGGAACAAAGATGGAAAGTAACACATCAGCGAATCGTACACATTGGTTAACCTACTGAAAGACGCTTGTATCACAGACACCATGGTTATCTATGGTGTCATCGACCTGTTCACCAACATGCCTCTACAAGAAGCCCTGGACGTCATTCACAACATCGTCAACCCGAGTCCACTTGATCTGACACCTCCTACAACACCTTCAACGAGAGCCTGTCGGTTCCCCATGTCTGCAGCTGTACTCATCATGAGCCCTCTCCACCGCCATTGAAACCCCTCTGTTGGTAACACAACACAGAAGTAACATTCACCACCATGCCAAACGCTATGCCCATCAGCAGGGAGACCTGACCTGACCTGACCTGACCTGACCTGACCTGACCTGACCTGACCTGACCTCACCTGACCTCACCTGACCTCACCTCACCTCACCTCACCTCACCTCACCTCACCTCACCTCACCTCACCTCACCTCACCTCACCTCACCTCACCTCACGACATGAGGAATCTGTGATGTGAGAGCCACAGCCAGCAGCTTGGGTTTGTGAACATATGCTGAGCATGAAAATCCTTGATGCAGTAAACACTGTACACCACATGTGTAATGGTCCTGGGCACAGTGACAAGAGGTATAAACACACCTAGCCTGCTGTGGGTTGTATAGTTGTGCCCTGAGGTTGTGTCAGTGGCAGCGCCATCATCTCAGTCAGGGTCTGCAACAACATTTAACACAATGACCACCACTTACTTACTACCAGCCAAATGAACAAAGATGATCCCACATTGCTCTAGAGATACTATAGCCCTAAAACCATGGTAATCCAAAGCATTGTTTCTGCACATTTTCCTGGAAGTATAGATGTGAAGGTGATAGTTTTAAAGGTTACCATGTGCCGGGAACACAGAATACATTACATCACAAAGCACATTACTGGCTGTCAAGTTTAGCACCTGTTCTAAATAGATATGAATCGGTGTCACAGTAAACATGTTTCCTTGTGAGTCTAGGGCAGAATGGAACAAAGAGACATAGCTTCGACAGTGAACAGAGCAATGATGAATGGTCAGAAGCTGCAGGGTGTTTTCAAGTGTGTGACCAGCTCTTTATATAACAACCAACGCTTGAAACCGATCGGAGACTTAATCTCTGGTCACATAGCACAAAATATGAAACTGAGGCCAGAACGATCCACCTGACTTCCTTAGTGATGTAAATATTCCACAAGGGGGCATAATTTAGATGCACGTCAACCACATACAATTTTCCACCAAACCCTCAATAAAACCTCTTATGAGCTTTGTACATGAAATTTGAGATAACCACAACGTTTATGAAATAACCCTTCACCAAAGAAACGTAAACATATTTTTTAAATTTATCAGTTTATACTTTCTAATTGCATAACAATTAAATCTGGTATGTATCAGTTGACATCACTTTCTCCTATGAATGAATGAATGAATGAATGAATGAATGAATGAATACTGTAGGTGAAATACAAATAGAGAAGGAAATGCAGTATGGACAGTTTTGGGTGATTATCTACTCATACCTTGATAGGCTTGATGAAACAGATACATTACTAGTAGAAGATGCAATATCAGGTGCAACAAATGCAAAGAATTCTATTGAGCACGGCCTACCATTACTGAACATTCTGGATTTGAATAAACCCAGCTCTGTACAGTCCTGAATGAAAATGTTCATTAATATGCAGGGCATGTAAATTTGTTGAACAGAGTGTACTGTATTAGATGCGCCTTCATAAACACGACAAGTGGGAAATATTGATAAGGGACAATTGACCTTGTATGCCCTGTGCCACGAACTACCTCGGGGATATTAACTGGCTCCTAAAATAAATAAAGCAAACGCTGAAGCTGAAACCACACCAAACGAAGCGCTCGTAAAACAACTTGGGCACTGAGCAAAAGAGCAAGTAATACGCTTTTGGAATGAGAGAACATATGTGATATATGGTGTCTGTTTGAATTGTTGGGTTATACTTTGAAAGGCACGGCGATTCATGTATTATACACAGTAGAAAACAAAAAGTTCCCTGTCTGCTTCCTCTCCATGAAAAGCAGTTGGCATAGAGGCACGAAAACGGGTGACACTGTCTTCTACGAAAGAGGTGCGGCAACTGGCCTTGTTCGAAAGACGTCAGTCATATGGGCGCTATGAAAAATAAAATGTGGAGCGAAAGACACTAATGTACTTACCTCCAGATTCATGTCACAGTCGTGGCTGACCAGCGAAGGCGTAGCAAAGTGACCATTCCTTGGTCCGCAGTATACGCCGCCATGATCAGCTGACAGAAGTAAATAATGCGGTCTGCCGTCTGACTGGTGCTTGCAGCTTCCGGGTACATAGTGCCTGCGGGTGCAGGTGCAGGTGTCAGTGAGAGCGATTACTCCAGCTGGGTGTTGAGGTCAAAGGTGGAAATGTGAAGAAATGAACTGGAGCTCTGATGAAGAGAATACATTGTAAAGCATGGGTCTATGTAGAAAAAATAAAGTGAATTTATGCACAATTGATGGTGGAAGAGCTGAATACAGGTGAAGTGTATTTGAGAAGCGCGAACGTGGTAGGCGTCTGTGGGTGAGTGGAGGCGATAGTACTACGTGACCATATATGGGAGACGAAAGAAGCTGAGGCAGTGTAGCTGGAAATGAGGGCTGGGGGGTTTGTTTACTTGTCTTTCCTTTGATGTCTTTTGCGTCCTTGGCGTCATTTGGTGGATGTGTTGTAGATATATGGTAGATATGTGCTGGTTCCGAAAGCGTAAAGAAGATGGTTGTGACGAAAAGGTTCGGGTGTGTGGCGGAGGGATTGGGCTGTGCGAGGATGTGGATGACTGCGATTGGTCAGTTGGAGTTGTTTACCATGCTATTGATAGCGACAGCAGCGGGCATCAGTGGACAGGTGGTGCAACGGTGTCCGAAAGTGCCTTCAAGAAACCCAAAAGGGCACGGAATGCGATATCCTCTGGCATCGATATGGATGGTTCCAGTCGGGGATACTGATTTGGCGCTCAGGCCAGGAATTTTGGCCATGACTTTGGGCTGTGGAGTTATTGGAGCCTAACCTGGTGCAGGAAAGCGCAGTCACACGATGGAATTGGTGGTAAACACGACAGCTTCCGGGTCACAGTTCTTTAATTATGCATCCGACCCAAAAGCTACTGCATTTTTTTTGGGTTTTTTTCGTGTGTTCCTGTTGTGATTGGTGATTGCGACAATAACATTCCTGAATTCTATTTGGACAAGATCTATGTTAACTTCAAAAGCTATGAATGTGTCCAGTATTTAATTGATAACTGTGTTCAAGAGGCAATACACCTGTTCTAAACGATGTACAGTGTTTGGGGACATCTGGTACTATGGTGGCTGATGCGGGCCATCGCTTTATCGCCCTGTAAAATCAAGGCGACATTCCGACAAAGCGATAGCACGACACGACATTGCGATACGCCGACACGATATAGCGATATTGCGATACGGCCAGAAAACGAAATAGCGAAAACCCGACACGATATAGCGATAACACGACACGAAATGGCGATATCACGACACGAAATGGCGATAACAAGACACGAAATGGCGATAACCCGACACGAAATGGCGATATCACGACACGAAATGGCGATAACAAGACACGAAATGGCGATATCCCGACACGAAATGGCGATATCACGACACGAAATGGCGATATCCCGACACGAAATGGCGATAACACTGGGCGACATTGCGATATGGCGATAACGCGAAAAGGCGACATTGCGATATAGAGACACGATATGGCGATACAGCGACATTGCGACATAGCGATACAGCGACATTGCGATATTGCGATATTGCGATATTGCGATATTGCTTCCTTTCCATTGATTCAGTTTTAGAATCTGATAGGTGGAGTATGTGAGATAAACGCATTTGTAAAACCATCCAGTTTACAGAAATAGCTATAGCTCATCCAAAAGCACGATGAGTGATGACATATTTCAAACTGTGATAGTTGTGCATCCCATGGTCATGCTAACTTTGTACTCTATAGGATTTCACCAGAACGGACTTGGCATCATACCGTGCCTTTTTTTTCTTCTTTACGAAATGATCATAAAGAAAAGTTGTAGAAGACTTTTTATTCTTGTATCTATAAATAAGAAAATATTACATTGTACACTGAATTAATTTCAGTAAGTATAGTAAGTCACTCTCAGAATTTAAGAATTTAAAGCAAAATATATTTGACGCCGAAGACAGTATTGTGGACCCACTGATGACCTTCAGCGTTTGAGGAGACAGCCCAATTGAACGGTCCGAGATACAATATTACACATGATTAGATTAAACAATTTGATACAAAATTGGATGGAATTGACTTTAGTTTAGGTTTGTTGAGGCTAGAGCAATAGAATTTTACTGGAAAGGTACATGTACGGGGATGTAAATGTTTTTTTGGTGAAACATCTAGTTAACAAAATACAATGTATATGATTAATGCACATGGGTTTCAATCTATCTCTACAGATATTTATAGATTAAGAAAGTGTAGGTCTTGTAGTTGTTATAGCATGATCCCTCTGGTAAACAATTTGGAAACAAACAGATAAAAACATGTTTGTTTGTTTGCTTGCTTTATGACCATGTAGTTGAATGGTGGGGTGGTTATTACTATTTAAAACGTACCTCTTATGTCTTACCATCTGTGTAACTGCGGCGTCATATTACCACTAACTAAAGAATAATGGAACAACGTCGACTCATTGTTCCATACATAAGGACAAAAAATATTACACTAAATGTAGAAATGTTTGAGATATTTACCGATTTTCCCTAATAGACATTAGCAGGGTTGGGTGTTACCAAAATGATCGTATACCGATGTTTTGTGATATACTTTGGCGTACTGCAATATGTATTGCAATACATTGTGAAAGTGGAACACATGGTTTAAGGTCATGAAATTACTGTTTCATTTCTTTTGAAACAATGCCACTAGCCAGTTAGGAATCAGGTGTGATTGTAGGAGAGATCAAATGAACATGTTTCTGAATGCTTTGCTCTAATGTTTGGAACTCGAGAAAAAGCGTCTGCAGCAGGGTCAACCATTTCGGTTTGTTTATCCCCACAACAAGTGCCCCACCAATCTATTTTCTTTAATTCACATGGGTTAAAATTCATGCTAGTACAATCACATGACCAATAAACATTTTTGAAACTAAAAATATGCGGTTTAAACAGTATTTATTCAAAAAAAAAAAAGAAAAGACATCAGAAAGACAACAGAGAACCCACAAAAATAAATGGCAAACAGATCGAACAAGGCCTGTATTGATGCCTCTCCCAAGAGACAACAGCTTAACGAATTAAACACGATGAAGAGATTGTAAAAGGATGTATAATTCAATGAGTCAATTTTCAAAACCAAGAAAACGAGTTTATGTGTTATTTAGCCATACGTTTGGAGTTGAATTATGAAATGATAAATGGATGTAAGAAGTAATTCTGCATGAATATTGGATACGTTATCTTTGCCACAGATTATTTCTTCAACAGAGAATCTATTGCGGTAGAAGTACTGGTTATATTATGTCTGATGTGACGAAATACAGGGCAAAAAATGAAGTACGGGGTATCTTCTGTTAAAAAGCCACATTGGTATGAACTGGTGTAAGTTTAAAACACTACACCCAGTCTCAGTTTGGACATGATAATTTGGAAAAAGTTGGATAATTTGGCAATAATTAAAGTATTTATAGCTCTGAAAATGAGAGTGTAATAAGTAAGATATAATTTAAATTTAGACAATAACTTTGCCGATTTACATATTCGTCCAGATTATTGTAGCCTTGTATGACTAATGGAAGAAGAGAGTGTTATAGTGTTAAACTCGTCTAGTTGTTTTTGTTCTGGCTGTCTTGAGTATCTTTGGCATTATGAAGGAAATAGTGAGTATTTTGCCCACTTCTTGTGGAGTTTATCTTGTTAAGTACTCTGGCGTTAAACATGTACCATCTTATACAAAATAAACAATTTATGATTCTTTCTCCTTTGAAAGAGAGATGGCATACATGTTTCTTCGTCATTTGTTTAATGATTGATACCCATGATGGCCTCACTTAAGGTACGATGAGCATCAAGGTGTAATCTTTCTAGCACTGATCCTTGGTCTTGGGATCAGTTGTCCCAAATGAAGTCACAGTATTCAAAGACAGGAAGGAGGAATGATATATACAGTCTTTCTGTTTAGTTTATTAGTTCATATTTAAGCCTCCAAAAGCAATATATTATAGGACTAGTTTCTTTACTTGATATTCGATTTGCATATTCTATATACCATTGCTTTGAAATCGTAGCCCTAAATGTTTATGCTAGTCATCCATCATTAAATCTGTTTTCGCTCTAGGTATTGCCTTTCAGTGAATAACGTAGTCACTGGTTTGGGGGGACTAAACGACACCTGCAATTCATTTCTTCATTCAGACAGATTAGCAAGATCACTGTTCAACATTCTTGGTGCATCGGTGGGGTTACGTATGATTATGTAAAGGCAGGTATCATCAGCAAATAAAAGTATGTTGCTTGATACCAATAAGTGATTCATTTATCTAAACAAGGAACATAAGAGGACCCAATACGGAGTGTATTAATGTATAATGATATAAAGGAAATACGAATATTATTAGAAGTTTGGCTACATCACAAAAATGGCAGATCGTATCGGGTGAACCGGTTCGCGAAAAGTGTACCGCAATATATAGTACTGTGAAGCTCGTATGGCAATATAACGGTTAAGCGGTATTATCGGCCACGTCCACAAATTAATCATTGTCGTACTTTAAAACGAACTTCTAAGCTACAACCAAATCGAGAAAGTGTTAACTTTAACAAGTAAAAGATAAGGTTCTGATTTTAAATAAATAAATAAATAAATAAATAAATAAATAAATAAATAAATAAATAAATAAATAAATAAATAAATAAATAAATAAATAAACATGAGATATTACTAAAATGCACACGTAAAGCACGTTCTTCATCCAGTATGTACCAGTCGGCGGCAGGGATGATGTGCTGTGAACGAGCCTAGCACATTGAGGTATACTAGTATATTTCAAAATTGCACTTTGTGCATTATGAACTGATAAAAATCATGACATTAGTACTAAACATTAACTTGACACGGCAAGACGTAGACTTTCGGAAAACGGGAAATCAGCTTCATCCTTTTGTGCACATTACCATGGCCACACACAATTTTAACTGTTTGTTTCCAAATCGTCTTCCAGAGGCATCATGCAATAACAACTACAAGACCCAGACTTTCTTAATCTATAAATGTCTGTAGAGATAGACTGAAACCCATGAACATTAATCATGTAAATTGTTTTTTATTAACCAGATGTTTAATCCCATACTCCACATAATAGATTCTAAAAGTGAATAAATTTATCCACTTTTCCACATTTCACAAATGGAAAGGGAGCAATATCGTCATATCGCAATGTCGCTGTATCGCCAAATCGCATTGTCGCTGTGTCGCTATATCGCAATGTCGCTGTATCGCTTTATCGCAATGTCGCTGTATCGCCATATCGTGTCTCTATATCGCAATGTCGCCTTTTCGCGTTATCGCCATATCGCAATGTCGCCCAGTGTTATCGCCATTTCGTGTCGGGATATCGCCATTTCGTGTCGGGATATCGCCATTTCGTGTCGGGATATCGCCATTTCGTGTCGTGATATCGCCATTTCGTGTCGGGTTATCGCCATTTCGTGTCGGGTTATCGCCATTTCGTGTCTTGTTATCGCCATTTCGTGTCGTGTTATCGCCATTTCGTGTCGTGTTATCGCTATATCGTGTCGGGTTTTCGCTATTTCGTTTTCTGGCCGTATCGCAATATCGCTATATTGTGTCGGCGTATCGCAATGTCGTGTCGTGCTATCGCTTTGTCGCAATGTCGCCTTGATTTTACAGGGCGATAAAGCGATGGCCCGAATCAGCCACCATAGGTACACCTATGCTGGAAATGAAGGGAAAACAGAATGTAAACGAGCGCTACGATGACGTAATACGTTCTTTTCATCAACCACAACCAAGTAACATTCATGAGAGTTAATGAAGCTTTAAGCACACGAGGGGCATTAACTCAGTGTAATTAAGAAATGTCAGTGTATGCTTTAATAAAATTAGACAAACTACTGTAATATGAGTGGTGTTTTTGATTTATTGTGAATGTGACCAACTTGACAGATGGAGTGAAAAGTGTTTCAACGGCCGTTGGGAAGACCCGCTCGGCTCAGGTTAATCATGACGGTGAAACTTAAGACCCAGGAGAACGTTAGTCTGTCGTACAGACCCTGCATGGGCGTTCTTGGATGTATTTGCTTCAGGATCTGTACAACATTGCATATCATTGATCAGTTGTGTTGTGACTTCAGTTCCACAGGACTGGTACAAATAGATGGCAGTCTTTTCAAAGGGTTTTACAAGATGGCACAAAGTATTGTCCATATGAGTGACCTCACGTGACCATTTTCTATACACTGTGTGTGTTGAACATTTCCTGTTAACTGTTACTAAAACATTTCAATCAAAGACATGGTTCTGTCTTACTACATCCAATAAACAGTTTTCTCCTGTTCCATGTGATTTTAATCAAAATGCCGTATATAATGCAGACATAATATTTTGATTTGACAATTATATTTGATATCTTTGTTGGAGTTTTGGATACATCCAGTTTTCCAGCCATAGCATTAGTCTCAAGAGATGTTACCCCTAAGCTATGCGGTTGCGACACTTGATACTTCCCCTGAGCTGCCCACACCACACTGGGAGGAAGAAGGGTAGGGTAGGGTAGGGTAGGGTAGGGTAGGGTAGGGTACGGTACGGTACGGTACGGTACGGTACGGTACGGTACGGTACGGTAGGGTAGGGTAGGGTAGGGTAGGGTAGGGTAGGGTAGGGTAGGGTAGGGTAGGGTAGGGTACGGTACGGTACGGTACGGTACGGTACGGTACGGTACGGTACGGTAGGGTAGGGGGCAGTAAAAGGTCCTGTCACATGCACCTTCAGTGGCATGTCAGTAATGGGTGATAAGAATCTTTGCATGTGTTGAGAAATTCCAAGAAATTATCGCTCTACAGATTCGTTTAGTCTCTGAAAATGAACAAAGTCTCACGGCTCCATTTCATTATATTATTTTTTTCACTATGAACGTTTTTTTTCAGTAACATATGTTCATTTCAGAGACTAGTCTAGGAGAACGTAAAAGCATTTCAAACCATCACTAGTCAGGAGGGACCGGAATTACCACTGGGTATAGGGTACGGAAAAGAGAAAATACATGGCGACTCTCGCTTTGCAGGTTGGGACAGGGGTGGGTGGGTTTTGGGTTAAGGGATGAAGTGTGCCTGCAGTCTGTCGCTGGGGCCAATGATAAACGACCCGCGTGTATATTAACGTCATACATGGCCAGTTCAGCGTTCTTATTATTTAACACAGACTTTACAACACAGACTCATTTACAAGAACATGTGGACAGCCTATTGTGGAGACGGGTGGAGTTTGAATTTGGATAAGAAATAGGTAAGAAGTACACACAGGTGCTGCCCAATGTGGTATGCTTATCTGAAACTTCACCCTAACATTACCTAACCCTAACCCTAACCGTAACCCTGCCCTGCCCTGCCCTGCCCTGCCCTGCCCTGCCCTGCCCTGCCCTGCCCTGCCCTGCCCTGCCCTGCCCTGCCCTGCCCTGCCCTGCCCTGCCCTGCCCCAATGCAGTATGTCAGCACCTCCACTGAGGTGGCATTGTCAAATAATCGTTAAGACAGCTTCCCTTCGATGTAGACCACAGGGATAGATCAAACATTTGCCCGGCACGTATGTATTTGGAAGAGAAAACAATACCCCAGTAACGGGTACCATGACAGTAGTTCTTTCACAACGGCACTTTGAGACAATGTGTCACGACTACTGTCCAACAAACGAGACACTTTATAGCTACTGTCACTACATTTCATATCCACGATGTCCGTTGAGCCTCAAGGCCACGGAGACACCCTAGAAATCTGTGATGGTCGCAAGCTGGCATCTTGTGACTCGCGTGGTTAAAGTGACAGATCGAAGCGCCTGGCAAAAATCGGAAGAACTTGCGTTTGCGGGACCAAGTTAGATTCTGCTTCACGTCTTAGGCCGAGAATAAGGTGTGGCAAAGGAATAATTTCCATGGCACCCTCCAGCGTTAACAACTCCAACTACAACTACAACTACAACTACAACCACAAACCTGATACACGCACTGACACAGCCCAGCCTATCAAGCCTTCGCTCAGTTAGTATAGTGTTGAACGCATTGTTTGCTCACGCCACGCCACGCCACGCCACGCCACGCCACGCCACGCCACGAACAACCTATGCTTTCATTAAAACGACAATCCGGGTGGCCAGGTTCATGTGGCTGTCTCCTTATCCCTCTTGCCTGGTACAGATTCGAATATTTACAGACAGTAGCCATACACCTGGAAAGGTGCTGAGTGCAACATTCCAACGCTCTCTCTGTACATTGTATGAATGGAAGAGAGAGGAAAACATTCCAAATGGAGTGAGGTGTGGAGTGTTGTTGGCGTTAGCCTTGGTGTGTGTTGACACGCAAATTCACCTTTGTTGTCAGTCAGTTCGTTGTCAATTTTCTGTTCATAAACAAAGCTTGGTGTATATCCGTATGCCTATCACACTGATTACAAAGAGAAATCCAAGGGAAATAAAATATTGGTGCACTTTGTGTTAATTAGATTTTCTTTTCATCTGCCCATAATGATGCTTAGTATTGTTAAACACACTGCTGTAGGTCTTCCTACATTGTATTGGTAGAGGGGTTGAATAACCACTCATATCTCATGGGCAGAAAGACAGTACGACTGTTTGGCTCCGAATAATGTTGTATAGTGTTGTACAATGTGCGACAAGTAGAGATATGTTACTATTGCCACTGGACCATGGTTAATCAAGTGAAATTGCGATCGATAGTTTTTCTTGAAATTGGCAAAACCTGTCTTCATGTGTTATCCTTCCCTTTAGTCTATATAATGTGTGGTCGGCAAATCCGAACCTGGTTGATTTGGGGGCGGTGAGGTAGCCTAACGGTTAAAGCGTTCGCTCGTCACGCCGAAAACCCGGGTTCGATTCACCAAATGGGTACACTGTGTGATGCCCAATTTCTGGTGTCCCCCACCGTGCGATTGCTGGAATGCTGCTAACAAGCGGCGTAAAACTAAACAAACAAACTCATTCATTCACTCACTCACTCACTCACTCACTCACTCACTCACTCACTCACTCACTCACTTAGTTCCTCTCCTGAAATCTTAATGTTAATGAGGCAATGCTAACTACTGAAGCGGCCCATAAATATCTGAAAAACAGTCGTTCACGGACACTAATGTTCACGACGTGGCTTAAAGCTGGATGCAAATACACGAGATGATTTTCACAGCACAAAGGTAGTTGTAGTTGTGCAGACCGATGCTCGTGCTGTTAATCACTGGATCGTCTGGTCCAGACTTGATTATTTACAGACTGCCGCCACATAGCTGGAATATTGGAATGAAACGATTACCATTTATTGTGGCTCTGCCCTGACCTCAAATACAGAATTTGAAGTTATATTAAACATGTTTGACCACTGGGAATGTTGCTGCTGGTTGTGGCTGCAGAGGTCACATTGCAGAGCGGCACTGAGGCGGCGAATGGTTTGCAAACTGGGGGATTTTTGTGAAGGAACAGCACGTGTGCTTAGCATTATTCCGGCATTAATATCATGGCGGGGGAACGCCAGAACTGTCTTTAACCATGTGGACAACCGAATTGCTTTTGAGGATGTTCACACCCAAAGCTTTACCATTGCAACATTTATTGTACGTACGCGTCCACGCATGAATGACAAACCTAGACCTGAAGTATGAAAGGCAAGAGACGATGTACCCGGGGTGAGAAGGGATGGGATGGGGTGGGGTGGGGTGGGGTGGGGTGGGGTGAGCAATGCAACATGACGTCCTATACTGCCGTAGAGTGTTACAGAACATTATCGTCTTTGATCATTAGGTTTTATTAATTCAAGTTTTCAGTAATCACTTAATCATTGACTGATATGTTATGAACGTATACATGGTGTCAATATGTACACTCTTTGCAATAAAGAAGCTGACTATGCCTAGAACTTGGTTTTCCCACATACAATGAAAAAATATGACACTACTGCTAAAAGCTAGTGTATTGCCATTGCTCTTTCGACTCCTTTCAGCCATCCAATCCTCTTTCTTTCTTTCTTTCTTCCTTCCTTTCTTCCTTCCTTCCTTCCTTCCTTCTACCGAGAGAATGTATTGGTCATTTTAATATTTCGAGAACCAACTTATGGTCAAGCCTTCTTCTTGACAGCTCGGACGGACAGCAGACGTCTGGAAACCTGTGACGTCAGAACGGGCGATGATGACGTCACTACCTCTGTACTTGAACTCGAAGCCTTGGTCTTGAGACGGCAGACAGCGGCGTGTTATGTGCACAAATTTCAGTAACCTGCACAGACACATTGTCCACTTTTCGTGACGTTTTGTGTCTGTTAATCAACCATTTCCTACGCACTTGGTGATTCAAAAGTACTCAGTGGTTGGGAAGTTTCGTATAAACAATATTAAACGTTATATTCATTTAATGCAGACGGGAGTAAGAAATGAATCTGCAAAAACATTCCTAACATGTTTGTTGTGTTCTAAACTGGTGCCGACAAAAACAATGATTATATTTATTGAACCTATTTTCTCTTTCATAACGGATTCCA
This sequence comes from Haliotis asinina, assembly GCF_037392515.1. Classification (NCBI taxonomy): domain Eukaryota; kingdom Metazoa; phylum Mollusca; class Gastropoda; order Lepetellida; family Haliotidae; genus Haliotis; species Haliotis asinina. The sequence continues at coordinate 58,128,216 of NC_090283.1, read as the reverse complement.
GTGCATAGCACCAGTACAGGCCAAGTGAAGTTGCTTAAATTGTTTCCAAGAGTATATCCCGCTATAACAGATAGAGCGGTGTCGGCCATTCCATTCCAGCACCGCTACACCATACCCCGTCTAATTTCTGTTTTGTTTCTCAGATGTCATACAGAGACCAGACATAGGGCATCATATTCACACGCACAGAGACATGCGCAAAGATAAGTTTCAACATTAAGCTCACAAGAATAACTGACAAATATATTGTATGATTAACTATTAAATTACAGACGATTGTTTCATCGACTTATCGTCATATGTTTGAAGACAAGATATGCGAACCTGTCGAAACATAAGAACATACTTTGGTGCAAAATTGTGTTTCAAGTTACATGGGCCACAGGGTATATAGCTGCTTTTTTACTATTAAGTGTAACGCTGTTGATGTCAGGTTTCAACAGGTATCTGTTCAAATTAATCTCGTCTGTGTTTTTGTGACAATCGGAATCTGTAGCCGTTCAGAAGACACTGACACCGAGGCCGGGATAAATTGTTAATTCTGTGTCATTACTGCTGCAGATGTGTGCTTCCAGATCTGTAATGGACTAATAAACTGTTGCGGTTGTGGATAAACAATGTAGACAATCTCTCCTTACCAATACGTGGCGTATTTTCATAAGTCCTGACATTTCGTAAGCTTGACATACACAGCAATCAAGATGTTTTCGGAACACACACGTTTACAAAGACACATAATGCAATACGAAAATACGCAAAGCAGATAAATTACAGTACGTCACCACATGAAAGGTCAAAGTACAAAAAGTTCAAAGTACAAAAACGGCACAAGGGGCGCACCCCGCCGAGCCGTAAAGGACTCAAGGGATAAATGTCTTCCTTTCTACAGCTGACACGCTGCGAGGTTGGTCGTCGGGGCCTGACGTCATAGCTGGCGTCGTGACGTCATATAACAGGCGGTGCTGACGACATAGTCTCTGTACTCTAAACTCACCACTGTAGATAATTGTACCCAGTTGGTACTGACGTGCCACTGAAGGCCTGCATAAACGGCAATCTGGGTTGAAATACAATAATTTCAGACACTGCACTCGACACTACCTATTCAGTTGTGTTCACACCCACTGAAATACAACTGAATGATTGTTTGAGCAGCACAGGAGTCGTTGATAGCATGTACCACTGATACATACAGTAGATATTATATAAGCCACTATCAGAACAGTACCGGGTGCTGTCCCCTAAGTGGAGTCCACAGTGTTTAATAAGCCCCTGTAGTTCGATTCCCCTGATTACGAGTGCACATGCTGATCATGGCTGCACAAGAGTATTGCACATTGTAGGTGTCAGTGTGGTACAACAGTTTGACTTGGAAACTGAAGACAATATTCTATGTTCACCACAAGGTTACCTCTACCACCACCCAGATGGCAGGGCGTGTCCAGCTGATCTTCTATGGCCCACAGGAAAGCAACTGCACCCTAGCCCTAGCCGAGAGAATTTGTAACTATCGTGTTATTGCTGGTCTACAGGCTACCCGTGAAGATGAGGGTTCCAATTGTTTTGTTTTTTCATCTGAAACTAAGTTATAGAAGACGACTGACGGGGTGGTGTGGTAAGGCTCACGTACGTGATTGAATGACGTCATTAATCTTATCCCAGTTGCTCAACATCATAGACTGCCACAGAGCAGTCGTATAGCAAGAATATTGCTGTGTGTGGTGTTACAAACCAAGCACAGAATCACACGGTACTCCACAAAGAACAAAATATTGTACAGAAGTGAAAATCTATTTTATTCTTTTCATCTTTAAATGCACACATGAATGCTGCTGTACACTTAAGGATATGCAGACTCGACAATCATTACCCGAGCTGACACATTATTTTCTCTTTCGTCAGCATCCCACTCTGAAAACAAAATCAAATTACAAATTTTAGAATTCTTGTAATCTGGCTGTTACATATTGTTACACGTGAAGGTAACAGCAAACCTGTACTTTATTACAGATTTGTTAGATTTGCTAAAGAAATATTATCACGTTCCAGAACTGAATTTCGACATAAATAACGTTTCTCGTTTGCGAAAATTACAATATAATATATTCGATATATTTATGGAAAATTGTTACAACAAACACGCTGGCGCACCACCAGCTGTAATGTGTGTACATAGTACAAAGACCGACAGACCGACGACATCGTGTGATTTGGGCATATTTGAGATGATCACGAGGATAATCGATGCATTTATCCTTAAATCTCCAAGATGGAAGGACTGTATGATGGTTTCTTGAAAGCGTGTATTGTGCCATGTGTATGGTGTTTGTGTCATGCATTACTACCTGCAAAACAAACTTTTACCTTCGACAGCGACACAGCAACGTCACGTGACCTGGTAAATGATATTTTATGTGTGCGTAATTCAATTAAGTATGTGTTGTTAATGCATTCAGGGTACTTCTGTGGAAATATTGATACTGATAGTGATAACGTAATATAATAACTAGATAATAATTAGAGCAATACATTGAGGATTAATTTGGGTATGGAAAAGGGGCCATAGGACTGTTTCAGACCAAAGCCATTTGCATCTATTGTTTGTAAACAAACTCGATCTCCGCGAGTCAACAACAACTGGGTGCAAGTACACAGCCCAATGTCAACTACTTGGTGTGGGTGGCATGTCTAACTACTTGGTCTCTGTATATTTTGGTTCCAGGATTAGAGAATAACGGTGCATCAATTGAACATTTCTTACAATGTAAGCAACCACTGTTACCCCTTAAAATACACATGTAATCTCTTGTCCGCTGGAAATTACGCTGGTGTTGTACTCCATTTAACTATCTATTCAATCAAACGGAACACGGAAAAACACAAGTACGCATGCACACACGGCCACACAGTATGTTTTTTTTTCCGGACATCACTCATACGCTAAAACGTATGTACAATTTGACAATCTAAGCTGTATGTATATTAATTTCACTTGATGTATCCAATGATAAGACTTTGCGTGATATCTGTCACAAATTTAGCATGTAAAAATGGAAATATTACGAAGAAGCTCAAATTCAAACGTCTTTGCTTGTATTGCACATAGTCCATAAACTGACTGTTTCGCATAGATCTCCATACTCGGATGCTTACAAGCAGCTTGTTTTAAGGTTGTACCAGTTACTGTGGTGACCATACCAGCTTCTGACAGCTTCTGACAGGAACATCCTTGAGGGTGAATCTTTACACTTTGACACAATGTATTCCATTGTTGTCTGGAGTTACGATCGACAAACACGTATGATATGACATATCAAAATATAGACACTGTCGCTACTGGATGTACAGTCTGTTAGTACTGAATGTACAAGTTGTCAGTACTTGATGTACAGGTTGTCAGTACTTGATGTACAGGCCGTCAGTACTGGGTGTACAGGCTGTTAATACGGGATATACAGGTTTGTCAGTACTTGATGTACAGGCCGTCAGTACTGGGTGTACAGGCCGTCAGTACTTGATGTACAGGCTGTTAGTACTGGATGTACAGGCTGTCAGTACTTGATGTACAGGCTGTTAATACTGGATGTACAGGCCGTCAGTACTTGATGTACAGGCCGTCAGTACTTGATGTACAGGTTGTCAGTACTTGATGTACAGGTTGTCAGTACTTGATGTACAGGCCGTCAGTACTGGGTGTACAGGCTGTTAATACGGGATATACAGGTTTGTCAGTACTTGGATGTACAGGCCGTCAGTACTTGATGTACAGGCTGTTAGTACTGGGTGTACAGGTTGTCAGTACTTGATGTACAGGTTGTCAGTACTGGGTGTACAGGCCGTCAGTACTTGATGTACAGGTTGTCAGTACTGGATGTACAGGCCGTCAGTACTTGATGTACAGGCTGTTAATACGGGATATACAGGTTTGTCAGTACTTGATGTACAGGCCGTCAGTACTTGATGTACAGGCCGTCAGTACTTGATGTACAGGCTGTTAATACGGGATATACAGGTTTGTCAGTACTTGATGTACAGGCCGTCAGTACTTGATGTACAGGCCGTCAGTACTTGATGTACAGGTTGTCAGTACTTGATGTACAGGCTGTTAATACTGGATGTACAGGTTGTCAGTACTTGATGTACAGGCCGTCAGTACTGGATGTACAGGCTGTCAGTAGGGGATGTACAGGCAGTCAGTACTTGATGTACAGGTCGGCAGTACTGGATGTACAGGCCGTCACTAATGGAAGTACCGACTGTCAGTACCAAACGTACCAAATCTAGGAACCGGATGTACAGCTTTTCTGTACCAGATGAACAGGCTATAAGCAAGGGAATTACAAGAAATAAGTACTGGGTGTACAGGCTGTAAGTCTCGGATGTACGACCTGTAAGTACCAGCGATGTACAGGCTCATAAATGCTATTATCTAATCTGAACTCAAAATTGGTTGAGAATTTTCAAACTACTTGGTTAATGAAAATCGCCAAGAAACAAACAAAAGAACCTCATTAATTCAAATGATGACCAGATTCAAGAAATTCTCAAAGTTACTCCACCCATTCACACATGACTGGACACACCTCAAACACTCTCAATGTAAACAAAGAACTCAAGATTAAAATCATGTTGTGAGAGTAATCATTTTCTTTAACCAGAATACTCCAAGACTGTTTTAAGAGCCTCAGATTAACATTTTTTCTCACTCAACTGGTAATAACCCTGTGGGTTTGAGTGAGTGAGTGAGTGAGTGAGTGAGTGAGTGAGTGAGTGAGTTAGTTTATTCCAGCATGTAACAATATGACAATTTCAGTCTTGCTGTCATTTCAGACTGAAAAGCATCTGAGTTGCACTTGGAGTTCATACTGGAAGCTTGCACACAAATAATGTCTTCTGGCCATGATTGGGTTTGTGCACAAGATGGCCTCCTCTTCCCACTACTACTTTTTTTAATCAGCTGAATCAAACTGAGGGAGTTCTAGGCCCTCACAACAAACAAGGCTTGGATCAGATAACCTGTCCACAGTCAAACTGCTATCAGCATCAGACTTTATTCTTTTCTGTGCAGAAAAAGACCATTCACATTCTGTTGAACTAATAGGCAACACAAGCATTATTTTCACAAGGTGTAAGATGTTAGTAAAGTCTGTTTTGCAAGAATCCTTGGTGAGGAAGATATGGTTTAAGTGAGAATATGACATGAGACAATTTTAAATCTTCGTGATCAATGCATTTGCCTAGTTCAGTCTTGCTTTTGTCTGGATCACCAGTAATTGCAATTCCGTCAGACTTCTGTTCTCTGTCCTCTGTCTGTCTTCTGTTCATCAACAAACAGCTGCTTTTTAATCATATTACAACATACTCACTGAGACTGCTGTAGACAGAAGAGATCATTTTGCCACTTACATCTCGGAAGGGCAATCTCCCTGAATACATGTGCCATAAAAGGGCAGAAGGCAATAAACTTCAGAGAGTGCATCTGCTTGAGGACTCTTTTCACCACTCCCTTGATATCCACAATCTTACATGTTCCAACAAGTTAATCCAAATGTGTAGACAGATCCAAGTAACCAAAATGAGTCAGTAAACTACTATCCTTTTTATCTTGTAGGAAAAGTCTCAAGGCCTCGTCAATGTGTCCGAAATCAGTCACCAGACTTCCTTCCTTTCTACCCTATAGGAAATGTCTCAAGGACTTATGAATGTGTGGGACACACCCTTGTGCCAATGGCAGGTATGGGGGAGTAAATCCTGGCTGCCAACTCATCTCCAATCTGTTTCAGCTTGCTTTTACTTTTGGGACGTAAATGACATGTTTTCCAAATCAAATATCAGCAGTCTGTTACATCAATCACCATTTGGCATTTCTTTTACAATTTCAAATGAGCAAGTTCAAGTCTATGTGCCATACAGTGAAAGTCAATCAGATGTGGCATAACTTGACTCAGCTGTGAAGCTACACGATTTCCATAACCAAGGTAAACTGAGGCACCATCTGCACAAAAACCTATAAATTCAGTCAACACCAGAAGTACAATCTGTCTGCATTGGAAGTACAACTTTATCAGCACTGCAAAGTACAATTTGTCAGCACTGGCAGTACAGGTTGTACGTACCGGAAGTGCAGGTGGTATGTTTCTTTTTGCGGAAGAAAATCTGACAGTGATGTAAATGTTGGAGCATACCATCATAGTTGTTTTATTTTTAAAGCGACACTTGTCCAGAGCAATTTCTGTGGTCTGGTTGTTGCTTTTGTTTTACCCCTTAAGTACCTGGATGATATCTAAGAATTCTTGACTGGGTTCGATTACTGCAGTGTAGGAAAGATGTAGAAAATCTCGCCTCTCCACAGGACTGGCTGGTCAGATTTTTTACCCGTCTTGCAAAATTCGCCAGTCTCGGATGTTGGGACTGGGTATCTTTCCTTCACTGGTAACTGGATGATATTCAAGTATTCATGGCTGGGTTTCGATTTCTGCAGCACCACCCGCAAGCGCAGTTGGTGGTATTAGGATGTATCTTTACACTGAACAACAGGGATGACACACAGTTTAGACTGGAAATTAATTAGAAAATGTGGTCCTCCTTATAATGCATTAACATTTTCACCTTCAGTTTCATGATAAAAACATCTGGTAGTGGTAAATAATTATAGAATGAAAAGAAACGGAAGTCAATGTATGTCTTTCAATTTTTGTTTTGGAATCCTAGCATAAATAATATACTAACATATTTTATGTGCTTTGGAACCTCATATGTGCAAAAGAATTTTGGATGAATTTTAAAACAACTATAATTTCTAGATATCTTAGAGACTGCATAGTGAATCATATCTTATAAATACATACTGTTAGTGTGGCTTATGTGCATCTTGTCTGTCTCACACTGAAGAACCTGTCTGTCTCACACTCAAGGTGATAAAATATAAAAGGCAATAATTATGAACACTGACCAGTGTCCCTTAAGAAAATGTACAGTACAGAGAAGGTTGGTATCCAACACAGACCATTGTACTCTACATAACTCTCAGAGAGTACAGTTCAGTTGTGGCTGGTGTCAAAAACTGATCACTATACTATACACCCCTTTAAAAAGTGTACAGTACAGGGTTAGCTGGTGCACAACACTGAGCTGTATACTCTACCTCCCTCAAAGACTAACAAAGTGCACTGCAGTGGTGGTTGTTCTCCAACACTCATCAGTGTACTCTACCTCCCTGTAAGACAGACAGTGTACAGCACAGGGGTGGCTGGTCTGGAAAACTGACAAGTGGACTCTACTTCCCACTAAGACTGAGGGTGTACAATACAGGGGTGGTTGGATTCAAACAAAGACTAGTGCACCCTACCTCCATTTAAGACTGTATCCAGTACATGGGTGGTTGGTGTCAAAAACTGTTTCTACTCTCTACTCTATTTAGAAAGATATATATCTCTCTAAGACTGACAGAGCACAGGACAGTGGTGGCTGGTGTCCAAGACTTATCAGTGAAATCTACCTACATGTAAGACTGACAGTGTATAGCACAGGAGTGCCTGATGTACACAACTGAACACTGTTCTCTACCTGCCTTTTAAGACTGACAAAGTACAATACAGGGGTGTCGCTACCTCCCTCTAAGACTGACAAAGTACAGTGCAGGGGTGTATGGATTCGAAGAAAGACCTGTGCACTCTACCTCCCTTTAAGACAGTATCCAGTACAGGGGTGGTTGGTGTCCCAAACTGAACTCTCTGCTGACCTCTCTAAGACTGACTAATAACAGTGCAGTGGTGGCTGGTGTCCAAGACTCATCAGTGTACTCTACATCCATTTAAGACTGACAGTGTACAGTATAAGGGTGGCTGATGTGCAATACTGACCAGTGTACTCTACCTCCCTCTAAGACTGACAGTGTACAGTACAGGGGTGGCTGGTGTGCAATACTGACCAGTGTACTCTACATCCCTTTAAGACTGACAGTGTATAGCACAGGAGTGCCTGATGTACAAAACTGACCACTTTACTCTGCCTCTCTTTAAGACTGACAAATAACAGAGCAGTGGTGGCTGGTGTCCAAGACTCATCAGTGTACTCTACATCCATTTAAGGCTGACAGTGTACAGTATAAGGGTGGCTGATGTGCAATACCGACCAGTGTACTCTACCTCCCTCTAAGACTGACAGTGTACAGTACAGGGGTGGCTGGTGTGCAATACTGACCAGTGTACTCTACATCCCTTTAAGACTGACAGTGTAGCGTACAGGAGTGGCTGGTGTACAACACTGACCAACATAGTGGTCAGTGGTACAGATAAGGGATAATACTGGGAAGTTATAACACGTATTGATGACATTTTCAGTAAAGGGAACATTTAAGGAGACAATTAGTACTTGGGCCAAATGTCACTACACTGCATAAACCCTAGTGCCACATTTCAATATGACAATAATAATTAAATCAAGTCAAACCGTTTGTTCAACCCTATCTGCAAAAATGCTCAAAGGAATTTGTCTGCTGCTGCTGCATTAGGCCTGATCCTTTCACAGAACATTTATTTCAGAAGATGAACAGACTTAACAGCACCTTGACAACATCCAGACCGAAAGGCAACAGCATCTGCTACTTCCGCTGTATCTGTGAAGGCCTGACGGAATCCAAGAATGAGTTGTTCAGCATGTGCACAATAACATTAGTGACGAACTAAAACATTTCATGAACCAAACTGTCAATGACTACGTCACTAATTCTGGAATTTCACGAGATGGAGTGTGGGCTACAAATTCAGAAGTAATATCAACAGAAAGTCTGTGACATTAACAGTTCCAATGGTCTCTCAATACAATGGCTGCCATACCCTGCCAGCTTCAGCTTGAAAACCCAGACTTGATATGCTTTGTATCTGGAGAATGTTTGAGCCCAATTTAGTGTCGTACATAGTGTTTAATTGTGGGAAAAGTACACGAAAATTATAGCAGCATTCTTAATCACTTATTTTCTGTAGGTGTATTATCTGGGCTGGGGGTAAACTATGGCCTATTCCAGAATATACCCCAGGTATACATGGTTCGTAGCTCCACAAAAAATGTGGAAGGGGTGTGCATCCAATAACAAGGCACAATAACCCTCGGGCATTAAAGGGGTGCCCCATCCATAACATGCCACTTTAACCCTATGCCTCTGACAATGGTGTCCCATCCATGCCATGGCACCCTAACCCTTAGACTTTTAAAAGGGTGTTACAACCATAGCATGGGACCATATCACTGAGATTTTTAAAGGGGTGTTAAACCCATAGCCTGGCACCCTAACTCTCAGACCTTTAAAGGGGTGTTCCATCCATAGCATGGCACCCTAAGTTTACAACTCTTCAAGGAAGTGACTGCGAGAATTCAGATTTGTTCCTGTAGTATTTTAGTGTAGCATTTAACCCAGGACAGTTATCTTGGTCAGCTGGTGTTTGAGCCACATTGCTGGAAATAATAATAATAATGTTCAGAGAATCCATGCTAGACTCTCTTAGCGCAGTCACTATATTTGGTCTCTAACAATGGCACTACAGATCTTGAACAGCATGTCTACTTACTGGCTGTCGGCACTATTACAAGTCAGGGATCAGAGTTTTGGTACCTGTGGAGATGCCAAACCTGAATCAGTTGTAAACGGAGTCATACCTTGCCCACAGCAGTTCTCAAGCCCTGAAAATGCAAGTTGGGGGTGAGTGTGAGAGGGGTATCGGACCCCTTTTGACAGTGGGGGTTGGGGGGTAGCCTCCCTTACAAAATTAGATTTAGTCTGCTGGAAATATGTCATTTCTGGGCTTTCTTTGTATCTGAAAATGAGAGTAACTCCTCCAAAATCAGAGTGGTTGGCATCTCTGTACCTGTGACACCCTCAGAACAAAGCCAAACAACAACTGGAACACTCAACCTGTGGCAGGGTCATTACCTAAGACACCCTCAGAACACAGCTAAACAACACTCAAACTGTGAAAAGGGTCCTTTCACCATCCTTTGAAGTATTTACACAGAAACATCTTTACTGACCTGAGTAGCTTTGTAATGCTACCTAGTCTACCATGGTAGCTGCTCTCTACATCTCAGGAGACTTGGCTTCAACAAACATATTCATAATCATGAATTTTTAATTATTACAGAAAATATTTGATGTCATAATGGTTTCTTGGCAATAATTATGTATGCTGTCACTCAGTTACCCAGTCTTAGGCACAGACGATTAACAATGCTGCATCAGATATATGAGGAAGCACCCCAAAGGGAGCTTACTCTTCCACAAAATGTTCTAAATTACCTCCCCCTTGTCTACTGCTCAGATACAAATAAATCCCTTGTTGCATTATCCAAAAATATAAAGGAAACTGATCAATTACATTTGGCCACTAAATCGTAGTCTATGATGTGTTAATGAAAACCATATAATGACAAATTGGGAAAGAAGAAGTCCTCCTTGGGAGGAAACGTTAAATGTCCATTCTAAATCCTCTGACAGTTGTAACTATATTTTTCAATACAAAACAATAGAATATTTGCAAAACAAAACAGAGTCAGCAGAAGATGACCTATCCCTCTGGCCCTCACTTATTTAAAAGGAAAAATCATCTGACAGTTACCTGATGTTTTTTAAGACTAAGTTTGAATCGTTTCCATCGAAGTCATGAAAAATACAAATGCCATATATCTGTAAAGAGCAAAATGCACCACTTCAAGATCTGCCTCATATATCTGCCAAGATTTATTGAAGGATATCAAATGGTTTTTGAGTTGTACTTTGGAAACAAAGCTAATCCCTCCCTTTCAAGTATGAATAGTTTCCACGGAAACCGGGACAAATATAAATGCCAAAACTCTGTAAATAGCAAAAGACACCACTTTGAGGTCTACCTCACACATTTTGCAGATAGACATTAAGAAGGTCTCAAAAACGGAGCCCATCCCTCCCTTTTAAAACAATGTGCGAATCGTTTCTATGTAAACAAAGAAAAATAAAAAATGACAAAAATCTGTAAGAGCAGAAGGCACCACATCAATGTTGAAGTGGATAACAGGATCACAGGAAATCTCAACAGTGATTGATCCTTACATATCTGCTAACAGCAATAAATTCCTCCAAAGTGTAGGGTCACTAGATCTTGAATGTACAATGAGACCCTGGATACCCAGAAACATTCGTTTTAGTGTAAATCATCCAAATAACTGGATTTTTTTGTTTTTGTACACCTCATGGAAAATTCAAAATGTTCATGATCTTTACTACGTGAAAATACACATGAATATTTGCTTAATTGAATGTCTTAGAACCTTATTGCACACGGTGCAACCTCAGGTAATAATACCCTTGTGGCACCAGGCTTGTGGAACAGATTTTTTAACAGGTTGCGCCTGATTATTTAGAACATCATTGTAAAAAAATTACTCTGATAAGATCAACTTCAGTTTACTTCACAAAATGTCATGCCATGAACTACAAAGGTCAGTTAATGTCTGTGTAGTTATCAGAGTCACTAATCAAGTCCATGCCTCATCATTCTGTATTTCAACTGAAATCTGTTGTCTGGAGAGCAAACTATTAACATGTATTTATTGTGGCTATTCCCGCAAATACAGAAGTTAAAGTTTCTGAACACTGGGAGAATATGGTTGCTGACAGATGTCACACTCAGGGATTTTGTGAAGGGACAGCACATGTGGACGGGTACAGCGGCAGGGACAGGGGAGAGAGGTTTTATTTTTATCTCGCAATATCATGGCAGGAAAACTACTCATGAGCTTCACATTGTACCCATGTAGGGCATTAAACCCAGGTCTTCTTCAAAACTGAAAGGGATGTCGACCCCCACCCATAACATGGCTCCTAACTCCACAAAGAATGTGAAAAGCAAGGCACACTAACCCTAGGGCATCGAAGGGGTGCTCCACCCATACCACGGTGCCCTAACCGTAAGACTGTGAAAGGGGAGTTCCACCCATATCATGGCACCCTTACACAAAGACACTGAAAAGACATGCCCTACCCATACCATTGCACCCTAAGACTCTGTTAGGGGTGTCCCACCCATACCATCAGACCCTAACCCTAAGAATCTAAAATTGGTGCTCCAACCATACCATGGCACCCAAAACCCTAAGACTCTGTAAGGATGTCCCACTGATGCCATGGCTCTCTAACCCTAAGACACTGATGAGGTGTCCAACACATTTCATGAGACCCTAACCCTAGGACTTTAAAAGGGGTGCTCCACCCATAGCATGACACCCTAACCCTAAGACTCTGTAAGGGTGTCCCACCCATACTATGGCGGCTTAACCCTAAGACTCTGAAATGGGTGTTCCATCAAGAGCATTACACACTAACCCTAAAGGGCTATCCCATCGATAGCATGCCACCCTAACCCTGACACCTTCAAAGGGGCATCCCACCATTAGCATGGCACCATAACCACCAGTTGTTTAAAGGGGTATACCACCCAGAGCATGCCACCCTAACCCTCAGATGTTTAAAGGGGTGCTACACCCATGGCATGCTACCCTAACCCCGTGTTCCAAACTGAGGAAGATAAACAATTCTACTGATGAATGACTGGAGCCTATGCAAATGACAAAGATAGCACCTTATATGGAGAAACACAGGAGAATACGCAAGTACTTGCCCGATTGTCATGTCATGCCACCAAGTAAGTGTCTCAACTAATATATCTAATATAGACAGAAGTGCTTGGCATGAAGGAAGTGACTGCGAGACTTAAGATTGGTTCCTGTAGTATATGAGTGAGAGGATTGGAATCTGAATGTTAAACTCTTCATATTGACTTATACCCTGAAACTGGAATGAAGAAATTAACCCAGGACAATTCTGCTTGGTCAACTGGTGATTGTAGTCAGCCACATTGAGAAAAGTGCTGCAAGAATATTGAGGTCAGAATGTTCATGTAAGACTCTCTTAGTCCTGTCACTAAGTTTGGTTTCAAACAATGGCACTACAGATCATAAACACCATCTCTATCCTACTGGCTGTTGGAACAATTATTTCACTAGGATAAAACCTCTCGTACCTGTGACAACCTCAGTGAGTGAGTGAGTGAGTGAGTGAGTGAGTGAGTGAGTGAGCAAGCAAGCGAGTTGAGTTTTACACAGCATTCAACAATATTCCAGCTATATGGCCAGTCTGTAAATAATCAAGTCAGGACCATACAATCCAGTGATCAAAAGCATGAGCATCAATCTGCGCAATTGGGAACCTATGACGTGTCAACCAAAAAATTCGGCGAGCCTGACCACCCGATCTTGTTAGTCAGAACCCACCTGGACAACCAATGAAAGACTCAACCTGTTGCAGGGTCATTACCTGGGACACCCTCAGAACACAGGTAGACAACCACTGAAACACTCAACCTGTCACTGGGCCATTATCCTCACAGACAGATCAAGCAAATTCCTGTGCAAAGGAACATCTTACTCAAATTCCTTTGAAGTACTTACAAAGAAACACCCTCACTGATCTGAGTGACACTGAGATCTCTGCACCATATGTCATCTTGGAAGACTTGGCTTCAACAAACATATTCATAATCATACAAACATATTCATTATAAATAATGGTTTCCCTGCAATGACAATATATGCTGTCAGTCAGTTTCCCTCGCCTTGTATTCAGCTAGGCACAGATGATTCACAATGCCATATCAGACAGAAAAAATACACCAAAGGGAGCATACTCTTCCACCAAATGTTCTAAATTACCTCCCCCTTGTCTACTAATCAGATACACATACAAATAAATCCCCTGTTGCATAATACACCAGAACAAAGGAGACTGATCAACTACATTTGGCTGAATGGTATGTCTATGGTGTGTTAATGAAAACTGTATCATGTGCCCTTGGTGGCGTGAGTGGTAAACCAAACCTTTACATACACCTCCCTGGTGTAGTGTGTTAGTAAGTGTATGATCATACATTCTACCCGAGAATATAATTGCAATCAAGGTGTACAGAGTCAGAACTGGATCTTTTACCCACTGGACGGGTATCCGACAAGTGACACTTGACAGAGACAGTGAGTAGTCGCCATACGTTGCTGTCTCTGATTTTCACTTTAGACTATTTATCTGTCTTTTACTGAAGGGGATCCATTTGTCAGCATCTTTCTGTGTTATAAACTGGTGTGGAAAATTAAATGTTAACACATATTTGCCCCACCAAAAAAACCACATTCTTTTGCATAGCATGTGACATGACGAGTTTTGAATGTGAACTAGTTCTGTCTATGACATTGCCACATGCCCCACTTGCACACCAGGTTTGCTTGTTAGGATGCCAAGATCTATTCATGGGTGATATCACAGTTAATGATGTGTTAAAACGACATTAAATCTAACCCCAGTCCGCTTACACTGGAAGAGTTAAGAGATACTTTAATGAGCTAGCTGCATGACGTCAAATCAGGACTATCCGACTTGAAATCTGAAGTTAAAGCAATCAACTCAAAATGTATTGATCTGGATATAAGGGTTAGTGAGCTCAAGTCAGACATTAACCAGGTAAACCAGAACCATGATGTTATGTACAAGGACATCGATGCCCTAAATGAGAAAGTGGAATGTGTACTGAGCGTCTAGAGTAGACGACGTGGTCCTGAGATGATCTCCCACACGATTACTGGGCCAGTACAGCATTGTGGTGTTGTGTTTATGGTAACCATCCATATGTGGCCCAATACAGTTTTGCCTGTAACAGGCCACTGAAGGAAAATAAGCACTGGCCCAATACAGGCTCCATACTGGCGTACATTATGCCAGTACCAACAGTACAGGCCAGAACGATGCCAGCACTGGCCCAGTAATGTGATGGTAGCTAGGGAAATATCAACATTGGTGTATTTGAAGATGATGATGATGATATCACAGTTAATAATGGCAAGTGGCATAGTACTGTCATCAATAAGTTCGGACAAAACTTTATAGACCTTTCTTATGCATTTCAGCTATCTATCATTAATTGCAGTATTCGGAGACGAACAAGGTGAATTCACCTCTTGGGTCAACAAGATGATAGTGGTAACAACTACTTCCTCTCTTCCGCTAACTTCTTTCAGTATATCGGCAAGCTATATATAGGTGATCAGTTAGAATCTGATCACTGGCACTAACTCATAAGTTCCCTTACTTGAAAACCTTAAATCTTAATACATCGTCAGAAGGTTTATTTGACAAAATCATATGAATGATACTCTTTCTCACACTTTTTGGAAAAATCTAAAAACGAATTATGCCAATGGAATTCAGACATTTTTATATAAACTTGACAGCGTAGAGGACTCAGTTGACAATTTCATACATATGATTATAGAGTCTACTAGTTGCATGAAGAAATGTATGTTGAGACCCAGAACATGATACTGCTAAACTTTGAGTGTAAAAACACACGAAGGGTTTGCGCAAAAATCTCTTAGGAGTTTTAGGAAACATTGTAATGATTTAAACAAGAGACTGCACTGTAAGGAAAGAAATAGATACAAAACTCTGTGTAGAAAACACAAATCAGACTTGCGTAAAACGTAATTTAGAAAGACTTTGCAAATCAAGTAGTTCACCTACAGCGATTTGGAAACAAATATGAAGATTCAAGAGTAGACCCATCATTGGCAATACAAACTACGAAAACATCATAGCTTGCTTGTTTTAAAGGGGTTTTTAGACACAATTCTGTTTTTAATATTTTTTGCACAAGCACTGACGTGCAAGATGATGCAATAAGTGTAACATCTGAAAATGATTTAGACCCAGAAGCTTTTGTATGAGATTCATCTATTACAGTTCAGGAAATCTGTGCAGCATATACGCTCTTCACAAACGGAAAATCAGCTGGTTTGGACAAAGTTGTTGCAGAAATGTTGAAGTGTTCACAATCTATCATTATGCCATTTTTGAATAAGTGTTTTAACAAGGTGTTCAAGACTGGCATATTTCCACACATCTGGGCAATATCAGTTATCATCCCTATACATAACAAGAGTCATCAGAAGATGACCTATCCCTCCGGCCCTCACATATTTGAAAGGACAAATCATCTGACAGTTACTTGATGTTTTTTAAGACTAAGTTTGAATCGTTTCCATGGAAATCATGAAAAACATAAGTGCCATATATATGAAAAAAACAGCAAAAGGCACCACTTCAAGATCTGTCTCATATATCTGACAAGATCTGTTGAAAGATATGAAATGTTTTTCAAAAGAAACAAAGCCTATCTCTCCATTTTGAGACTAAGTCAGAACTGTTTCCATGGAAACCAGGAAAATTAGACATGTCAAAACAAGGCACCACTTTGCTGTCTGCCTCAAATATCTGCTGAAAGTTTTCCTGAAAGATATTGAATGTTTTTTGAGTTGTGCTCCGGAAACGAAGCCCATCCCTCCATTTTGAGATAAAGATAACAACTTGTTTCCATGGAAACCATGGAAACCCAGATAATGATTAATCACCAAAATCTGCAAAACCAGCGAAAGTCACTACTTTAGGGCCTGTCCCACTATCTGCCAAGTTTTGCAGAAAGGTATTAAATAATATTTGAGTTCTGCTCCAGAAACGAAGCCCATCCCTCCCTTTTGAGTCCGAATTGATTCCATGGAAACCCAGAAAATGATAAATGATGAAAACCTAGAAATATCAAAAGGCACCACGTTGTGACTAAGTCAGTCAGTTGGCATGTGAATCATTTTTTGTATCCATTGCAAGAAACAGCTATTAACATATTTCATCAAGACTGGCTTTCGTTTATAGATAATAGCTCACAGTATGATTCCTATAGCATGTTTACAACCATACTCCAACCCAAACAGTATGTATCACTTTTAACATAAAACAAAATGAGAAATTCATTAATGCGATTTAGATTAGGACTATCATCCTTAAAGGTCACATGCAACGTAAAACACAACTTTGCAGATTCTTGTACCTTTCGGTATGCACTTACCGAAACAAATCATAAAAAATGCCAATTCAACCTATAAAGTTGAAAAAAAAACGCGATGAAAAAACCTGGGGGAGGGAGACCCTCTCATCTGGGTCTGGGGGTGGGATGGGGTGATGGTCCCGCTCATCAAGGGACAGAATATGTCACCTGAGTAAGTCTACAAAGTCACCCCAGTGTAAGGGGTTTGATGTCATCTTGGAGAGGATGTGTCACCTGGGTGAATCTACAAGGTGACATGGAGCAGGTAGTCCCTATCATCTAGGGTAGGATGTTTCAGCAGGAGGAGGATGTGGCACATGCGGAAGTGGGGGATTTTTTATCTTGGACGGGTTAGACGTGTCACCTGAAAAGGGGAGGAGTGGCATTTTACCTCAACTAAACACTGGGACGCCCACCCAGAAAGGGGAGGGGATCTGTGATCTTAGGGGTCAACGTGTAAACTAAAGGGCAGGGGTATTGGTCATGCTGGGGGTAGATGTGTCACCTGAAAGGGGAGGGAGGATCTGTGTACTTGGGGGTAGATGTGTTGCCTGGAGTGGAAGGGGGATCTGTCTTCTTAGAGTAGATGTGTCACCTGAAAGGGGAGGGGGATCTGTCATCTGGGGGGCAGGGGCATGGTAGATGTTTCACCTGAAGGAGTCGGGGCAGCATGTTACCTCGACTAACAAACACTGATCATGTGGACTGACGGGTGAAATGATGCATGAAACTGCTCTACATGAAACAAACCAAACACATTATGGGTGAGTGAGTTTAGTTTTACGCCGCTTTTAGCAATATTCCAGCAATATCACGGTAGGGGACACCAGAAATGGGTTTCACTCATCGTACCCACGTGGGGAATCAAACCCGGGTCTTCGGCGTGAAGAGCGAATGCTTTAACCACTAGGCTACCCCACCGCCCCTGAAGTCATAGATGTGTTGTGGATACAATGAATAATATATATTGAGTCCCACTGGACACAATGAATTGGTCTTCTGTGTGCATTCTTTACATGTGTGAGTACTGGACACACATTGAATTGGACTCACATTTACGAATTTTGTTAAAAATGAGGGGGTCCTCAAACAGATCTATTTGACCACATGAACATTTTCAGATAATTGTTTTTACTACTTCACCATTTCTGAAGCAAATCCTTCCCCTGAAGCTGTGATACTGAAGACACACTGTGATACAAATCTTCTCATGCTATGTTCCATCTCGTCATTAAAATTAAAGTGTGGACCAGACAATCCAGTGATCACATCATGAGCCTCGATCTGCACAATTGGGAACCTATGGCATGCGTCAACCAAGTCAGCGAGCCTTACCACCCGATCCCGTTAGTCGCCTCTTACGACAAGCATGGGTTGCTGAGGGCCTATTCTACCCCAGGACCTTCACGGGTCATAAACCCCATAAAGACTGGATTAATCTATCTTGCTATGTAGTATCTACTTATTAGACATAGCTGATTCAACCACATTTCCAGGCAATAACCTTAAAAACTGTTTAACCTAAGGCAACACCTAAACCTGAAGCTTTACAAACCACCCTAAGGACCCCCTGAATACACCCAGTAGTAGTGAGTGAGTGAGTGAGTTTAGTTTTACGTCGCACTTAGCAATATTACAGCTATATGGCGACGGTCTGTAAATAATCGAGTCTGAACCAGACAATCCAGTGATCAACAACATGAGCATCGATCTGCGCAATGGGGAACCGATGACATGTGTCAACCAAGTCAGCTAGTCTGACCACCCGATCCCGTTAGTCGCCTCTTACGACAAGCCTAGTCACCTTTTATGGCAAGCATGGGTTGCTGAAGGCCTATTCTACCCCGGGACCTTCACGGGTCCACCTAGTAGTAAACAACTCTAACCTAGGATATATCTGGTCTGTACACTGGACCAGTTCATGAGCATCAACTTAACCTGAAGCTTTACAAACCACCCTAAGGACCCCCTGAATACAACCAGTAGTAAACAACTCCAACCTAGGATATACATGTATCTGGTCTGTGTCCTGGGCCAGTTCACGATCGTCAACTAAACCCGAAGCTATTTTAACCACCATTCCTCCAAAACAATGATCTACACTGTCCTTATGCATAATCTGTTTCATAATTTGACCATTTCCAGAGAATACCACTCACCTATGGCTTTAACATTTCCCCATGTTATGATGTATCTGGCTTCCATTTGACCCCTTCGCCATTTGTGGACACTGTTACATGTAAGTTTTACATTTAACCCTTCAGACCCTCACAAAACCAACCCCGAACATGAAATGTTCGCAAAAAGTTTGTTTGACGACTCCAGCTCTTTTTTCTAAGATTACGTTCTACAAATCACTCTTTAATACTGTGTTAACCAAATCTACCCAAGCTATCATGAATCTGATTTCCATCCCATTCTATTGGACCACTTTACCATTACTAGAAAATACCTTTATTCTGTAATATTTGATACAGAGTCTTACCACTACACCACAGCCACACCTACAGCCCTTGATACACCAATCAGTTAAACCTACCTGAATTATCATGTATCCATCATTGATAATCTCCGTGGTATACATTCCGCTAACTGTCCACTTTAACCTGGATGCATCTATGGCTCCAATGATTTTGGAAATTTTAACTTTAAATTGTACACTTTTATATCTATCCCATCTCATGATTTGCACATCTCTCTCTTGCTTTGTATACATGTAGTTTCATATGACAATGGGTGAAATATTTACAAACACATTTCATCTACTGCAGTACACATGTAGACACCACATGAATGGATGGTTCAAATATTTGTCTGATAGAACAAGAGTCACCAGAAAATGACATATCCCCCTGGTCCCTACATATTTGAAAGGACAAACCATCTGACGGTTACTTGATTTTTTTAGACTAAATTTTAATCGTTTCCATGGAAATCATGAGACATATAAATGCCATATATCTGTAATCAGCAAAAGTCACCATTTCAAGGTCTGTCTTATACGTGCCAATATCTGATGAAAGATATGAAATGGTTTTCGAGTTGTGCTTTACAAACGAGGCCCATCCTCTATTTTGAAGCTAAGTCCAAAACGTTTCCAAGGAACCAGAGAAAATAATAAATCACAAAAACCTGTACATAGCAAAAAGCACCACCTTGGGTTCTGATTGATATATCTACCAAGTTTTGCACAAAAATATTGAATGGTTTTTGAGTTCTCATCCGCAAACCATCCCTCCATTTTGAGACAAGGTCCGTAAAATATTATCTTGGTAACCAAGAAAATAATGAATAAAACAAATCTGTAAATAGTAAAAGGCACCACTTCAGGTTCTGATTGATATATGTACCAAGTTTTGCACGAAAATATAGAACGTTTCTTTAGTTCTGCTACGGAAACGAAGCCCACCCCACCATTAGACTAAAACCTAAATGTTCCATGGAAAAACAAAAAAAAAATAAATAAATAAATAAATAAAAATGCCAAAACTCTGTAAATAGCAAATGGCACAACTATTGGCTGAGATTTTTATATCTATCAAGTTTGGTATAAAAATATAGAACAGTTTCTGAGTTATGCTAAGAATGATAAAGGATGGGCGGACAGACGGACAGTGAGACAGACGAGGCATCGACTATATCCCCCGGTCAATAAGTCAACATGTCATTATACTGGGGTGTATAAACACGGTCACTGTTCACGGTCAACTGGCGCACATTGATAGTATCACCGAAACGTTCTGAAATGAATCTGTAGCACAGAAGTGCAAGACAATGAGCACTTGCAACTCAGGAGATAGAGTGAATCTGCGTTTAACACTACGGTTGATGTAATCTCTGAGTGAATGAACAATCCTGACATGTCAACTCTCCAAAACCTGAACTGACTATGAAGATCTAGATCGTCAAACAATTCCAAAAGGTTCATTCTGTCTCTGAATATCTTGTTTCTGTTCAAGTGCAGTCTGCGGTTTCGATAGACTGTGCCTATACCGTAATTCTGGGACGTAAAGTAAGGCGTAACTTTTTTAACAACATGCATGCTCATTACGGTGCAGTTCACATTTACACCCGGAGTTGAATCTATGCCTGAGATATGCATACAGCCACAGGGCTGGCAGCTGTCCAACACTGACCAATCCACACTACACCCCTGTAAGATGGACAGAGTGCAGTACAGGGATCGCTGGTGTACAACACTGACCAGTGTACTTCATCTCCCTTTAAGACTGAAAGTGTACAGTACAGGGGTGGCTGGTATCCAACACTGACCAGTGTCCTCTACATCCCTTTAAAGAGTGACAGCATACAGTAAATGTATGGCTGGTATCCAACACTGACCAGAGTACTCTACCTCAGTTGAAGACTGACAGTGTACATTACAGAGGTGGTTGGTATCAAACACTGACCAATGTACACTACAAACCATTCAGACCGACAGTGTACAGTATCGGGGTGGCTGGTGTCCAAAACTAACCAGTCAAATATGCAACACTTTAAGACCGACAGAGTACAGTACAGTCATGGCTCTTGTCGAACACTGACCAGTGTCCTCTACATCCCTTTAGGGACTGACAATGTACATTACAATGGTGGCTGGTGTCCAACACTGACCAGTGTCCTCAACATCCCTTTAGGGACTGACAATGTACATTACAATGGTGGCTGGTGTCCAAAACTAACCAGTCAAATATGCAACACTTTAAGACCGACAGAATACAGTACAGTCATGGCTCTTGTCGAACACTGACCAGTGTCCTCTACATCCCTTTAGGGACTGACAATGTACATTACAATGGTGGCTGGTGTCCAACACTGACAAGTGTACTTTGGATCCCATTAAGACTGACAGTGTAATGTATAGGGGTGACTGGTGCCCAAAACTAACCAGTCAAATATACAACACTTTAGACCAACAGAGTAGAGTACAGGGATGGCTGGTGTCCAACATTGACCAGAGTGTACTCTACGTCCCTTTAAGACTGACAGTATACAGTACAGGGGTGACTGGTGTACAACACTGACCAAACTGTACTCTACATCCCTTTAAGACTGACAGTATACTGTACAGGGGAGGATGGTTTCAAGCACTCACAGACCAGTGTGCTCTACATGTGTTTAAGACTGACAGTGTACTGTAGAAGGGTGGTTCGTATCCAACACTGACCTATGTAGTCTACCTTAGTAAACAGTGTACAGTTCAGGGGTGGCTGGTGTACAACACTGACCAGTGTACTATACATACCATTAAGGCTGACAGTGTACAGTACACGGGTGGCTGGTATCCAACACTGACAGTGTACTGTAGAAGGGTTACCGGTACAGACAGACAGTGTACAGTACAGGCCCTGCTGGTGTACAACACTGACCAGTGTACTATACATACCATTAAGGCTGACAATGTACATTACAGAGGTGGCTAGTGTACAACACTCACCAGCCTACTGTACATCCCTTTAAGACTGATAGTGTACAGTACTGAGGTGGCTGATGTACAACACTCACCAGCCTACTGTACATACCTTTAAGACTGACAATGTACAGTAGAGGGGTGGTTCATGTCCAACACTGACCAGTGGACTCTACCTCCGATTAAGACTGATGGTGTTCAGTACACAGGTGGCTGGAGTCCAACACTGACCAATGTACTCTACATCCCTTTAATGCTGAAAGTGTACAGTACAAGGATGGCTGGTGTCCAACACTGATCAGTGTACTCTACATCCCTTTGAGACTGACAGTGTACAGTACAGTGGTGGCTGGTGTCAAACACTGACCAATGTAGTGGTCAATGAGACGGATAAGGGTGAATACTGAGATGTTACTACATGCTTTAATGTCATCTTCAGTAAATGGAATATTTAAGGAGTCATGACAACCCTATTTTAGGCCAATTATGTAATTATGTCACCTATGTAAGCCCTAGTGCCACATTTCAATATGACAACAATGGTTGATATTCTCGTTTAGCTTTACTAGAGAATAACATTTTTGTCACAGTGCCATGATATAACTGACATTTGCTGCATCAGCCAATACTAGGGAGTCACCAATGTCTGCTATACATCAACAGTAGACATTAAAGGTATGATATTCCTGCTGCTACTGACAGGATACTGTTGCCCATTTTAGTTAACATGTTTCAAGTGGAACCTCCCTTATCCAGAAAAATTCCTGGTGCCATCATATTTACGTAGGAATTCTGCAAATGATAATGCCCTGAAATGCAGTATTGACCATAATTATTGACAAAATGAATGGAATGAAAACAAAGAATGGTATCTGTTTGGAAGCATTTACTGCCAACAAGAAACGATGGAGGTCCCTGCCAACTCTTTGTACAAATATGGAAATGTCATACAACAAAACACATGACGTCACTATTGAGAGTGACCACATTCAACCTTTACCTTTGCCCATACTACTGGCCACCATTTTTTCAACCCTCAACAACGTGAGAGTTCCAATTGATGGTTTCACTTCAGCATGTTGTAATTCATGGTCCAACCAGTAAAGGTGGCACCAACAAGAAAGCACATAACGGCACAGGTACATGTGTAGTCTGTCTCACAGTCCCTGAACCACATTATTTTGCCTAATGCCAAGCCTTCTCGGTAGTGCTAAAGCCAATGAAGCAAGTCTAGATTTCCTCAGGAATCTCGGGTCTCCCTGAGGCTTCTTATAAAATGGGTTTGTCTTATGGGAAATAACCAGTGTGTGTAGAGTTGACAATCCAAAGCAACAAAAAAGACAGAGAGATGAACCAGAGTCAAGCGACCATACTGACCTTACTACCAAACAAATCAAGTCAACCGGTTTGTTCAACCCTATCTTCAAAAATGCTCTAGGGAATTTTGGCTGCTGCAGTATACATAGGCTTTATGTTTTCAAAGAAGATTTTTTTCAGAAGATCAATAGGCTTAACATCACTAATTTGGGGTTTTACGAGAGCATAACAAGGCAGCTGCTCTATGCACGATGTAGAATCTTGGAAGACTTCACTTCAACAAACATATTCATAATCATGAACTTTTTTATTACTCCTTGATAAGAGTCATTAGCAGATGACACATACCCCCCTGCCCCCACATACTTGAAAGGACAAATCATCTGACTATTAGTTGATGTTTGTTTAGACCAAGTTTGTGTCGTTTCCATGGAAATCATGGAAAATATAAATACCATATATCTGTAAACAGCAAAAGGCACCACTTCAAGGTTCTGCCTCATATATCTGCCAAGATTTGTTGATAGATATGAAATGCTTTTCTAGTTGTGCTCCAGAAATGAAGCCAATTCCTACATTTTGAGAGGTCCGAATTGTTTCCATGGAAAAAAGGGAAAATAGAAATGCCAAATCTTAGTAAACAGCAAAAGGCACCACTTTGTGGTCTGCCTCACATATCTGGCAAATACTGCTGAAAAATATTAAGAAGTTTCAAGCTGTGCTCTGGAAAGGAAGCCCAACCCTCCATTTTGAGACTAAGTCCAAACTGTTCATATGGAAACCAAGAAAATAAGTCACAAACACCTGTAAAAAGCTAAAGGCACTACTTCAGGTTCTGTCTGATATATCCACAAAGTTTTGCCGAAAAATATTGAAAGTTTTTGGAGTTCTGGTCTTGAAAGTAAGCCCACCCCACCAATAGACTGACACCAAAACGTTCCATGGAAAAAAACAATAAAACAAAAAAAAAGTGACAAACATCTGTAGATAGCAAAAGGCGGAACAATAAATTTAGTTTATCATATCTATAAAATTATGGCCTATCAATATTGAACAGTTTTTCAGTTATGCTCCAGAAACAAAATGCTTACGGACAGACAAGCAGACGAACAGACAGATGAGGCATCGACTATATCCCCCTACATGTAATAAAAATATTTCATGTCTTTTATCTACATAACGGTTTCCCTGCAATAATTGTACATCCTGTCACTCAGTTTCCCTGGCCTTGTATTCAGCTGGGCACAGATGATTCACAATGCTGTATCAGACAAAAGCACACCAAAGGGAGCATACTCTACCACCAAATGTTTTACATTACCTCCCCCTGGTCCACTGTCAGAGAGACGAATAAATACCCTGTTTCATAAGCCACCACTTCGTTGTTCCTGTGGATAACAAAATCACAATAAATCTCAACGGTGATTGATACTCACATATCTGCTAAAATACCTGCTAACAGCAATAATTTATGCCAAAGTGTAGGGTCACTACAACTTGAATGTACAATGAGACCTGGGATACACAGATACATTCATTTGCTGTAAATCGTCTCTATAAATGGATTTTAGTCTTTCGAAAACCTCATGGAAGATCCAAAACGATCATGATCATTACTACTTGAATATACACATGTATATCAGGGCTTAATTCAAAGTACATGAATTTACACCTTCTTACACATGGTGCAACCTCAGGTAAGAATTTAACTTGTGGCACTAGACAAGAGGACCTGTACCTGCAGCTCAATATACAATTATACACAAAACTGGAGTGATGGCACTGATGACTTACAACATCATTATAAAAAGTTACTCTGATAAGATAACTTCAGTTTTTCTCCACAAAATTTCATGCCATGAACTATAATACTCAGTCACTATGAGTGTTGTCATCAAAGCCACTAATCAAGACAATGCCTCATCTTACTGTATTTCAAATGAAATCTGTGTTCTCTGACAAGCAAACTAGTAACATGAATTTATTTTGGCTATGACTGCCAATAAATAAATTGAAGTTTCTTTCTACATTTCTGAACAGTAGGACAATATGGCTGCTGACAGACGTCACACTCGAGGGATTTTGTGAAGGGACAGCACGTGTGGATGGGATGTTGTAGTTTTATTCCACTTTTAGCAATATCCCAGCTGTATCATGGCAGGAACACTAGACATGAGCTTCACACACAGTACCCATGTAGGGAATGAAACCTGAGTCTCCTTCATCACAGAAAGGGGTGTCGATCTCCACCCATAAACTGGCTCCTAAACCCACAAAGTATGTGACAAGCATGTTACTCCGACAGCAAGTCACACTAACCCTAGGCCATCAAAGGGGTGCCCCACCCATACCATGGTGCCCTAACAATAAGATTCTGAAAGGGGTGTCCCTCCCATAGCAAGGCACACTAACCCCAAGATTGTGAAAGGGGTGTCTTTTCCACACCATGGTGCCTTAACCCTTAAGACCTCTAAAGAGGTCTTCCACCATACCATGGCCCCTAGGAATGAAAGGAATTCCCCACCCACAAGGCACCCTTCCCCTAGGGATTTAAAAGGGTGACCCAACCATATCAAAGCATCCAGATCCAAAGAAACTGAAAGGGGTATTCCATCAATAACATGGCGTCCTAACCCAATGATATCAAAGGGGGGCCCACTGACAGCATGACACCATAATCTTAGGACCTTTAAAGGGGTGTTCCTACCATGGCATGGGACCCTAACTATAAAACCTTTAAAGGGTGTCCCACCCATAGCATGGCACCCTGACCCTAAGACCTTTAAAGGAGTGCCCACGAATAGCATGGTACCGTAACCCTAAGTCTCTAAAAGGGGTATCCCACCCATACCATGGTGCTCTAACCCTAAGACTCCGTAAGGGGTATCCCACCCATGCCATGCCAACCTAACCCTAAGGCTTGGAAAGTGGTGTCCCTCCCATGACAAGGAACCCTAAGCAAAGGGCATTAAAGGGGTGCCACACCCACCCTAACCCAAACACTCAGAAATGGCTGCCCTACCCATACTGTGATGCTCTAAGCCTAACACACTAAAAGGGATTCTAAAAGGGGTGTCCCACCCATACCAAGCCAGCCTAACCCCAAGACTCTGTAAGGGGTGTCCCACCCATACCAAGCCAGCCTAACCCCAAGACTCTGTAAGGGATGTATCACCCATACCAAGCCAGCCTAACCCCAAGACTCAGAAAGTGGTGTCCCTCTCATAGCAAGGAACAATAACCATTATCTGAGGGATGCCCCACCCATACCATGGGATACCATACTTACAAAGAAACGCCCTGACTGTTATCTGCAGCATATGGCATCTCAGAAGACTTGACTTCAACAAACATATACATAAACATGAACGTTTTAATTAATACAGAAAACATTTTATGTCCTTTTTAAAATAATGGTTTCCATGCCATAATCATATATGCTGTCACTCAGTTTCCCTGGCCTTGTAGACAGCTAGGCACAGACAATTCACAATGCTGTATTAGACAAACGCACACCAAAGGGAGTATACTCTTCCACCAAATGTTCTAAATTACCTCCCCCTTGTTTACTGTCCAGATACAAAGAAACTCACTGTTGCAATATCAAGCAGAACAAAGGAAACTGATCAACTACATTTGGCAGATAAATGCTACATCAATGGTGTGTTAATGAAAACTATATCAGAGCTCCAGGTAACGTGCATATTTGTGTATTTTACTCAATAAACATCACATTTACCCAATTAATTACAAATCTGGGAGTACAGATAACGCACAATGATTACTTAAAACCCAATAGGTCTATGATACCTGGCATACTTTACTAAATCAACTAAACTGGCTTGCACATGATAATTCATCATGGAGCCCGAACTCTACAACAGCGTTAGCAAAAGTGAAGTCATGCCTATATATTCATATGCTATTACAGCCGTAGCCACTGTCTGGAGATGAGTGTAGTAGTCACATGACTTCGCAGTTGCCTTTTCAAAAATGGCTGCCAACTACTCGGGAATATAAGAATTACTAAAAGGTTAGGTGTCTTCAAAACCATTTATGTTTACATATGTAGAAATAGAAACAAAAACACTCTTTGTAAAAGTTCTAAATTCTTTATGATTACATGATGCCATTTAGAAAGTGGAAAATGCAACATATGTCATATCTGGGATTTCACTTTCTCAGAAAAGTACAAATTCTAGTACTTTTTCCATTCAGGATTCGAACCCGCACCCTCAGAGTCAGGCACCTAATCGCCAGCACACAATTCTTTAAACTAGTGGGAGTATACAAAATGCTAGTTAGTCCTTAAGAAATGCAATTACTCCTACATAAACAGACATGGGTGTAAATACCCAGCTGCTTGAAAAAATATCTAGAGCTCTGCTATATCATGTCAAACTGGGAAAATTCACTCAGCATCTGAACTCATGAAACAACATGATCACCTCAAGGAAATATGTCTTTTTTGTGTAAGGGAGGATCTCACCAGGGTAGGGGAGGATGTGTTACCTGGGTCAGTCTACATGGTCACCTGGGGGAGGATCTGACATCTGGGGGAGGATGTGTCACCCGAGAGAATGTGACATCTGGGTAAATCTGCATGTTTAACTGTCATCTACCTGGGTGAATCTACAGGGTGACCAGGCGCAGGAGGTCCCTGTTATCCCAGGAGGTGGTTATTTCGGCTGGGGTAGGGAGTCCCAGTCTTCTGGGATAGGAGGTCCCTTTGATCTATGGGGAGAATGTGTCAGCTGGGGACGGAGTCCTTGTCCTCTGCAGCGAGGGTGTGTCACATAGGGAAGGGGCCAATCTCATCTGTGGGACGGGGTGTTAGATGAGGAAGGGGTCCTTGTCGTCTGGGGGCAGAATGTGTCATCTGGTTATATCTACATGGTAATCTGGGGAAGGGAGTCATCTGAGGGGAGGGTGTATCATCTTGGGGAGGGGTCTCTGTCATCTGAGGGGAGGGTGTGTCAGCAGGGGGAGGTGTCCCTGTCATCTGGGGGAGGCTGTGTGATTTGGAGAGGGGTCCCTATCATTTGGGGCAGGGTGCGTTACATGGTAAAATCTACATGGTAACCTGGGGTAAGGAAAACCTCTCATTTGTGTGGTGTGGGGTGATGGTCCCTCTCATCTAGGGTGAAGTGGGGGAGAATGTGTCCCCTGGGAGAAAATAAATCTACAAGGTCACCCAGGGAAGGGTTTCGATTGATGTCATCTGGTAGAGGGTGTGTCACCTGGGTAAATCTGCACTATCACCTGAAGTGGGATGAAGATCTCCCCCCCCCCCCCCCCCCCCCCCCCGCCCTCTGCGTCTGTTAGATGTGTCGCCTGAAAGGAGGAGTGGCAGCACCCGAATGGGGAGGGGGGATCTCTCATCTTTGGGGTGGATGTGTAGACTAGGAGGGAGGGGTACTTGTGATCTGGGGGTAGACGTACGTGTCACCTGAACGTGGAGGGGGATCTGTCATGATGAGGGTAGATGTTTCACCTGAAGGGGAAGGAGGATCTGTCATTTGGAGGTGTAGATGCGTCACGTGAAAGGGAGGGGCAGGATTTCACCTCGACCAATGAACACTGGGATGCCCACCTCTTAGTTTAAAGGGTCCTTGAAGATACCACGAGGGTCCTGGGAACTAACAGTGTAGAGAAATGTGTGTTTTGATAATTTCTTCAGTATGGTGGCTGAGTCAGGCCATTGCATTATCACCCTGTAAAATCTGGGTAACACAGCGACAAATCGACAGTGAGACACGATACTGTGATGCAGTGATATGGCCAAAAGTGAAATAGCGACACAAAGACATGAAAGGAGGATAACTCGACACAACACTGCGATAACAAGACACGCAATGAAGACAAAACGACACAAAGTGGTGATAACATGAATTGTGATAATGCAAAATGGTTATGCAACATGGCGATACGATTTTGTGATATAGCGATAAAGCGATACATTCATCTTTATATCTGTTGGTGTGGTACGTGCATATGTATGTGTGTGTAATGTGTCCATGTTGTATTTGACTAAGTACAGTAAGAACTTAAGTCAGAAAGCAAACACTTTCTAGGGATTTCATGCAAAGATAATATTTGGTATGCAAAAGTAATCTTTAATGCATGCACAGAATGCATACGGTGCGATTGTGTAACTCATGCATGTTTTGATTTTTATGACTGAAACCCGAGGTCTCACTTATGGTACAAAGAGCATCAAGGTGCAATCTTTCTAGTACTAATCCTTGTTCTTGAGTTCACTAATCCCTACTGAAGTCACAGTAGTCAAAGATAGGAGGGATGAAGGATATATACAGTCTTTTTAAGCCATTTCTGTTTAGTTCATATTTAAGACTCCAAAAGCAATTTATTATAGGACTAGATTTTGTGCTAGATATTTGATTTGCATATCCCATTTACCATTGCTTTGAAATCATAGCCCTACATGTTTATGATAGTCAACTTCTTTCATTTTTACATCATCCATCATTAAATCTGTTTTTGCTCTAGGTATTACCTTTTAGTGAATGACATAGCCACACATTTTTCAGACTAAACGATACCTGCCATTCATTTTCTCATTCAGATAAATTAGCAAGCCCATTGTTCAATATTCTTGTTGCATCAGTGGAGTTACCTGAGTCTTGTAATATGTAATGATATAAAGGAAATACAAATGCTATTAGTAGTTCGGCTACATCACGAAAATAACCAATCATATCGGGTGAACCTATTTTTTAACGAAAAGTGTACCGCAATATATAGTTCTGTGAAGTTCGAATTGCAATATACCGGTTAAGCATTATTATTGCCCATGCCCACAAATTTTTCAATGTTGTTCTTTCAAAAGATCATGTAAGCTACAACCAAAATGAGAAAGTACTAACTTGCCAAGTAAACGATAAGGTTCTGCATTTTTTAAAAAAATATTAAAAATTTCAGTTCAACCTTTTTCAGAGCTGGGTAAACTGCCATGCCATTTTGGGATGTACATTCAGCATGTCTTCTAAGGCCCATAACAAATAGTTCATTAACATCGGTAGCATGCACTCGTGCAGTAACTGAATACACATATGAGCGTTATGTAAGCACCATCGGAAACTGGGGTGGAATTTTAAAACTTTTCGTTCAAACATGTGATATTACTAGAATACACACGTAAAGCACACTCTCTATCCAGTATAGACAAGTGGGTGGCAGGATGATGTGCTGTGAATGCGCCTAGCACATGGAGGTATACTAGTACATGTATATTTCCAAATTGCACTTTGTGTATTCTGAACTGATGTAAAAGACGACATTACCACTAAACATTAGTTTCACATGACAAGACGCATGCTTTCAGAAAACAGAAAATCAAATACTGATGCAGTCATCAGTGGTTCATACAATCACAACGATTACATTATTTGAAAACGGTATGACAATTAGATTGGTGGCGTAGTCATGGTGATCATACTTTTGAGCATTGACATTTATGTTTTGTGTATCCCTGTGTTTCCACCCCAAAATATTTAACACATCTGCCTTGAACAAGTACATTTCCAGTAAAATTCTATTGCTCTACAAGACATTGCAGCAACAGCCAGATTGTATCTTGGAGGAGATCATCAGTCCACTTGACCTGAAGTTGTATGACTAGGTCGCGTCCCGTTGAAAAACAGAATTCTATGTGTATATTCTCACTTTAAGTAGTTAAGATTATGCTTCCATGGTCAACCTGCCATATGCAGCTGACCTACATTTGGCTTCTCTGATGGCCATGATAATAATGGTTAAACCGTAAAGTAAAGATTTTGATGTACTACTTTAACTCAACTCAGGAATGTACAAACGTATCTATACACACCCTTAAAGCGTAAATCCCACCAAATTGCCAACGATAATTGTCAAAAATTCTCAGACCGATTTACTGAACCTACTGAAATTAGAATAGTAATCGATAAACAAAATCGAATAATTAGTGTATAGAATAATAAAAATATTTCTTATTTGTAGACACGTGAAGGTCCCAGGGTAGAAGAGGCCTTCAGCAACCCATGCTTGCCATAAAAGGCAACTATGCTTGTCGTAAGAGGCGAGTAACAGGATCGGGTGGTCAGACTTGCTGACTTGATTGACACATGTCATTGGTTCCCAATTGCGCAGATTGATGCTCATGTTGTTGATCACTGGATTGTCTGGTCCCGTCTCGATTACTAGTATGTACAGACCGCCGCCATACAGCTGTAATATTGCTAAGTGCAGCATAAAACTAAACTCCCTCACTCCCTCTTATTTGTAGATACAAGAAGAGAAGTCTTCTACTATCTTTTGTTTAGGATCATATTTTCATTTTTCAATAAGCAACCGCCATTCTTACAAAAAAAACCTTCACATCACATCCGGCAGATCAATCAGGAACTGTATGATTCCAAATCTATTCTGATGAAATCTTATAGCTTACAGAGTTTGCATGCCTTGGGATGAGCTATTTCAGTAGAATGGGAGGTTTTACAAATGGGCTTATCTCACATACTAGATTCGAAAACTGAATCAATTTATCCGCTTCTCCACATTTCACAAATGGAAATGGTGCAATATTGCCATATCACAGTGTGGTTGCATCACCAAATCGTGTCTGTATATTGCAATGTTGCCTTTTTGCGATATCACCATACTGCAATGTCGCGCTGTTTTATCGCCATTGCGTGTCATGTTATCGTCAATTCATGTCTTGTTATTACTATATCATATGGTGATATTGTTATTTTGGTCTTGAATGTATCACTATATCATGTCACCATATCACAATGTTGTGTCGTACTATCGCCTTGTGGTTATGTCTCACAGATTTTTCAGGACAATAAAGCGATGGGCCAAATCAGCCACCATACTTCAGAGCCTGGAATGAATCGTTGATCACGTGGACTGACGACTGAAATGATGCACGAAACTGCTCTGAATGAAACAAATCAACACATTATAAAGTCCTATATACTACTATCTTGTGGACACAATGAATAATACATA
This sequence comes from Haliotis asinina, assembly GCF_037392515.1. NCBI lineage: Eukaryota > Metazoa > Mollusca > Gastropoda > Lepetellida > Haliotidae > Haliotis > Haliotis asinina. Next base: position 58,095,528 of record NC_090283.1, on the reverse strand, counting down.
GTCTTCTGTGTCCATTCACTACATGTGTGCGTAGTGGACATTTAATTGGACGCGCAATTACGCATTGTGTTAAACCCTTGAGGGGGGTCCTTCAAACAGATCTGTTTGACCACATGAACATTTGCAGATAATTATTTAAGCTACTTCACGATTTATTCAGCTAATTCTTCACCTGAAGCTATGATACTGGATACACACTGTGACAAATCTTCTCATGCTATATAGAAACAGCTGATTCAACCACATTTCTAGATAGTAACAGTCAACAATGTTTACCCTAAGACTACCAGAACCACACCTGAAGACACCCTGTAATCAAAATATTTATCGATTTAACTGATTTCAATGTCCTGTGTATTTGACACCCACCTAACAATTCCCAGAGAGAGCGACAAACATGTAGCTGTATAAACCACCCTAAAGACACCCTGTAGACACCCAGTAGTACACAACTCCAACCTAGCACATATCTGTTCTTGTTGACTGGACCATTTCATGTGCAATCGCTAAACCTGAAGCTATTTGGACCACAGTTCCACCAAAACAATGATCTTAATCTGCTTGTTAATTTGATCATGATCAGAGAAAAGCACTAACCTGGACTAAACACACTCACTAACCTGAAGCTATAGAAACCACCATTAAGATACAGCTTTCACCCATGCTATGATGTATATGGCTTCCATTTGACCACTTCACCATTTCTGGACACTGTTACATGTAAGTTTTACATTTAACCCTTCAGACCCTCACAAAACCGATCCGAACATAAAATGCTCACAACAAAGTCTGTTTGAACACTCCAGCATTTTTGTCAAACATGAAGTTCTACAAATCACCCTTTTTATATTGTGCTGACCAAATCTACTCATCCCATTCTATTGGACCACTTCATCATTACTTGAAAATACCTTTATTGTGTAATATTTGATACAGACTCTTACCACTACACCACAGCCACATGACACACCTGAACCCTTGATACACCAATCAGTAACAACCTACCTTAATTATCATATAACCATCCTCCATAATCTCCAGGGAATACATTCCGATAACTCTCCACTTTACCCTGGATGCATCAACGGCTCCGATGATTTTGGAAATTTGAACTTTAAATGGTACATTTATATACTTATCCTGTTTCATGATTTGCACTTCTCTCTCTTGCTTTGTAGCTGAATGGAACAAATGAGAACTTTGCCTGTCAACCTCCCTTTTTCATACACCCGTGTATGACGCCTTGTGAGCAATTGTGCCTAGGAAGCCAAGGGGTTCAGAAGAGACCATCACTAGCATAGGTACTATGCTAGATGGGCCCTGCCACCCTTGTTCTTGCTCTCTACAGTTGTCATTAACATATACAGTGTATACTGTCAGTGATTTTTGACCTAGGGTAATCTGTGACCTGCCATCCAATCATGGGCTAAGTGCAAATGGTGAGATAGGGAAAGTTTTAAATTTGGAATTAGTAACTATAAATTGTATATTTATATAGGTACTTAACCTATCTAACGCGATGTATGCCAACTCGGATTACAGTGGTGGCTCCAAGGAGAGAATAGGGACTAGGGACCTGTCCTAGAAGGAGAGTAGCCTGGGGAACATGGGCATATGGACAAAAGAGACCTACAGGGAATGTCTCTATATCCAAACATGGAGATCTAGGCCCTTGACATCAATCACTTGATTGTCTGGTGTCGCTTCCAGTATTCATACATTGCCGTCATACAGCTGGAGTATTGCTGAATGCATGTCCATGCATAAACCTGGAGATATATGTTCATGACATCAATCACTTGATTATCTGGTGCAGTGTCCAGTATTCTTACACTGCAGTCATACAGCTTAAATATTGCTGAATGCGTGTCACCATTTCCAAATGTGGAGACCTATCTTTGTGACATCGATCACTTGATTATCTGGTGCACATTCCAGTATTCATACACTGCTGTCATGTTGCTTAAATATTACTAAATGCTGCCCAAGTGTCATCATGTACCCAGCACGGAGGTCTGGATTCAGCTGTACAAAATCCAGAAGACCACTTGCAGAGAATACCTACAAATCTGAAGCTTCACTAACCAGCTCCAAGATTCCCTAAATCTAACCTTCACTATGAAGTATCATGATGCAAAGCCTGGCTGCACCAACATACTGAACAAAACTTTTAACATGAACCACAAATTTGTGACCAAAACCAAGTAACACAGCTTCAGGATAAGGTTAATGAAAATATGTCACAAACATTTAAAGTTTATCAACAGATCAATATATTATAAATCAATGAAATAAAAAATAGCTAGCCCCAAAACTAAATAATAATAATAATAATAATAACTTGGAATGCAAGTTCGAGAATGCCCAGATTCAAGATAAACTTCGGGCCGAGTATAAATCTCGTTTAAAGAAAATCTGGAGTTCAGAGCTAAATGCTCGAAACAAGGTCAAAGCCACCAATACTTTTGCTGTGCCAGTCCTCTCCTATTCCTTTGGAGTAGTTGATTGGACAAAACAAGACATCCAGGGTCTTGACCGCCTGACCAGAAGGATCATGTCTGATAACAGAGCACACCACGCTCGTTCCTCTCTTAATCGTTTATACATGTCAATCAATTCGGGAGGACAGGGTTTGATTAATGTGGAAGCTCTTCATGACAGAATTTTATTGTGTGCTTTTGCACATATTCATTTGTCAGATGATCCTCTGGTGATGCACGTTAAGATTCATGATGAAAGCAAGGAATTCCACAGCTACTTTAAGCGTGCCAAGGTTGTTGGACACAATTTGAAATTTGAAGTTGATTTTGTTGGTGGCGATGTACTGCTGGACGGTACAGTGATGGGAGTAAACCAGGTGAAGTCTTTCACCAAGTCTGCCAAGAGTCGGTCCTTTGTGGAGAAGCTGTCTGAGAAGCCACTGCATCGTGTGTATATGCAGTGTGTGGAACAGAACAGCAATCCAACCGACTCCTTCACCTGGATGAAGTCGGCTGGTCTCAAATGTGAAACTGAGGGCTTCCTTTTGCTGCTCAGGACCAGTCACTTCCCACTCGCAATCGCCAGAATGTGATTCTTAAAGAAAACATCAATATGAAATGTCGTCTTTGCAATGAATTTACAGAGACTGTCCAACACCTTGTCAGTGGATGCCCTTCCTTGGCACAAACAGCATATCTTAAAAGACATGATGGCATGGCTCGCTGCTTTTATTATCGTCTCCGCCATGCCTGTGGCTTTGACTCCGAGGTCCATCCATGGTATGACCCTGAACATGTCCAGGGCGTCCTGGAAAATGATGCTTTTAAACTTCTTTGGAATAGGCCAATATACAGCCTGAGACGAATTCCAGCCAACAAACCTGACCTTGTCCTTTTTGATAACGCAAATGAAATTATTTATATCATAGAATTTTCTGTTTTACTTTTGACAGCAATGTGATTGGCAAGATTCAGGAAAAGCATGATAAATATGCGGACCTCGCCTTTGAAATGTCTCGCTTACATCCCAAATATACTGTCGTCAGGCTCCCCATTGTTCTCGGTGCCCTTGGTTTGGTACCTCCAGATCTCTTGGCGCAGATCAGAAGAGTGCCCGGGTTCTCCACCGGGAGCACAGCCCTTCTGACAATCTGGGTAATGCGGAAGGCTGCAGTGTTGGGGAGCCTCCATATTCTCCGAAAAGTTCTTGGTGGGTTCGACTAGGCAGTGTTTCCTGGGAGAAGTCCCATTCGCTGTCTGGGCTGCGTGTAGAGGGGGCAAGGGCCCTGAGCTGATGATGAGCTTGACCAGCCTGACTGTGCCAGGATCACCAAAACCCTCTCTGCTGCATTTCTATCTCAATCTGTAAAACATAATAATAATAATTATATGGCGCATCATCTGCATCACTAAGGGACACACTGTAAGCCCATAACATACTGAACATCATCATTATTATTATTACACCAGATAACCCAAGCTGCCTGTTAGGCGCTAGGAGGTTATAGTCACATGACTTTACCTCACCTGGTACCCATTATCTGGCAGGACCAACGTCTAAGAAACTTTCAGGAGTCAAACTGCCTAACACGGCCACCCATCCAAGGACTGTCCGAGCTCGACTGTGCTTAACTTCAAATGATTTGTAACCTGAGCACTACGCACACGCACTTACCATCACAGAGGACCACTCGCCACCACCGACAGTAAATTGCATAAAACCGATATTTTGTTACACATTGTCCACTTAAGTAAACTTGAACTGGTTGCAAAAAACATAATTTGTAATACAAACCTAGACTTAGTATCAGGTTCCTTGAATATCTTGATCGAGTACTGGGAATGAATCTCAATCTGCTGCTGGAACCACGGACCAATCAAACATCATCCCGATATCATGTTTAATAATCACTACAAGATATACTACTTGGAAAGCAGACCAAGCATGGAGAATATTTAAGTAAATTTACTGGTTATACACTTAAAATCTCATACAATTAGGAAGAAACTAACCCTAAATTGCATATCTAAATTAATCTTGACCAAATATCACAGGTTAAACCACGAATTGAAGATTATTTTGAGATTTATGTCTCTCTCATCAGAACATTTACCTCAGCTGTAAACCTTCCATGACAGACTTATGGTGGATCTGTGATCTGGGTGGATGTAAACATCTGGGTGGATCTGTCATCTGAGTTACAATATGTCATCTGGGTGGATCTGGACATCTGGATGAATTTGGTCATCTGGGTGGATCTAATCATCTGGGTGGATTTGGATGAAGCCTCTGCCACAAGCATTTAGTATCAGTGCATCATCTCAGAACAAGCTCTGCTACATTCTGTCTGGGTGAAAGGAAAAGGCATCAATGTAAAATGTCAGACACCCATAAGGATAATGCCAGTCACAGGGGTACAGTCACAACTGCGCTAGCATCTCACAGGCAGCTTGGGTTGTAGTGCACATTATTATGACGCAAACTCTTCGCAGGATGTTGTCTAGAGGATGTGACCTATTTTCTTCAACCATACATTGACTTAGCAATGGCCCCAGAACATTTACCCGAGTGTGATCAAAGAAACATGGAGACTGTTTATCACAAAGAATATCAGAAAATTCCCACTGTTGTGAAAAGAAATCCAGTCAAGTGTGGAAGACAAATTATTAAACAGCTGAACTCTACACTGACTGACAAACTAGAGGGCACTACAGAAAGAGTTAACTGGACCGTGTACCACGTTTTAGCAAAAATACATACCCATGGCTATAACATATGAATTTTAAGGTCAAATGCGACCAAAAACTGAAACATAATTAAAACACAATTTTCACTTAATCATGACATATGATATACATTGCTGCTTGCAAAAAACCCAAATAAACAAAATTATAAGCATACATTGTACAATCACGGTTCAAAAGTGCAATATTTTGTACTTGGGCTTACTTCCCTCGAAGCGAAAACCTCGGGAGACTGAACACAGTCATAGTGGGTGGGTGTGCACTCAAGTGTAACAGCAACTTCGGATTGGCTGGTTCATTTGCTCATATGCTGAGGTCTCATTGTGTGTATAGAAAGATGATCTGTTCAATGGGCATTTTAGAAGCATAGTGTGTCACAAGAAAATAAGATTCTTTATGGATAACAACTTCTTTTATGTACTTGATGCGTCGTTTCAGTATGGATTTATATACCATTGCAAATAAAACCACATACACAAAAGTTGTACATGTTATCCATAACAAATGCATATAGAGATGTTGGTCTTGTAAATACATGTTCTCTGATTTTGTGTTCAATCCAATCAAAAATCATCTCAGCAGAGATAGTGAACTACTCTGTGACTTCGTACAAAGCAAGACTTGAAACTGACAAAAGTTTGCACCGGTTTTTGTCAGATCCAGTCATCCGAGAAAAATGGATGTAGTTAGTTTGCAACTCACAGACATAAAAAACATGTGATTTGTACAAGTATCATACCTGCTTAATTACTTAATGTGGCAGAGTCATAAATCAATTTATCTTGCTTATGGTGTATAGCCTGATAGGTGTTAAGTTCAAAGTGGTCACTGACTGAATCTGTGTATTGCATATTGTCTTTAGCAGACAGGCAGGCAGACATATAGCTGTCAATAAACCAGACATTGAGCTTTCTGTGTGACACAGACTGTTTACCACAATCAACAAGTTTCTTTGTAACGAGTAGATTATTTATTTGTTTGTGTACACAACCAAGATTAGACTATACTGCTCACAGCCTCATACTCCGCGCATGCATACTGTTTCAAGCTCTGCCAACCTATTCACTGCACAAGCGTTACAGGCTGGCACAGCTGTTGAAAATACTTTTTCCCCCCAGAAATTTAGTGAATCATGTGAACTCTGATTTCGTGGGCTTTTTTTTTCATCATTTTTTTATCAACTTTATAGGTTGAGCATTTTTCATGACTGCATACCGAAAGGTATCAGAATATGCAAAGTTGTGTTTTACGTTGTTTTTAACCTTTTAGTTTGAAACAGACGTTCACTTAGCTTAAATGTTACTGTCAATACATATCCACCCTCTTTTTCACTGCTTGACTATTTCCAGATAACATCTCTTATCCAAAATACAGGCAGTGTATAAGCAAAAACCTATATGGTCACTAAATAATTGTTATGAACACCTAACCAACCCAAACCCCCTTCAGCAAACCCTTCAATCTAAACCTAAGAGAATCTCATAACTGCCCAGTCTGTCCTGACCAACTGACCAAGTCAATACCTTCAACCTCTAGCTAAATATGTAAACCCTATGGTATCATGCAATCTAAATCTAGCCAAGCTACGAACTGTACAGAGTCAATTTCATCACTTGACAATTCCACAGAATACCCTGTAAACTGGAGCTACACAAGCTGCACAGCTCAAGGTAAGGCACATATTTGCATATTTTGCTCTATTAAATTGACATTTACTCAATCAATTACAAAGCTGGAAGTACAAAAAATGCATAAGAAACACTAAAAGCATAATAGGTCTGTAACACCTTGTGTACTTTTCTCCTATAAGTAAATTGGCATGCCTGTGATAATTCATCATAGCGCCCGGACTCTACAACAGCGATAGCAAATGTTAAGCGATGCCTGTGTATAGATATAATTTTATAGAGGTAAGCCTCTATCTGGAGCTTACTCTAATGGTCATGTGACATTCATGTCAAGTGTTGAAACATGTTGCTAACTATTTGGTAATACATGTATAAGAATTAATAAAGACTTTGTCCATTTCAGAAGCAATTATGCTCACATATTTAGAAGTGTTAATTATTCAATAACCATAAGAATCTCTGTGCATAATACAACCAGCTAGAGTATACAAGATCTTAGTTTACAAGATCTTAGTTACTCCTCAAAATATGCAATTACTCAAACATAAAGAGACATGGAAGTCCATACCCAGTTGCTCTGGAGCTCTTGACAAACTGAAGGCAAAATACAATCCATCACTGCCATTGTTATCTTGTAGCAATAATGAACAAAAGCTACACAAACCACCCTGAAAACACCTTGTAATCGGAATTTAAACACGCCTGCATGTATCTGGCCTCTATACACGGTCCACTTCAAGACAAAGAATTCCTTTAACCTGGAGGTACACACACCATCTTTAAGTCACCCTCTAATCTGAATCTACCCCAGATAGCATGTATCTGGCATCTGTACCCAGTCTACTTCATGACTTCCAGAGAATGTCTATCACCTGGAGGTACTCAAACCAACCTATAGACAGCCGGTAATCTGAATCAACCCCACCTAGCATGTATCTGCCCTCTATGCATATTCTACTTCACGACTAGCAGAGAATATAATTTACCTGGAGGTACACCAACCACCCTGAACAAAAGATGTAATCTAAATTTAAACATGCTAACCTGTATCTGGCCTCTACACATTGTTTACTTCATGACTTCTAGAGAAACCTTTAACATGAAGCTACACAAACCAACCTGAAGACACTTTCCAAATCTGAATCTACCCAAACGAGCACGTATCTGGCCTCTCTACATGGTATAGTTCATGACTTCCAGAGAATACCTTCAACATGAAGCTACACAAACCAACCTGAAGACACCCTGTATTCTAAATCTACCCCAGTTAGCATGTACCTGGCATCTATACTAAGTCTACTTCATGACTTCCAGGGAATACCTCTAACCTCAAGTTACACAAACAACCCTGAACATAACCTGTAATCTTCATCTACATAAGCTAGAATTTGCCTTGCCTCTATACACAGCCTGTGTCATGACTTCCAGAGCATATGTTTAACCTGAGCTACACAAAACACTCTTTAGACAAACCATCTGAATCTACCCCACCTAGAATGTATCTGATCTCTATACACTCTACATGATGACTTCTAGAGAATACCTTTAACACAAACCACCCTGAACACACCCTGTAATCTAAATCTACCAAAGCGGGCATGAATCGGGCCTCTTTGCACAGTCTATGACACTATATGCAATGACTTCCAAAGAATACCCTTAACCAGAGGCTAAACCCTACAGACACCCAGTAATCCAAATCTACCCTAGCCGGCATGTACCTTCACACATGGTCTACTTGATGTATTTCAGAGAATACCCTTCATCTGAAGCAACACATACCACCCTAAAGACACCCTGGAATCTACCCAAACCAACATGTATATGGCTTCTACACACAGTCTATGTGACAATACATAATGACTTCCAGACAATATCTTTTAACTGAAGATACACAAACCACCATGAACACAACCTGTAATCTAAATCTAACCTAGCTTGCATGTATCTTTTCTCCACGCATGGTCTAATTCATACCTCTCAGAGAATAACCTTCACCTGAAGCAACACACACCACCCTGAAGACACCCTGGAATCTAAATCTACAAAGCATCCATGTATATGGCCTTTGAACACAGTCTATCTAACAATACATAATGACTTCCAGAGAATACCTTTAACCTGAACACACCCGGGGAGGTAAATCTACCCAAATTAACACGTATCTGCCTTCTATACACAGTCTCTGCGACTACTTGATAACTTCAAGAGAATATCTTTAACCTCAAGATACGCAAACCACCCTGAACACACCCTGTAATCTAATCTGCCCTACCTTGTATGTATCGTGTCTCCATCCATAGTCTACTTGATGAATTTCACATTATACCCTTCACCTAAAGCAACCCAAACCACTCCGAAGACACCTTGGGATCTAAATCTACAAAGTGTGCATGTATTTTGACTTTGTACACAATCTATGTCACTCCTTGAGGACTTCCAGAGAATATCTTTAACCTAAAGATACAAAAACCATCCTGTATATCTAAATCTAACTAAGCGTTCTTGTATCTGGCCTCCGTAGACAGTCTATGTGACAATACACAATTACTTCCACAGAATATTTTTAATCTCAAGATACATCAACCAACCTGAACACATCTTCGCATCTGAATCTACCCAAGTGTGCATGTACGCTGCCTCTGTACACAGTCTATGTGACGGTAGGGAATGACATCGACATTCACAGAATACTTTGAACCTGAACATTCCCTTGAATCTAAATCTGCCCAAGCTAACATGTATCTGGCCTCTATACTCATTCTATGTGACTAAACATAATGACTTCAAGATGATATCTTTAACCTGAAGACACACAAATCACCCTCAAGACACCCTGGGATCTAAATCTACCTAAAATTTATCTAAATCTACTAACGTGAAATATGTTTTATTCAACATTTTAAGCGCCACTAGTGGTAGTCAGATCGTTCTTCTCCTCCATCACCCCTGCCAGCTTCCAGTTGAATGGAATGACAGAACAAGAATAAGCAGAAATTGAAAAGAACCATATTGCCTAATTTTATCATGAACTTCTTACAAGTTTATTTGTCTTATCTGTCGTCTCTATTGTTAGAATTTTTATAACATATATTTTACATAAAACACTTCTGGCATAATGGGCTAATGAAGCAGGGGAGATAACTGTAAGTATTCCATGTGGTATAATACCCTCTTGCTCCATCACTCTGTTGAACCAGAAGCTGGAAGTGGAATGGAGGTGAAGAATGGCCTGACATACGAGTTGAGCTTAAAATGTTCAATAAAATATATTCCACATATGCATGAGCAATGGTCAACATGGGGTTAGAGATGTGAGAGCACAACCCAGTGAAGAAATGGGTGTATACCTTTGATGATGGCGATATCTGATTTTGACATGAATAATATATTTCAAACAGAAGCGAGGAAAGTATGTTGCCAACCTTTGCTCTCTTCACTCGCATGCAAGAAGACTGGTCATTTTCTCTATGCTGCACAACCCAGCTGCACTACAGGTTTCCTGTGTTTGATGCCTTCCAGCGAAATTCATTTCTAGAGAATTAACTGCAACCCATGTAAAATATACCCATGCTGGTATGTACCTTGACACTGTACTATTTGACTACTTGCCCATTTCTACAGCATTAAGTGGAAGCTATGTCATATCTACCAATGCTGATTTGTATCTTGACACTGGAGGTCTATTTGTCTACTTGCCCATGTATCTGGTTTCTAAAGACAGTCTATGTGACTAAACATAATGACTTCCAGAGAATACCTTTAACCTGAAGATACATATATCTAGCCTCTGTAGACAGTCTGTAGGACAATACATATTGACTTCCAGAGAATGCCTTTGACCTCAGGATACACAGAGCACCCTGAACACAACCCAGAATCTAAACTACCGAATCGTGCATGTATCTGGCTTCTGAACACAGCCTATGTGATTACTTGATGACTTTCAGAGAATATCTTCAACCTTCAGATACACAAAGCACCCTGAACACACCCTGGAATGTAAATCTACGCAAGTGTGCATGCATCTGGCCTCTGAACACAGTCCATGCTACAATACATACTGACTTCCAGAGAATACCTTTAACCTGAGGATACACAAAGCATCATGAACACACTCTGGAATCTAGAACTACACAATTGTGCATGCATCTGGCCTCTGTACACAGTCCATGTGACTAATGTGATGATATCCACAGAATGCCTGTAACCAGATGCAATGCAAACCATCCAAAAGACACCCTGAAGTCTAAATCTACCCCAGCTTGCATGTATCTTGTCTCCATTCATAGTCCACTTGATGCTTTTCAGAAAACACCTTTCACCTGAAGCAACACAAACCACCCAGAAGGCACCCTGGAATGTAACTCTACCCAAGTGTACATGTATCTGGCTTCTGTAGACAGTCTATGTGACTATATGTAATGACTTCCAGAGAATACCTTTAACATGAAGATACACAAACCAACCAAAAGACCCAGTGATCTCAATCTACCCAAGCTTGCATGTATCTGGCCTCTATGAAAATTCTCATTACTGACAGAAAGAATATTTTTAATCTGAAGATACAAAACCACCCGGAACACACCCTGGAATTCAAATCTACTCAAGCTAAGATGTATTTCGACTGTGCACACAGTCTATGTGACTACTTGATGGCTTCCAGAGAATACCTTTAACCTCAAGGAAAACAAACCATGATGAAAACACACTAGAATCTAAATCTACACGTTTGCATGTATTTTCTCTCCTTCAATGGTCTACTTGATGCCTTTGGAGAATACCTTTCACCTGAAGATACACAAAGCACCTTGAACACACCCTGTACTCCAAATCTACATCAGCCAGCATGTATCTGGCCACTATACGAAGTCTACTTGATGACATCAAGAGAATACCTTTAAACTGAAGACGCACAAAGCACCCTAAACACACCCTGTAACCTAAATCTGCCAAAGCAATCCTATATCTGAGACACCTGTGAAAAGCCACCGCCTCGTGGTGGGTGCTGGATAACACTATTGCTCTTCTCCTGTGTGGACCCAGGACAGAATGTGTCCACGGCACACCACGGCAGCCCGTCGTAAGAGAAGACAAAACTGGGCAACCTGTTGGCTGTGGGTTGTGCCCGTTTGTGTAGATGATGGGATCCTGGTTGTTGAGGGCACTGGAACAAGGCCTAGATGATCCTGTTGCTCAATACAACCATTTTGGCCCTAACTTCACCTAGATGGGTGGCTGAATGGGCTCGATTCAGTCTATCGGCTGGTCATGCCAAGCCCTGGGTACTGTTGTGTTTCACAAAACACTCAAAATGTTTTGTCAACAGTCTTGGCAAAATGATCTTTCACCTATTTTGATTTTGTAATTTACCTACCATCTTGTACCCAGTGTATCATCAGGGTATCCTTGGTGCTGCAAGATGGAGATCCGCTTGATTTTAGCATTGTCCTTGTGATACTCTGTGGTGGGTGAGGAGCTCGGATGATGAACTATACTACACGCACAATGGCTAATGAAATTCCCCCACCTAAAAACAAAACGTCAACTCGAAATTGATCCTGTTCATACTGACCACAGTCCGTGTCTATCAAATGAGAATTGGCCATGTTTCCTTGTGATTGAGACTCCTGGACAAGAAACTGTTAAAGTTGAACCCTTTTGCAGTATCTAAGGGCATTCAGTATTGCTGGGGATGTTTCGAACATCAGACACTTACGTTTGGAAGCACTGCTAGTTGAATGCGAGAAAAAAAATAATCAACCAACCTGATGAGTATTGAATCTTTCGTAGGCATTTATGGTCTCTCCTCACATAACCTTGAACACAAGTAAAGGTATCGTCAGATAAAGTGATCAATTGTTTCCAATATCTCAGCACTTGACATTGTATCAGAAATATAAGATCAAGATGTACTTTATGTAAAGCGCTTTTCAACCTGGAAAAACAATGAAACTTTCAAAATGAATACCTATCTTTTTTTCTTTTTCATCTCCAAATGCTCCCAAATCACTGAAGGCAGACTGCTGTAACATCCCAGTTGACACCTACACCCCCAACCTGTTAAGGTGTTTTAAATGCCACAAACATGGACACAGTGTATCTCTCTACCTATACACTGTTGTGTGTGCTCACTGTGGTGATAAGACACACACAACAGGAGATTGTGACAGTGATTTCAAAAAATGCACTAACTGCTCAGGCAGCCATTCACCTTCTTCTGAACAATGTCCGTTTTGAAAGAGCAAAATTAAAATATACCCAAAATATATCTTTTTCTGAGGCAATGAAACTGGTGAAGAAATCTGACCTTACAGAATGTTATGCTACAGTAGCAAAAACATCATCTTTGTGTAGCTCTCAACTAACAAAATCATCCACAAGCTGCCACACTACCTTGACTTGGGTCAGTTGCAACTCTCCACAGCTTTTATACCCTGCTATATAATCTCAGACTGAGGAATCACTGTGGGGTAAATCAAAGTCTTCTTCTGATAATAAATCATCTTGAACATCACCCTTCGAGTTTCATCGACAGCTGCTAGTCAAGAAATTGTTGAAACTAAACCCGAACGTAACCCTAATACTAGAAAACAACAAAGTGGCACAGCCCCCAAAGGGTCACAAAATAGAATTCAGCTGTTCAATAAATATGGATCTCTTGAAGATATGGATGTATCTGACAATGTCCATTCTAAGGAACAAAGCTTGTCACCCTAAAAACAAGAGTCATCAAAAGATGACATATCCCCCCTGGCCCCCACATATTTGAAAGGACAAATCATCTGACAGTTACTTATTGTGTTTTTAGACCACGTCAGAATTGTTTCATTGGAATTCATGAAAAATATAAATGCCATATATCTGTAATCAGAAAAAGTCATTATTTCAAGATCTGTCTTGCATATTTGCCAAGATCTTTTGAAAAATATGAAATGGTTTTCGAGTTGTGCTCCGGAAACGAAGTCAGCAACGTGTTCATGGAAGCGAGAAAATAATACATCATAAAAAGCTGTAACTAGCAAAAGGCCCCACTTTGGGGTCTGCCACACATATGTACCAAGTAACACTGATAGATATTAAGAAGTTTTTGAGTTCTGCTCTGGAAACGGAACACACCTCTCACTTTTGAGAGTAAGTCCAAAACGTTTCCATGGAAACCGAGAAAATAATAAATCACAAAAACCTGTAAGTAGCAAAAGGCACCACTATAGGTTCAGATTTATATATCTACCAAGTTTTGCAGAAAAATATTGAATGTTTGAGTTCTGCTCCAGAAACGCAGCCCACCCCACCACAAGACTTAACACAAAAATGTTCCATGGAAAATAAAAAAAATATAAATGCCAAAAATCTGTAAATAGCAAAAGGCACAACCATAGGCTGAGATTACTATATCTGTCAAGTTTGGTCTAAAAATATTGAATGGTTTCCTAGTTTTGCTCCAGAAACAAAATGATGACGGACGGACGGACAGACGAGGCGTCGACTATATCCCCTCACATTACATGCCAGGGGAATAAGGAGCAACCAATACCTGACAACATATGGCACCTCCTCTGACTCCCCGGTCTGCTTGACTCTAAAAAATATTTTCAGGAGTTGACATCAAAATTTGGGTCTCAAACAATTTACAAAAATACTCGATTTGCAAATAATATATACATATAATTTTCAGGTATATGCCTTTATGTATGCATTCTAAAGAATTATCGTGTGTAATTTGGAATCAGTTAGTTTAGTTATATATATTCTTTACTGTAGCTCAGGGAACATAATCAAACATCGAGGCTACCTCAATATATGCCCCTCTCGTGACCAGTGGACAACTTATACTACAGCATTAAATTGTGAAGTTTTGAGTCATGATTTTATTGCACCAGAAGTGATACAGTGTTTCCTATTTTATGCATATCTGACTATACATTGCTTCAGATATTCCAGACTGGAAACAGTATCTCGCATCAGCCATGTGACACATTACCATACAGATACATTACTATACTGACAATAGTGAAGCTGATCTGTGCCATGGCCGAAAGTGCAGGAAAGAGGACAAATCATTCTTTTCCAATCAACTGCTTTGACCTGGCTGTAGAAAGTTAATCTAGAATCGCCCATGGGATACATTCCCATACAGACAACAGTGAAGCTGATCTGTGCCATGGCCGGTCAACTGCTGCGCCCCCACTGTAGGAAGTTAGCATCAAAGAGAAGCAGACCTGTGGGCAAACTGGTATGTAATGGCATGCATGTCAGTTGAAACCAATATCCACAATCTGTGCTGCTGTATAAAGTAAGCTGCTACCCATGTTTGGTTTCTGATGGTAAGGATGAAACGTGGAGTAAGAGTTATTTAAATTACAAAGTTTCTATCTATGGCTGTCAAATTAAGTTTCCATACCAAACACTTGTGTCTCTTAGCAGTATGTTCATTTTGTGTATTGTACAAGTATGTACTGAACAACAAAAGTAACGCAAGTTTCGGAAAAATAAATCTCACAAAAGTAAACGTTCATGTTTGTCTTCTATTTAAAAAACTTGACAAAAAACAGAGTTGCGTTTCTTTTGCTGTTCAGTATATACTGAAATATATATTAAACTGAAAGGACACATGACAAACAAATGACAATTGCTTCAGCAGAGATGCCAACCCCAAAGTGTTGCAAATAGTAGTTTCAACATTCAAAATTAGTAGTTTGACCAGAAAATTAGTAGTGCACTAAATAAACAAAATCATGATGGATTCTGAGAAACAACGAATGATATTACGGTCACCTGGTTAAATTATTTCTGCCGGAACTAAATGTGTCAAATCGCAAAGGTGTTGAAATCAGCTTCGCTAAAATTACGTTTTTTATTTGCAATCATTCCAGTTCAAATATGTCATTAATTTTGAAGAATGGAAGGTACGTGAAGTCCGAAAATGTATTTCATCGTTGAAAATAAATGTTGTTTGTCTATATATCTGAATTTTAATGCATTTTATTCAAATTTCGTAGGATATCTGGTGGAATCGTATTGGCGTAGTTTGAAGCTGAAATTCATAGCGACTACGATAAAATCTCCGTATGGACAACAGGGGCAGGGTGTGTCACCTGGGTCACTCTCCTGATGTACATTTGGGGGAGGGGTGTCATCTGGGTCAATCTCCATACGGACTAGTGGGGCAGGGTGTGTCACCAGGGTCAATCTCCTTATGTACATTTGGGGGAGGGGTGTCATCTGGGTCAATCTCCATACGGACTAGTGGGGCAGGGTGTGTCGCCAGGGTCAATCTCCTTATGTACATTTGGGGGAGGGGTGTCATCTGGGTCAATCTCCATGTGGACAACAGGCGGAGAGTGTGTCATCTGAGTTAATCTTCATATGGAGAAGTGGGGGAGGGTGTGTCATCTCCAGATGGACAACATAGGATGAGGGTCTCAGTCATCTGTGGGAATGGTGAGTCACTCTCAATGTAGCAGGGTCTCAGTCATCTTTGGGTTGGTTTGTCACTTCTGCCACTCTCCATAAAGACAACTAGGGGGTAAATATCTAAAGTGAATCGTGGGGGAGGGTGTGTCACCTAGGTCACTCTCCATATAGACAACAGGGGCTGAGGGAGATCAACAGGGGCTGAATGGTACCTGTCATTAGGGGATGGGTGTGTCACCTGGGTCACTCTCCATATAGACAACAGTGGCTGAGGGAGATCAACAGGGGCTGAATGGTACCTGTCATTAGGGGATGGGTGTGTCACCTAGGTCACTCTCCATATCGACAACTGGGGATAAAATAGGTCAGTAATCTGGGGATGGGTGTGTCACCTGGGTCACTCTCCATATAGACAACAGTGGCTGAGGGAGATCAACAGGGGCTGAATGGTACCTGTCATTAGGGGATGGGTGTGTCACCTGGGTCACTCTCCATATAAACAACTGGGGCTGAGGAAGATCAACGGGGGCTGAATGGTACCTGTCATTAGGGGATGGGAGTGTCACCTGGGTCACTCTCCATATAGACAACAGGGGCTGAGGGAGATCAACCGGGGACTGAATGTTACCTGTCATTAGGGGATGGGTGTGTCACCTGGGTCACTCTCCATATAAACAACAGGGGCTGAGGAAGATCAACGGGGGCTGAATGGTACCTGTCATTAGGGGATGGGGGTGTCACCTGGGTCATTCTCCATATAGACAACAGGGGCTTAGGGAGATCAACCGAGGACTGAATGTTACTTGTCATAAGGGGATGGGTGTGTCACCTGCGTCACTCTCCATATAGACAACTGGGGGTGAGTTCTACAGGTAAACAAGCCAGAGGCACTGAAGAAACCCTAGAATCTACACACACACTTGTTCATGGCACATGCTCTTGTACATGGTCACTATACTCAGTATATTTTGACCACTTGACCAGCTTATGACATACATGGTCACTATACACATACTCAGTATATTGTGACCATTCTACCAATTCAAGAGAAGTGTGAAGACACCCTACGATCAAAGCACACCTTTGCTATGCAAGTCCTTGTCACTATACTCTAAGAGAAAGCCTTATGCCCAAGCTATACAAACGACCCTTAAGACACCTTGTACTTAACATCCATCCACCTTGTCATAAAAAATCTCAATGTTGTGTTCTGTTTTGACACTTCACCACTTCCAGAGAAAACATTTACCCTGAAACTTTACATGACACTCACTCTAAATCAACCCATGCTATGATGTATGATGACTACTTGACCTTTCCCAGAAAAAGCCTTTAACCTAAAGCTATGCAACCAGCCCTCACAACACCCGGTTATCTAAATCTACCCATGTTACGACCTGTCTGGCCTGTATACAGTCTATGTGACCAACACTTCCAGGGAATACATTTAAGCTGTAGTTGTGCAACTCACCCTCACAACACCCTGTTATCCACATCTACCCATGCTATGATCTATCTGTCCTGCACAAGTCTGTCTGATTACACATGCGGGGAATGCCTTTAACATGAAGCCGTGGTGAAAATTTGGGAATCAAACACTGACTAGGTGTAAATAGCAAAAACATGTGACTACTTGATAACTCCCTTAAACCTGAAGCTGTACAAACCACCCTCAAGGCTATGTGGCGGTTTGATGGCTTCCAGAGAATACCTTCAACCTGAAGATACATAAACCACCCTGAAGACACCCTGTAATCTTAATCTACCCAAGCTAGCATGTATCAGGCCTCTATACACAGTCACCCTAATGACTCCAGAGAATACCTTTAAAATGGAGGTACACAAACACCCTGAAGACACCCTGTAACCTGAATCTACTCAAGCTAGCATTTGTCTTGCCTTTATACACAGCCTATGTCTCTATGTCAAGAGAGTACATTTAATCCAAGCTGCACAAACTACACAGAAGACATAGTGATGTCCTCTCACTTAGCCAGATTCTGTAAAAACCGGTGCCTCGCATAGCCAGAGTGGGATTTGGCTGACTACGTTTAGTGATTTGATAGCGCTTAGTCCAGATGAACCATAGTTTGTTTCAACAAAATACTCAATTTGTAACATTGGTGAACTTGTATTAAAGTGAGATACATGCTCACTGATATAGTATTATTTGAAGATTTTTGGAGGATTTGAGGAAATGCTCAACTGACAATGTAACTGATATTTGTATCATGGTGAGATGAATTGATTGTATACTGATATTGATACGAATTTCAGGAAATGCTCAATTGGTGATATTAGCGAACTGATTTTAACTAGTCCAAAATTATTTATGCAGAAATAATTATTATCCCCAGCACAAACATTTAGGCCCCTGGTTTCCAAAAGATCAAAAACTGGATTGCACAGATAAAGTCTGTAGTGTATAAAATTTCACCAATGATAACGACACCCTGTAGCCTGAACCTACTCAAGCTAGCACTTGTCTTGCCTTTATACACACTATATACAATGCCTGTAGAGTACAGTCGTTTGAGTCAGAAATGACTGATGAATTGCAATTTTTATCATTGTACAAAACTGCCACATAAATGTAAATAGTACACATGTTTATCGTTTACCAATATCCAACAGCTGGCTTATATCTGAACATCTTCCTGACTCCACCAAAAAAGTCGTTTAAGAAACTATCACCCTTGAAAAAGCAAAAGTTGTAATCTGTCGCGGCAGGGTGAAACTGCAGAAACGGAACAGCGGGTCATGGCGGGGGACATCTCAAAATCTATTCCAGTTAGGTTCTCGTCTATTGTAGTGTCATAGTCACGACTTAAAGGGATGACAAGTGGTGCCACATTTGCCTGTTGTAAGCCATCCCTAGACCAGTACCCTTGTTCAATGACATTAGCTACCTTGTTTGACACAGTTTTCCCAAGTTTCAGTCATGAGTTTGGTAAGGGATACCTTAACCGAAATCTCTACGTCATGTAATCTAAAAGTTGTGTTGGTCTGGCAACATCTCCTTTGACAATACCCCATATCATTTCAATAGGGTTAAGGTCACTGTGGTAGGGTGGAAGTCACAGAACATCGTGATCCTTACTTTTTATGTTACTGTCAACTTTGTAGAAAGGTTCACCTTTGTGTGTTGTTATGATCTCATATAGCTGACGCTTCGTTGCCTTTGAAGGCCATACAATCTGAAATTTGTCGAGCAATGATATCATCTCACCTTTTCGACTGTTCAATGTTAGGGCTGTACTACTGGGGTCCTGCATACTGCAGTATGGGGTCCCCTATGACAGGGGTCAGCTTTGTTTCGAGGGAAGTAAGCCCAAGTACAAAATACTGCACTTTTGAATCGCAATTGTACTCTAATATATTTTGTTTATTTGTTTGTTTGTTTTTAAAAGCAGCAATGTATATTACATGTCATGAATAAGTGATAATTGTGTTTTAATTATGATGTAATTTTTGGTTGCATGTGACCTTTAATTTATGTGATTTTGACACGGCCCCTACCTGTTTCGCATCACCCTCACAATGTTTTTGTTCCAGAACATTTGTCAGTACCCTTGCTGATACTCCTTGCATACTTTTTTTGCCTACTTACGGAATTTACATCGGCATAAAATATTTTGTCCCTTTCGGTTTCAGCACGGAATAAAATTGTACACTTTAATCATCAACTGTTTCACGTCAGCATTCAACTTCACTTTTCATCCAGCATGTGTATCAAGTGCACAACGAGATAGTGACTATTCTGTTTTGCTTTTTCAATCATGATGTTTAAACAACTTTCTTGGTGGAGGCTGCAAAATGTTTTAATATAAGAAAGCCTTTGGGTATTTGTAAATGATAAGCATGTATATTATTTATATTTATGTGGCAAATTTGTACAATAATAAAATTTACAATTTCTGATAACCCATCATGTACTTGGGGTGCTGCCTCGAGGCCACCATTCATTACCTTTGTTATACGTCTCAACTATGATGCTGTAAGAAACAATTTTATTTCAAACACGGGCGTAAATTAACATAAACGATGATCTGTATGGCAACCTCGAATTACCCAGATCTATAAATAATGATATTATCAAATCAGAACATAACTTTATTACCAGTTCAAGAAGATTCAATCAGTTTTAAGCTTTCATCTTGCTCTTTACAGAACCTTTGCTGTATATATGTTTACATTCCTGTATACTGTATGCTTAATGTGATTAATGATATCATGTACTTTGTAATCAAGTTATGAAATGCAAGTCACACGAATGTTATTTTGTCTGGAAAGGCATTATTATAGACTTTTTGCTTGTTTGTCAATAAGTTTCTGAACAATACATCAGACATAAATATGCTTCAACCAAATTTTAATATTTCAAACAAACACATACATACTTGCACACGTCTTGTATCATGTTGCAGAGTAGAAATAGACTATAGCTCTAGAACAAAGGCTCAGGCTCCAGTGGCTAATGCTAGTTACCTGGCTCCCATCTCTCACCTAGCCAGAGTGCAATGTTGTTTTTAACAAAACCTTTTTGGTTAGACCTGGCTAACTGAGAGTGCACCTATTTAGATCCCCTTTTCAATCAAACACCCCCTTTTAATTACCTGGTGGCTAATGCTCGTTACCTGGCTCCCATCTCTCACCTACCCAGAGTGCAATGTTGTTTTAGCAAGACCTTCTACGTTAGACTCTGTCTAAGTGACAGTGAACCAACATGGTGTCATCTGAGTCTACCCCTCCTAGGATGTATCTGGCTTCTATACAGTCTGCTTCATAACTTCCAGAGAATAAAATTAACCTGAAGCTACACAAACCATACACACTCTACTTGATGATTTCGATCCGGGAATGTCCGAGGTAGAATAGGCCTTCCAGAACCTATGCTTGCAATAAAAAGTGAATATGCTTGTCATAAGAGGTTATTAGCAGGAACACATAGTCGGACTCACTGACTTGGTTGACACCTCATCGGTTCCCAATTGCGCAGGTCGATGCTCATGCTGTTGATCACTGGATTTTCCGATCCAGACTTGATTATATCCAGACTGCCACAAGCTGGAATATTCCGGAGTGCAGCTTAAAGCTAGCCTCATTTACTCTTTCTACAGCATTAACTGGAAGCTATCCAAAACCTACCCTAAACAGCATGTATCTGGACCATGTTGTTCATTTGACCACGTGGCCATTTCTACAGCCTTAACTGAAAGCTACACAAAATCTCAACCTGCCAGCATGTATCTGGACACTGTACAGTCTATTTCAACAGCATTAACTGTCAGCTATACAAAACCTGCTACACAAAACCTACCGCTAACAGTATGTATCTACACAATGTACAGTCTATTTGACCACTTGACCATTTCTACAGCATTAACAGGAAGCTACACAATGGACCATTTCTACAGAAGTAACTGAAAGCTATACAAAATCTACCCTGAGAGCTTGTATCTAGACAATGTCTATTTAACCACTTGACCATTTCTACAACATAAACTGGAACCATTACAAAATATATCCCTGCGAGCGTGTATCTGGACACTGTAAAAGTTATTTCACAACTTGACAATTTCTACAGCATTAACTGGATTCTATGTAAACAATGTAACCATGCAAGCATGTATCCGGATACTGTACAGTCTGTTTGACCATTTGACAAAAGACAACAAAAGTCATCAGAAGATGACATATACCGCCGGCCCTCACATATTTGAACGGCCATATCATCTGACTATTACTTGATGTTTCCTTTCTGCTGAAGGATATGAAATGGGTTTCAAGTTGTGCTCTGGAAATGATGTCTATCACTCCATTTTGAGACTTGATTCCATGGAAACAGGGAAAAATAACAAGAGTCATCAGAAGATGACATATTCCCCCACCCCCATTCCCTGCCCCCACATGTTAATATGCCATATATCTGTCATCAGCAAAGTCACAATTTCAAGATCTCTCTCATACATCTGCCAAGATCTGTTGAAAGATATGAAATGGTTCTCAAGTTGTGCTTCGGGAACGAAGCCCACCCCTACATTTTGAAACTAAGTCTGAAACATTTCCATGGAAACCAAGAAAATAATACATCACACAAAACAAAACACACCACTGTGGGGTCTGCCACACATATCTGCCAAGTTTTACTGACAGATATTGAGAAGTTTTTTTGGTTCTGCTCTGGAAATGAAACAAACCTCTCACTTTTCAGACTAGGTCAAACACGTTTCCATGGAAACCCAGAAAATAATAAGTCACAAGATCCCTTACATAGCAAAAGGCACCACTATAGTTTTGCAGAAAAATACTGAAAGGTTTTTGAGTTCCACCCGTCCCTCCTTTTTCAGTCTGAAACGTTTCCATGGAAACCAAGAAAATAATAAATCACAAAAAACTGTCTATAGCAAAAGGCACCATTTTGGGGTCTGCAACAAGTTTTCTGCCAAGTTTTACCAACAGATACTGTAAAGTTTTGAGCAATGCTCCGGAAACGAAACACCTCTCACTTTTGAAAGTAAGTGAAAAACGTTTCCCTGGAAACTGAAGAAATAGTAAATGACCAAAACCTGGAAATAGCAAAAGGCGCCACTTTAAGTTCTGATTGGTATATCAAGCAAGTTTTGCAGAAAATTTAAATGGTGTTTGAGTTCTGCTCCAGAAACGAAACCCATACCTCCATTTTGAGACTAAGTCCGAAATGTTTCTATGGAAACCAAGAAAATGATAAATCACAAAACCCTGTAAATAGAAAAAGGAACCATTCTAGGGTATGCCATGCGTATCTGCCAAGTTTTACTGACAGATATTTAGAAGTTTTGGTGTTCTGCTCTGGAAACCAAACACACTTTTCACTTTTGAGACTCTGTCCGAAACGTTTCCATGGAAACTGAGAAAATAATAAATCACAGAAATCCCACCATTAGACTAACACCAAAATGTTCCATGGATAAAAACAAAAAACAAAAAAATGCCCAAACTCTGTAAATATTAAACGGTTTCTGAATTATGCTCCGGAAACAAAATGATTTCCGGACGGACGTATGGAGGGACGGACGTATTGGGGGAAGGACGGACGGGTGGGTGGGCGTACAGACGAGGCGTAGACTATATCATTATATACCGGGGGGGATAAAAACCAAACCAAGTGTTTTTCAGAAAAAAATGGTTGAAAGAATGGCCATGGCTCTCTCAAAATGAGCTTGGTGCTATGATATGTGACTACTGTTGCCAAAATAAACATCCACACTAGTTTGAAAGATGGTAATACACGTATTCCCCCCTTAGTTTTTCCAAATTCCCCCTCCTTTCTTTGTGAGGGGGCGACAAATCCCCCCTAGATTTTCAGTTCTAGAATAGACACTGCACTACTGCCATATTTTCAGTATGTATAATTTCTACTTATGTCTTATTGTGTACTTGTACTGTTGCATTATTTATTTGTGTATGTGTCTACTGATTTGAATGAATAAAAAAATCAAGAGTCATCAGAAGATGACATATCCCCCCGGTCCCCACCTGTTTGAAAGGACAAATCATCTCACAGTTACTCGTTGATTTTTTAAGACTAAGTTTGAATTGTTTCCATGGAATTCATGAAAAATATAAATGCCATATATCTGTAATCAGCAAAAGTCACCATTTCAAGATCTGTCTCATACATTTGCCAAGGTCTGTTCAAAGATCTGCCCTACATATCTACCAAGTGTTGCTGAAAGATATTAAGAAGTTTTTGCTGAAAGACATTGGGAAGTTTTTGAGTTCTGCTCCGGAAACGAAACTCACCTCTCACTTTTGAGACAGTCTGAAACGTTTCCATGGAAACCTAGAAATTAATAAATCACAAAAACCTGTACATAGCAAAAGGCACAACTCCAGGTTCTGCCAAGTTTTGCAAAACAATATTGAACAGTTCTTGAGGCCTGTTTCGGAAACAAAGCCAACCCCAAAGCCTACCCCATGTCACACCTGCATCAATCTACATGGACACCTAGGAGTGAGGGGTGTCGTCCTCTGGGGAGGGTGTGTCACACCTGCATCAATTTACATGGACACCTAGGAGTGAGGGGTGTCGTCCTCTGGGGAGGGTGTGTCACACCTGCATCAATCTACATGGACACCTAGGAGTGAGGGGTGTCGTCCTCTGGGGAGGGTGTGTCACCCTGGTCAGTTTACATGCACAGCTGCATGATGACAGCTATAACCACTAACTGTTATGGGTAAACTGATAGGTTGTTCATGTAGCTGTATTCAGCCAAAGGAGTCAGTCAGTCAGTGAGTGAGTGAAAGAGAAAGAGATGATGGGAGGGAAAAAGAGAAAGAAGTGAGGAGAACAGAGACATTTTCACTTGGTTCTCTGAGATAAAATCACGATAAAAGGAGGTATACAACTAGTGGACAATGAAAAGGTGGCTGAAATGTGAAACACAGCTGAAATGTGAAACATAATGTTTTGTTCAACATTTACCCACTGCGAAGATGCTTAGCTGCAGACGGGCATTGACCTGATTACATGACAGTCTAATCTGTCATACCGAACCTGAAGTATAAAAATCCAAGAAAGCCCACGCAAGTCTAGAAAATGTGAGAATACAGATGGTCAACACTGCCATTCCACTCACACACAGGAACAGTATGCAGAGTTCCTCCAACAAGGTGTGAGGCTGTAGCTGGACTGAACTCACAGGACATGACCAAAAAGGTAAAGTTATTCAAGGTAGTTAACAATTATAGGGCCTTGCGAGATGAATACTGACGGTCGATACAATATAACGCCAACAAGTAAGAAGAATGTGTCACAAGCAATCAGCATCACCTGCAAAACAGTAACTGGCAATATGTTCATCATCACAGTGGGTTTGTGGCTGGCTGAAAGTGAGTGAGTCAGTTTAGTTTTATGCCAGCTTTCAGCACTAGTTCAGCAATATCATGATTGGAAACACAAGAAGTGGGTTTCACACATTGTACCCATTTAGGGAACTGAACCCAGGTCTTCAGTATGACAAGCAAACACTTAAACCACAAGACTACCCACTGGTTAAATGTCCAGGGGGCAACCAAACTGTGCTGCGAACATGTGGGCCTCACCTTTCTGTTGAGTTCAAAATGGGTGATGATATTGGAAATCAGTTTGTCATACAGGGGGTGCTTATCAAGTATATTACTACAGGCTGGGAACTCTACAAGAAGGAACGGACAAAGCTCTGAAAGAGTTTAACACTATGAGCAAGGTGCAAGGGCATGTTGATGCGATCAAACTGGTCTAAGCACCTCTCTCTCAATGCTACGATCTCATTTCAACGCAGATATGTTCCTGAACGATACTTGTACACAGTGATAAAAATAACGGTCCCTGGCGAGTATAGTTTGAGTTTTGCTGCCTGGAAATTCTCTCCACCAGCCCGATTGTCTGGATGAAATGTTTAAGGTTGACCTACTTTCAGTTCGCTCTCAGAACGATCATTCCATTTTATTTGTCATGTCACATTTTTATTTAAGAAAGATGAATGAAAGCTGCAAGCATATTCCATAATTATACACGGACAACTCTTAAGCCAGTGAAGATATCACCAGAACACTAAAGCTGGCAGACTTAGTAAGCTACGCTATGACTGGATATCTGTAGTCACATGGTGCAATAAGAACCAATCAAAGAGAGGGTTACTTAAAGGTGGGCAGTCAACTTTAATGGGCCACCAGCTCAGCTGTCAGGTTGAGTTGACAAATTATGTCAGTCACTGCTTGTACACCAAAATAGAACAAAACAGGTGGTGAAGCAGTGTGTAAAGGCACAGTACAGTCTGATACTGAATGAGTGAGTCAGTCAGTGAATGAAGTTTTATGCCGCACTCAGCAACATTCCAGCTATATTGTGGGTGTCTGAAAATAATTGAGTCTGGACCAGACAATACAGTGAGTGATCAACTGCATGAGCAATCTGCAACATGAATCTGATGACGTGTGTCAACCAAGTCAGTAAGCCGGACCATCCGATCCCGTGAACCACAGGTCACTGATGATAACTTCCAAACTTTAACAAGGAGCTAAAAGACATGGAAATCTGTTATCTAACTCACATAAGCAAAAATCAAGTTAATAAACTGATCCGGTCTATCAGACCACTTGACCATGCCAAGAAACGGAAAGCTGAGATGGATAGTTAGCAGTCTAAATCTACCCAAGCCAGCATGTGTCTGGCCTTTGCACACAGTCTATGTCACTACTATGCCTTCCAGAGAATACCTCTGACCTGAAGATACACAAACCACCCTGAAGACACCTTAGAATTTAAATCTACCCAAGCTAACATGCATCTGGCCTCTATACACAGTGTGTGTCATTTCTCCATGACTTCCAGAGAAAACCTTTAACCTGAAGTTGTGCAACCCACCCTCAAAACACCCAGCTATTCAAATCTCCACAGTCTACAATCTGTCTGGCCTGTATACTGTCTATCTGACCAACACCCACATAGAATACCTTTAACCTACAGCTGTGCAACACCCCCTCACAACACCTATATATTCAAATCAACCCAGCCTACAATCTATCTGACCAACAATTCCTGAGAATATCTTCAACCTGAAGCTAAGTGACCCACCCTTGCAACACCTAGATATTCAAATCTACCCAGCCTACAATCTATCTGGCCTGTATACTGTCCACCTGACCAGCACTCCCAAAATACCTTTAACCTGAAGCTGTGCAACCCACCCTCACAACATCCAGTTATTGAAATCTACCCAGCCTACAATCTATCTGGCCTGTATACTGTCTACCTGATAAACACACACAGGATACCTTTAACCTGAAGCTGTGCAACCCACCCTGCACAACATCCAGTTATTGAAATCTACCCAAGCAGCAATCTATCTGAAATGTATACATTCTATTGGAGTGAGTGAGTGAGTGAGTGAGTATGACATCTTTTTCAGATATATTCCAGCAATTACGAGTGGGTAACACCAGAAATGGCCTTTACACATTGTGCCCATGTGAGGGACAAACACTGATTTGGTGTATGTAAATAGCAAACAATTTAAAGGGGCACTGATGCGGAGCAATTTCCGTGGACTGGTGTAAACGTTTGTTATTGTTTTTCTCCCGTGAGTACGCAGATGATATCCCAGAATTCGTGACTGGTTCGTGACCTCTGCTGCGCATTCCGTAAGCGCAACTGATTAGTTTAATTATAGACAGATCAACTTAGGTGAAGTTATTTTTACTTCATTACAAATGTATTATGAAAACAAATGAAACACTTTGAAGGTTAATCATCTGCCAGTGGTAGAAATGATAAAAAAAACTATTAGGACGGAAAAATAACGAAGCCAATGTACGTCTCTATATTTTGTCTCATAACCCTGATTAGTTTATTGTCATATTTGTATGATTCTGAAATAATAAAAGAACAAACGATCTGCTTATACTCATAGTAAATTTCTAACATAACAGCAACTTTTATACATTGTCAATGTGGATCCTATTTCACACACATACGCGATCTAGTGTGTGTTTTCTGTCATACAGATTCTGCTGAATGCTACAACAAATAAATTAAAACAAAATGCAAATAATGAATGTAAAACACTAATTTTATAGCAACAATGTCAGGCTACTACCTTGTTCAGGAATGCATCCATCAATATCCACATAAAAGAAATCGTATTCCATTCATCTGCAGCTGGTAAATAATCATACTCTGTGTCGCGTGTCTTACAACTGTCTAGTTTGCGAAAAAGTAACACATCGTTTCACGTCTTTCGTTAGTGAAAACCAGATAAACCTCTCATTGGTCTCCCAAGAAAGCACACCTGGCAACTAATTGTATGATGTCCACTATTCTAAGTAATTTAGTTAACCAATAATGAACAATCAATCAATCAGTGCAAGGGTGGTTAATTCTTTGAAGGGAGGATGTTGCTTTTGCACTCACTCTCTACGACAGGGTGTAGTCATCTACACACACTGCCTTTTGACAAATCCGCTAGGAGATAAAAGTAATTAATCAATCAGTGTGTTATCGGTTAATCCTTTGATCGATGTTTCTTTTTGCAACTCAGCTGATAAACCCTCTTGCATCACTTACATGCACATATTACATAACATACAATACATTTGCCATTACAGACCTTAATTTATAATGTTGAGTATTTACTCCAGACAGGAGAAATGCCAAATGGGAACCTTTGTTGAGTAACCGAAGTGGTGTTACTACTAATTATACCTGTTATAAATTCATTCATTGACCATCCAGAGAATGGTGACAAATAACGTGTGCAGGTTCAAACGCGAGTTACAGCAAGGAAGATGTAATCTCTGTGTCGCATGCAGCCTGAAAACACTTATGGGCCGAAACTGTTTTGAGGATACTAACGGAATTTCGTTACATAAGGAATACACACAGGCATTTGCTGTGTACTTGGGTAAATAGGTGAAATAAGGGGTTTTTACGTAAGAAAATTTTCAGATGTCTCTACCATAGGCACAGTCAATGTTTTTTGTTTATGAATTCAAATAAATCAACCGTGTGTTTTTATTATCATAAATATTAAACCATTGTAGCTACCATAGCTACCAAAATTGACGTATGATATTTGCTATCACAGCTGAACCAACACTCAAAACTACCTATATGTAAAGCTTTGCAATCTTCCGTACTGAAACAAATGGCTTGCTACGTGCCTGTAGACATCATATTTTCATCTAACATGATTAAATATCGAGGTTAAAAACACAGAAATAGGATCAAATTGGATCAGTAACTATACCATCCAAGCATCCGAAAAGAACTACACTGCTGGGATATTATATGGTTGGGGTGGGTGGTGGGGGTGGTGATCATGTGGGTGGATATGACCATATGGGTTAATCTGGTCATGAAATATACCCATGCTAGTGTGTATCTGGCCTCTCTACATAGTCCCCTTGACCACCACTGATATTTTCTACAAAAAACCCTTTATACTGAAACCACACAAACATTTGATAATAAGCACTGTAGACCATTGCAGCATGTATCTGGCCTCTCTTAGTCTCCTGGACCACCATTAATATCTTCCACAGAAAACCTTTATACTGAAGTCACACAAACATTTGATTATAAGCACTGTAGACCACTCCAGCATGTATCTGGCCTTAGTCTCCTGGACCACCATTAATATCTTCCACAGAAAACCTTTATACTGAAGTCACACAAACATTTGATTATAAGCACTGTAGACCACTCCAAATCTGTCATCTAACTCATACAAGCAAAAATCTAATAATAATAAACTGATCCGGTCTATCAGACCACTTGACCATGCCAAGAAACTGACACCAACCAAAGCTGAGATGGATAGTTAGCAGTCTAAATCTACCCAAGGCAGCATGTATCTGACCTCTACAAACAGAGTATGTGACTACTTCATGACTTCCAAAGAAAACCTTTAAATTGAAGATACACAAACCACCCTGAAGACACCCTAGAATCTAAATCTACCCAGGCAGCATGTATCTGGCTTTTGGGCACAGTCTATGTCACTACTATGCCTTCCAGAGAATACCTCTGACCTGAAGATACACAAACCACCCTGAGGACACTCTAGAATCTAAATCTACCCAAGGCAGCATGTATCTGGCCTCTATAAACAAAGTATGTGATTACCTGATGACTTTTCACTGAAAATACACAAACCACCCTGAAAACACCTTAGAATTTAAATTGATACTAGCTAAAATGTATCTGGCCTCTATACACAGTCTGTGTCATTACTCCATGACCTCAAGAGAAAACCTTTAACCTGAAGCTGTGCAACCCACCCTCAAAACACCTATATATTCAAATCAACCCAGTCTACAATCTATCTGACCAACAATTCCAGAGAACATCTTTAACCTGAAGCTGTGTGACCCACCCTCGCAACACCTAGATATTCAAATCTCCACAGCCTACAATCTATCTGGCCTGTATACTATCTGACCAGTTCTCCCAGAATATCTTTAACCTACAGCTGTGTAACCCACCCTCACAACACCAAGTTATTCCAATCTGCCCAGCCTACAATTTATCAGAGAATACCTTTAACTGCAGCTATGCCACCCACCCTGCACAACATCCAGTTATTGAAATCTACCCAAGCAACAATCTATCTGAAATTTATACATTCTACTGGGTGAGTGAGTGAGTGAGCGAGCAAGCGGCTGTTGTATGAGACCTTTTCAGATATATTCCAGCAATTAAGAGCGGGTAACACCAGAAATGGCCTTTACACATTGTGCCCATGTGAGGGACAAACACTGATTTGGTGTATGTAAACAGCAAACAATTTAATCACTGGTCATGTGGGGGGATGAGGTCATGTGGGTGGATGTGACCATACGGGTGGATCTGGCCATGAAATATACCCATGCTAGCATGACCACCACTGATATTGTCCACAAAAAAACTGGTGTATTTGACCACTTGACCATTTCAAGAAGAAAGCTTTTACCTGACGTTTTGACATTCTAGAGCACCTTTGTGGGAAATCAAACCCAGGACTTTACCAACAAGAAGGAAACGCTTCAACTACTTGACCTTATGTTAACATTCTACACACCATTTCCTCAAAGTCAAATTCAAATACACTAAGCAACACTACAGTCTGTTTGACTTCCATTTTGAAATATTACCAACCAGAACCTTTAGAAATCACCTGTCAGACACCCTTTAGACCCATCCTAGCATGTACCTAGGATCAACATACTATCTATCTGACACCATGTTATCTTAAAAAGAGGTAAACTTTATACAGGTGCTATGTAAAATGCCCAAAAGACACCCTGTAAACGCAATATCTCTCAGCTACTATTTTTACCACTTGACATTTTACAGTGAATTACATTTAACATGAAACAAAACAAACCATACATAACACACCCTGTAGTAATAACAGATCACTACTAGACCATCCAAATTAAACCTGAACCTAAGGTTGCATCTACAGGGAACTTGGGGCTTATATGTGCTACACTGACAATTCTGTGGACATCTTCAGTGACATCTTCACCCTTGTTCACTATATCCACTGACATCGCGTACCCAAACACGTAGATGTCAATCACTGCATTGTGTGGTCCAAATTCCATTATTTATTCACTGCTGTCTTAAAGCTGGATGCAAAGTTTACAGAAGAAACAGAAGAATCACATTTTGATAAGAGCATATAGCCAAAAGTTTACACGAGTGAGTGAGTTCAGTTTTACACTGCTTTCAGCAATATTCCAGCAATATCAGGGCAGGGGATACCAGAAACTGTCCCCATGTGGGGACTTGAACTCTTTTGCGTAATGACCAAATGCCTTACCAATAGGCTACCCCATCACCCTACCCCAACATCTACGTGATCCCTAAAGCATTGGAACACAATCCTCACTGACTGAATGGCTCAACAGAGACAGCAATCCAGTCAGAAAAACATCAGTCAGCTAGATCATGTTGACAATCTGACAATGGCCACAAACATCCACACACTGAAACGCTTTATTGTCACTATTCATTCAAATCTGGACCCAGGAACCATCTTGGTCACGTCATATTCTGTTGGAATGAATCTTGAACAGTTGCTGGAATCTTGGACTTGTCAAACATCATCCAGAAAATATATATCACTCACATAAGATGAAATAATCAGACGGTATATCAAGTAATTTTACAACTTCCATAATTATAATAATTAATAATTACCAAAAAACTAACCACACACAGCTTCGTTAACTTTTGCCTTGACCTTACATCATGACATTCGTAACCCTGGTGACTGTAAACTGATTTTATATTGTTGGAATTAACAAGTTAATCCAGTAAATGACATCAAGAGCAATGATCTTGGCCATCATTTGAACAGAAAACCTGACTATCTTGTGCAACTAGTAACTAGTAACTGGGGCCAGTTCGTACCAAGAATCAGAGAAATTAATCTCTGTTACCAAGACATTGACACTACGCCAGCGTTGCAAACACTCGCCTGTCCGACCGTCTGAAACGGTCTCTTTTGTGACCAGACCATCAGTTTTACGAATTTCCACACCTGATGGTCTGGTAACTGACCTGTTCTTTGGGTGAAATTTCAGGGAGTTTACAACACTCCTCTACACCCTGTGCATGGATCTGGTCACCTGAGTATATCTGGTCAAGTGGGTGCATGTCACCATGAGGGCGCATGTGGTCATGGGGGTGAATATGGTCATCAGGGTGGATGTTACCACGAGGGCAGATGTGGTCATGAGGGTGTATTTGGCAATTCAGGTGAATCTTGTCATAAGGTTGAATCTAGTCATAAAGGTGGATTTGGTCATGAGGGTGGATCTGATGAGGGTGGATCTGGTCATGAGAATGGATCTGGTCATGTGGGTGGATTTGATTATGAAGGTGGATGTGATCATGCAGGTGGAAGCGACCACGAGGTTGGATTTGGTCATGAGGGTGGATTTGGTTATTTGGGTGGATCTGGCAATCTGGGTGGACCATTAGTGTATCTAGATTTCAGATCCAGAGGCATATCCTCAAGCTAAGTTACAAGAACCATCCACGAGACACACTGTATTAAAGATATACCCCTGCTTGAACACAACAGGCCACTCTAAGGAACTTATTCTGACCACTTGATCATTTCTAGATTATGCCCTGAATATTCCACATTAACTGCTACCTGTATCTCACCTGGTCTATTATCTATATCTACCCAAACTAGCATGTATCTGGCCTCTACACACAGCCTTTGTGAGTACTTTATGATGTCCAGAGATTCGATAAGCTGAAAACACCCTGTAATCTAAATCTACTCAAGTTTGCATGTATCTGGCCATTGTACACCTTCTATGTAACTAAATGTAATGGCTTTGTGAGAATACCTCAGGGGTTAAAAAATCCCATTGCCTGATGCCTGAGACAAGTCATGTTTCATTTTGGCAATCAAATTATATCTGTTTTGTCCATGGTCAACTATATAATTTCCATGAATCATTTCAAACTGGAAATAAACTTAGATTTCATTTCATATCTGCTCAAAATGTAGCTAATGAATAAAGTAGTGTTATCTTTCTTTGCTATTTATCAGTCTTGATTATGAAATCAGGGTGAGTGAGAAATTAGTTAGGACAAACTACTTTCTTAAAGTCACTTCCAGAGTTTGTACATAATTTCAAGACCAAACTTTAAGGCTTTTCAAAGACTTTTTGGGCAAAATTAAGACCAAAAAGACAAGCAATTAAATAAATAAACCTAATGAACATAATAACAAACAGAACAAACTGAGCACTGTTATTGTCTTTTGGACTAATAAGTGTCCCAATGACTTACTAAATGACCCATGAAGGTCCAGGGTAGAATAGGCCTTCAGCAACCCATGCTTGTCGTGAGAGGCAAGTAACGGGATTAGGTGGTCAGGCTCGCTGACTTTTTTTTTTTTTTATTTTTTTTTATTATCCATTCAACTCAGTAGACAGTTACACAAATAAATGATGCAACAGCACAAGTACACAATAAGACAAAAGTTCATATGGATAGAAGTTATACATACTGGATATATGGCAGCAGTGGTGACCATTTTCTGTCAAATGGTAACATTTTATTATTCTTAGTAGCAATAAACTTTTCAGTTTTGAAAATATCACCCAGTATTTTTAGAAATGCATCGAGTAATAACTTGGTGTTTTTAATACTTGATACATGAATGTCTTTTTTACCAGCAAGAAGTATATGGTTCATTAAGTCAGTATTATTTCCACCAATTAAGACTGTATATTTTGTCAGGGTAAATGTTTCTGTTGTCTTATTGTCAATATATTCTTTCAGTTTCAACCAGAATGTTTTCACACATTCACATTCCCAATAAATATGTATCAAATTTTCAGACACTAAGTTACAAAAAGAGCAAAGTTCATCATCAACTAATTTCATTTTCAGTAATTCTTTTTTTGTGTATATAATATTATGAATAAATTTAAATTGAAGGTCAATCAATTTAGTATCTTTTGTGCATCTTCTATAATCTTTGAAAATATATTCCCATGGGATTACAGTGTCAAAGAGTTGTTGCCATTTTTTACATGTAGAAGGGAAAGTTTCAGTACTTATAAGCTTATCATAGAAATATCTTGACCTCTTTGGTGCTGAAAGTAAACATATCAGTGGTGTGCTGAGATAGTGATTATGAACAATCAATAGATTATTTCTAATAGTATCTTTCCATTTTCTTGGTATATTTGAAAGAACCTGGTAGTAATCAAGAACTGTGCCTTTGATTTTGTAAGTTTTCTGAAGTTCATTAAATGACAAAATACCTTGATCATTACACAAGTCTCTTATAGAGTGAATACCCTTAAAATACCAATGTCTTATAATAAAATTACTATTTTGGAATTGATGGTTGAACCAAAGGGGTTCAGATAAGATTTGATTAATATCTGTAAAATCAGTTTTATGTGATCTATAAAATATTCCCCATGCTGCTAACACATCTTTCCAATAGGGATTAATTATTTTCACATAATTTTCAATGTTGGCTCCAAGCAGAAATATATCCTTCAATGGAAAGGTACTAGGGCTAGTGTTTTTGTTTTGGAGATATTTTTTTTAATACTGACAGTTTTAATGAGTTAATGAATACCTCTACATTAACCATTCTTAGTCCCCCTTCTTCATATTTTCTAATAAGTGTTGTTCGCTTTATCTTATCGCGCTTATCATTCCAGATGAATTTATAAAATATATTGTTTAATTTATCAATGAACTCCTTTGGAGGATTTGGGAGTGAAGTTAATATATGCACTAATGATGAGAGTGCTAAAGTTTTAATAACCGTTATTTTCCCTATTAATGTCAAATTTCTTTTTCTCCAATTCCCAAGAGTTCTATTAATAATTTCTAGTCTTTTTCTTGTATTAATTACCCAAAGGTTATTCAACTTAGGATTAAGCTTTATTCCTAGTACATCAAAATCCCCACCGTGCCAATCAAGCTTAAGATCCTGACATAACATCATGTTACTACCTGCCATTGAGCCTATCCATATTGCTTTAGTCTTCTCTACGTTTATTCTTAAACCAGACATTTTGTAGAAATTATTTAGGGTGTCAATTGCTATGCTTAAGCTTTCTTTACATCCATCAAGAAATAATCATCAAATATCATCTGCATATTGTCCAATTTTATGTTCAGTATTATTCAACGTCATTCCTTTTATTGCACTGTTGTTACGGATCATTGTTCCTAAAATTTCTGCCACTAAAAGGAATATGTAGGAAGAGACCGGGTCGCCTTGTCTACAGCCCCTTTCATTGTGAAAAAAATGAGATAGATGACCATTTTGTATAACACAAGAAGTAGGATCATTGATTAATATTTTGATCAATTTTTCCATATTAGGTCCAAAGCCAAATTTTCCTATTGTTAGGCTCGCTGACTTGGTTGACGTATGTCTTTGGTTCCCTATTGTGCAGATCAATGCTCATGTTGCTCACTGGATTGTCTGGTCCAGACTCAATTATTTACAGACCACCGCTATATAGCTGGAATATTGGTCAGTGAGGCGGAAAGCTAAACTCACTTAGACCTGGATTATATGTCCAGATAAACTACGAAGGAAGGAAAAACTGAGGCAATTGTTCCCATTTATAACATGTCATGATATCCCCTTCCCTTTTTCTTTCAATTTCATTGGAAATTGGAAAATTATTATAAAACGTTTTCTGAAATAATATGTATGGTTCTTGTACTTCTTGATATCTGTGGCATACTGTAACTTGACAAAACAGCATGTAATACCTCCGTTTTCGAAGCTTTCCATGAATAAAATGAGAGGCGATTCATTTGATGGTGGGTATCACTTAGCAGCTCCGAACATCAATAATATCATTGTACCCTTACCAAGAGTATTTTCAAGTTAAAAGAAGCAAATTCATTGGATAAAGATTGGTTTCTAATAACACATTTTTATCAACAGTCTACTATAATGATCATGACTGGTCAAAATCAGACATGACCTAAGTCAGCCAAACAGATAACAGCAATGTTTACTGTCCTCATAAATGGAAACCTGTAGATTAAGACAAAAGTTCTCGATAAAATCAAGCTATAAAAATCACCACCTATATGTATATTCTGAGATGACAACCCTAACCTGGGCCTAAGTGTACAGTGCGTCAAAAAGTGTACTACTTGTCTTCCAGACGCTTCAATAGTGAGCACGTTTTCACTAAAAGAATATTCTAGACAGAAATACAAGTCACAAATCATTATGTAACTCCATTCATAAAAAATTCTTCCGATTTGTTTGATGATTTCCTTGAACCACTGTTAATTTCCTCATAAAGAACTATGATGTGGAACCATTGTGGAAGCATGTGTCCGAGAATCGGGGATTTTGTCAAAACATTGTGAAAAATAGTCTCTTATTCTAACCCGTTGATATTATATGGCCATTTTAAACTTAATAAGTGCTTTCAAGCATTATGAAAACTGACAGATTTGATAAATGAATGTAAGTTCCTAAAATAACACATTATTTTGATGTGACAACACCCTGGTCGGTGAACTTAAAATTCAAGACTTCTTCAAGGTTTTAAGTCTTTTTCCAGGCTTTTAAAGGCAAATATAGATTTTAAAAGCTAGGTGCCAAAAATACAGCCTTTTTAAAGATTGTATGAACCCTGTTTGCCGTGTGGCAAGTGGCTTTTAGAGAAAAAATTGAACCCACTTACTTTTCCCCTGATTATACACAAAATACCCTGTACACACACATTAATTTAAATCTACCAAAGACTGCATGAATCTGGTCTTGTAAACAGTCTATGTGACTATACCCAATGACTTCCAGAGAATACCTTTACCTTGAAGATACACAAAGCACCCTGAAGACACCCTGCTATCAAAATCTACCAAAGAGTGCATGAATCTGGTCTTGTAAACAGTCCAATGTGACAATATGTAATGGCTTCAAGAATGCCTTTAACTTGAAGACATACAAATCACCCTCAACACACCCTTGGATCTAAATCTACCCAAACGTGCATCTATGTGGCCTCTATACACAGTCCATATGTGTAATAACTTCCAGAGAGTATCGGGAAATACACAAATGACGCTGAGGACTAAGTTTGCATGTACCTATCTTCTATACACATTCTCCTTACTGACGAAGACAATACCTTCAACTTCAAGATACATAAAGCACCCTGAAGACACCCCAGAATCTAAATCTACCCAAGTTTGTATGTTTCAGGCCTCTATACACATTGTCCTTACTGACGAAGACAATACCTTCAACTTCAAGATACATAAAGCACCCTGAAGACACCCCGGAATCTAAATCTACCCAAGTTTGTATGTGTCAGGCCTCTATACACATTGTCCTTACTGACGAAGACAATACCTTCAACTTCAAGATACATAAACCACCCTGCAGACACCCCAGAATCTAAATCTACCCAAGTTTGTATGTGTCAGGCCTCTATACACATTGTCCTTACTGACGAAGACAATACCTTCAACTTCAAGATACATAAAGCACCCTGAATACACCCCGGAATCTAAATCTACCCAAGTTTGTATGTGTCAGGCCTCTATACACATTGTCCTTACTGACG
The DNA here is from genome assembly GCF_037392515.1 of Haliotis asinina. NCBI lineage: Eukaryota > Metazoa > Mollusca > Gastropoda > Lepetellida > Haliotidae > Haliotis > Haliotis asinina. The sequence continues at coordinate 58,057,649 of NC_090283.1, read as the reverse complement.
AAGACAATACCTTCAACTTCAAGATACATAAAGCACCCTGAAGACACCCCAGAATCTAAATCTACCCAAGTTTGTATGTGTCAGGCCTCTATACACATTGTCCTTACTGACGAAGACAATACCTTCAACTTCAAGATACATAAAGCACCCTGAATACACCCCGGAATCTAAATCTACCCAAGTTTGTATGTGTCAGGCCTCTATACACATTGTCCTTACTGACGAAGACAATACCTTCAACTTCAAGATACATAAAGCACCCTGAACACACCCCGGAATCTAAATCTACCCAAGTTTGTATGCATCAGGCCTCTATACACATTGTCCTTACTGACGAAGACAATACCTTCAACTTCAAGATACATAAAGCACCCTGAAGACACCCCGGAATCTAAATCTACCCAAGTTTGTATGTATCAGGCCTCTATACACATTGTCCTTACTGACGAAGACAATACCTTCAACTTCAAGATACATAAAGCACCCTGAATACACCCCGGAATCTAAATCTACCCAAGTTTGTATGTATCAGGCCTCTATACACATTGTCCTTACTGACGAAGACAATACCTTCAACTTCAAGATACATAAAGCACCCTGAAGACACCCTGGAATCTAAACCTACCCAAGTTTGTATGTATCAGGCCTCTATACACATTGTCCTTACTGACGAAGGCAATACCTTCGACTTCAAGATACATAAACCACCTTGAAGCCACCCTTGGATCTAAATATACCCAAGTTTACATGTATCTGGCTTCTATGCACAGTCAATGTGACTATACATAATGACTTCCAAAGAGTATCTTTAAAAGAATTTTAAAAAGCCCTCTACACATTGTTTATATTCTGTCTTAACACCAAGATACGTATAATATGCACACAATAAAGTTTTAAACTGTAATGTTTCATTACACAGATTCTAGTGTGAATCTATCATGCACGTCCCTTGAAAGCATTTCATCATTTCGGAAGAAAATGAGGTAAGTGGTCACGTGATTGCACGAGTCACTACATCAAGACATGAACAAGAGTCATCAGAAGATGACATATCCCCACCGACCCCCACATGTTTGAAAAGACAAATCATCTTACAGTTACTCATTTTATTTTAGATTAAGTGTGAATTGTTTCCATGGAATTCATGAATATTATAAATGCCATATATCTGCAAGTAGCAAAGTCACAATTTCAAGATCTGCCTCATATATCTGCCAAGATCTATTGAAAGGTATGAAATGGTTTTCGAGCTGTGCTCTGGGAACGAAGCCCATCCCTACATTTTGAGACTAAGTCCAAACGTTTCCATGGAAACCAAGAAAATAATACATCACAGAAACCTTTAAAAACCAAAAGGCACCACGTTGGGGTCTGCCACACATATATGTCAAGTTTTACTGACAGATATTAAATAAGATATTAAGTTTTTGAGTTCTGCTCTGGAACGTCCGAAATGTTTCCATGGAAACCGAAAAAATAATAAATCACAAGATCCTGTACATAGCAAAAGGCACCACTTCAGATTCCGATTGATATATCTACCACGTATTGCAGAAAAACATTAAATGATTTTTGAGTTCTTCTCTGGAAACAAAGTCCATCCCTCCATTTTGTGACTAAATCTGAAACGTTTCCATAGAAACCGAGAAAATAATAAATCACAAAAAAATGTACATAGCAAAAGGCACCACTTCAGCTTCTGACTGATATATCTAACAAGTTTTGCAGAAAAAATATTAAATCGTTTTTGAGTTCTGCTCTGGAAACGAAGCCCACCCAACCTTTAGACGAACACCAAAATGTTCCATGGAAAAACAAAGAAAATAAAAATGCCCAGACTCTGTAAATAGCAAAAGGCACAACTATAGGTTGAGATTATAATATCTATCAGGTTTGGTCTAAAAATATTGAACGGTTTCTGAGTTAAGCTCTGGAAACAAAATGATTACGGACGGATGGACGGACGGACGGACGGACGGACAGGCGAGGTGTCGACTATATCCCCCACCATTACAGAGCCTGTTTGCTTACTGAGGTCTGCGTCTAGGTTATTAAATAATTCCGAACAGGAAGTCCAATCTGGATTTGAATGACATACTAAATACAGATGATATCACACACATACAACCATTTAAATTTCAAAGTATTTGTAGCGACAAGACTGACATGAATATTGACGATTCCACCAGTTGACAACATAAAGCCCTGAGACAATCCCGATCCTGACTACGTTTCCAATAGACTACTGTAGACCAGTATGCAAGCCAGTTGCCTAAAATAAGTTCATTGAAATCTGATCAGATACAGAATTCATTGTTTAGCAGTCATGGTTAAATTGGCAATCATGGTAACAGCAATGTTCGATTAATGTATTAAGCCAGTCTTCTGATAAATATCGGGAATGTAAACACTGAAATAGTTATACGTTCGGGGTTCATCAAGTAACTTTCAGCTTTATTTCATAAAATGTGTCTTCCGATTAAATGTATCCGTAAAGGTTTTAGTATGATCATAATGTTTACCATTATGGAAGTGGACGAGTTCAATCTTACTACTGTAATGTAGTGAAGTACAGTAAATTCTTACTACTGTAATGTAGTGAAGTACAGTAAATTCTTACTACTGTAATGTAGTGAAGTACAGTAAATTCTTACTACTGTAATGTAGTGAAGTACAGTAAATTCTTACTACTGTAATGTAGTGAAGTACAGTAAATTCTTACTACTGTAATGTAGTGAAGTACAGTAAATTCTTACTACTGTAATGTAGTGAAGTACAGTAAATTCTTACTACTGTAATGTAGTGAAGTACAGTAAATTCTTACTACTGTAATGTAGTGAAGTACAGTAAATTCTTACTACTGTAATGTAGTGAAGTACAGTAAATTCGTTAGTGTATGTTTTGGCGTAAATCGATAAGACTCCATATGGGTGCATCAAACATCAGTTTCATTACCGTTTCAATTTCCATGTACTTGTTATCTGATAATCTGCAAAATCTGCAAGATATGTAAACAAAATGTATAATGATATAGGTTAGTAACCTCCTTAAGAGCTGATAACAGATATAATAAAGAATTATAGATGCAATAAACACTGATAAATCCGTATTCTATCATTGTCTTCAACTGTCAGCTAGTGGAAAAGAAATTTCTTCATTGTGTTGCAGTAGTAATGTGTAAAGTGTGATCAGTCCCAAAGAAAGGCCAGCAATCAAATCAAGAAACCAGCAAACGATAACAAAATCAAATGACTTATTTGCATACAAACTGTTTATGACAAAATAATAAATACAGTGTGTACACCCATATCATGATGGCAAAGGCTTGCATATTTATTAACTAGATGGACTGGTATAAGCCTAAGAAAACAAGATTGATCTTAAGTAACGTGACAAAGTGCTGAGCGCAGTTAGGAAATATGGGTTAAGAGTAATCTACATATACAGCTGCCATGATGTTTTACATGGGGTTCATAAAAAGTTTTAGGCCAGTGCAGAGCAGCCATTTTTGTTTTATTTATTGTACATTGTCTTTAGGAGAGAAAGAGTGAGAGAGAGTCAAGGTTTAATCAAGCCCTGACACCCCACCCACCCTCCATCCCACAGTTCAACATCCTAACATGGCTGAGGGCCAGTCCCTGATGGATAATTATCTCATAGGACTCATTTTCACTTATCTTTTCAGTAATTATGTGCTGTCTCTTACCACCACCTCCATATGTTCCACGTTCTCATTTGTGCATGCCCAAACTCTTCCTACTCCCTCCACCATGACAAACACTCACACACACAACAACACACCTGTCTAGGGAAATAGAGGACTTGACTCTACAGAGTAATAGTTACTGTGACTGTGAAAATATATCGAAAACAGGACATGAGCACAAATTATGACATACTCTTACATCACCTGTTTCTTTTTATAGCTAACTACTGCAGTGTTTGTGTTGCTCCAAAACAACTACATTTAAAACTCAGATGCATGGCTGCAAACAACACCACTTCCGGTATGCAACACTCTCACTCTCTGTCCAAAGTTGACATTTTGGCCTCTGTGTTTGTTTAGAATGTCAAAAAAGGAATGCCCAATATAGAGAATCCTTATTATGTTTTGCCTACTCGTTTACAGATTTTGCCAACACTGTGGTCTTTCACAGCACTTCTCAAAACATGTTACAAACACAGATAACTGTGTGTGGAGAGGTTTGAAATCTGCACGACGACAAACAATCTATGCTTTTCTTCTTGTCAAATATAATTTCTCAGGAAATGTACATCCGTGTTGTCTACACAACAGGATAATCATCAAAACTGGAAGTGCAGTTGTCATTTCCAATACACAACCATAACGATTTAATCAAAACAGCGCGCTTTGTGTAACTTTCAACTCAATGGCGAAATGTAAACACACCGAGTGGACTCTCAGTTTTGACGTCACACTCACAGATGGTAGACCGATAAAAGTACAAATATGCATACGAATGGATGGGCTAAAGTGGTTTTCAGTTTGTTGCATATTTATCATTTTTAGAACTATTTTCATAATTAGATGGTGCACATGTGGTATTTATTAAAATGTCTGAATGACATTATGTAATAAGAATGGCTCGTGTTTAACTTTTTTAAAAATCATGTAACCTGAAGATACAAAACCCACTCTGAACACCCTCTGTAATCTAATCTACCCAAGCTAACATGTATCTGGCTTCTTTACACCTATGTAACTGTACATAATGACTTCCAGAGAATATCTTTAAAATGAAGAGACACAAACAACCCTAAGAACACCCTTGGATCTGAATCTACCCAAGCTAGCATGTACTTCGACATCTATGTGACTGTACATAATGACTTCCACAGAATATCTTTAAAGTAAAGACACACAAAACCACATTAACGACACCCTGTAACCTTCATCTACCCAAGCTAACATGTATACATATTCTATGTGACTACTTGATGACTTCCAGAAAATACCTTTAACCTGAAGCGACACAAACCACCCTGAACAAACGATATAACCTAAACTTACCAAAGTGTGCACGAATCTGGCCTCCTCGCACAGTCTATGACACTATATGCAATGACTTCCTGAGTATACCCTTAACCAGAACTTACACGCTACAGACACTCGGTAATCTAAATCTACCATAGCCAGCATGTATCTCGCCTCCATACATGGTCTGCTTGATGAATTTCAGAGTATACCCGTCATCTGAAGTGACACAAACCACCCTGAAGACACCCTGGAATATAAATCCACCTAAGCTAACACGTATCTGGCTTGTATACACAGTCTATGTGACAATACAGAATGACTTCCAGAGAATATCTTTTAAACTGAAGATACCCAAGCCATGTTGAACACACCCTATAATCTAACCTAGCTTGCATGTATCTTTTTCTCCATGCGTGGTCTATTTCATGCCTTTCAGAGAATACCCTTCACCTGAAGCAACACAAACCACCCTTAAGACACCCTGGAATCTAACTCTACAAAGCATCCATGTGTAAGACCTGGTGAATTGCTCTGATTGCGTAACAATTACGTCTCACGATGAAAAGGGATGGGCAAGTGTGCCTACTGCGCTAAGTCCTCCAGTCAAAGATGACACAACACAAAAGGACAGCAATAACATGTATTAAAACAAAGGCGTGGCTCGGATCTGCAAATTCTGACTGCACAGTCCAGGTGAAACCTAAAACACAATCCAGAGGGCTTGTTGTCACCTAGACAGTACAGGCAGAAAGAGCCACAAAACAGTTATACAGATATAAAGCATGTACATAGGATCCCCACCTGAGGTGGGATGAAAGTCACATTCACAGGACCAACGGGGAGGATAAAAGTATACATATATATGCACAAAGTGGGGCAATGTGTATGCCGAACACATTTGTGATATATATAAACCGGTTTTAATTTGTACGTCACAATAACCACGACAGGACACCTGGCCTGTACAATGTATGCGGCTAAGGGAGATGGGGTATGACAGCCTGTTGGATGATCGAACTAGTCCATACGAGGCTAGCTCCAACAGCACGTCGATACACCCAGTAGGTAAGCCACTAGTGGTTACCCAGGAAGAACACCTAATTGTAATTAATAAATTAATAAGATGTAATAAATGGATATTACATTATTTATATTGCTACAATTTGCAGGTGTATTATTGGCCATATAATATGATACATCATATTATTATTGAATAAACAGTGACTTCACTTTCACCTCAAGTGGGGAAACATCCTAAAATGATTGACATAACGGTCTGTAGAAATACTATATAATTCCAAAGAAATATCTGCGATTGGTATTTCGCACAATAAATTGAGAGGGCTGCCTGGTAGTTAATGCTAAGACTTTTGGCAACATCAGATTGCATAACGCCAGACGCGAAGAGAACGAGAAAATAGTCTTGTGTAGAAAAGTAAACACAGTTTTGAGATGAGAAGAAATGATTCCATAACTCAAAATAGGGATAAGTGCACAAAGCATCTATAAATCACATGGTGCTGAAACCTTGACTCAATAATATTCAGATGCTGAATGATCATGTAACAAATATGCCATTACACATCAGTAGTAATATACAGATATACTGGATAAGGTTACATGAGACTGTCCTAGGCTTCTACTTTGTTAAGATAAACATGAAGCAGACGACGGGCCCTGGTTTGTTTACATCCGGTGCAGCCATTTTGTAATGCAGCCGGAAGGGAGCCGAGGAATGCCGAGGAGAGTGGAACACTACCAAAGTTCTCTGCTGCTCAGTGGAGAGGTCAGCACTGGTCAGTGCATGATAATGATCGCCACTAATTACCTCCAGATGACACAGTGATACTTTAACTGGGCGCAGTGGAAAACAATGGAAACCGGGACAATGGTACAGCCGCTTTTTACTGTAGCATAAAATGGCTGAAAAGTTCTGCTGTTAACGCAACAAGTATTAAATAAAATGGAATTTTGAATTTAGCAATGAGCTAGAGCAATTTTAACAAGCAGATCAAATAAACAATGTACAATTCTAAACACACAACGTGCTTTGCTCAAATTAATTCCCTGAGGGAAGTGTTTTACAAGGAGTACATGTCATTTGTTCTTGCCATCGAGTGCACATTTGGACAGTCACAGATGAGTGACATTTTGCCACATTGGCACAACAAGAACAATTGATTACAGTGACCACAACACTTGTTTTTAAATTTTGATTTATCAGAATTAAATAATAATTTATTAATTTGGAAACTGCTCACAATTACTTTTCTTGTTAACAGCATAACTATACACTGGAACCTAATACAGAAGACATAGTAGCAATTTGGAGATAAACCGGGATTCTTACCTAAAACACAATCCAGAGGGCTTGTTGTCACCTAGACAGTACAGGCAGAAAGAGGAAGATTTCGAGGTTGGGGGTCCCACGCTCCCTCTCGCCCCTGTCACGCGACAACATACCCCCTGGGGATTGGCTGAAAAAACTGTTGCTATGGGACCCATGGCACCAGTGCCTTGAGCCCCCAAACCTTATCAGATATTTGGTAAAGAGAGGGATATTGGGTTACTAGTGCAAGGGCCAGAGACAAAATATCCAGCCTTTACACATGTATCTGGCCTTTGAACACAGTCTATCTAACAATACATAATGACTTCCAGAGAATACCTTTCATCTGACGATACACACAGCACCCTGAACACACCCTGGAATCTAAATCTACCCAAGCTAACATGCATCTGGCTTCAAAACATTACTCATGTGAATAAATTGATGACTTCCAGAAAATACCTTTAACCTGATGATACACAAACCTGCAATCTAAATCTAAACTAAGCATTCATATATCTGGCCTCCGTAGACAGTCTGTGTGACAATACATAACGACCTCCAGAGAATATCTTTAACATGAAGATACAAAATCCACCCTCAACACACCTTGTAATCTAAATCTAAGCACACGTGCATGTATCTTGCCTAGATGCACAGTCCATATGACAACACATAATTACTTTCACAGAATATTTTTAACCTCAAGATACATAAAACACCATGAACACACCCTGGAATCTAAATCTACCCATGCGTGCATGCACCGTGCCTCTGTACACAGTCTATGTGACTGCAGGGAATGACCTGAATGACATATTCAGAGAATACCTTGAACCTGATGCTTCGCAAACCACCCTGAAGACACCCTTTATAAACAGTTTGTCTGACTACTTGACCATTTCCATGGGATATCCGTCGTTAACCCACAGCTACCATATCTACCCTGAAGACACCCTGTCATCTAAATCTATCCAAGGTAACATGTATCTGGTCTTTATAAACAGTTTGTCTGACCACTTGACCATTTCCATGGGATGTCTTTAACCCACAGCTACCATATCTACCCTGAAGACACCTTGTAATCTAAATCTACCCAAGCTAACATGTATCTGCCCTCTATACACAGTTTATCTGAGTGGGTGGGTGAGTGGGTTTGGGAGAGTGAGTGAATGAGTTTAGTTTTATGCCACACTCAGCAATATTCCAGTTATATGGCAGCGGTCTGTAAATTATCAAGTCTGGACCACAGTTCATCTGACCACCCTCAGGACATTGAATCAAAAACTACCAAAGCTATGAGGTAGCTCATGGTTCACCACTTGACCATTTCTACAGAAACTCTACAAAGTATACACATCTACCCATGCTCAGAGGGTTCACCACATACAGTTGATATCTGGCCTAATGTTTGACCACCACTGGCACAGCTTCATGCACTCCACATTCAAACTTGGCCGTGACGCAACAGGTCACTCTACTCTGCTTAGTTTAATCACTTAGCCATCTACAGATAGTACCCTGAACATGAGTGTGTGAGTACAGTTTATGTCTCCAATATTCCAGCAATATCACAATAGGGGACACCAGAAGACGTATTATATCATAATTATGTCACATAAATATAATCAAGTAAATAGGAGACATAAAGAATTATAAATACCTAAGTAATTTTACAAAGTGCCCAATCATATCGTCTCTTACAATAAGACAGAAACTAACCTGACACTGTGTCTCTGAATTTACACTTGACCATTGGGATGTAAAATAGGTGTGCCCCCTGTGTGACTCTCCATAGATGCAACTGAGGGTGAGGGGTGTCAGTCATCTGGGGGAGGGTGTCACTCTCCATATAGACAAATGGGGATAAGGGGTGTCACTCATTTGTGGGGGTGGGTGTGCCACCTGGGTCACTCTCCATATAGACAAACAGGCTAGGGGTGAGGGTGTCAGTCATCTGGGGAAGGGTCTCACTCTACATATAGACAAATGGGGATAAGGGGTGTCACTCATTTGTGGGGGAGGGTGTGCCACCTGGGTCACTCTCCATATAGACAAATGGAGATAAGGGGTGTCACTCATTTGTAGGGGAGAGTGTGCCACCTGGGTCACTCTCCATATAGACAAACAGGCTAGGGGTGAGGGGTGTAAGTCATCTGGGGGGGGGGGGGTCACTCTCCATATAGACAAATGGGGATAAGGGGTGTCACTCATTTGTGGGGGCAGGTATGCCACCTGGGTCACTCTCCATATAGACAAACAGGCTAGGGGTGAGAGGTGTCAGTCATCTGGGGGAGGGTGTCACTCTCCATATAGTCAAATGGGGATAAGGGATGTCACTCATCTGTGGGGGAGGATGTGCCACCTGGGTCACTCTCCATGTAGACAAGTGGAGGTAAAATAGGTCCATCATCTTGGGGAGGGTGTGTCACCTGGGTCACTCTCCATATACACAATTGGGGGTGAGGGAGATCAGTCACCTGGGGGAGGGTGTGTCATCTGGGTCATTCTTCATATACGCAACTGGGGGTGAGGCAGATCAGTCATCTTGGGGAAGGTGTGCCACCTGGGTCACTCTCTATATAGATGGATGAGGGGTATCTGTTATCAAGGGAAGGGTATGTCAGTTACGTCACTCTCCATATAGACAACTGGGGGTAAATAGGTCTGTAATCTGGAGATGGGTGTGTCACCTGGGTCACTCTCCATATTGACAACTGCAGCTGAGGGAGATCAACTGGGGGCTGAATGGTACCTGTCATTAGGGGATGGGTGTGTTACCTGGGTCACTCTCCATTTAGACAACAGGGGGTGAGTTCTACAGCCTCACAAGCCAAAAACACTGAAGAAACCCTAGAATCTAAACACACACTTGCTCATGTTACATGCTCTTGTACATGGTCACTATATACCACTTGACCAGTTCATGACATACATGCCCAAGCTATACAAACGACCCTTAAGACACCTTGTACTAAACATCCATCCACCTTGTAATAAACAATCTCAAAGCTGTGTTCTGTATTGTCGCTTGACCACTTCCAGAAAAAACATTTACCCTGAAACTTTTCAAGGCACTCACTCTAAATCAACCAATGCTATGATGTATGATTACTACTTGACCTTTCCGAGACAAAGCCTTTAACCACAAGCTGTGCAACTCACTCTCACAACACCCAGTTGTCTAAATCTACCCATGTTATGACCTGTCTGGCCTGTATACAGTCTGTGACCAACACTTCCAGGGAATACATTTAACCTGTAGCTGTGCAACTCACTCTCACAACACCCAGTTATCCATCTACCCATGCTATGATCTATCTGTCCTGTGTAAGTCTATCTGACCAACACATGCAGGGAATACCTTTAACAATCCACACTTATAAATTTTGGGAATCAAACCCCAGCTAGATATAAATAGCAAACGCTTTAACTACTGGGTACCTCACCATCCCCTTTCACATGAACCTATACAAACCGCCTAGAAGATACAGTCTATGTGACTACTTGCAAAGTCCCAGAGAATACCTTAAACCAGAAGCTACACGAACCACCCTGAAGACACAGTCTATGTGACTACTTGAAAACTCCCAGAGAATACCTTAAACCTGAAGGTACACAAACCACCCGGCAGACACAGTCTATGTGATTACTTGCAAAGTCCCAGAGAATACCTTAAACCTGAAGCTACACAAACCACCCTGAAGACAGTTTATGTGACCACTTGATGACTTGATGAGTGTTACCAACCAGGGTCTAGACTTTCAAAGGTCTCTCAGCACTAAGATAGTCATAAGTTAATCTAAATGCATGGTACTTATGACAATCTTAGCACTAAGGGAGCTTCGAAAATCTAGGCCCTGAACCTATAGACATATCCTGTCAGACATCATGTAGACCCATTTTAGCATGTTCCTTGCCTCAACATACAATCTATCTGACACCATTTTATCATGTCCAGAGGTAAACTTTATACAGGTGCTATGCAAACTACCCAAAAGACACCCTGTAAACCCAGTCTGAGTTACTTTCTTTATCACTTGACATTTTATAGTGAATTACATTTAACCTGAAGGTCATATGTGCTACATCCACATCTGTGCACATCTTCAGCGACAACTGCTTTTAGAAAAAAATACTATATGAATGATGAATAATGTGGTCACCCTGGTTTATTTTATCCACTGACATCGCTGTACCCAAACATGTAGATGTCAATCACTGCATTGTGTGGTTGAAATTCCATTATTTATTCTCTGCTGTATTAAAGTTGCAATCCTGTTGAATGCATTTTTTTTTACTATCTGATGGAAGTCTGGATTAAACCAAATACTGATGAAAGCATGCAAATATAGCCGAAATTTTACACCAGTGAGTGAATTTAGTTTTAAGCCGCTTTTAGCAACGTTCCAGCAGTGACAGTGGCAGGGGATACCAGAAATTGTACCCATGTTGGTACTTGAACCCTTGTCTTTGGCGCAACAAGCAAACCCTTTAACCACTGACCTAGTCCACAACCCTTAATTATACATGAATCCCAAAAGCATTGGAACACAATCCTCACTGACGGCACAGCTTCACAAAGACAGCATTCCTGTCAGAAAATCCTCAGCCACCAAGATTATGATGACAATCTGACAACAGTCACAAGCATTAACACACTGTAAAAATTTATTACTTAACACATGACACTATTCATTCAAATCAGGACCCTGGAATGTTCTTGGTCTTGTTATATTCTGTTGGAATGAAAAGTGAATAGCTGCCGGAATCTTGGGTCTGTCAAACATCATCCAGAAAATATGTTATCACTGATACAAGATGAAATACTCAGACACTATATCAAGTAATTTTACAATTTCCACAATCATAATCTCTCATAATTACAAAAAAACTAACCCAACGCTGTATCCCTGGTCATGGGGATGCGGTGTATATGCACCTGGTTGGGGTGGTGGGGCCTAGCGGGGGTGGGGTGGGGAGGGGTTGGAGGGTTAGATCTGGTCATGGGGAAGTGGTGTATCTGGACCTGGTCCGGTTGGTGGGGGCTAGCAGGGGTGCGGGGGCTAGGGGTTGGAGGGGTGGATCTAGTCATGGGGATGTGGTCGGGTGGTTGGGCTAGCAAGGGTGAGGTGGGGAAGGGTTGGAGGGGTGGATCTGGTGATGGAAATGTGGTGGATCTGGACCTGGTGGGGGTGGTGGGGGCTAGCGGGGGTGAGGTGGAGAGGGGTTGGAGGGGTATGTGGTGGATCTGGAGCTGGTCGGGGTGGTGGGTTGCGGGGGTGGATCTGGTCATGTGGGATGGGGGTGGTGGATTTGGTCAAGGGGGTGGTGGTGGATCTGGTCAAGGAGTGGAGGAGAGGTGGATCTGGTCATGGGGTGGTGGATCTGGTCATGTGGATAGCTCTGGTCATGTGGGTTGATGTTACTAAGAGGGTGGATCTGGTACTCTGGGTGGATCTCGATATCAGAGTGTATTTGGTCTGGCAATCTGGGTGAATCTGGTCATGTTGGGAGGTATGGTCATGAGGTCAGGGGATAACCTCAATCAAAACTGAAAACATCTAAATATCTTTGTGCAATACCCATGCATGTACATCTGGTTTCGCTATTTGACTGGCCCAAACTACACAACTGACATGCAAAACACCATGCCAACTGAGCAACTGAAGGTTATCAGGAGAAATACCTTCAACCACAATCTAAACAAGAGTCATCAGAAGATGACATACCCCCCTGGCCCACATATGTTGGAAAGGAGAAATAATCTGAGAGTTACTCATTGTTTCTTTAGACTAAGTTTGAATTGTTTCCATGGAATTCATGAAAATTATAAATGCCATATATCTGTAACAAGCAAAGTCACAATTTCAAGATCTGTCTCATATATCTGCCAAGATCTGTTGACACATATCAAATGGTTTTCCAGTTGTTCTCTGAACGAAGCCCACCCCTCCCTTTTGAGACTAAGTCTGAAACGTTTCCATGGAAAACGCGAACATAATACATCACAAAAACCTGTAGAGAGCAAAAGGCACCACTTTGGGGTCTGAAACACATATCTGCCAAGTTTAATGGACAGATATTAAGAAGTTCTGCTCCGGAAACGAAACACATCTCTCACTTCTGAGACTGAGTACAAAACGTTTCCAGGGAACCGAGAAAATAATACATCACAAAATCCTGTACATGGCAAAACGCACCACTTCAGGTTCTGACTGAAATATCTAAGTTTTACACAAAAATATTGAATGGTTTTTGAGTTCTGTTCCAGAAACGAAGCCCACCCCACCATAAGACTAACACCAAAATGTTCCCTGGAAAAAAAAAAAATATAAATGAAAAAAATCTGTAAATAGTAAAAGGCACAACCATAGGCTGACATTACTATATCTATCAAGTTTGGTCTAAAAACATTGAACAGTTTTGGAGTTATGCTCCGGAAACAAAATGATTACGGATGGATGGACGGACAGATGGGGACGGACGGACAGACAAGGCATCAACTATATCCACCTGCATTACATGCCGGAGGGATAACAAATGGTCCTAGACCCAGTAAATACTCCCAGAGATATATCTGGAACCTGAAGTTAGAAGAACCATCCACAAGACACACTGTATTCAAGATTGTATATATCTGGCCACTTTGCACATACGGTCTGACCACTTGACCATTTCTAGATTAGATATTCAAGAATCACAATGAATCAAAGAAAATTCAAGCCATGAAGTCACAATTTTTCACACTAAAATGTGACTTTTATCAGTAGATAGCCAATGCCAATGACGTTCTGTACTCTCGTAATTCCAATGTCTGTCAACTAACGTCAGCAAACTCAGGGTCTCATGCTGATAATGGTGACTATACTTAATGACTTCCAGAGAATACTTTAACCTGTACCCACACAAACCACCCTGAACACACCCAGTATCTATATCTACCAAGCATGCATGCATCTAGCATGTAAAGAATACCTTTAACCTGAAGCTACGCAAACCACAGGGATAAACCTGGCTCAGGAAAGATGTGTGATAAAATCAAAAAATGAGATTTTTTAAAAATCTTATGAGATTTAACTGTTCATGATCATTCACAAGAAAAGGAATAAATGACAAATGCACTTTCATGTGCAGTGTCTAAAAATTTAAGGATCGCTTTTTGGAGGCTTGATAATGGTATAGAACAAAACTTCTGAACACGAACTCCATGAAGCATTGCACAGTGCATAAACAACACAGTACTGCGAGGTTCAGAGTTCACAACACTCCTTGCAGCACAGTTCGTTTTATAGAGCACTGTGTAACAATGTTTGAAGTTCCATAGTTTCCAGTTATGTGTCAAAGATTAAAAATTGGTAGATAGTCAATCACAGAAACCACCCCGAACACACCCTGTAATCTTAGTCAACCCAAGCTAGCATGTATCTGCCCTCTATACTCAGTCCCCTTCATGACTTTCAGAGAATACTTTTAACCTGACGCTACACAAACCACCCCGAAAACACCCTGTAATCTAAATCTACCAAAGCTAGCATGTATCTGCCATCTATACTCAGTCTACTTCATGACTTTTCGAGAGTACTTTTAACCTGATACTACATAAACCACCATGAACACACCCTGTAATCTTAATCTACCCAAGCTAGCATGTATCTGCCATCTATACTCAGTCTACTTCATGACTTTTCGAGAGTACTTTTAACCTGATACTACACAAACCACCCTGAACACACCCTGTAATCTTAATCTACCCAAGCTAGCGTGTATCTGATTGCTTAAACGATGCCATTTAGGAAGTGGTCAAATGTCAGATAGGGATTTCACTTCCTCAGTAAAGTACAAATTCTAATACTTTTTTTGGTTGAGTCCCATCCGAGATTCGAACCTGCACCCTCAGAGTCAGGCACCTAATCGCCCGCACAGAAAGTCAGCTGCCTAACCCGCTCAGCCACCGTGACTTCCACAAAAATGAAAGTCGGACAACTGGTAGTCTAGACTGTGTACTTTGTGTACCCCTCTGATAAGTGTGAATTGGCATGGCTCCCACAGCCGAAAGCTATGATTACACTCAAAGGTTACCTGACACAACCTTCTGCTAGGGTTTGTTAGACTCAGTGGTGGAGTGTAACGAAATACACTGAGACAACGTTTACTTAGACTGTACTTCCCCAGTACATATAGCATTGAGACAAATACACAAGAACTGGATACAGTTGTATATGTGCGTTGTAGGTGCTTATAAATAACATAGGGGCTTATTTCATTGATTAACTGCATATCATTGTCTCGAATAATTTATCAATTTGTTAAGGTTTGAAGATGTATTCTTTGAGTCATTTTAGCAGTTGTATTGGTGAAGGAAAACCAAGTTCTATGGCTAGTCAACCTATTTATTGCAATGAGTGCAACATTTGGATTGTAGGTACTAACTACGTTATCAAGCAAGCGATGATATTAGTGTAAGTTAATGTCGCGGTTCTTTCTTTTAATGGTTCAGACTTTCTTTCGATATATACTATATATAACCAACAATAGATACTGTGAATTTGTCCTCAATTTCTTTGCTGCAGGCATTAGAAAATCAGAATCACCTACATTGCTGAAATACTTTATTACAATCAGACAAGAACTACCGGGGTATTTTCAAAAAATGGCATGTGATGGGCATCCACCATTCCCTATGTCCCGCTGTTTAGGTTGGAGAAATTCTGACAAGGTGCACATTAGTCAAGTCTCCATGTCAGGTTTGAACGGATGGAGTTTGTTTGCCAGCAACAGACATCATAACATGATTTTCTGTGTGTATGTGTGTGCACGTGTGTGCATGTGTGTGTGAGTGTTGGGAAGGAGTTATATTGATTGGAAGAAGTGTGTATATGTCATGTGTGTAAGGAGAATGTGTTGTCTGTTTTAGCTTTCTTTGATTTAAGTATAAATTGAGGCAAAAAAGTGCCCATAGTCCATGTGGGTGGCTAATACAACGAAAATTTTATTCTATGTATTTTAACTATGTGTTGTATTGGTCAAGACTTGAATTAATAACCTCTGTTCATAACATGTCTCACGTGTACAAGTAAAGTATCACACCTATATGTCTGTGTAATTACACAATGTGTTTTATTTGTGGTGTATTGCATGATAGGTGTTAAGTTGAGGGGTCGAGATCGAGCCCACCTGTGACCGTGTGTAAAAACCTTGGAGTCACCTTTGTGTGCAGCCTCTTTCCGTGTTGTCACACCCCCTAGCATACAGTACACAACCCTGTGCACTTAAAAGAACCCATGAATCCGTTGGTATATGACCAGATGGTGGCCACATGAATACGTACAAACGCCTAGATGCGGGTACAGCAACGTGCAGTCCACCCAGATGTGAATTGGGTACCTGAGCTACACAAACCACTCTGAAGACACCCTGTTATCTGAATCTACTCAAGCTGCCTGTATCTGCCCTCTATACATAAGTTTACTTTATGTCTTCCAGAAAATACCTTTACCCTGAGCTTCAGAAACCAAAGTAAATACTGCCAGCAATCTAAAACAGGCGGTCAATGATTGCAGTTATGTATTGCATACTGTATTTGGCAGACAGGCACGTACAGTAAAAAGTCATGACGTAGAGTGTGCATTGTGACCAGATACATGATAGCTAGGGTAGATTAATATTTGCGTTGTGTCTTCAGGGTGCTTTGTGTAGTTCCTGGTTAAAGGTATTTCCTGGAGGTCATGACACAGACTGTGTATAAAGGCCATATGGATGCTAGCTGTTGTAGATTCAGATTACAGGGTGTCTTCAGGGTGGTTTGTCTAGCTCAGGCTAAAGGTATTTTCTGTTCTTCAGGTTTGTGTAGGTTATGGTTAAAAGTGTTCCCTGGAGATCATTAAGTAGACTATGTATAGAGGCAGGATATATGTTAGAGTGTTTAGATTTAGATTGCTGGTTGTATTTAGTTTGGTTTGTGAAGCTCAGGGTAAAGGTATTCTCTGGAAGACATAAAGTACACCTATGTATAGAGGACAGATACAGGCAGCTTGAGTAGATTCAGATAACAGGGTGTCTTCAGAGTGGTTTGTGTAGCTCAGGCTAGAGGTATTCTCTGGACATTATGATGTAGACTGTGTATGGAGGTCAGATACATGATAACTAGGGTAGATTTAGATTAAAGGGTGTCTTTAGGGTGGTTTGTCCAGCTCACCCTGAAGACATGGTGTCATCTGAATCTACCCCACCTAGGATGTATCTACCTTCAATACTTCTACTTCATGACTTCCAGTGAATAAAATCAACCTGAAAGCTACACTAACCACCCTGAAGACACCTTGTAATCTAAATCTAAATCTACCCCAGCTAGCATGCATCTGGCCTCTATACACAATCTACTTGATGACTTCTAGAAAATACCTTTAACCTGAAGTTATACATCTCACCCTGAAGACAACCTGAAAATCTCAATCTACCCCTATTAGCATGTATCTTGCCTCTATATATTTTCTACTTCATGACTTCAAGATAAAATGTTTACACTGAGCTACACAAACAACCCTGATAACACCCTGTAACCTGAATCTACCCAAGCTAGCATTTGTCTTGACTTAATACACAGCCTGTGTCATGATTTCCAGAGAATACCTTTAGGCCGAACTGCACAAACCACCTTGAAGACATGGTGTCATCGGAATCTACCCCACCTAGGATGTATCTAAATTCAATACAGTCTACTTTGTGACTTCCAGAGAATAAAATTAAGCTGAAGCTACACTAACCACCCTGAAGACACCTTGTAATCTAAACCTACCCCAGCTAGCGTCTAGCATCTTCAGCCTCTATACACAATCTACTTGATGACTTCTAGAAAAAACCCTTAACCTTAAGTTATATACCCCACCCTGAAGACACCCTGCAAATCCGAATCTACCCCAGGTAGCATGTATCTGGCCTCTATACATACTCTTGATTATGACTTCCAGATAAAATGTTTACACTGAGCTACACAAACCACTCTGAAGACACAACTGTTTTCTGAATCTACTCAAGCTGGCTGTATCTGGCCTCTGTACATAGTTTTCTTCATGACATCAAGAAAACACCTCTAACCTGAGGTACACAAAACACCCTAAACACACCCAGCAATCTAAAATTAACACCCTAACATATCTCCTGCCTCTATACATAGTCTACTTAATGATCTCCAGGGAACAACTTTAACCTGACACTATACAAACCACCCTAAAGACACCCTGTAATCAACCAAAGCTAGCATGCATCTGGCACCTCCACACAGTCTACTTGTTGACTTCCAAAGAATACCTTTAACCTGGAGCTACAAACACCACTCTCAACACATGGTGCCACCTGAATCTACCCAAGGTAGCACCTATCTGGCTTCTATGCACAGTCTACTTCAGGAGTTCCACAAGATAAAATTAACCTGGAGCTACACAAACCAACCTTAACAGAAGATGTTATATAAATTTAACACATGAGCCTGTATGTGGCCTCTGTACACTCTCTCCTTCCTGACTTCCAGAGAATACCGTTAACCCGAGCTAGACAAACCACCCTGAAGACACCCTGTAATCCGAATCTACTCCACCTAGCATGTATCTGGCCACTATACACAGTCTACATGGTGACTTCAAAAGAATACCTTCAATCTGGAGCCACTCACACCATCCTGATAACAGCCTGTAATCTGAACCTACCCAAGAAAGCATGCATCTGGCCTCTATACACAGTCACCTTAACGATTTCCAGAGAATACCTTTAAACTGGAGGTACACAAACCACCCTGAAGACACCCTGTAACCTGAATCTACCCAAAACAGCATGCATCTGGCCTCTATACAGTCACCTTAAAGATTTCCAGAGAATAACTTTAAACGGGAGGCACACAAACCACCATGAAGACACTGTGTAACCTGAACCTACCCAAGCTAGCATTTGTCTTGCCTGTATACACAGCCTATGTCTTGATTTCAAGAGAACATTATTAATCCAAGCTACACAAACCACACAGAAGACATGGTGTCATCTGAGTCTATTTTAACATTAATTTTTAAAAATTAACCTGCAGCTACACTATTTACCCTGAAGACACCCTGCCAATCTGCATCTACCCCAGTTAGCATGTATGTGGCCTCCATACAAAGTCTACTTCATGACTTCCAGAGAATAAAATTAACCTGGAGCTACACTATTTACCCTGAAGACACCCTGCAAATCTGCATCTACCCCAGTTAGAATGTATGTGGCCTCTATACAAAGTCTACTTCATGACTTCCACAATAAGTATAAACTGCTACACAAACCACCCTGAACACACCCGGGAATCTAAATCTACCGAACCTAGCACATATCTTGCCTTTACCCACAGTATGTGTTATGACTTCCAGTGAATACCTTTAATCTGCGCTGCACAAACCACTCTGAATACAAACTGTAATCTAAATCTACCCCAGTTAGCATGTATCTGGCCTCTATACACAATCTACTTCATGACTTCCAAAGAATAAGTTTGAACTCACCAAGACAAACCACCCTGAAAAAAACCTGTAATCTAAACCTACCCCAGCTAGCATGTAGCTAGCCTCTACACTTTCTACGTGATGACTTCCAGGCAACAAATCACCTTGAACACACCCTCTAATGACTTGACTCTATACTCAGTCTACTGCATGACTTCCAGACCTTTAACCTCGAGCTAGACAAACCACCCTGAAGACACCCTGAAATCTAAATCTGCATGACTTCCAGAGAATACCTTTAATATGGATCTTCACAAACGAAACAAAAATCACCCGATAATCTAAATCCACCAAGCTAGGATGTATCTGGCCTCTATGCACAGTCTACTTCATGACTTCCAGAGAGTACGTTTAACCTGAAGCTACACAAACCACCCTGAACACACCCAGTAATCTGAATGTAAATACACTTCGATGTATCTGGCATCTATACACACTCTACATGCTCTCTCCCAAAGAAGATCTTTAACTTGGAGCTATAGAAACCATCCTGAAGACACCCTGTAATCTAAATCTACCCCAGCTAGCCTGTATCTGGCCTCTCTACACATTCTACTTACAACTTCCAGAGACTTCCTTTAACTTGAAGCTACAAAAACCACCCTGTAGACACACTGTAATTTGAATCTACCAAAGGTAGCATGTATCTGGCCACTTTACACAGTCTACTTCATAACTTTCAGAGAATACTTTTAACCTGACACTACACAAACCACCCCGAACACACCCTGTAATCTAAATCTACCAAAGCTAGCATGTATCTGCCATCTATACTCAGTCTACTTAATGACTTTTAGAGAGTACTTTTCACCTGATACTACATGGAGAATACCTTTAACCTGAAGCTACACAAACTACCCTTAACACACCCTGTATTCTGAAACTACCGCAGCTGGCAGGAATCTGGCCTCTTTACTCAGTCTACTTCATGACTTCCAGAGAATACCTTTTAAACTGAAGCTACACACACCATCCTGAACACAGCCTGTAATCTAAATCTACCCAAGCAAGCATGTATTTGGCCTCCGATCCATAAATGTCCGAGGTAGAATAGGCCTTCAAGAACCCATACTTGCTATAAAAAGAGGTGATTAACAGACTCGCTGACTTGGTTAACACCTCATCGGTTCCCAATTGCACAGATTGATGCTCATGCTGTTGATCACTGGATTCTCTGGTCCAGACTTGATTATTTACAGACTGCCACAAGCTGGAATATTCCTGAGTGCCACTTTAAGCTAGCCTCATTGGAATCTATACACAACCTACCCTGACAGCATGTATCTGGACCAAGTTGTCTATTTGACATTTCTACAGCATTAACTGGAAGTATGGTGAAATGTAAAATCTACCCATCCTAGCAGGCATGTTGACACTGTACAAAATGGACTACACAAAACATACCCATGCAAGCATGTTTTTGGAATTTTTTGTTTATTTGACCACTTGATCATTTCTACAGCATTAACTTGACATTATACAAAATCTACCCATACCAGTATGGATCTCAACACTGTGCTGTCTATCTTACCACTTAACCATCTGTACCACAGTAACTAGACACTGTGTAAAATCCACCCATGCTAGCCCGTATCTAGACACTGTTCAGTCTGCTTGACCACTTGACCATTTCTACAGCATTAGCTGCAAACTGTACAAAATGTACACATGTAAGTATGTATCTGGAGGCTGTACAGTCTCCTTGACCACTTGACTAGCTTCCTAAAATCTGGAGAGTGTACAGTCTATTTGCCCACCTAACCATTTCTACAGCATTAACTGAAAGCTATACAAAATCTCTCCCAGCTCTCATGTATCTCGAGAGTGTACAGTCTTTTTAACCACTTGCCCATTTCTACAGCATTAACTGGAACCTGTACAGCATTAACTGAAACTTTACACTTGCTAGCATATATCTGGACAGTGTACACTCTACTTTACCAATGGGCTAATTCTACAGAAGTAAATGGAAGCTACACAAAATCTATCCAAACTCTCATTTGTCTTGACACTGTACAGTCTCTTTGACCACTTGACCATTTCTACAGTACAAGTTGGACGCAACACAAAAACTACCCCTGCTAGCATGTATCTAGACACGGTACAGTCTCTTTGACCACTAGACCATTTTTAAGATCTACCCAAGCTAGCCTGTATCTGGATGCTGTACAGTCTGTTTGACCACTTGACCATTTCTACAGCACTAACTGGACACAATGTAAAACATACCCATTGTAGCAGGTATCTGGACACTGTACAGTCTGTTTTTGCATTAACTGGATGTTACGTAAAATCTACTCATACCAGTATGGATCTGAACACTGTACATGCAACCTTACCACTTGTCCATTTGTACCACAGTAATTGGAAACTGTACAAAATCTGCCTATGCCAGCATGTATCTGGACACTGTACAGTCTGCTTGACCACTTGACCATTTCTACAGAATTAACTGGACACAATGTAAAATCTACCCATGTTAGCATGTATCTGGACACTGTACAGTCTGCTTGACCACTTGACTATTTCTAAAGAATTAACTGGACTCAATGTAAAATCTACCCATGTT
This sequence comes from Haliotis asinina, assembly GCF_037392515.1. NCBI lineage: Eukaryota > Metazoa > Mollusca > Gastropoda > Lepetellida > Haliotidae > Haliotis > Haliotis asinina. The sequence continues at coordinate 58,035,225 of NC_090283.1, read as the reverse complement.
AGCATGTATCTGGACACTGTATAGTCTGCTTGACCACTTGACTATTTCTAAAGAATTAACCGGACACAATATAAAATCTACCCATGCTAGCATACATCTGGACACTGTACAGTCTGTTTGATCACTTGACCATTTCTACAGCATTAGCTACAAACCTCATAAAGTATACCCATGTCAGCAGGTATCTGCACACTGCACAGTCTATCTGACCACTTGACAATTTGTACCACATTAACTGGAAACTATATAACATCTGCCAATGCCAGCATGTATCTGGACACTGTACAGTCAACTTGACCATTTGACCATTTCTACAGCATTAACTGGATGCAATGTACAATCTACACATGCAGACAGCGGACAGTCTATTGGCCACTTGACCATTTCTAAAGCATTAACTGGAAGATAAGCAAAATCTACCCAGACTAGCATACATCTGAACACTGTAGTCTATTTGACCACTTCACCATTTCAACACCATTAACTATAAACTATACAAAATCTATGATTACACAATACTATTTAGAAAGTGGTCAAATGGAAGCTCAGTGGAAGTCACGGTGGCTGAGTGGGCTAGGCAGCTGACTTGTGTGTGCTGGCGATTAGGTGCCTGACTCTGAGGGTGTGGGTTCGAATCCCGGATGGGACTTAACCTAAAAAGTACTAGAATTTGTACTTTACTAAGAAAGTGAAATACCAAATATGACATATGTTGTATACAAAATCTATCCATGCTAGTATGTATCGGGACACTATACAGTCTATTTGACCATTTGACAATTTTTACAGCATTAACTATTCACTACGTAAAATTTACCCATCCTAGCCTGTAACTGAACACTGTACAGTCTCTTTGGTGACTTGACCATTTCTACAGCATTAATTGGAAATTATGCAAAAATCTATCCATGCTAGCATACATCTGGACACTGTACAGTCTGTTTTACCACTTAATGATTTCTACAGCATCAGCTGGACGCGACATAAAATCCACCCTTCGTAGCATATATATATGGACACTGTACAGTCTCTTTGACCACTTGACCATTTCTGCAGCGTTTACTGGAAGTTATGCAAAATCTGATCATGCTAGCATGTATTCAGATACTCTACAGTCTGCTTTATCACTTGACCATGCCTGCAGCATTTAATGGAAGTTATCCAAATTTACCCATACCAGTATGTGTCTTGACACCGTATGGTCTGTTTGACCACTTGACCATTTGTACCATACCAACAGGAAGCTGTACAAAATCTACCCATGCTAGCATGCATCTCGATGCTGTACGAGTCTATTTGACCACTTGACCATTTCTACAGCATTAACTGAAACTTACGAGCATGCATATTTACCCATATCATGCCAGCATGTATATGGACACTGTACAGTCTGTTTGACCACTTGACCATTTCTACAGCATCAACAGGAAACTGTACATATTCTTTACTAGAATGCATCTGAACGCCGTACTATTTGACCACTTAACCATTTCTACAGCATTAACTCGAAGTTATGCCGAATCATGCAAGCATCTATCGGCACACTGTACAGTCTATTTGACCACTTGACAATTATTACAGCATTAACTGGTCACTACGTAAAATCTACCCATACTATCCTGTATCTGGACACAGTACACACTCTTTGACCACTTGACCATTTCTAAAGCATCAACTGGACGCTATATAAAATCTACCCATGCTAGCCTGTATATGGACACAATAGTCTTAGTCAATTTGACCACTTGACCACTACAGCATTAACTGGAAGTTATGTAAAATCTACACATATTAGCATGTAACTTGACCCTCTACAGCCTCTTTGACCACTCGACAATTTTCACTGCATTAACTGAAAGGTATGTTACATCTCCCCCTGCTAGCATGTATCTGTACACTGTACAGCCTTTTTGGCCATTTGACCCTTTCTAAAGCATTAACTGGACACTATTTAAAATCTGCCCATGCCAGCATGTATCTGGACAATGTACAATCTGTTTGACCACTTGATCAATTCTTCAGGATGAACTGGAAGATTCACAAAATTTACCCATGCTAGCATGTATCTAGACACTAAACAGTCTACTTGATAACCGGGTCATTTCAACAGCAACTGTAAGCTTGGTAAAATGTACCAATGCTAGTATGAACTTTGACACTGTGAGTATACTTGAACTATTTTTAGAGAATACTTATTGCAATGTTTAACAAAGGCCAGAAGAGCCAAGTATAAGCAAATTTAGTAGCAGTATTATCCCTTACACTCCTTTACTGAGTCTAACAAATGAAAATCCACAAAAAATCACAGATATTTGACCTTTAGTATATATGCAGTGTCTAATTTACTTTTCAGAAGAATTATCCCATTGGCTTGTGGTTTATTGGAAAAGTGGGACATTTGCCATTGCAGGTGGGTCATAAGAAGAGACAAGGGAGACATTCACTCTGCAATATTAATGAATTTGCCATGCAAAAAGCTGTTCAGTTCTATCAATTAAAGTGATGATTTAAATTGAATTGCTGCCTTTTCTTACCCTGAATCATATTTTTCAGTGCCGGTTTCATTTGTCCCTTCAACCATTGAGCTTGGACAGACATTGAGCTATGGTCAGCACTATCAGCATCTGTTCCATCAGTGAAAACATTATGCGTTCCATTTTTCAGACAAAGATCACAAGTCATTTTGTTTTTACACTCATTATAGGGAACCCACTGATACCTTGCCATTTCGTTTGGAACAAACGGGTTGATGTTTTGTTTACAGTTTTAACTTCGATCTGTGTGTCATTGGTTTTTTATAGTTTCGTCTCAGTTATTAAACTAGAACTCTTTTCACTTGACCTCGCAACGGTTTTGGCATTTTCTCTATCAGGTTTTGTTCTTTTTGTTTCAAAAAACAGCAAACGACTTTTCAGCTGCATTTCATTTCGATATAGACCTGGGAAATACACTGGTAGAGGACTTAACTCTTAATCCATAACAAAACAGCATGACTTGAGTTAGCAACGAATTATAAGCTAGAGGCATTGATTTAGGCATTGCATTAGATGTGGGGAAATCATGTACAATGCTGCAGGGATTATGAATGCTGATTTATGCATTGAATTGTGAAAATGTTGTAAATATTTAACAGTTTCAAAAGGTATATCTCTACATGTTATTTTCAGAGTGCACCGATCAGACCCACCAAGTAAAGGAATAGTGCATTTATTTTAACTGTCATGTGCCAATGGCGCAAGGGTGCGGTCTAAATTAGACCTTGTATATGCTTTGGGGTTTCCATTGACATAGTTATCACTAGCTCATATTTCCGCAAGTTGACATCTTTGAATATTGATAAAAAGCTATTTCCAGTGACTATTTACTCTCTGTTGTGGCATGCTCCATGTGTGATTGTACAGAAAATAGCATTCCGAATCGTTCGGTTACAAACCCCAAAACATAAAAGTTCAAAGGGTATGAATGAATGTCAACGTTGGAGATTTGGTAAGCTGGGCTCTGATTGCTCAATCTAAAGATTACCTCCTACTCTGCTGGGGGTCTACTATCTGGAGGAGGGTGTGTCACCTGGGTTATCTACATGGGTCACCTTATTGGGGTCTACTATCTAGAGGAGGATGTGTCACCTGGGTTATCTACATGGGGACCTACTATCTGGAGGAGGGTGTGTCACTTGGGTATATACATGGGTCACCTTATTGGGGTCTACTATCTGGAGGAGGGTGTGTCACTTGGGTATATACATGGGTCACCTTATTGGGGTCTACTATCTGGAGGAAGGTGTGTCACTTGGGTATATACATGGGTCACCTTATTGGGGTCTACTATCTGGAGGAGGGTGTGTGGAAGTAGATTCAAACTGTCACTAGCCAGTCAGGCTAGTGATTCAAGAATGTCACTGTCCCATCTGACACGTTACTGGTCCAAATAATTCATGAAAATTTCTAGACAATAAAACAGCGCATACGAGAATAGTCGCCTTTTCTGGCAAGTATGGGTTGCTGAAGGCCTATTCTACTCTGGGACCTTCACGGGTCCAATCAAAATTACGAATTCTTGAGGCTACAAATGTTTCAAGAATAAGGGCCCTGCCCTGCAAAAAGACAAACATGCACACACTAAGTCCATTTTAATATCGCAAAATACAATGCTGGGATATATAAATATATATATATATATATATATATTCATATTCAATTACCATAAAGGTCACATGCAACTCAAAAATCAAACACATTTATTACATGTTTGCAATAAATAAAATGTCTTTGTGATAGTGAAAAAAAACAAATAAACAAAATTATAAGCGTATAATTGCAAATCTAAAGTGCAATATTTTGTACTTGGGTTTACTTAACTCGAAACGAAGCAACTGCGATACTGAACCCAGTCAGGGCCAGTGGATGTGCACTCATGTGTAACGAGGCCTTGTCATTGGCCACTACGGCACTTTGTTTATAGCTGTAAGCCCAATAGGTGCTAATTTCAAATTGCAAATGGTCAGTAATTGAAGTTGTGCATAGCATATTGTCATAAGCAGACAGGCAGACATGTAGGTGTCAGTAAACCAGACACTGAGTTTTCTCTTGGACATAGCCTGCTTGTCACATTCAACACGTTTTTTTCCATGTAAAGATTAGATTATTTACTTGTTTATGTACACAACCAAGATTAGACTACTGCTAACAACCTCATACTCTGGGCAGGCATACTGTTTCAAGCCTATTCAGTGCGCATGCGTTATGAGCACAACGCAGCATAGCTGTTGAAACCACTTTTCCCCCAAGAGTGAATTGTTTCAACTCTGATTTCGTAAGGCTTTCAACTTTAAAGGTTGAATTGGCATGTTTGATGAGTTGCTTCAGTAAGTGCATACCAAAAGGTATCAGAATCTGCAAAGTTATGAATTACATGTAACACAAAACACAACCTTGCAGATTCTGACACCTTTGGGGTTGGATTTACAGTAACAAATTATCAAAAATCAAAATTCAACTCCAGGTGACACACCTATATAAATTACAAAAAATAGTCATGTTCAATAAAACAGGGTTTTAAATGTTTCTCTAGTTATCTGAACAATGAATGTTTGTTTATCTTTCCTTTCATTTTGTTTCAGCTATGTTTGTTGTGAGAGAATGCAAAACCTAAAATACAAAACCTTCATGGGAGATGGTTTCAAAGTTTCGGAACACGGCTTTGGGTTTTGGCATAACCGAGGATATGATTTTCTAGAAATCAAAAGCAGTTTAGCATAATTGATTATCCCCTAATTTCACTACAGCGCTGTCATGAAAAGTGGTTTTGGTGCACACGTAGTACATGTGCAGGGATTAGGTTCACACAGCTGGAACGGGAAAGGTGACTCGTAAAACGACAGCAAGTGAAGCATGCAGGGATATTTCTTGTGATTACAAGCATCTTGGGTCTGCAGTAATAAAAATACACTGGTCCCATACTTAGATGCAAAACAAGTTTTAAAGAAGCACTGGAAATACTACTTTCATTACAAAGGGCTGTTCACACTTTATGGCTAAGGAGGGTGGTGATGGGGGTGGGGGGGGGGGGTCACCTACATTATTCTAGGGAGGTAGGGGGGGTCATCAATTTTGTACACATGTTCTGGAGGGAGTTCATCATCATCATCATCACCTAGACATAAATTATGTCCCTAAAGACTGCTCAACTTGAAAAATGAAAGATTTTAATACGTCTCTGGAAGGACAGAAAAATATGTTAAGTGTAACAAGCAGTCTCTGTCACAGACAAAACTCAATGTGTCTGCCTGTGTCTGTTGAAGACAATATGCAATACACAACTTCAATCACTGACCTCATGCAATTTTAACTTAACACCTATGAGGCTATACATCACAAACCAATACACTGATTTATGGCTTGTGCACCTAAATACTGTCTCTGTCACATTATGTAATTACAGAGACAGGCAGGTGTGATGAGCAAACTCGGATTGCCAGTTTAAAGACTTTCAAGTTCTGCTTTGTAATTGGATGGATGACAATCACCAGACATGCAGTAGTTCACCATCTCAGTATTTGCTGATTGGATCGAACACAAATGTAAAGAGCATGCATTTACAAAACCTATATATATACCTATATCTCTATATACATTCTTTTTGGATGACACCTTCTTTTAATGTATATGATGCACTGTTTCAGGATGGATTCTTATACCGTTATCACCCTTGCCTGACAATGGTATATGAATCCATACCAAAACATGCATCGTATACATTAAAAGAACTTATTATCCATAAAGAATCTTACCTTCTTATTACTCAACATATTTCTAAAATGCCAATCAAACAGAACATTTCTATATACACACAAACAACCCTCAGTGTATCTGCAAATGAACCAGCCACAGGAAAGTATTCATAACCCGTCAGTGCACACCCACTCACACTGACTGGGTTCAGTCTCCCAGGTGCTTAGTTTCGAGTGAAGTAATTCCAAGTAGAAAATATTGCACATTTGATTCGCAATTGTATGTTTATAATTTTGCTTATTTGTTGTTTTTTTTCACTACCAGCAATGTATATTATATATCATAAAAAAGTGATAACTGTGTTCTAATTATTTCAGTTTGTGGAGGGGGTGGGGGGGGGGGTGGGGGGGTGGGGGTGGGGTGAGGTTGCATGTGACCTTTAAGGACTTCAGTCATCATCACTGGTGTAAGAATTCTCCACATCGTAACTGTCTGCATCTGAAATGCTGCCATCACTATCAGGGCAGCTGTCATAGTCAGAATCGTGACCATCCTCTGCCTCATAAATTTACCTGCTCATCATCTCTGACTTCCTCAGATTCCTGAGGTTGAAGAACTCTCTTTAGCCGTCTGGGTTCTGCTTTCAACCAGTGATGAATCACAAGGGTCATGTTCTGGCTCTTCCTCACAAGTTAGATAGTATTTTGTAACAATACACATTTGATTATTTTGTTTTCGCAGACAATGCCAGACAATGTCAGAATTCAGGAAACATGATCTGGGGGAGGGTGTGTCACCTGGGGGTTACAATCTTGGGATCTCTCATCTGGGGTTATCTACATGGGTCACCTTATGGAGGGTCTATCGCCTGGTAAACGTGTGTCACCTGGGGTATCTACACAGGCACTCTTCTGGGGGTCTGTCATAGGGGAAAGGGTGTGTCACCTGGGTGTATCTACATGGTCACCTCATGGAAGTCTGTCAACTAGGAGGGTTTGTCACCTAGGTTATCTAGATGGATCACCTTATGGAGTCTGTCACCTGTGGGAGAGTGTGTCATCAGGGGTTATCTGCACAGGTCACCTAATGGGGGGCTGTCTGGGGGTGAGTGTCCATTGTGGGTATCTACATGGGTCACCTTATGGGGGGCTGTCGTTTGGGATGGTTTATAATCTGGGGACCCGTGAAGGTCCCAGGGTAGAATAGGCCTTCAGCAGCCCATGCTTGCCATAAAAGGCGATTATGCTTGTTGTAAGAGGTGGCTAATGGGATCGGGTGGTCAGGTTTGCTGACTTCATTGACACATGTCATCAGTTCCCAATTGCACAGATTGATGCTCATGGTGTTGGTCACTGGATTGACGTACAGACCACCGCCATATAGCTGGAATATTGCTGAGTGTGGCATAAAACTAAACTCACTCACTCTGTCATCAGGGGAGGGTTTGTCACCTTATGGGTGTCTGTCAGCTGAGAGGGTGTGTCATCTGGAGCAGCGTGTATCACCTTAAGGGGGGACTGTCACCTGGGGGGAGGAGTGTCACTTCAGGGAGAGTGTATCACCTTATGGGGGACTGTCACATGGGGAAGAGTGAGTCACCTGGAGGAGAGTGTATCATTTGGAGGTATCTACATGGGTCATCTTATGGGGGTCGGTCAACTGGGAGCAAAATGTTTACCTGAGGGGACATTGGTTACCTGTGGGGTCTGTCACCTGGTGGGGACTCTGTTCACCTGGAGGGTCTTGTCATCTGGGTGAATGGTGGTCACCTGAGGGTCTGTCATCTCTCATCTGTTAGTTTTAGAAAAATAATCGTGTAAAAATATCTGTTCTCAACAATACAAAATTGACATTTTACTAAATCTTCCAACAGAATATTTTCCATATATTGCATCGTCTGTAGGAAACAACTGTTATTCTTTATTATTGCATGTTTACCAGATAGTGTTCACTTATCATTGTTTATAATATTCATGTAGGAAATTCTTGTTGTTTCATGATATTAACAGTTCAGTTGTTAGTTTCGAGTTACTGAGTGTAATATCATTGTAGAATAATATATAATAATCACGGTTATAACAATATAAAATAATTCAAGTATAACAGGTATGCTCTAGAACTTATGGCATATGTGAAATAACAACCACAAGCCCCTGGGGCAGTTATCTGACAATCTCTCCGTGTGGTACCAGGAACAAGCTCAACTTCACTTCACCTTCTTCCTGGTATTGCACCTCGAGAGAAACATTTCCCTTGGCATATCAAGTTTGCCACCCAGATGCCTCTAACTCAACGTTTTATTGGAATCATCTTCAATAAATAAATACAGAACCATTTAACTTTTTTTTTAAAAAAACATTAACATTTTTATATTGTCAAGAAACATAACAATACTGAATGCTGATGTTCAGACCTGTTCAGAGGCCCCATATATATTCAGTCAGCAACAAATTGCAGAATAAATTCCCAATTTTCAAAGCATTTACTAAAGAAACTAAAAAACAAAAACAAATGCTGGACAATTATGAATATATGGTTCCTTAAAAGATATAACTTAAGGTTAACTAACAGGCCTAGAAAGTACAATTATAACCATTCCCACCCAAATGATCATTTAATCAAAACATGTCAATTTTTGTAAATTTTACTGTGGCAAAGATTGCTGTCAAAATATGATATCTACCAACAAAGTCAAATTATCTTGAACGGTGGGAAATGCACTGTAGTTGCATGGTCGCCATGTAAAACGAAAGATACCTCGGAAATAGACCATCTGAAAAACCGCACACATTTTGGTCTGCAAAATCATCTCAGTTTCAGCTTTTTGGAATTTCTCCCCGCGATGTTGTTCAAGATCAAATATAAACAAATTACAAAATTCACATCGGATACACTGACGATGCATGTATGAAAGAGTTTTGATAGTTTAGATTTAGCTGTCATAATAATAACAAGCACTGCCTTTTTCGCGAGAAGAGTTGAGACCTGCTGACGTTTGTCCCTGTCTCGTTCAACACTGGCAACAGTGGATGATGGCGCAGTCTCATGCCTGCTGTGCTATATCTCTCTACAACGCAATCAGAACATAAATAAATATATCTGAAAGGTATAAACGGTTAAAACACTACCTTATGCATCCACGTGTTGCTAGGATATCCCATGACACATCGCATTTTGTTCATAAACTGCAAAAGTCGACGCGATCACTTCCAACACGCTCTTCCTTGCCGCCATTTTCTATTTCAAGAAAGGTCAAGGCCGTGATAGACGGCACGCGTACCACTGATAAAAATTTTTTTTGTTTGTCTCTGTGTTTCCTTTAATATTCTAATTGTGCGAATCGAGGTAAGAGTCACTTATTGTTTATTTTAGTTAGAATATATATGCTTTCTTTTTTTTTTTAAAAAAAAAGAAAAGTTTATCAGCATGAAAAAATGCATTAATTTCAAGCTTAGATCTATTTACTTTCACAGCCTGTCAGGGTTACACAGTACAATTAACACAATATTGTTAAACATACAAGGTGTTCATCATTTAAATATATAAATTATGGAATGATATTCATGCCGTAGATTCAATAATATGCTATTATATCGGCAATGTTTATGAAAATCACTTCCCCGGTATTGTCTGGCATGCGAAAAGACCCGAAACCAATGTAGTCCATGCAGGGTTGGAATATGTGCTCTAGCAAGTCGAGATAAGGAAGGTCTTTTGGCTCTTGTTGTACTGAATGAATAAAGTGTCGGAACTCTTTATACACATATGAGGCTCGGGGTAGAAAAGGCCATGCAGGTACCCACAGGTGACACACCCTCCCCCAGACGACAGAACTCCATAAGGTCACCCATGTAGATATACCCAGGTGACACATCCTCCCGCAGACGGTAGATCCCCATAAGGTGACCCATCCTCCCGACCTCATGGGGAAGATCCAGGTTAGAATAGGCCTTTAGCAACCCATGTTTGCCACAAAAGGAGACTACTTGTCGTAGGAAGCGACTAACGGGATTGGGTGGTCAGGCTCGCTAACTTGGTTCCTATTTGCGCAGATCGATGCTCATTCTGTTGATCACTGGATTGTCCTATGTGCTAACTTACATTTTTGCAAAATATAATGGGTGGCGTTTAACTTTTTATTCGCGGTATATCTCATGGGGGCGGACACGATATGGGTGACTGCATGTGCACCTGATGAAAACACAGTGTTGTCACCACCCAGATGTGGAAGACTGTAATCAACGTATTGGACTGGAGGTCTTTGCTTTGAACAGGACAGGGTGTGAAAGGATGTGGTGGTGGGGTGACAGTGTTTCAGTCAGATGTTGTCAGGAGATTTTATTTTTCTCTTACAATGCCTAAATTTGGAGAACGTTCATCATGCCAAGTGTATAAAAATAACTATTAGGATTGAGCACAATCATACAAATTGTACATGTCCTACAATTTATTCTGTAGTCCCCATTCTTCACCATGAATTTGAGTTTACCCACTTAATTGACAGGCACTAACGGGATCGGGCGGTCAGGCTCGGTGACTTGGTTGACAGGTGTTACAGTATCCCAGTTGCGAAGATCGATGCCTAGATCCATCACTGGATTGTCTGTTCCAGACTCGATTATTTACAGGCCGCCCCCATATAGCTGGAATATTGCTGAGTGCGACGTAATACTAAACTCACTCGCTCACTCAGTGCCACACCCCTTCTGAAACTCTCGTGTCCTGCTTGCACCAGAACATTGGTAATGAGAGTAATTATACTTGAATGACCAGGCATCATTACCTCATCCCGGCGAAGTGGTTTATCAAACTTATCAGTCACAGTCATCTGTGCTGTGACCACAAATGTTGACGGCTAGGTGAAGCTTACAAGTACATAATAACTTATCATTTAGTGGGACTTTCAAACATATACAATCTGCTGTGCTACATCTTACATGGCTCTACTGCAGAACCACAAAAAGTGGGGCCACACAGAAGCAGGGCAGCGCGGTAGCAGTAAAAAAGTTCGCCCCTCTTATATTTTTTAATGTAGTCCTCCGAGACAACACGCAACAGCTAAAAATTGAAACATGAGTCATTGTTTGCTGCTTGCTGTCCCATCGCGTTGGAAAATCCCGTATATGTAACATCTTTTCTATGCCACTAAAGTTTGTTGTTTACTCGGCACTCAGCAGTTATCCAGCTTTATGGTGTTGCTCTGTAATCGAATCTGCACCAGACAATTCAGTGATCAACATTATGAGCATCGAACTAGACTGCTTCAATGTGATTTGAAAACTGTGTGTTTGCTGCAGTGTGATGCAGCCTTTATCTCGTTGGTGAGCGCCGTACACAAGTCGGCGAGTGAGAACACATGTACACGACCTGTTTGTCGCCTCCTTGACGAACATTGGCTGCTAAAGATCAATTCTTTCCGTTGTCTTCACGGACCGATAGTGATACTACTACATCTAGTCAACTTGGGTTCAATGTACAGTTTTAGCGAGTATGTGAATTTATCGTTAATTAAACTAACTAAATAATATGGAATAAAACTAGGTAATAAAGAGACTTAGTTCATTTTCAGAAGCTGTAGCAATCTAGACTTTTTCATATATTATAGACTTGCGTGGGCTTTCATGGATATATTTCTTTGAGAACGTGTCACTTACATTCACCTTTTGCTACCAACTGCCCAAGTTCTATAACCTGGCTGACGCGTGAAGGTCCCGGGGTAGAATAGGCCTTCAGCAACCCATGCTTGCCATAACAGGTGACTATGCTTGTTGTAAGAGGCGACTAACGGGATCGGGTGGTCAGACTAGCTGACTTGGTTGACACATGTCATCGGTTCCCAATTGCGCAGATCGATGCTCATGTTGTTGATCACTGGATTGTCTGGTCCAGACTCGATTATTTACAGACCGTCGCCATATAGCTGGAATATTGCTAAGTGCGACGTAAAACTAAACTCACTCACTCACTCACTATAACCTGGCTGAGGTCGCCTCAACATCCGTATCGGAACCAAGCAGCTTTAGGCGCCTGTCTACAGTCTGTCCAAGTTCTATAACCTGGCTAAGGCCGCCTCAGCATAGGAGTTCTCGTCCTCCCTGAGTAGGTGCGACTGTGTTGCACGAAATTCACGTGACTGAAATTGACACAACTCACCGAGACAGACAGCATTGGAGAGATAAAACCTTAAATTGTATGCTGGTGTGGTCTCAGAGCAATGCATCCAGCCCTCAGAAACGGAAGGGGTACAGTTGCATACATTGTACTCTCCTCATTGTATACTCTGACAATCACTTGAAAGATTATGAAACTTTCGAATCCTCACTCTTTTATACCCCTGCAATGCGCCCATATATATTGTTGTTGAGCTTTAAATAAGTAAGGCAGAATGAAATATTTAACCATGGCCTCAACAAAATCTGATCAAATCCTGCCAAGCTTTGGTGCTAAGTAATCTAATAAAACTATACAAGCCGCGGTAAGCTATAGTCTTATTGTCTGTACTTAGTCGACCAGACAATCCAGTGTTCAACAGCATGAGCATCGATCTACGCAGTTGGGATACGATAACACGAGTTAACCAAGTCAGCGGGCCTGACCACCCGACGCTTGCCTATTAAATCTAAAAAATGTTTATCTTTGGCATCTGTATATTTAGAGACTATGTTTTGAACAAGTGAGTGAACATTTAAGGTCACATAGGCAATATTTAAGAATATGAAACCTGTAGACTAATAAGAAACTCAGTCTTTAAAGACATGAAAACCTGTCAATAAAGGACAGTAGAATAACTAGAATATCACAACTTCAGACACATTAAAACTTGCATGCAACCAACGATGCTGAAATCATTACGTCATATTCTACATGCAGGTTGATTGGGTTTGGCTAATGTATGTTCAACATTTACCATCCCGCACTTTATCCACTTTTACCCCAATATGGAATAAGCAAGACATGGCCAACAAAACCAACGGCCACTGTGTGGGCAAGCTGTTTCTGTTAGGAAGCAATGTGACGGGAGCAATAGAACAAAACTTCAACTAACTCACTCACTCACTCACTCACTCTCTAACTCAGCACATGAACATGGGATATCGTTACTGCGAGTAAGAGGTGTTGAACATCAATTCTAACCTACGTCTTGAGGGGTCAGTAAATCTACACATGGCAATATATGTCTCCAGTGAAGGGAAAGTGGCTGTCTCAACACAACATGAAGCCGTCACTTTCTAATTATAATTAGTTATCAGGTTATTGTTTAAGGCCGTCGCACCCAGCACTATTCCAGCTATATAGCGCGGTCTGTAAAATAATCAACTCTAGACCAGAAAAACCAGTGATTGCGAGCATCGAACCTGACCACACCATACCTTAATCACCTTTTATCTTAACCCAGATCTCCACGGGAGACCCTGTAATTTATAGACACATGAAACTCGGTCTTAGAGTAGAGTTTAGACGTCCATTTCACGTGGCTATATAACGCTACACATATGTACCTAAAACATGTCCAGTCAAACAAAATTCAACGTCCACCTATATATATCATTTTAACTTTCATATGAAACCAACATACTGAATTTGAGGTCCTATCCAGCGGCCTTGAGCAAATATTCGAGTACAGACCCGATATTCCAGTGATCAACACCGCGATCAAGTCACTCTCCATTCATTTAGCAGCCTTTCACGCCGAACTCTCACTCCGAGAAAACAGCTAGAGATGCCGTGGTCCCAAGGCCACCCTCCACGACGGGGTCTTGAAGCCCCCTGAAGCCAATGCACGTTGCAAATTCACGTCTCAGAAAAGTCACTGACACTGATATATTCATACCTATTTGCGTGATTTTAACGGAGATCTCGAGAACGTGACATTAGTAATAAAAGCCAGTCTGAACGTAAATGCGCGCCAGAAGGCAAGTATATGTCTGACAAGCCCATCTGGGTAGGGATCTTTACCTCTGCCAGGAACCCTACATGTACAGATCACAGGTGCATGGCACAGTTCCCGCATGGTGGACGAAAAATACAGTCACACCCACCCACGCAACATTTCACCTTACGCTAACAACTTATCTATGAAACGTTCGTGTCGTCCGTAAGTGTTCTAAAACGGACCAGATAACCCAGTGACTAGCATCTTGACCACCTATCCAACCAATTATTCAACTAGGATACAATCATCTACAGGCCACGTATAACAGCCACATATCCCCAGGCACATAAATTCGAAACTAGAACCCCCACGGATTACCAATTGTTAAAAAACATTTTCATGAAATAGTTGCAGTGGTTTCCACCATTAAGGCAAATATTCGTTCATGCCATATACAGTGATCATCATATCCAGTTATATGAATAAACCTGTCTCAAACAGCCTTTTAATAAAATCGTTTCCAAATGTACCCAGACATTGTTTACACACTCGTTCTCCAGACATCTGTCTGTACTTCCAGAAAAGACAAGTAGCCTAGTGGTTAAAGCGTGCGTTCGTCACGTCAAAAACCCGGGTTCAGTTCCTATATGGATACAATGTGTGAAGCCCATTCTAATGTGTCGTTCCCTTTGGCACAAACATCTAGTATCTAATTTAGTATCTAGTATCTAGTATCTAAAATGTCAATAATTTACTGAATACCTTACAGTCCGTAAAATGCCAAGAGACTCTCTTCGTTTTAAGAAAAGGCAGTAATCTAGAACTGCCACATATTTTATATATTTGTATGGGCTTTCTTTGCTATTTCTGATCCCGGGCCTGACAGTAAATTCACACATTACTTCTCAAAGTTCCGATACCATATTGGGATCAGAACCAAACACCCTGAGGCGTGTATCTACAGTCTGTCCAAGTTTTATGGCCTGGCTAAGGCCGCTTCGTCATAGGCTGCTCTGCCCCCGTGAGTGGGAGCAACTGTGTCGCACGAAATGGTCGTGGTTGAAACTGACGCGACAAGGTGGAACATACAGCATAAGAGTGCCAACACTCGCGAAGTCTATCTTGAGGCAGAAATGGAAGGAGTCATTTTGAATACCACAGTACTCTCCCCATTTTATAATCTGACATTCAGGTTTGGAAGGCTATATAAACTTTCGAATTCACATTCTTCCATACCCGTACCAGTGTAGAAATTTCAGAAATCTTTAGAATTTTAATGAGCATAAATAAAATATTTTAAGACAAAATGAAATAATTAAACAATGGTTAAAATTAAATACAAAGAAAGTAGATGTAATTCAAACATGATATTAAATTCATAAATAAGAAACGCAAGACAGATGAAAATCAGTCACACTCACTCGCCCAGTATTCTACCCTGATTTCAAATCAACGTCTATAAATGATATACGTTCTCGTTTATTTAGAAGTTTTGAAAGAAAATAATATTATTAGTCGAAAGGGTTTAATTTTGTAGAAAACATTTGTTATGATGAGTTTCAAGATCATGTGAAATAGACACAGGGTTGTACATGATACTGAATCACGTTCAATCAATTCCGACCACCGTGAACCACACCCCATGTAAGTAGAGTGAAGGTGTGTCCACTGGCATGCTGCCAGCAAGCTTAGACTCACAGTCCCTGAATCGCATTATTTCCTATTCCTGCAACGAAGCAATTTTATATTTCCTCTAATATCGCTTGGGCTTCAATTTATATAGAATCGTATGTTTTGTTAAACTAACCTAGCCCCGTTCTTCTGCCCCCCATAAATGCTTCTGCTGCCTTCAAGGTTCGGTGAGGTTGCCCAGTGGTTAAAGCGTTCGCTCATCACGCGGGAGGTCGATTCCCACATAGGTTATTTGTATGAAGAACATTTCCTGTTGCCGTGATGTTGCTGGAATATCATTAAAAGCGGTGTAAAACCCAAGTCACTCACTTACTCACTCACTATGCTTCGTGCATGAGCCGACCCGTGAAGGTCCGGTGTAGAACAGGACTTCAACAACCCATGCTTGCCATAACTGCGACTATGCTTGTTGTAAGAGGCGACTAACAGGTGATCAAGTTCGCTGACTTGGCTGACACATGTCATCGGTTCCCACTTGTGCAGATCGATGCTCGTGATGTTGATCACTGGATCGCCTGGTCCAGACACGATTATTTACAGACCGCCGCTGAAATACTGTCGATTGCGGCGTAGAACTGAACTCACTTACTCACTCCTACGTGATTCCCAATAGGATTAACGTCATTACTTTGACCCCTACTGGTTGTATGCAGAGCTAAGCAATATTTTTTCACAAAGCTGTACTTGAGTAATCAGAAAGCTAGTTCATGTTACATACATCATGTAAGTTGGACTCAGGGGGACAATGCTTTTACTTTAACTCCCTGAGTGGAAATGCCATCAGTAATCTCAGTAACATCACACAAAATTCAATACAATTCAAATATTCAAAATTTTGTCAAATATTTTGCTTAAAACTTTAGAAAAACATAATTTGATACACAAGGAAAACAATCAAATGCCCTTTGAGCACTATAACGTGTGGACATTTTCATGAAACATTTCCACTGCATTGATTACAGATTTTTGAAAACATTTTCTATTGTCTAAAATATTCTGTTTAAACTGGGATTGTAAAATTGTTCAGTTTAAAGTGAGAGTGTCGTTTGGTAGGTGTCAGTACAAGTTGCTTTAAAGATTTTGTTGCGATTATTTTCCCTCACGATTCTTTCACAGTTGGGGGCGGTGGGATAGCCCAGTGGTTCGTCACACTGAAGACCCGGGTTCGATACCTCACATGGGTACAATGTGTAAATTAAGCCCATTTCCAATGTCCACCGCCGTGATATTGCTGGAATATTGCTAAATACGGCGTAAAACCACACTCACTCACTTTGACTGTTGTTCTACGCTTCACCCAGCTAAACTCAAGCTACATTATGTAGCGATATCCAGCCAGGGGAGATAACCGAAACAAAAACATGGTCAGAAAACGGGGTAAAACATGGGGTTGCGTCCACGCGCACTTGAAACGTTGTTTCTGATTGCACAAAGACTTCAAATAGACCAATGAAAAGAAGGATAACAAAGCTAGACAAACTTTGAGAGATGTGACGTCAAATGTTGACTTTGTGAAGGTAAAAGCTTCCGAAGTGTAAAATACATATTTATGCAGAGCGCACATGTTTGTAAAAAATCACATAGTTAGAAGAATCATCCAGCTTCAAATTGCTCTAGTAATTGTATTTTTTTAACAACGTGTTGATGTCGAAATATAAATGGAAAGAGCCCCACCGTCTATACCGGAAGTAACTTTCGCTTGCGATGAAGCAATCATCCCGGTTCCCGGGCCACTAAATATTATTGTGAGGCCCCGAACAGGGATGCATACAGAGTCTGCCAGCTGAGATCGTATTTGTCAACAAGCGTGGATATATCATCTTTGGTGCGAAATAGGTGAGTGACAACATATTTCATACTTGCGATATGATACATCTTGAACTAATGAACGAATATAAGCCATTTATTACCGCCAATCAATCCCATTTTAACACATATTTGGTGTAAGTAAATAGCGTGCACACTGAGTTGACGTAGTTTTTTTTATTAACTTGACATGGTTATAAAAAATGTAATACTACTGACAGTGAGTGAATTAAAATGTGATTGAATGTTTGTATACACAAGTTAGCAACATTTGACAGCTGAGCATGATGACATTTCATGTTGTATTATCTCCATTTTCAGTTGCATGGACTGACCAAATGAAGAGAAGAAAGATAAAATGCCAGGCTACTTACGTTTCGCAGAGTGACACGGATTAGTGGCTAGTGTTATATCAGACTTGCATGATTAACATGCAACTTGACCTGTATGCTGTCATTAGGATTTCTTTGAGGCACTTATACCTGCCATGTGTTGATAATTTCTGATAGAGTTGAAAGAGCAAGACTAGGTACTCTTTAAAGGAATAACAACATTTCTTCGTATGTTGTGCATTAAACTTTGCCAATGGATACACAAGCCTCCAGGATCATTTCAACTGAAACTGTATTTGCTGGAAAGTATTTGCTTAAGTATTTATGATCACATCCAAAACAGACCTCAAAGCTGACCTCTGAATATCAGATATGGTGTCAATCCATCATGTATGAGATATTGTAAATGATATAAAAGGGCTTAGCTGAGATTTGTTTATGTTACTTGGGCCAAATTTAGTTTCCAACCCAGTGATATATATTTTATGGATTATGTTGTAGGAGACGAACTTCATTTATTCAATTTGTAGTGGTACCATGTTGTCTGTAGAAAGTTTATGTGGTTGCTCCTGTCTTAAGAAAGGAGCAAGAAGTCCGTATATTTTACTTGGTTGTTACTTATTTTGACAAACTTTTGTTAACATCAAACTTGCCTTAAGCTTGTACACAGTTATTGTCTTTTTCTAGTCATTATTACACTACTACATGTCATATGTTTATGATGGTGTTGAAACAGCTGAGTTGGGTCCTACTCGGTCAGTTACCGATTTCGCAGTTGTATGTGTTAGATATATTACTTTTGTTGCAAAAAAGACTGACTTGGTGACAATAAGCAATTACAATGCATACCAATATTTTTCAGAAGTGTAGAAATATTTTTTTAAAATTACCATAGCAAATATATGGCTGGAAAGAAATGAGGTAACGTTTTGATAGAACGCATGTTTGAATGCTAATAATTTTTTAAATAATTTTTTGTGTCAAAAACAAAGTGCATTTTGATGAATTATCCCATGGCCTTGCTCCACATAAAATTTCATGTAAAATGTTACAGGCAGAACACTAAATATTCTTCTAAATCCATTTTCATATGTTTGTATCACATAACCTTCAAATTTTATGGTCCAACGTATATTTTTGTAAAAGCTGTAAAATATTCTTTTTTTTCAAATTTTACCTTCACTCTTTAGGGATAGAAAGGTCTGTTGTACCATGACAATTAATATGTATGCTTATTTCGATGATGTTTTACTCACCTTTAGACATTAATCATGAAAACTTTGTTTAAAAAAGCAAAAAAGTGTAAAACTTATTGATATGGTGCTACTCTTAGAGGGCCAGATTTCCATGTTGTAAGTTGTGAATATGTGACTCATCACCAAAATTGATAGACAGGATACCATTACAGTACTAGAATACTAAAACATATTTTGGGAAGTACAGAAATATTTTTTAAATGTTCCTAACAAAAAAAATGTCTGGAAAAGAAATGTTCATTTTTTCACTCAGGGTGGGTGTCTTGCAAGTCAAAGAACTTTTTAATAATTTTTTTTGTATATGAAAGTCAAAATGTTTTGTTGTTATTGAAACTTCGTTCTACTAACACACCAAATTTGGTAGAAAAATTCCCATAAATAAAAAATGACTGGTTATACCTATTACATATGATGGTGGTTTGTAGATTATGCAGTGTGGACCGGACATAAAAGCCATCATGAGAAGCCAGCAAATTACAACTGCTGACTGACTATACATATGTAACAACACCACACAAGACCATACAAATACAAAAATTCCATACCTTGTGCCCCAACATGTTATCTCTTTCCAAGTTCCTGTCTGGTTTGTGTAGCTGTCGACAGGATGGCTCTTTGTAGGTCATCTCTATGGAGACGTCTCGGTCTCAAGTTCCCTGAGCTTGGGCTATGGCGGGATATTTATTTGCGACTTGTTATAGCCCCCTGCGTAATTTACACAAATAATATATAAAATAAACGTACGCCAGGAATTGTGTAAACTTTGCAATAATTGATATAAGGAAATAACTGAAATGTTGTAAGGAATTAGATATTAAGAGAGTACAGAAGTACTACATGCGTATACTTCAGAATCAAGTAAAGTAGAATACGTCTGGGGAATGTTTTGATACCAGTTGGCCCACCTTTAGAGTCCAAATAAGTAGACTGTGTCTTTTTGTTTCATAGTCTTGTTACAAGTTCCTGTCATCACGCCCCGTCCATATGCCTAACTATGACGCTGCAATATTGTTGTGCGAATGCCCCGGCTGTGTTCCATTGGCGACAGACATCGTACTTGCCTTTATAACTATTGTTACGGTTGTGTAAAGCTTCAGTGCATTGTTGTTTACATTATGGAATAAAAGAGATTCTCTTTATACTTTCATATTAAATTTTGAGGAATACAGTCATGTTTAATTTGTAAGGCGGGGTTTAGCGGGAGCTTGTCCCTTTGTAAACAGAGCCAAAATAATTTACATTTGCTGTGGAAGGGAAGCGAGATTTGTCCTACTGCCTTTACAATCACAAAGACAATTCTGTGGTTTTTGTCACAAAGACATTTTTTTGGTTTTTATTGGAGGGAGTGGATAATTCAATAGCAATTAGTAATGATGTCACTTATGTCATATTTTTTCTGGTGAAATTAGTGCATCAGACGACTTTTAAGACACGAAAACTCAGTCCAAATGCAATTTTGGTTTTCATATTTCATCACTGTTTACATTCATGTTTCGTTCTATAAATGTGTCATGAATCTGTCATGAAACCTTTCATTCAATTTACGACCATTGTAAGGAAAATGTGTTCTTGTTTTGTTATCTTTCCGCGAGTTGCTTTGTTACTAAATATATCTTAACAAATTTGGGCTCATTCCGTTCATCAAATAACGCATTCTTGATCAAACTGCTGTGATGCTTAAGTTTTCATTTTCCCCCTAAAGTTTTCTTTTGGGGCATTTGTGGCCTTGAAAAAGGCCGTCGCCGAAGCTAGGTTCCTAACATGTGGCAGCCGAACTCCCAGTGGTTGATGAAGCCCTCCACTCCTCGCCTGAAGTCCCCGTACTCCCACTGCATCTCCACACCAGCACTTATCGCAGTCTTGGTCACCATCTAGAACCTCGGCTGTTCCTCACCCCTCCTCCCCTCTACCCGGGTGAATTTACAGTTGGCGTTATCCCTACAGTGGTTCATGGTAACCCCTAAATTTGAGTCTGGCTCGATCAGATCGTTCTGTTCATTTCTATGGCCATCCAAAACAAGTGCCTCAAAACCATGAGCGCTCGCCTGTCCTATTCCTCCAACCTCCCATCATGGGTTACCATCGGAATTAGGTGGCCCAGGTACTCAGTCACCCTCTCCCCTTTTATAATTCTGGGAGGCAAAAATGCTTCCATGTTTCCGCATCGACGAGTGCAACAATCGATGCCGAAAACATACCAACACCCCGACTCCCGGCCCCCTCCCTCCCCTTCCTCACCTGAACTGACCTACGAGAATTGTTATCCCTCAGATAATACCGTAAAGAATCCCCCAAAACGTCCCGATCCCCCTCTGCTCCCTCTAAATTTCGACCTATCCTTACCCGTCATATCCTATACCCACGGCTAAGATACGTCACGTAATCGAAGTCACAGTTAATGCCTATCACCCACTGAATGCTTGGTGTCTGTTAGCGAGATCCGGAGATTCTTGTCTTCAGTACAGGCTGCCAGCTAGACCTTGTACTCTGCTAAGAGATGCAAGGCTAGGATGGTACTGTCATCAAAGTTTGGAGCGAACAGAGTGGCATACCTGGAGAGGAATGTACAGTTGCACTGTGTAGACCGATCCACTGAGAGCCCGCGCCGGTCATTTCGCCTTCGATACATGATGCTTGTGTTTTTGAAAGAAAGAGCAGAATGGCACATTTACGCAGGCGCTTTCTTTTATAGTCCCGATAAAAACGGCACCGACTGATAGGCACAGAAATATATGCCATGGTCATCACTGATTGGTCAGCTGAATTCACTCGACTTTACACAAGAAGTTGGCGCTCATTTGTTTCCATGAGAAAATAATTTTTGTTTTTTGGTCTTAAGATGTAAATCTTTAGGAATAAGAAATATACAAATTTAGATGAAAATGGTGGCCAAACGTTAATTAGAGGTGCCCATGTACATGTATAACAACTTTGGGAGGGGGTTTAGTATTGAGACTCTCTCTATACAGCCCCCTACAGTACCACAAGTGACTCAGCTTGGCATCTAATTTGTGATGGTTTAGTCTGTCGATTCAAACAGCAATGTCAGGAGGTGTAGGCCACACAATCAACCATACTGACCTCCAACTGCAAGTAAATACACTAGCCCTGGGTCCCGCATACAAAAGTGACCATAGCGCTCCTTGTAATGCAGTATAGCTCACCAAATCCTCCTCACTGCACAGACTACCCCTACACCCCCAACATCCCCCACCACCACCCCACCCCTCCTGTCTCAGCAGCCCCACACGCACGCACATCCACATCCTTGGGGGCACACTACATTAAGTGAGTGTCAGCCCCACACGTGGTATAAGCCCCACCCACTTTATGCCCTCCAGTAGGCTAATCTTGTAGGGTACCAGACTTCTCTTGCGTTGTTTCAGTAACAGAATCACTGTCTTTAATAATTCTGGTAAAGGTGATTTGTAGGAAATATTATAACAGGGCAGATAACCGAAAACAGAATTTCTTCGTTTTAGGCCTGACGAGCACTTGTCACTTTGCAAAATTTGACTGCATGGATTTTCTGCCAGACGCAACAGGGGTGTTTGGAATACTGTTATCATGGTTTGGGAACAGCGTTACACTTCTATCAAATTTCATGGATGTATAATGTATGGATTTAAAACTATTTCACATGACGAGTTATGATATCTTTTATACTTGCAAATGTAGACGAGAAGAATAAGTTTTTGACATGTGTGCAGAAACATAAGAAAAGAGATGACATGGGAACATATTCTAGAAACAACGAGCATGGCGTTCAAACGCAGCCACATATGTGATCAGTTGTGAGGCCCTGCAGGGAACAAACATTTAGCAAAATATACATTTGAAATTGGGTACTTTATGTTACATTGAGGAATATTCTTTGCTTATTATTACAATGACCTTGTACAAGTGAACTGATAATACAAACGGACTTCTTTGTCGTGGGAACATCCATCTGATATCAATCTGACATTACTGAATTTAAAGTGAACGAGAAGAAATCTATAAATAAACAAATGTTTTATTATTAATAATAAATTTGTATATCCACAGAACGCTCTTCGTTGTTCAAAACACCTACTTCTAAATGACACTCAAAGAATTCAAAGTGCCCTGTATTCAGTATCCAACAACTGACAACTGACTGATGCCAGAGAGCAATAAACACTAAGCTGATTCCTTTAGAATGCACTACTGTCCTTATGTGAGCAAAATCAAAATAAAACAGACAGCAATTGATCTTCAGTAACCCAAGATAGTGGCTTACTAAGACAGAGGCAAATAACAGCACCGGTTTGTCAGACACTCTGGCTTGGTTAACACATGTCACCTGTTCCCAGTTACGGAAATCCACACCCATGCTGTTGATCACTGGATTGTCTGGTCCAGACTCGATTATTTACAGACCACCCATATAGCTGGAGCACTGCTCAGTGCAGAGTAGAACTAAACTGACACATTCACTAGTTAAGCTATACCAGACAATCCAGTGATGAGCATCATAAGCATCGATCTGTAGGAAGTGTGATCTGTGACCTCTGTACACAGTCTAATATCAGAGTGAGTGAGTGAGTGAATATATTGTTACGCCGCAAACTCAGCAATGTTCCAGCTTTACCGTGGAGTTGTCTTAATAATCGAATCTGGACCAGACAATCATGTGATCAACATCATGAACATTGATCTGTGCAGTTGGGTAATGAACTTTGAAATGAATATATGCGTGGGTGCGTGCGTGCATGCCGCTTTCGCCTAATATATATGATCAAACATGCCCATGTGCTAGAGACGAGCGCTTTACCATGTTTTATGAATAATGAAATTATAATCGAATAGGCAGAGAGATGAACGTGCGCAGATTATGAAATATTTCTTCTCCTCCACAATATACGATGGAAGGGACAACAGCTCTGGCTTCACACAGTATTTGTCAGGATCAATCTGGGCTAACCAGCTGATCCAGCCAGCACATTAAACACTTGTCAACCAGGACTATCCCCTTGTGACGTATCGTCTCCAATACAGCAAATTTTGTCTACTAGTATGTATAAATATACAGCAAAGATTAACTTTGACAACGGAACAGATTCAGTTAATCAAGACTCATAATGAGGTACTCTCTTTATGATCAGCAGAACTTCTGCAGGAAAACATGCATGATCGACATGTAGGACCGACATGTAAGATTGGAAATTCACCAACACTTAAGAAGAAAAAAACATGCTAACAGAACAGAATGTTTGAAGTGAAGTGTGGTACATGACAACGCTGATTTTATGCGAGGTCTAACTATGCAAACATATATAGGGTTTGGGGGTTTGGGGGGATGGTGTAGTTCACACTGTAGTACTACATAATTACGTGTGGCGTGTGTTCCAAGGAGTAAATAATAGAACGTCCGAAGAAATTCAGGACAATATGTTTCAAAATGCAAAAAAAACAAACAAATCGTTTTCGGATAGGCAGTTGATAGAAAGATATGTTGTCTGCTATGTTGCTACGGCTAAAGATGAGTTAATGATACCCCCAAACCTTCATTAGATTAATGATAGATTAATAAAGGATTTGATTTATAAAGGGTTTCGTTCATGTGAAGATAATCAGTGATTAACTAATCATAGTATAATTAACGACGAAGGTTTTATCAAAGTTTGATATAACCGGGTCCAGGGGCGTCAGAAATGGAGACTGCTGCTAGTGCAAGAGGCTACCAACGGATCGGTCGGTCGGACTTGCTGACTTGACTGACACATGTCATCGTATCCCAGTATGTGTAGATCGAGGCCCATGTCCCCAATAACAGGATTATCTGGTCCAGACGTGATTATTTACGGAGAGGCATAATATTGCTCACTGCGGCGTTAAACAACACACAAGCAATCAGGTATAATGGACTGGAGAAGATGACATATTGAGTCACTATTGCAAATGGAGGGGATGTATACATATGTGTCTAATGCTAGTTATATTGGTAATTTTATTCTTGAACGTGTTACCTTGCATACTGCAGCTACTGAATGAAGATAGTGATAATGAAGCAATCTATCACACTGGCTTATGTCTGTATGCTGTCTATAGAGATATCTGTGCTGCAAGTAGTTTTAATAGATGGGAGATGTTTGTTAATAAAACTGCATAAATATCGAAATACTTACACACCAGTCTCTGACAATGACATATTTATGAAAAGAATGAATAGCAGTAAATAATTTTAAGGCATAGATTAGATTTTCAGCAGTGCTTCCCTTATAATGTTTATCACTACTTTGCTTTGGTTAGAACTTGTGTCCAGAAACTGTATTATGAGACAACTAACTGACATGTGTCGTCAGGGTAAAAAGTTCTAACAGAAGAGAATGGAAGTGAAGAGTGGTACATGACAACGCTGATTTTATGGAGGTCTAACTATACAAACATATGCATGGTTTGGAGGTTTAGGGGTTTGGGGGTTTGGGGGAATGGGGTAGTTCGCTCTGCAGTACTACATAATTACATGTGGCGTGTGGTCTTAGGGTAAACAGCTGAACGTCCAAAGAAATCGAGACAAAATGGGACAATATCTTTCAAAATGTGAAAAAAAGAGCGTTTTCAGATAGGCAGTTGATAGAAAGTTATGTTGCCTGCCAGGTTGATACGGTTAAAGATGTGTTAATGATACCCCAAACCTTCATTAGCTTAATGATAGATTAATAAGGGGATTTATTTATAAAGGGTTTCATGCAACTGATTGCATTGATCAAGGCTCTTGATGTCAATCACTGGTTTGTGTGGTTCAGGCACCGTTATTTACAGACCACGGTGATATAAACATGCAGCTAGAAAAGCGCGAAACAATAAAGACAGAGAGACAAAACAGTTTATTCATGTTTCACTTGAATGTACATGTCAAATAAAAGGGCAGTGATAAAGGAACACTGAAAATACAAACACCAGGCCAGTTGGGATGATGGCTTTCGCTGATACGTAGTTTACCTAGAATGCTACGGTGCCATCTTGGCAGTATAGAAGTTTTGTATGGTCTGGAGAAACACTTTACTAAAACTGTCTAATAAACAAACAGAACTCAAGTCAATGTTGCAGTTTCATCGTCATGACCGTATACAAGAAAGATCGGAAAATGGCAACTTTCAGGATCAATAGTGATATGTCATACACCTTGACATATATCTACAATAGAAGCTGTGCCCAGTGTCGAGTGTACAACTGTGACTATACCATGGGCATGGATTTGTTTCAGCAGTGTTACAACTCTACGATGTTGTTTGTAAACAAATCGGGTCTGAATCAGATAATCCACCATGCGATACGATAACAGAGCATGTGTTTATGAATCACTATGAAATACTGATGACACCAGGTGTTCACGAAGGGTGAGCGTATCCTGCCTGCCCCATGGGTGGTAACCGCCATAAACATATACTAAGTTTAGACACGTGTTCGCCTGAAATACGAAAATACACCGAACATGAACATTTAATACTGAGAGATTCAAGAGCATGGAGTAAGTGCCATGGATGGCGTTCTCTGTTAGATATTTATGAATACATAATGGTAAGATATGGAGCCTATGGAGTCACTTCATAAATACACATAACGTAAACAACGGCAAAAAACAAGTGTCTGCATTTAACCAAAAGAATCATGATATGTAAACAAATATTCAAATTGTGGAATAGGCATATTTCTTCAACCAGCCTTTGGATGTTTTACATTCATAATGATAATCAGAATCTGATTACAGCGTCCTGTGATATGTATGATTGGTCTCGGCATGTGGAAAGAATGTTGCTTGACCATCCATAATTATGCGACATTCGTCGAGCTCGAGCTGTTTCTGTGCTTTTTCAACGCAAATCCTTCCCACTTCCTGCTCAACAGTAGTATCGCTGGAAACTCTGTATCGTGTGAGCATATATATGTATCACATTCATATTTTGATACAATATGGAAGGATGGTTTGTTTAGGCATGTGCTAATTATGGTGTTTGGGGTTCTATAAATATGCGGCGTTCGTTGAGCTGAAAGATATATTATTCTGTGCTATATTGCAGCAAATCCTTCTCAGTTCCTGCTCAACAGTAGTATCACTGGAAACTCTGTATCGTGTGAGCATATATATGTATCACATTCATATTTTGATACAATATGGAAGGATGGTTTGTTTAGGCATGTGCTAATTATGGTGTTTGGGGTTCTATAAATATGCGGCGTTCGTTGAGCTGAAAGATATATTATTCTGTGCTATATTGCAGCAAATCCTTCTCAGTTCCTGCTCAACAGTAGTATCACTGGAAACTCTGTATCGTGTGAGCATATATATGTATCAAATTCATATTTTGATACAATATGAAAGGATGGTTTGTTTAGGCATGTGCTAATTATGGTGTTTTGGGTTCTATAAATATGCGGCGTTCGTTGAGCTGAAAGATAGATTATTCTGTGCTATCTTGCAGCAAATCCTCCTCAGCTCCTGCTCAACAGTAGTATCACTGGAAACTCTGTATCGTGTGAGCATATATATGTATCACATTCATATTTTGATACAATATGGAAGGATGGTTTGTTTAGGCACGTGCTAATTATGGTGTTTGGGGTTCTATAAATATGCGGCGTTCGTTGAGCAGAGACATAGACTATTTTTTTGCTATCTTGCAGGAAATCCTTCTCAGTTCCTGCTCAACAGTAGTATCACTGGAAACACTGTATCGTATGAGCATATATATGTATCACATTCATGTTTTGATACAATATTGAAGGATGGTTTGTTTAGGCATGTGGTAATTATGGTGTTTTGGGTTCTATAAATATGTGGCGTTCGTTGAGCTCAAAGATAGACTATTTTTTTGCTATCTTGCAGGAAATCCTTCTGAGTTCCTGCTCAACAGTAGTATCACTGGAAACACTGTATCGTGTGAGCATATATATGTATCACATTCATATTTTGATACAATATGGAAGGATGGTTTGTTTAGGCATGTGCTAATTATGGTGTTTGGGGTTCTATAAATATGCGGCGTTCGTTGAGCTGAAACATAGACTATTTCTGTGCTATCTTGCAGCAAATCCTTCACAGTTTCTGCTCAACAGTAGTATTACTGGAAACTCTGTATCGTGTGAGCATATATATGTATCACATTCATATTTTGATACAATATGGAAGGATAGTTTGTTTAGGCACGTGCTAATTATGGTGTTTGTGGTTTTATAAATATGCGGCGTTCGTTGAGCTGAAAGATAGACTAATTTTGTGCTATCTTGCAGCAAATCCTTCTCAGTTCCTGCTCAAGAGTAGTATCATTGGAAACTCTGTATCGTGTGAGCATATACATGTATCACATTCATATTTTGATACAATATGAAAGGATGGTTTGTTTAGGCATGTGCTAATTATGGTGTTTGGGGTTCTATAAATATGCGGCGTTCGTTGAGCTGAAAGATAGATTATACTATGCTATCTTGCAGCAAATCCTTCTCAGTTCCTGCTCAACAGTAGTATCACTGGAAACTCTGTATCGTGTGAGCATATATATGTATCAAATTCATATTTTGATACAATATGAAAGGATGGTTTGTTTAGGCATGTGCTAATTATGGTGTTTGGGGTTCTATAAATATGCGGCGTTCGTTGAGCTGAAAGATAGATTATTCTGTGCTATCTTGCAGCAAATCCTCCTCAGCTCCTGCTCAACAGTAGTATCACTGGAAACTCTGTATCGTGTGAGCATATATATGTATCACATTCATATTTTGATACAATATGGAAGGATGGTTTGTTTAGGCACGTGCTAATTATGGTGTTTGGGGTTCTATAAATATGCGGCGTTCGTTGAGCAGAGACATAGACTATTTTTTTGCTATCTTGCAGGAAATCCTTCTCAGTTCCTGCTCAACAGTAGTATCACTGGAAACACTGTATCGTATGAGCATATATATGTATCACATTCATGTTTTGATACAATATTGAAGGATGGTTTGTTTAGGCATGTGGTAATTATGGTGTTTTGGGTTCTATAAATATGTGGCGTTCGTTGAGCTCAAAGATAGACTATTTTTTTGCTATCTTGCAGGAAATCCTTCTGAGTTCCTGCTCAACAGTAGTATCACTGGAAACACTGTATCGTGTGAGCATATATATGTATCACATTCATATTTTGATACAATATGGAAGGATGGTTTGTTTAGGCATGTGCTAATTATGGTGTTTGGGGTTCTATAAATATGCGGCGTTCGTTGAGCTGAAACATAGACTATTTCTGTGCTATCTTGCAGCAAATCCTTCACAGTTTCTGCTCAACAGTAGTATTACTGGAAACTCTGTATCGTGTGAGCATATATATGTATCACATTCATATTTTGATACAATATGGAAGGATAGTTTGTTTAGGCACGTGCTAATTATGGTGTTTGTGGTTTTATAAATATGCGGCGTTCGTTGAGCTGAAAGATAGACTAATTTTGTGCTATCTTGCAGCAAATCCTTCTCAGTTCCTGCTCAAGAGTAGTATCATTGGAAACTCTGTATCGTGTGAGCATATACATGTATCACATTCATATTTTGATACAATATGAAAGGATGGTTTGTTTAGGCATGTGCTAATTATGGTGTTTGGGGTTCTATAAATATGCGGCGTTCGTTGAGCTGAAAGATAGATTATACTATGCTATCTTGCAGCAAATCCTTCTCAGTTCCTGCTCAACAGTAGTATCACTGGAAACTCTGTATCGTGTGAGCATATATATGTATCAAATTCATATTTTGATACAATATGAAAGGATGGTTTGTTTAGGCATGTGCTAATTATGGTGTTTGGGGTTCTATAAATATGCGGCGTTCGTTGAGCTGAAAGATAGATTATTCTGTGCTATCTTGCAGCAAATCCTCCTCAGCTCCTGCTCAACAGTAGTATCACTGGAAACTCTGTATCGTGTGAGCATATATATGTATCACATTCATATTTTGATACAATATGGAAGGATGGTTTGTTTAGGCACGTGCTAATTATGGTGTTTGGGGTTCTATAAATATGCGGCGTTCGTTGAGCAGAGACATAGACTATTTTTTTGCTATCTTGCAGGAAATCCTTCTCAGTTCCTGCTCAACAGTAGTATCACTGGAAACACTGTATCGTATGAGCATATATATGTATCACATTCATGTTTTGATACAATATTGAAGGATGGTTTGTTTAGGCATGTGGTAATTATGGTGTTTTGGGTTCTATAAATATGTGGCGTTCGTTGAGCTCAAAGATAGACTATTTTTTTGCTATCTTGCAGGAAATCCTTCTGAGTTCCTGCTCAACAGTAGTATCACTGGAAACACTGTATCGTGTGAGCATATATATGTATCACATTCATATTTTGATACAATATGGAAGGATGGTTTGTTTAGGCATGTGCTAATTATGGTGTTTGGGGTTCTATAAATATGCGGCGTTCGTTGAGCTGAAACATAGACTATTTCTGTGCTATCTTGCAGCAAATCCTTCACAGTTTCTGCTCAACAGTAGTATTACTGGAAACTCTGTATCGTGTGAGCATATATATGTATCACATTCATATTTTGATACAATATGGAAGGATAGTTTGTTTAGGCACGTGCTAATTATGGTGTTTGTGGTTTTATAAATATGCGGCGTTCGTTGAGCTGAAAGATAGACTAATTTTGTGCTATCTTGCAGCAAATCCTTCTCAGTTCCTGCTCAAGAGTAGTATCATTGGAAACTCTGTATCGTGTGAGCATATACATGTATCACATTCATATTTTGATACAATATGAAAGGATGGTTTGTTTAGGCATGTGCTAATTATGGTGTTTGGGGTTCTATAAATATGCGGCGTTCGTTGAGCTGAAAGATAGATTATACTATGCTATCTTGCAGCAAATCCTTCTCAGTTCCTGCTCAACAGTAATATCACTGGAAACTCTGTATCGTGTGAGCATATATATGTATCAAATTCATATTTTGATACAATATGAAAGGATGGTTTGTTTAGGCATGTGCTAATTATGGTGTTTGGGGTTCTATAAATATGCGGCGTTCGTTGAGCTGAAAGATAGATTATTCTGTGCTATATTGCAGCAAATCCTCCTCAGCTCCTGCTCAACAGTAGTATCACTGGAAACTCTGTATCGTGTGAGCATATATATGTATCACATTCATATTTTGATACAGTATGGAAGGATGGTTTGTTTAGGCATGTGCTAATTATGGTGTTTGGGGTTCTATAAATATGTGGCGTTCGTTGAGCTGAAAGATAGATTATTCTGTGCTATCTTGCAGGAAGTCCTTCACAGTTCCTGCTCAACAGTAGTATCACTGGAAACTCTGTATCGTGTGAGCATATATATGTATAACATTCATACTTTGATACAATATGGAAGGATGGTTTGTTTAGGCATGTGCTAATTATGGTGTTTGGGGTTCTATAAATATGCGGCGTTCCTTGAGCTGAAACATAGACTATTTCTGTGCTATCTTGCAGCAAATCTTTCCCATTTCCTGCTCAACAGTAGTATCACTGGAAACTCTGTATCGTGTGAGCATATATATGTATCACATTCATGTTTTGATACAATATGGAAGGATGGTTTGTTTAGGCATGTGCTAATTATGGTGTTTGGGGTTCTATAAATATGCGGTGTTCGTTGAGCTGAAACATAGACTATTTCTGTGCTATCTTGCAGCAAATCCTTCACAGTTTCTGCTCAACAGTAGTATTACTGGAAACTCTGTATCGTGTGAGCATATATTTGTATCACATTCATATTTTGATACAATATGAAAGGATGGTTTGTTTAGGCACGTGTTAATTATGGTGTTTGGGGTTCTATAAATATGCGGCGTTCGTTGAGCAGAGACATAGACTATTTTTTTGCTATCTTGCAACACATCCTTCTCAGTTCCTGCTCAACAGTAGTATCACTGGAAACACTGTATCGTATGAGCATATATATGTATCACATTCATGTTTTGATACAATATTGAAGGATGGTTTGTTTAGGCATGTGGTAATTATGGTGTTTTGGGTTCCATAAATATGTGGCGTTCGTTGAGCAGAGACATAGACTATTTTTTTGCTATCTTGCAGGAAATCCTTCTGAGTTCCTGCTCAACAGTAGTATCACTGGAAACACTGTATCGTGTGAGCATATATATATGTATCACATTCATACTTTGATACAATATGGAAGGATGGTTTGTTTAGGCATGTGCTAATTATGGTGTTTGGGGTTCTATAAATATGCGGCGTTCGTTGAGCTGAAACATAGACTATTTCTGTGCTATCTTGCAGCAAATCTTTCCCATTTCCTGCTCAACAGTAGTATCACTGGAAACTCTGTATCGTGTGAGCATATATATGTATCACATTCATATTTTGACACAATATGGAAGGATGGTTTGTTTAGGCATGTGCTAATTATGGTGTTTGGGGTTCTATAAATATGCGGCGTTCGTTGAGCTGAAAGGTAGACTATTCTGTGCTATCTTGCAGCAACTCCTTCTCAGTTCCTGCTCAACAGTAGTATCACTGGAAACTCTGTATCGTGTGAGCATATATATGTATCACATTCATATTTTGATACAATATGGAAGGATGGTTTGTTTAGGCATGTGTTCATTATGGTGTTTGGGGTTCTATAAATATGCGGCGTTCCTTGAGCTGAAACATAGACTATTTCTGTGCTATCTTGCAGCAAATCTTTCCCACTTCCTGCTCAACAGTAGTATCACTGGAAACTCTGTATCGTGTGAGCATATATATGTATCACATTCATATTTTGACACAATATGGAAAGATGGTTTCTTTAGGCATGTGTTCATTATGGTGTTTGGGGTTCTATAAATATGCGGCGTTCCTTGAGCTGAAACATAGACTATTTCTGTGCTATCTTGCAGCAAATCTTTCCCACTTCCTGCTCAACAGTAGTATCACTGGAAACTCTGTATCGTGTGAGCATATATATGTATCACATTCATATTTTGACACAATATGGAAGGATGAGCATAAGACAATGGGCAGGCAGGGTGCAACTCTGGAACAGTCTTCCTACATTGTGTGACTGGTAGAGAGTGGAAAACACTCATATCAACTGTCCAATTTTGTACATTGTTGGACATAATATAAACAGTGCCATTGAGGCTTATCCAGAAGTAGATGTATTGATAGCTTTGGTGATGTATTAATAGCTTGTGTGTGTGTGTGTGTGTGTGTGTGAGTGTGTGTGTGTGTGAGTGTGTGTGTGTGTGTGTGTGTGTGTGTGTGTGTGTGTGTGTGTGTGAGTGTGTGTGTGTGTGTGTGTGTGTGTGTGTGTGTGTGTGTTAAAGACATGAAAGACATGAAAGACATGAAAGAGAGGCTGGTGGAAATGAATTTGATTTTAGTGTTCATAAACAAAACTTATCGAACACAGTATCCCCTGACACTAAAACAAAAAGGATGCTCATTCAAATAAATTTATGGCGGATTCTGTTGTTGAAAATAATTTTTCTTTTTTCTCTTCATGTGGCCATAAGGTTGCTCAGTTAAGTTAAAACATTGTTGTAGGTCTTCCTACATTGTATTAATGGAGGGGTGGAATAAGCACTCATATCACATGGGCAGAAAGACCGTGCGACTGTTTGACTGTATAATGTTTCATAGTTTTGTACAATCTGCGACAAGATCAGACATGTTATTATGCCGCTTGAGCAGGATTAATCAGCTCAAATGCCGATAGATTTCTATGTTTTTCTTGAGAGAGGTGAACTTGCTCATGGTGACCCTGAACTGTTTCTATTAGTGACGAAAAAACATTGAAGGTACTGGAAATTTATGGCCCCAAGAAGTCCTAAACTGAGTTCACCACACCACACCTCACCATTGCATACAATAAAGAAATTATGAGTCTTACAATTTATACCGGTTGGAGTTTGGTTGTTTGTGTGGCTGGTTATCAACTTAACACACGTTTTGGCTTAGCTTCTGACGCTTGCTTGTGTTCGACGCTACACTGAACCGTCGCTCCAACTCTTATAAACAAGCTGTTCGTCCATATGTTCTTAGTTTTCTTTTTGATTAAAATAACGTGTGGTGCACAGGTTCGAACCTGCTTCATTGTATCTCATAGGTCCTATTCTGAAAACATTCAGGTTGTTTGAGGCTGTACTAACTAACTGAAGCGGTCTACAAATATCTGAAAAACAGCCGTTCACAAAAACTAAGACACCGCCGCTTTTAGCCTGATGCAAGTACGAAATGATTCATTTTTCACAGCACAACAATAGCCATGATCTTGTTTATATCAGTTTATAGGAGTATTTTTCATTACCACGTGTATGTCTATATAACCATATATTTTGAACGGTTTGAACCCAGTTATTAATTAATGATGTTCAGTCGTGATCTTAACATGCTAACAAACACTGGCCTTTTCCAGCAATTGGAGAATTTTTCATAACCTTAATTCCGGTAATTTATCAATAGAGTATGTTATACATGATATGCAAGTTAGGTAGAACGACCAACAGTGCATATGGGAAGGAAAGCACCCTCGTCTTAGTCGTGAGGTAAACTACCGTTGACACGTTCATGACGAACATGGCACCTGTGGCGAGCCACCTCCTCGTGGTGGGTGCTGGGTAACGCTAAGAGCTCGCCGACACCCCTGTTGTGGACCCGGGGGGATATTTGGTCCACCAACCCGTTTGCCGTGGGTTGCGGCCCTGTGTCGGTGGAGGAGGGGATCCTGGTGGTTGAGGGCAATAGGGGCCTGCAACCGTGTTCCTATTGCCTAATACACCACTTCGGCCCTGACTTCACCTAGACGGGTGGTTGAATGGGCCCGGTTCAACCAATCGGCTGGTCACGCCAAGCCCTGAGCATTACATTATGTAATGTTAACAAATTGGAAGTTGTATCTTTTTAAGTCTTGGCGAATTTTTGGACCTTCTTCATTTCAACTATACACTTTCATGTTTTTGCCTAGAGTCGTATGCCCAGAAGGCGGTGGCTCATGGGCCAATCTGGTGGAATGATTACACTTTTAATTTTTCTGCTGGAGTATATCATCCGTGTATCCTTGGTGCTGCAAACTGGAGATCCGTTTGTTTTTAGCATTGTCCTTGTGATACTCCGTGGTGGGTGGGGAGCTCGGATGATGAAACAATTATAAGCTCACTATGGCTTACCAAACTCCCTCCAAAAAGACCAAGCGACAACTTGACAACGACAATGAAGAGAATGAATCCACTGTACCAGACAATTGGCCACGTTTCCTTGTTCTTGACACTGTTGACAAGACTCCACTCAAGTTGAATCCTTTCATTATTTCTAAGGGGATATATGGCGTTGCGGGTGACGTTAAGAACATCAAACGCTTGCGTTCAGGCTCCCTACTGATTGAATGTCATCGAAAACAGCAGGCCTCCAACCTATTGACACTGCAAACTTTGGCTAGCATTCCTGTTTCAGTCACTGCCCATAGAACCTTGAACACTGAACAATTTTTCGGATTGGTCCTTATTTCAAACTCAATGCACATCTCAACTAAGACCCGAATGTTTCAGTGATATTGCTGATCCTATTCAGGTATTTTCTGACGTTTTAAACGTAATTGCTGATGAGTGCATACCAAGATCCTCTACAACTCCACATGTACGAAAGCCATGGTTTACGACAGACTGTAAAAGTGCTAGAAAAGCAAGGAAAAAGGCAGAGAAATATTTCCGCCATCACCCAACTGTACATAATTTAAACAGATTTAAAATACTGAATGCAAAGGCGCGTCGTACCTTTAAACAAAGTAAGCGACAATCTTGGAGGAACTATATCTCCAAAATTAATTCGCGCACGCCAATGTCCAAAGTATGGAACATGGTTCAAAGAATTAAAGGCAAAGGTTCAAAATCTGCCGTTCACCATCTCAAAGATGGTGATAATCTAATTACTGACAAATGTCAAATTGCAAATAAAATTGGTGAAACTCTTGCCAAAACTTCTTCATCAGAAAATTACGTCCCTGAGTTTCAGAGATACCAGAAACAACAGGAGAAGATAAAACTTAAATTTGAATCAGATAACGGTGAAGACTATAATGAAGTGTTTTCATTACATGAGCTATATACTGCTCTTGAGCAAGCTCATGACACAGCAGCGGGTGATGACAATATTCATTATCAGCTGCTGAAACACTTACCTGAACCATGTCTGGTTACACTTTTGGATATATTTGACAAAATATGGACATCTGGAAACTTTCCTCCTTCATGGCGTAATGCCATTGTGGTCCCAATACCCAAACCTGGTAAGGATCCTACTGATCCTTCCAATTACAGACCGATATCTTTAACCAGCTGTGTCTGTAAAACCATGGAGCGAATGGTAAATAACAGATTAATTTGGTATCTGGAAACCAATAACCTCATTACAAATATTCAATGTGGTTTTCGGAAGAATAGAAGTACTATTGATCATCTGGTACGTTTAGAATCCTTCGTTAAAAATGCTATAGTCAATAAACAACATGCTGTGTCGATTTTCTTTGATCTCGAGAAAGCTTATGACACGACATGGAAGCATGGTATTTTGAAGGATTTACATGACTTTGGGTTGAGAGGCCGTTTGCCTCTTTTTATATCACAGTTTTTAAAAGACAGACAATTTCAAGTCCGAGTGGGTTCTAAACTGTCTGACCATTATAATCAGGATCAGGGTGTTCCACAAGGCAGTATTTTGTCTGTCACTTTATTTAGTATTAAGATCAACAGTTTATCCAAGGTTTTAAACGATTCGATTGACGGATCACTTTTTGTGGATGATTTTAATATTTCTTGTCGTGGTAAAAATATGCATACTATTGAACGGCAACTACAGTTGCGTTTAAATAAAATAAATAAATGGTGTCTTGAAAACGGCTTTAAATTTTCTAAATCAAAAACTAATTGTATACATTTTTGTAGAAAATATAAGCCGCATAAGGACCCAGAATTATCTTTAAATGGCACCCCTATCAAAGTTGTAAAGGAGGCCAAGTTCCTGGGTTTAATTTTCGACTCTCATTTAACATTCTTACCGCATATTAAATCCCTTAAAGCTAAATGCCTGAAGGCACTAGATTTGTTAAAAGTTGTTTCAAATTCAAAGTGGGGAGGGGATCAAGCTACCCTCCTCCACTTATACAGATCATTAGTACGGTCTAAACTTGATTATGGCTCCATCGTATATGGTGGAGCCTGTAAAAGCAACCTGAAACTTCTTGATTCTATCCACCACCAAGGTCTAAGACTTTGTCTTGGGTCCTTCAGAACCTCACCTGTTGACAGTCTCTACGTTGAGGCTGATGAACTTTCTCTTACACAACGCCGTATTAAATTGTCCTTACAATACATTACTAAACTACACTCTAATGAATCTAACCCTGCATATAACTGTGTGTTCAATCCACTGTATGAGGATTTGTACGACAAGAAGTCTTCTCTTGTTCCACCTCTTGGGCTCAGAATTAAACCCTTTCTTTCTTCAGCCGGCATTGAGCTGGAACATATAGCTCCCTCCCGTCTTCTTTCTTCTCCTCCTTGGCAGATAGTTAAGCCACAAGTTGACCTAACATTAACTACATTTAAAAAATCAGAAACAAATGAATTACAGTATAAACAAGAATATAATCAATTGAAACATAAATATAGCAATTATAAACCCATATTTACAGATGGGTCCAAGGATGGTGGAGCAGTGGCCTGCGCCACTGTCATTGGATCCAGAACAATATCTTTTAGATTACCAAATAATAGCTCTATTTTTACAGCAGAAGCTAACGCCATACTAACGGCTCTCAAATACATACAAAGACACCCTAAACATAAACAGTATATAATCTATTCCGACTCTCTTTCTTGCCTTCAGGCTATTAAAAATATTTCTTGTAAACATCCACTTTTAATAGAAATTATTGAACTGTACAATAATCTTGCTACTGGCCAGTGCGACATCGTCTTTTGTTGGTTGCCTAGTCACGTTGGCATTTCTGGTAACACAATGGCCGATATTGCTGCCAAGGCAGCACTCAACAAATCTGTGACACCACTTCTTATTCCATACTCAGATTATAAAGCTACAATAAGATCTTATATCCGTGATCTGATGCAGAAGAAGTGGGACACTCAAGTAGGTATAAATAAATTACATGAAATAAAACCTTATATCGGTTATACTTACTTGGGTTGTCAGTCAAGATTTGAGGAGGTCATTATGCGACGATGTCGCATTGGCCATACGAGGTATACTCACGGTTATCTATTAAAAGGTGAAGATCCTCCGTTTTGTATCCCTTGTGATGAAAGAATCACAGTCAAGCATGTCCTGCTTGACTGTGTTGAATATTCCATCACAAGGGATAAATATTTTAATTCACAAACTTTGAAGGATCTTTTTAATAATGTTAGCTCTCATTTAATTCTTGCATTTTTAAAAGACTTAGATTTGCTAAATGAATTGTAAATAGATAAATATTTTATTCTTGGAAGTTTGAATTAGTAACTTAAAGTGTTAGTGGCTGTATCCTCGAGGGGGGTTAAAGCACTGTAAAATTATTGTCCTCCTGAGAGGGTACGTAAGTCCAAAAACATTTAAAGTACATCAAAATATTCCACTGTTTCTAATCGTAGAATACGTGTCCTTTTAATTTATGGCTAGATTTTCTGAATTGCTAACGGCTGAAGGGATGATGTAAATCCAACTAGGGTCCATGCAGGAAGCAAATATACTGTAAGTCCCCATGGTCCCTAGCATGGTGATCTACCTTCTGTCGTTGGTGATATATAGCCCGTGTTTTATATTGTGTTGTCCTAATAGTGATCTTAGTTTTAACTTTCAAGACTAGTTTTAAATTGTAACTGTGATATTCTGGTTGTTTTACTGTCCTTTGCTGACAGGTTTATTTAAGAAATATATATCATCCATTTCAGTGTTACATGTTCTCGTCACGATATGGCTGAAATATTGCCGATGTGACGTTAAATATTAACTCACTCACTCACTCATGACGAACACGGCGAAACGACTCAAACGTTCAGGTAAATGTTCCTGATGGAAAAGAAATAGCCTTAGTTTTGAAGCTGTTGTGTCAATTTCTCACGCTAATTAGTTAAGGAGTGTGAGTAAATATGAATAATACTGATGGTGTTGTTTAGAGCGGACAATGTTGACGATTCATATTCACTAAATGCATTTCTTGTCTGATGGAAAGAATTGTGCCTCTGTAGTCTTCACTTGGCTAGACTGAAGGTAGTGTACACTTCTGATGTGCAAATAGGGCTTTGTTCCACAATATACTGATATATAGTGAGCGTGCGTTCGTGCGTGCGTGTGCGGGAGGGAGAGAGAGTCAGTGAAAACTTCAACGGCACGACACGGCACAGTACGCACGCTGTACATGGGCAACCTTTACTAAGGTTAACCTTAATTTCCATTCTTTTGCTTTAGTGACCTACTATAACCTTAGTGCTTTGTGAAAGGAGATCCAGGACTCAAAGGATAAACGTCTTTCTTTCTTTCTTTGTATCTATCTACAGCTGACAGGCTGGTCGGCTGGTCGTGGGGGCCTGACGTCATCGCTGGCGGCGTGACGTCATACAGCTGGAGGCGCTGACGACATAGCCTCTGTACTCTAAACTCACCTGCTGTAGATACTTGTACCCAATTGTTATGGCAAGGCACTGATATGCCCATGGTTGTCTGCAGAGCGGAAAACGGCAATGTGTGTGAAATAATACTTTCAAACACTTAATGCACTCAACATTACCAATTCAGTTGTGTTCACATATCCACTGAAATGCTACTGAATGATTGTTTGGGCTGCTGGAGCCGTTGAGGGCACAACTACCACAGACATATACCATGGATATTATCCTAGCCGGAGTCAGAACGCAGAACAGTACCTCGTACGGTACCCTAAACTGCCGTGGGGTCCATAGAATTTAACCCCTGTAGTTCCGATTCGATTCGTCCGTTTATGAGTGCACATGCTGCCCAGCTCGGCATATAAGAGACGTGTACGTAGCACACTTTGTAGGTCTTTGCCTGGAGTCAGTGTACTACAACAGTTCGATTTGGAAACCACAAGGTCACCACTAAGACAACACACATAACACAACCTGTACAGATGACGGTCAAAAGGTGGTAAGTGACTGCACCCTAGCGAGTAGAATTTGTAGCCTGTAAGCTACAATGAAGATTCGGCTTACAATTGCTTTTCAGCGAACAAGTTATAAGAGACCACAACCGGGATCATGTGGTCAGACTCGTTGACCTGGTTGAGTCACGTCATTCCTCCTATAAATACCAGTTGGTCAACATGGCCGTAATTAGCTGAAATGCCACAGACCAACGTACGTTATATGGCTGGCATATTGCTGTATGTGGTCTTACAAACCAAACACAGAGTCCTCTACAAAGAGCAAAATATTGTACACAGTTCAGAATCTAGGTTATTATTTTCATCTCTATATAAACACCCGAATGCGGCTGTTCACTCGGTTATGAAGAATTGAGAGGTCTTACCGGAGTTCTGGCAATATCTTCTCTCTCATCAGCATCCCGCTCTCAAAATAAACAAAATCAAATTACAAATTTATGCTTCAGGCTACAGAAAACCTGTATTTTATTTCGAACATCTGGATTATTTATATATTTCTTGTAAAGATATGTGTTAGATTTGCTAAAGATACATTCTCACATACAGAACTGGATTTCGCCGTAAATAACTTTTCTTCTTGCTGAAAATAACTACGTAGCGTAACTTCATGGAACATTGTTACAACAAACAAGCTGGCTGACCGCAAACTGGTCGCCAGATACACCTATATCTTGACCAATGCTGACTTGCCGACTAGCCACCGACAGACTGATGACCTCGTGTGATCAGAACATGCATTTGTGATTAATACATTTATCCAGAAATCTGCAAGATGGAATGGTTGTAATGTGGCAGGTATGAAGTCATGTAAGATTTCGTTCATTTGAAGCCGTCATTGTCTTTAGTTTAACTCAACTAGTATCCTTTTTAAGTATTAGAC
The DNA here is from genome assembly GCF_037392515.1 of Haliotis asinina. NCBI lineage: Eukaryota > Metazoa > Mollusca > Gastropoda > Lepetellida > Haliotidae > Haliotis > Haliotis asinina. The sequence continues at coordinate 57,993,987 of NC_090283.1, read as the reverse complement.
TATGGTTATTTTTAGATCTTTCCTAGTCCATTGCCAGTATAAGGGGTGTCAAGAGATTGTGTCATCACTTGTGTTGTGTCCTTTGCTTTTTTTACCCTTGTGTCGATTGGTTCTTTTAAAAACACAAAATACTACTTCCATGTGAGCGTCACTTCAGTTCGACCGCATTTCAGAGTAACAGACAACTAACATCTCAGACCTAAGGTAGGAACAATGTTTCAAGTATTGTATATATGTGTTGCACCAAATAACAGTGTTATTATTATCAGTTATATGATCTTGATGATAATAAAATTAGTTAAAGTACACTGGTGCAATTGCAAATATTATGCACAGCATTTCTTGTAACTAGACTGTCATGCAGTATTATTCACAAATAAGGCCAATGCTTATAGAGGTGTTGAAACGTACGTTTGTATATTTGTTCATATTGCACCGGATCATTTATGCATAGGTTATTCTCTGCACTGTAGTTCAGTGACTTACCTGATAATGCACAATAGTTTTGAATTTCATTGTATGGCCATGCGGACGATGAATTCACATGGTCTGAAAACCATTCTCACGTATAGCCATGTTATAGACACGCAGCTGCTTGCCATGTATTTTGTATATATACATATTTAGAATATTGAGACTTTGGTTTCCTTGTCGTTGTAGCAGCCTTCTATTCAGTTTTGGAGATGTGGCTTTCCTACACCCCAGTGTCACGCACAGGGTATGAATAATATTATTGTGTCATATGTATGAAGTATCTACGTTCATCACATAGTTGATAAATTTGGTCTAACGTACTTAACCAGTTACTACATCGGTGTGTACGTTGGTACGACGTATTTGAAACGTGTTTTTAGTGCCGAGGAGCTATCGTTCTTGGCGGTTTCAGTCATCGTGGTAATGGCAATATAACTACTACCGCATTACTTGATGTGCGTCTGTTCGTAGTGTTTTCATATTAGATTTATCTCTTATATGTTAGAAATGATATGCGAGATGGGATGATTGTATATAATTATTTATATTTACTAGTATATGTTTATCGTGAACTTGGTACTTATTCTCCAAACATGTGTTTCAGAGTGTCTGTCAATAAAGGTATTGATCCCACAACCCGTAATATGTGTCTGGTCGTCACTATAGCCATTCGCACCCGGTTACAGTAAGATGGTTAAAGTGTTAGTGTGTTTCTTGAAAGTTTGTATTGGCATGTTATGGTGTTTGTGTTCTGCGTTACTACCTGCAAAACAAACTTCAAACACATATCTGTCATGTGCAAAAGGTTGCAGGGATTGTCCGGTTTAGAGCGGAATACTATAACTTACATTGACTGACTGACTGACTGAATTCTTTTGCCTTAACCAGCTGCATCGGATGCCACAAATACGCAGACGTCATTTTGAGTGAGTGAGTTGAGTTTTACGCCACATCCCCATCACTTTGAAACACTGATACAATGAATTCATTGATTTATTGTTCATAGAATGCAGTTATCAAAAATTTGAAATGCCTTTGAGCATACGTTTTACACAGTCATCGACCGACATGTCGACGGTAACGTGACCTGATAAATAATATTTTATGTGTGCGCAATTCAATTAAGTATGTGTTGTTGATGCATTCAGGAAATATGGATACTTGAATCAAATAATTAGAGCAATACTTTGAAGATTAATTTGGGTATGGCAAGGGGCTACATGACTGTTTCTGTCAAAAGTCGTTCGCCGCTGATGCTTGTAAACAAGCCACTAGTACACAGCCCAAGGTCGTGACACAGTCATAACGTCGGTATCGCCAGATATGACGTCACGCCGCCAAGGTAGCAGGTCTGGCAGACGTGCAGCTGTTCCCAGCCGATGTTTGTGAACAAGACACTTCTTGTGTGAGCAGCAACTGGCTACCGAGACCGGGGACAGAGTCATGACGTCATCATAGCCAGGTATGACGTCACGCCGCCGACACAACAGTTTTGGCGGCAGATCTCCGGCTGAGAGATTGTTTTCATCTCAGGGAGAGATAACAGTGGGCGTGTGTGTCATGTCTAAGTACTCGGTCTCTGGATGACCACCCATGGCACGTACAATCGGACTGACACAAAAGAAATTAGTAATTGAAGAAAAAAGCTTCCAAAATTGAACATTGGTGTCATTATTAGCAAACAGAAGCATGCATTGTTACTCTTACAATAAACCCTGGTGTGTTGGCAATTCCGTCAGTGGTGTACTTCATTTTATTATATTTAAGTATGCATGCGTACACGTGATTAAAGAAGGTATAGTTTTTCGGGACATCCTTCATAAATTAAAAAATATTTACAATTTGAATCTATCTGGTCATTTGTTATACAACATTTATTCTAAGTTGAATAAGATTCTGAGACGTAAATTTTCCACTGACCAGGTAAAATTATGAGGATTTGTTGAGGACTGTTTGTTTCAAGTAAGATTGATCGGTGCGGTTTTCTGCAAACAGACTTTTGTTTTACTTTCATTCAGCTAATGTGTCCCTAATACTGAGAAGAGAGGTACACTTCACTGCCATAAACATTTTGGAAACGTGAAGCCGAATTAACAGCAAATGTAGTTTAGGGGAGTGAAAGAGCGAGATTAGTTCATGGGGAACAGCCAAGAGCAGCCGCTATGCTATGCTATGCTATGCTATGCTATGCTATGCTATGCTATGCTATGCTATGCTATGCTATGCTATCCAACCAACAACCCAACCCAACCCACACACACCTAACGCACTTGTAACTCATATCATATAGGTTTAAAAGACTGGCTGACCGACCGACCGTTTGCCTCTCGATAATGTTGTACAGTGTAGAACATGATATACAGTATCATAGGTACTAAAGCTTCATGCATTCATAACTGTGAAGAATAAAAGAAAGAGAGGTGATATCTTTAGGTATCCAGGGTATCCTCTCTGCTCTACACGGTGAGGCACTCCATGGCACTCACGGCGTTCGACTACACTACACTACACTACAATACAGAGAGGCAGGGGCACATTGACAGTATTTGTACACAAAGCAGATTGCCTTAAAATAATCTCGTAATCACACCCAATGATCCTGAATTGTGGGTGGGTGGCTGGCTGCCCTGCTCGTGCATGTTGGTAAATGTGTATTGTTACAAACCAACATTGCTGTATGCTGCCGGCACATTTAAGAGATGCGGAATGCAGCAACAGACACTGTTGAAAAACTCACAACATTGTATCAATGGAGGGGAGAAATGAATCTTATATCGTACGTGTAGTCAGGAAGGATGATGGCTTGGCGCGATATTGTGTTGCACAATGTTGGATAACGTCGGACATAGTATCATAGCCACAACGGCCACATAGACATCTATTTTTTATTATATCAACACGATTAATAAACGGAAAATACCATTCTTACTCAAAACACACTGCACTTTCTGAAAACACGAGTCAATGAGCTACTGTGATGGCCAAGAAAAATTGTTTTCCCTCCCTCCCCCCCCCCCCCACTTCGAAACTAACCTCCCTCCCTCAATCGCTCATCTCCCTTACTTACTCACTCTCTCCCTCCCACTCACTCACTCATTCACCCACCCATCCTCTCACTCACCCACCCCCTCACTGACTCCACCCTACACCAATCAAATGGAGGATGTTGTCAAGTAACTGGTGTTGTACATGGTCAAGACATGCAGTGAGGGGGATAAAGCCACCGGGTGGTTCATGTTGCTTGGTTTTCACAGCATCTCTACATTTGGCCCAGGTGAAGCCAAGAATGGTTAGTCGTCTCATGCACCAGCAGGCGAGTATGGCCTTGCTACCACCTACGATTTATACAACACTGAAACACTTCCTTTCACACATTGTAGTCATGGTAGGGGAATAAAACTAGGCAGACTAGATGTTTGCGCCTGGGTAATGTTGTACAGTGTTGCACCTGAGAAACATAGTATCATAGCTTCAGAATCAGCAATAAAATATATTGTGTGCCCGATATTGGGTAGGGAGATGATTATCATTGGTTTTAGGGATGTGATTAAAGGCTCTTATTTATTTGCTTTTGTTTGTTTGTTTGTTTGTTTGTTTGTTTGTTTGTTTCCATGCATAGGGATGTTTTTGAGGGAGGGCAGGCCATGAGAGTTACTGACTGACTGACTGACTGACTGACTGACTGACCGACTGACCGACTGACTGACTCCCAGCCGCCACCCCTTCACCCCATTCCTCAGACACACACATGCACGCACGCACCGACACGCACGATCACACACGCTCGTACATATGCAAGCACACTTAACCATAACATATACGAGCGGCTGTCCCTTCCCCAACGCTTCAAGCAAAACCTGTTTGGCGCCACGAGTCAAAAGAATACTGTCAGTGGTAATACTGGACATTTACTAAAGGTATTTTCTATACATGTTGTTCACTACAAAAAAAAAGAAGAAAAAAAACAAACAGAGAAAAAAACCAAAACAAAACAAAAAAAAGCAAAAAAAACAACAGCAACAAAAAAGCAAAACAAACAAAAGAAAAACATTTACACACAAATTTCACAAGGTATTTTCTACACATGCTGTTCATTACACACACAAAAAACCAACAAAAAACAACAAAAAAGCAAAACATAACAAAAACATTTACTTTATTTGCTGGAGTACTAGAATAACCTAGGTATATACGTTTGATTCATGTGTCTTGGCGGCCGCCATTATTCAACTCTTGGAACAAAGCAATATTTAAATGTTACATTTTGCCTGCATATATAGTAGCATATACTAGGATTGCTTGTAAAGAACAGACTATATTATGCTGCCGCACGGATGGCTAATCCTCAATTGCACAGCCGGTATAGAAAACTAGGCGTCCGAAAACAGAACATTAGGCGTCCGAAAACAGAACACTAGGCGTTTTCTGAGCACCGGTTAGTCATGCGTAGTGGTCATATCCTATCCTATTTTGACGTCAATTCGGTAAAATGTTATTCCTCTTGTAGTTTTGAAGGTTGCTTTCAACGCAGTTTAGGGCATCTGGACTGACAACGCCAGTGCTCTACTGCGTTCTGTACGTCAGCCGTAAAGATTTGTTTTGTATAGAATGTTTGCATAGTAACAGATACTTCAAATGCGATCTTTTTTTATAGGAAAATATGTCATCCCAAGTTATCTCCCTTTATGACCGTTCAGGAAATATCACGGCGACACGTTTTGTGTCTCATTCTGCCGAAGGTTGTTTCAAGATAAACAAAATTAAAAGGCATTATGGGTACTACATTCGTCACACGGTGTTTCAAAGGTTGTACGGGAACGAATTTACAATGGTCTGCACATTAAATGAAACACCGAGAACACGTAGGGTTGGCCTTAGTTTAACGCTCATGACTTACTGCACGTGCATGTGTTTCACTATTCCTACTGCCCTTGTAATACAAACCAATTATAACGATTTGAATATATGATGGTTTGTCAAACAGCTATTACCCTAAGTTAAATAAATTTCTGAGACTAACATATTTATTTTGTAAGCTAAAATCTTCATATTTGCAGATTACCGTTTTCGAATGCACAGGCTGGATTCATTGTGCATTTATTGACTCGTGATAACGACCGAGGTGTTTTATTTGAGGAATATATTTCCAACCACACTGCTTATTCCGTTAACGCGATTCGAATATGATGTTCCTATGGGTCAATTGAACAGTAATGTAGCTGTAACTTTTCTAGGATCCATTGAGAATTAATGTTGCTCGTCATTCACCTCATAGAAGATAAAACTAGACTACATCAAGGTGCCAAATGGAACACGAGCCCGAAGAGGTCGATAATAGAAGTTAAAAAGGTCCTATGGTTTATTAAAATTCATGTGTTACATTATTTTATATCCCGCAATTCAAGGAACGTATCATTAAGCAGGCGTTTACAAGGAATATTCCACATTTTTGCATATTCCTACAAAATAGAACTTGTTTTGTATTGACTAAAACCGTTGAATAAGCGTTTTCATATTTATTTATGGGTGAAATAAAATACATGTAGTACTTTCATTCAAAATTATGTGTCACGAGTTCAGTATAAAAAAAAACATCATATTTTGCAAATGAATTTAGAAATTTTAGCGTGAAATTGTATTTTTATTGTAGGATGTGACCATGGAAGAAATTCAGGGGGCCCAGAAGACGAAATCCTCAGATGGTCCCAAAATAGAGGCTTTTTTGAAAGATGATGCTCTGGCCGCCGTTCACGTAGCTGCCGACACTGTCTCGTGCGTGATCAATGTGGGGGGGGGGGGGGGGGGGTGGGGGGGGGGGGGTGGGGGGTGGCATCATGGCTGCAGTTCTTAAACTCATGGCCATGTACTATATCTTTAACTTGATATTTAACCCGAGAGCGTATACAATGGTATTGCGACTGCAGATGTGGTACGTAGTGCACAGATGTAACTGCATATGTGTAAGATGTCCACAGATGTAACTGCAGATGTGGTACGTAGTGCACAGATGTAACTGCATATATGTAAGATGTCCACAGATGTAACTGCAGATGTGGTACGTAGTGCACAGATGTAACTGCATATATGTAAGATGTCCACATATGTAACTGCAGATGTGGTAAGCTGTGCACAGATGTAACGTGTGACAAAATGATTACAACAGTATTCAAAGTACAATTAATGTAGGTGTTAATAAAGTTTTGGATCGTTTCATATTGTTATTGTTTTCGTTCGTTCTTGTTAGGCTGGTGGAAGATTCAGAACACTAGTCCTCTGAAATGAGGCTCAGAACACTCAAAGGTTTCTGTTCTAAATCTGTTACAGCGTCCGATGCGTCAGGGTGTGTTCTGTACTGAACTGAACACTCAAAGAGTGTTCTGAAACCTAGGACAAAAGCGTTCTGTAAGCGGAACACTAGTGTTCTGAAGGCAGAACACATAGTGTCAAAATCAGAACACTCCGACTGTGTTCTTTTTTAAAAAAGGTGTTCTCATAGTGTTCAAAACTAGAACACATAGGTTTAGAGTGTATGAACGGTCCGTAAGCATACATTTAAATACTTGTTGGCTATTCAACACTGGCTCCTCTCCTTTCAAGGTTAAAACATGACAAAACACTGTTGAAATTCTTTGTACATGGATTGTAACAGAGAGGGTAAATAAAGCTCGTATCTCACGGCCGGTAAGGCGGTATGGTCGCTTGACTCCGACTGATGTTGCAACATGTTGGACAACGTGGGACATACGTATACTATGTACATTGTGTCATTGGCAAAACAACCACACATGCTTTATTATATTAGCATGACTGGAATTTATAAGCTATGTACGTATTTGTTCTCTGTGTGCGCGCGCGTGTGTGTGTGTGTGTGTCTGTCTGTTCGTATGTTCATGACAACACGTGGAAATCCTGGTTTAGAATTGGTCGAGTGGTCAGGCTCTCTCTCAAATCGGTTGATACATGTCATTGTATCCCAAACGCGTACACAGATGTTCATGCCGTTGATCACTGGATTGTCTGGATCATTTACAGACCACCACATAAAGCAAGAACATTGCTGTGTGAGAACTAAACCAAACCATTCATCCATAACGGGATTTTTAAGTTGCATACAAATCGCTGAAAAGTGGCCGGCCGTTCGCCTGAACCATTTACTAGAGGCAATCCTTGGAATTAACTGATGTCCAGCAACCAGGAACGAGTTGATATACTTGTGAGGGTGTCGCAGCACTCAAAAACGTCTTTCTACATTGTATTCATGGAGGGTGTGGAAGAATGTTCATATCGCACGGGTAGGAAGGCACTATGGCAGCTTAGTTGTGGACAATGTTGCACAGTTTTGGACATGGTATCAGTGGCTACATATACACTCATCATCATCATCATCATCATCATCATCATCATCATCATGACATAGCATGGTGGGATATGGCACGTGGGATGTACTATGGTGAGATGTACTATTATGGGATGTACGTAACATGAAGGATGTACCATGGTGGGATGCACCGTGGTGGGATGTACCGTGGTGGAATGGACCATAGAGAGATGTACCATGGTGGGCTGTACCATGGTGCGATGTAACATGGTGATATCTACCATGGTGGGATGTGCCGTGGTGGGATGTTTCATGGCATGTGGGATGTGGTATGTGGTATGTGAGAGGCACGGAGGGATGTGGCAGGGTGGGATGTGACATGGCATGGTGGGATGTGACATTGAATAGTGGAATGTGAGATCTCAGTGGGATGTGACATGACATAGTGGGATGTGACATAGCAGATATAGCATTGTAGGACGTGTAGCATGGTGACAAGATGATGTGGCATATCATGGCATGGTAGGATATGGCATGGTGACATAAGAGCATGTGGCATATCATGGCATGATGGGATGTGGCATGGTTGCATGACAGGATGAGATATATCATGGCATGGTATGATGTGGCATGCTGGCATAACAGAATGTGGTATATCATAGCATGGCATGATTTGGTGTGGCACGGTGAAGTGAGATGAGGCGACCACTTGGCGCCATCACATCTATCCATGCACACATTTCTTCTCCCCAGCTGCCTTTTGCGACCAGTAGTGTAGTTGTAACTAAAACTATTTCACAGGGTGGAAGCGATGTCCACACGAAATGTGGAGCTGCCCCAAAAGCAACTCCATTTTCTGTATGGGCAGCCTTAGCCTCATTCTTACATATTTGGTCACAGAAGCGAAAGGCCAAAGTATGAGGTGGTAGCTGACAACAAAGATGTTTATTGCTTCTGATCTTTACGTAGTATATCCGTATCTTCATTGATGACATCTTCAAAACGTTCATGCACCAAGGCACACATATTTTACACAAAACACACATGCATACATTTGTTTCTGTGAGCGGTCTCAAAGTGAACTTGAATACGAATCCGACACGCTATCCACTGCGCCACAGTCCACACTACACTACACACTGTATATATTACTGTTTATACACAAAGTCTTGGGAAAAACTGTGGGAACTTCCAACATGTTCATATTTTTATATACTACAGGATATTTATATAGCGCAACTAGTGCCTGATCAGGTCTGGTATTGGTCTCTCAATTTCAACATCACATTGTATTATCAATCTCAACTCCTCGGGGAATGTACAACTGTTGCTGCCCCAAGGTGCACTGAGTGTACTGTGGATATCACGTCCTGGCGAGGTATCCATTCACAGGTGGGTGTACTGGGTAACTTAATCACAGTTCTTTGTCCAAATTCACTGAACATTGTTGTACTCACAATTAAATGTTTACATATACTCGTGTGACCATCATCACATGAGTCGTGGGATCATTTAAGAGCACAGGGGAGTGCACTGTACACGGGGGTTTGTGACAACACCAAAAGAGTCTGCACACAAAGTTGACTCCAAGGTTTTTCACACCCGGTCACAGGTGGGTTCGATCCCGACACCTCAACCTCGCTGGATACTATCCTGGCCCACCGCTCTTTCAGCAACATTCCAGCAATATGAAGGCGCGGGCCACGAGAAACTTCCTTTGTACTAATGTATGCAACGGGACCCGGACCTTCCGTTGAACGAGAGAATGCTTCAACCGCTAGACTAACCCACTGCTCCGACAATGTTTTGAAGCCACGTTGGTGTTACGTGTTGAAGTAACGTGTATTCTTGAACCAAATGACTTGGGAGGATGGGGTGTTTGGGTTTGGGATGGTGGAATTCTATGTCGGCAGCAGTACACGCTTCGACCTGAAGATACTGGAAAGACTCGAGTCTGTTGGGTCGTGTTTGACATTACTTCCAGTTTGTGCTGAGAGCTGCGAAAACCTGTTGGATAGTTCAAACAGACTGAAACAGCGAATATGAGTGAAAAACAGACGTTTAGTTTCATGTAATTGGCCCCGAACTCAAAGCCATGCTGTCACGAGACAGGCTCGCTACCCACTGCGCCATGATTACTGTATTGTCTGGCCCAGACTTGATTACTTACAAACTGTCTCCATATAGCTGGAATATTCTTCATATACACCCCCGGGAAATTACTTGGCAAATGTGACATCAGTAGTTTTCACATGGACGATGTTCAGAGCCATGACATTGTATTTCCTTCTCAAAATTCAAATGGGATCACCTGTACTGTCCTCACTGTCTTACACATCTCAATACAGTACATAGTACTAGTAGATTATCTTACGATCAGTAAAGAGTAGCGTTATTACTGATCGATCAGGTGCAGGTGGTAACTCGACCAAAACTGCTCGTTATTTCGTAGGGTGTTCATTATACAATCAGCAATTGAATAATCTTGGTTTAAAACCCTTCAAGTTGTTTGTGTTACTACTTTTGAGACTACGTTATCTATTGTTTTAAAATTAAACGTCACTGCGGACCTTACTAATAAAAAAGTACATTATTATTGTATAGACCTTTTTTATAAATTGAGGGTTGCTGGTGGGGTCTGTGGGTTGGGGAGTGGTGCTATGAGTCAGGATTACAAGACGGGCACCATTCATAGCTTGTCTTATTGCGCCTAAACCCTTGCTGGGCGGACCGTGGGGGTAGCCTAGTGGATAGACCTTTCGCTCAACTCTGTTTCGAATCCCTTTAGCAAGAATAAAATTGTTTTAAGGATGAAAACATAACTCGCTCTCCTTCAGGGAAGGTTAACGTTTTTCTTCATGAAATTACTGATGCAAGAGTGACATTGAAATTCGGACAATTTGAAACACAGTTAACATATGATGTAGCTGTGAGACATTCACATCTTATTTGTACGATTTGGTGGTGTCCAGAATGCTAAACACGACAAAATATACGTAGAATTTCTCCATAACATTTCAGTAGCATTGTAACAGTTGTGAAACATATTTAAAAGGCTACAACAAGTACTCTTAGATATTGTTTTAGAAAAAGAAACTGTTAAGAAATGTGATGAAAATGTTTTGAAAATATTATGTTATATGGTGATATATTTACAATACGATGACTAATTGTAAATAAAAGTATTGAGTTGATAAGAAAATAGTGATATTTGGGAAACCAATCTCACAGCATCGACTTGGGCGCGGCCGCATTACCGCACCAGAAAAATCAAAATAAGCCCTCAGCCGACTGGAACCCCGTGACGTCAGGACAGGCGATGATGACGTCATGACCATTGTACTTGAACCTTGGTGCAGTGGCCGGTAAGAGCATCACTCAGTGTGACCAAATTTCAAGCGACCTCTGCCAGAAAACTTGCAACTTTTAGAAAACGTTTCCTGCCGAATGTATATGCGTATGTTATCACATTTGGAGTTAACAACTGCCATAATCTTTCTCCTAATGTTTACGTATGAATATGGACACGGGTGATTTTTCAAAGGGAGCTATATACTGAAAAAGAGTTATATTACGTTGAACGTTCGATCTATCCAGTCACGTGATCAGTGCCATACTTGACAACCGGCGAGAGGGTAACAGCTAGTTAGATATGATACCATTTCACACTTTCGAACATTGGTGCTATATATCACATTTGTTTTTGTTGCAACGAGCAATGTTTAATAAGGACAAATGATACAGACTCGTGTTCCACTGTGATTTCAGTGTTGCCGTATTTTCACCAAGTATTTGTTTACAATTTTTAAACAAACATAGCCTAGCTGTCAGTGCTGGTAAGTGGAACAAATACGTGTAATTTCCTGTGCCAACGGGGGACTTGAGTAGATACACGGGGGAATAAAGCCATATTCTTCAAATACACTGAGGCATGATTTGTGAGCTGGTTATTTCCAGTGTAAAGTTTGGCACCTGTTACAGTCATCGAAGTGTGTGAGTTTATTTTCAAAACTCAGGGGATTAACTTGAACGGCCACCGAACAAATATTTTAATGCGTTTATTTCTGAACTCCACTCCACCAATATGTCATGTGCTTACTAACATTTCCTTTCTTGAGAACTCTACCCATACCACAGCTTCAATATATTTCCCTCCCAGAATATCAAACACACAACATGTCATTCTGGTTGGTGTGTCACTGTTTGTCATGACAATGTTGACAGTAAAGAATAGAATAATGAAGATTATCTGGCAGTGTGAATGTAATGGAGGCATAATGTTATCCATACCTGTAGCTAGCACGGACACCACCAACACTCAACACTCAATAGCCCATACATATGTGAACCCATAAAAAAATATCATAATTTTAGTAAACAGTAATTTTCATTATAGATTCAGTTTACCTACAGGATGCAAATGTCACAACACATTACTCAGATTATATACCCCTTGGCTACTAAATATTTAAAGGCGTGCCTTTACCCCTCAGATATTATGCAAGTTACCAATGGTTTCGGTAAACAATGGAAATTCATCATTCGCTGGCGCTGAGGTTTTGAATGTGGACTATGGGACAATGCTGTTTGTGGTAGAGTAGTCCCGGCTTGTATTTGTAGCCCTTCCCACAGACACACACATATGACTCCTTGTCGTGGACAGCGGCTTTATGTACCATCATGGCTCGTCTGGTGGTGAACGTCTTGTCGCAGCTGGGGCAGCTCACTGACGGTGGTTTAGACCTGCGACACTGACGCGAGTCATAGTTGAGTGGATGTGGACTTGCCACCTGTATCAGGTGGAACTGGTTGTAGTCTGTGTACTGAATGCTTTCACGCCCTCCTCCAGGATTTCCTGAAAGATCAGAAATGTAAGCCGGGTAAATTTCAGACATTATCACAGCAGCAATAATTTATTGTTACAGTAAAGGCAGGATGCGCTATGGATGACAGTTCCTTTACTACATATGATGCGTCTTTTCAGAATGTATTCATGAAACCATTCTCAAACGGTCAAGCAAGAGAGAGAGAGAGAGAGAGAGAGAGGGTGGGGGTGGAGACAAGTGTTGGTTGCTGAGGACCATTTCTAACCCGAGCCTTCGAGTGGACACGTGGAAGAGCATCCGATATATAGCACTATCAAATCAGTGTTAGTCCTGTGCATACTCGTCACTGCAGAAATCTTCTGTCTTCAGCGACTTCTACAATAATTCAGATCGTAAATGACTGCGTAATCATTTAACGCAATCTTAAAAGATGAAATGTGTGTATTCTAAGCTGACATGAATGCTTCATCAGCTTTTTCAGATTCCATATCACTATCTATTTCAGGGTCAGAATGTCCTGCCGTGATGCGTTTGATCTTGTAATTGATGATCACGTTCTAATGATCGAGTGATCATTGCTTGGGTACATCTCATTTAGAGGGTCCAGGATGGGTTGGAACAATAGTGCCTCTGTGTAATGTAATCCTCACAAAAAGTTAAGCAACACAAATATTTAGTCTCATTACATTTTCATTTATTGAACTTGCCAATCAAGGAATGATGCAACCGGAAGGTGAAACATATGTACACACTATTACCAAAATGAAATGAAAGGGTATTGAGCAGTAACAGATTCACAAATCATCAGAAGCATGTACCTGTGAAACAGTCTAAAAAGAGATTTGAAGAAAGGATCAAAGTACGATTTGACACATTTATCAGACCTGTGACGATCTGGGGTATTCTTCTACTCCAGCGACCAATGCATGGTGTAAGAAGTGACTAATGGGTTTGAGTGGTCCGGCTGTTGACCTGTCCTTGTATTGTAATAATGACAAGCACATGTCACTGTTTACCTAATCTACATATTGTAGATTGATGCTCATGCTGTTGATAACCGGAATGTCTGTTTCAGACTCGATTATGTACAGACCTTCGTCATACAGCTGGAATATTACTACATTCACTCAGTCACTGACACGATGCTGTGAAACAATACATGACTCATTATTTCAAGGATGTAATGATCTGCCTTGACACACGAGGCGCCCATTGTTGTTACTCCAGAAGGAAGGAAGGAAATGCTTAAAGCTTCAGTCTGGTCAAGATTCGATTATTTACAGACCGCGGTCACATGGCTGGGATGTTGTTATATGGTAACATTAAAAATGTTTCTTCCCTTTAAGTGTAATATGTGTTCCCATGTCTTTTTCTCATGTCAACAGTCGATGTGCCTGTGCATGTGTTTGTGATGGGAACACCAACCTTTTTGGGAACACCTGCGATAAATATTTACTAGTGAGGCCAGACCAATTTCATGAAATCCTAGTCAAATACTCCTGAAATCAGTGTGTAACTTTAACTCACTCAACTTATGTTTGGTTGATATGAACAAATCAAACAACTTAACATGGAATCATGTGGGTTTTCGCTTTGACTGGGAGTGCTTTCATATTCTGTTTCCCCATTGCCTTGAGGTTCAGGACATAAATCTGTGAAACAAGAAATAAAACTGGCCTGGTTAATAAACACAGGATAATGATACAGATTACAGTCAATAGTACTTTCCATTCTGGTGCACATCGTGATTATAGAAAGGGCTTTGTCACTCTGATTGCTCTACAGAACCTTTATTGAATAATCATTGAGCTGATTACTGAACAATTACAATAATATACTGTTACTTTGTAATGGTAGTCATACGAAGCATTAAGAAACTGAAGCATGACAACAAACCCCAACCTACAATCCCTTCAAGCAAAAGTGAGGATTTAATCCTCTTTGAACAGTATTGTTAAAACATATCCCGTTGATATGTCAGAAGTATTGTAGCCTTAATTATCCATTACTTGGGTGAAATTCTAAGAGTATGGACATGATGGTGGCAAGCCTTGACATACGAAACATGTTATCACAGGATCCTAGCATGCCTAAGGGAGGCAACTCTGAAGTTTCTTGAAACCTGAACAGCATGGACATGATTAGCAGTCTTAGAAACATAACCAGTACGATAGGATCCTTACATGCCTAAGGGAGGCAACAGCACACAGCAAATCGTGGCACTTTGTGTGACTGGACATGCTCTCGTCAGATTTTGAGGTTACATCCTTCTGATTTCATGTGCCTCCTCAGTGCCCGGCGATACCTATAGACCTTCCCACAAACACACATGAAGGTCATGTTCCGATGTACAGAGTCTACATGATTCTTCTTGGTCCAGGGTTGAGTGAAGGTCTTCCCACATTCTTCACACTGATATGACCGATCGGCGGAACCCTGCTGCACTCTCATCAATGACTTAGACGTCTCAGTCGACAACGTTGGAAAATGGACAATGGGCATGTCATGGGTTGTTTTCCATGTATACTCTGACGAAGGCTTCATTCCATCGGTGCTGGTATGATCCTTGTCTGAAATCAAAACAATTTATGCAGACTCTTAAGATTAACAGAGTGAATGTTGAGGCTACTTATCACAAGCACCTTGGTTCTCTTTAAGACAAATCTAGAAAATATTCAATGATGTTTAATCTGATTCCCAGTTGCATGTGCTCTGTTGAGGTTTGTATTTCCAAAAACAAAGGTGTATCATTTTAATTGAAATCATGAGAGACCAACCAGAATTGTTATTGTCATCCAAGTATATGTCAGTAAACGTTATCTGATAATCAAGAAACTGCATGGAAACGCTCATCAAACTCAATTCCAGCCAGTCATGTAAAATAATTTGGTGGTGCATTACTTATGCTGACGTGTATATATCACTGTGTCAAATGCAGACAATTTCAGCTCATGCTTGAGACTGATTGTTCTCTGGCGTTTTACATGTTTGCCTGGGCGGTATTGCTGGAACATTGCTAAAACTTGCGTAGAACTAAACATATTCACTCATTCATGTCTGTCAAATCAATAATTCTTAAGAATCCTGAGAAAGTCTGGGTATCTGCTGTAATGGTGCGTATATGTGTAATACAAGTAGCAAATACCACAAACTATTCAGTATTCATAAATCAGTTCACTAGAATCACAGGAACAAACAGATAAATGCTTTTATTAAGCGTTCAGAATGAAATATCACAAAATGATCAATACCAGTCAGGTATTAACAAACTCCATACAACATCTCCCTTTGGACACTCCAGTAAAGTATGGAAGCCTGTTAAAGCCACAGTCTTAAAGGTTTATTTTCATCTATGCATTTATGAGACTGATACTTACATCGACATAGAAGTTAAAACATCTACGACGATGATATTTTCTTCCACATGAGTGAGTGAGTTAGTTTAATTTTATGCTGCACTCAGCAATATTCCAGCTATATGGGGCCAGTCTGCAAATAATCGAGTCTGGACCAGACAATCCAGTGACCAACAGCATGAGCACTGATCTGCGCAATTGGGTACCAATGACATGCGGCTCTAAAGGTACTTGTATCTCCATCTGTGGTACCATATCATTCCTCAGGCTGTGATAATATCATCAGGATATTGTTCATACAGATGTATGTACACAACTTAGCTTAATGTTGTATTTAGATGAAAACATCTCGTACAAATATGATTGATTTTAGACGGTGGGGCATTCTATGGTGAAGACACCCAACATCCCTCGGAGATATATACTGCCTTTAATAGTGGTGAAACTTAAACTCAAATATGAATGTGAACTTCCATTCAAACTGAACAATTTAGGAGGGGTGCCTTTTTCACCCACAGAAAATATGTTGTAAAAGATCATGAAAACTTGCAATTATAGTACTCTTGTCATTACCTCTATATATACATAAGTGTGAAATGTGTGAATAAAGTCAAAATAATTAATGAAAATCTACGAATGAACAATTTCATAAGCCAACATTTATTTTTGTCCTGTTTTCAGTCGCTGTAAAACAGGCTTTGGTCAAGGTTGGTTCGTTTGTTGTTTAATGCCACAATCAGCAACATTCCATATGGCACCAGTCTGTAAATCTGGACCCGACAATCCAGTGATTAACAGCATGAGCACTGATCTATGCACTTGGCACATAATGAAATGTGTCAACAAAGTCATCAAGCCTGATCACCAAATCTCGTTAGTTGGCTCTTACGACAAGCATGGGTTGCTGAAGGCCAGTACTAACCCTTCTTTGTCTGTTTGATTTGGTATATAACTTAAACATGTTGACTGCCATCATGAGTATGCTCATAAGATCAATGTATGCTAAAATTTGAACGCAGAGTTACCTCATAGCAATACCAGTGGTATTTTAAAACAAGTTTCACAATCTGACACAAGAAGCAATCATCTCATGGTGGTAACAGAATGCCAGGACTCATTTGTTTCTTGTGCCTATGTTGCCAACTTGTTAAACTTGTTGTAGAACACCACTGATTTATCAACAAGACAACTCATTTGGCAAATTAGACTAGAATTGATACTGCGAGTATTCTCGTCAGAGGCAGTCAATATGTTAACTAGATTTTCACTTTTCCATCAAATGTTCTCCGGCATATAACAAGAGGACAATTATACAAATACATCAACAGCCAGGTGACATGAAAAAGAACAGTCCAGTGAATTTTCCATTCTGCCACAACAAACACTGTGAACCATTCACCATAACAGTTTCATTTAGGAAGTGATGTCTACAACCAATCAAAATGATTCTTCTGAAGCAAGTCCTCAATTACCAACACCGTCAATTTCATGAGCTGGCATGCAAAAGTTGAATTCTGGTTCGCACTTGCTGCTGTGGGTTTACTCTAACCCCAACTGGAGTGGTCAAAGGCACAGGCGGAATTAAAGGTAGAGAAGTGCTCTTTCTGCCTGTCTGTCTGTCTGTCTGTCTGCGTGCGTGCGTGCATGCACGCTCTCTGGGATCTTCCTGAACACCATCACTGACACTACATCCTTGAAGCATTGGAGTAGCTTTTCTCCAAAGCATTTTCATCTTGGTTGTTGCTGAAACCCCATCTCCATACATATTGGACATGTTTTCTTATGTCGAGCTAAATTATGTCGATAGTTGAAAGTCTTGCCACACAAACTGGCAAAACTGAGCTTGTCATGAATAGCAGCAACGTGGTTCCATCGGGAGCCGTCACTGGCAAACATCTTGTCACAGTCTGGGCAGGGATAGTTGCCCCCAACAGGCTCAGGGTAAACTCGGCCTCGACTGTTTCGAACAGCGCCACCTTCAAAAGACACACTTGTCCTGTGACCAATACTGTCTATATCTGCAGGACTCACGCCAAAAGAGATGCCCAAACCACGAATATCTGAAAACAACAAAAGATTCCAGTTCAAGTATTGCATCTTGTGTATGATACTACGGAAAATGTCCATCCAAAGGTAACCTTGAGTCCGCAGTAATGAAGTTCACAAGCACATTGATGTGTGTTGGTTTTCACTTCAGAAGATTCCCCCAACTGTTGAAAAATCCATGAGGCCCATGAAAGACTACTAAGAACTGATGACTGCTAAGGTTTTGTACAAATCCTTGTATTTTGCATCTCAGGAATACAACTGCACAGTCCTTTATTTCAGTCCGTTTCATGAATCAGTCATATGACAACTAAGAATTTGCCATTGTGCACAGCTTCTTATGATTTGCCAATGAATTGCTATACCGATACTGCTTTCCACACACACAAATATACTCAGAGAGTTCATGTATAGCCTTGATGTGATACCAGCGTGCACCACGACTTGCAAACGTCTTTGGGCAATAGGGACAAGAATGTTTTTTGGACGACGGATTGGCTCGACCTTCATTACCACCCTGACTACCAGAGACAGGGATACCGAACTCTTGTAAGGAATAGCCAACTGATAAACTTGCTCCAGCCAAAGCATGAATACCTGAAAACAACAAAATATTGTGTTACAGGATACTCTCGTATTAGATCACTTGTCTTTTGGTGTTAGTAGATTCTGCATTTACATGTGTGCAAACATGTCAGGGCTCCAGATAAGCTATTTGCGTATACTATGATACAGGAAAGTTGAAATATGCAACTAAAATAAATGTCAGTGTGTGAAGAAACGCTAAATATTTACGTTTACACTATGTCAAAATAACAACACGCATTTCCCCAATACGTCAAAATCATGTTTTTATCGTTCCAGTTCAAGCCAATCAAAACAAACTAGAAGGTTTTCCATCTTCAAATATTCATGACAAATTTGCTGAGATTTAGTATCATTGCTTCATATGTACAGCCATAATTATTCATCTTTAACCTGGTGCATTTTGTCTTATTTCTATTAATGAATAAACAGTGTCACACCTCTTAAACTTGTCATTTGAATAATAACCAGACTTATGGTGGGCATCAAACGTATAGATACCCACTTAGTTTCAGAAGTATGGGTATCATACTCACATGGTCAAAAGCTTATCTGGAGCTCTGATTAATAGAAAAATTCCAAGAAAAATGGTGAGGGGATGGTATATACTGAATGATGGACTAGGCAGCAGACAGGGAGGAAGTATGGTCCTCTATATCGAGTTGATCACTTCATCCAGTGGGTGGGTAAGTGGATAAAGTAACTGCTGATAACACAATGACTGGTCCAAGTTCGATGCTCTGCATGGGTACTGTGTGTGAGTCAGTTTCCTAGGTTTGAGATATTGTTTACATGTCTAACATTATCACTCAATCATCTGTGTGCTTGTTATGTGTTTGTAAATGATGTTCTATCAACAACAGCCATTAACCAAGTACTGTATGACACAACTGGTCTCGATATGACAGGAGGATACACTGCTGCCAGAATATGTCATTGGAAGAAATATAATCTGATGATAAGTCATGAGCCTTGTAGAACTATTGGCATCATTATTTCATCTACAGATATTCGATATTGGGAATCAGTTAAATACTGGCAGGCACTAGAGATATTAGTCACAACTACTTTTCACAATATCAGAAAACGTCAGTTAATACCGGACCAAATTTATTTCTGGTTTTATGGATATTTGTCCTCAGTAAACCAAGAGGCAGGAAGGAAAATAATAAAAATAAAATCATCAAACAAAGTATTATTAATAACTAAAACTGAAAGTATTTTACGTCTGGCAATTTATGATGTGTATATTTGGCAGAAAATCCCCAAAACAATCTAAAACAATTTTTCTTGTGATTTTACATTTTACAAAGAGCATAAAACCATTCTCTCTAAATGTCTAAAATCTGTTTTATGACTGAGACTCTGAGAGTTAAGACCTTCCCGAAAAACATGTCCAATAGGATGCTAGTTTTCAAAGACTTCTGTAACTTCTGAAAAAAACACCTTCCACATCAGCACCAACATCTTGTTCCAGACAAAGTCTGCTCCCTGCTTCCAAAATTATCACTTGGGATAATTCCATAGAGGACACGTCTTTTTGTGAAGAATCAGTGCTTGTCTGTAGTTGTACTGCTTTCCACAGTCACACGCAAATATGAGCCTATCATGAATGGCCCCCACATGGTTGTGTCGAGACCCAGCACTAGAGAACATTTTGTCACATTCGGGGCACGGGAATTTCCCTCCGATAGGTTTAGGGTAGGTTCTGGGCCGTCTAGTGATTGGTACTGTCTGCTGCGTGTACTGATACACGTTCTGGTGTGGTTGAGTGTATTCAACTGCACTGTGTACACCATAGCTCATGTCTGGATGTGGATCTGGAAGCAACAAAAAGTGCTGTTGTGATCTCTCACACCTAGGTGATGCCTGTCTGTGCACCACAAATACATCATCCTATCTTAACTGGTCTTCAAGAACCCATGCCTGTGGTAAGAGGTGACTAACAGGATAAGGTGGTCAGACTTGCTGACTTAGTTGACACATGTTATTGCTTCCCATATTGCACAAATTGATGCTCATGCTGTTTATCACTGATATGCTCAGTCAAGACCTGATTATTTACTGACAGTCACTTTATAGCTGGAACACTGCTGAGTGCAGCATTAAACAACAACAAAATTGAAAAGGAACAAAATGACAGCAAATGTAAACACAAAAAAACAGTTTTGTTTTGTTGAATCGGGACAAGCAGCATAATTTGTAAAGTAAGGTTCTCAGAAGTTGTCTAGGCTGACTTTAGAAACAAAAAATTTCTGAAGCTGTAGTCAAAAGTGGAAGGGTAAGCGAAATGAGCGAGTTTAGTTTCACCCCACTTTTAACAATATTCCAGCAATATCACAACAGGGGACACCCAAAATGGGCCTCACACATTGTATTAAGAGAAATGAAGCTTCTCTGAAGTTTACATACTTCTACTAAGCTGAGAATCTGGGGTATCATGGGTTGTCTCCAGCAAATCTTGGTTGTCGTAAGAGGTGACATACAAGTCTGGCTCACTGACTTGCTTGACGAGTGTCAATATCCAAGTTGAATTAGTAGACTGATAGTCATGTCAAATATCTTTATTACTTTGAGATCCATGATACAAATCTTGAACATTTCTGACTTTAAACACCGGACATTGCTGACAGTGCTGACTTGAACATACATTCTAACATTGTGATGACATACCAAAAGTTGGGACCTTGAAAATACACCTCAAGATCACAAATAAGTATCTTGGTCTGCAAACAATATACCCGTGCACAAATTCTGAACTAAGAGATAACTCGTTAACAATGTCTGATCAAACAGTAAGTGTCTGGTATTATTACTCTCCGGCATAGCATCATTCGCTGAGCACAATGTAAAAAATGGGTCAAACTATGTCACAAGAACAATAGCCTGATGTCAGTGAGGCTTTGCCATAGGGTTGATGTTTCATGTTTTTTATTCATTTTCACTCTTAAAATGTCAGTGAAAATACAGATAAAAACCTAACTGAAATTCAGATTTAATATTTTTGTCCTCTGCAAATGGACGCTCCATCTCCAAATGTTTGTGATTAACACCATATTTTCACTTGTGAGAGGAAATCTAGATGTATCTTTGGTAATCCTCTACACATCCCTCATCTGTTACACAAGATGATTATAAACTTACAGGAACTGCAAATTAAATACTACTCAGCTACACAATACTGAAACCTAAAAATGAACTGGTGCAAGAAAAGAGCCATGTCAGCAAACTGTCTTTGCTCAAATGTCCTCGAAATCTTAAACATTTCACTGCTGCCTTGTGAACAAAACACAGCAACTTTACTTTCTCGTAACAAGGACCTATCAAGGTCATGGCAGCAGAAAGTCCCTGACCTCCCAAAGAGCCTCTCAACTCATGGTAACCGAAAGTTCCTGACCTTCACAAGGACCTATCAAAGTCATGGCAACAGAAAGTTCCTGACCTTCACAAGGACCTCACAAAGTCATGGCAGCAGAAAGTCCCTGACCTTCCAAAGGGCCTCTGGACTGATGGTAGCAGCAAGTTCCTGACCTTTACAAGGACCTCTCAAAGTCATGGTAACAGAAAGTTCCTGACCTTCACAAGGACCTCTCAACTCATGGTTAACAGAAAGTTCCTGACCTTCAGAAGGACCTCTCAAAGTCATGGCAGCAGAAAGTCCCTGACCTTCCAAAAGGCCTCTGGACTGATGGTAGCAGAAAGTTCCTGACCTTCAGAAGGACCTCTCAAAGTCATGGCAAAAGAAAGTTCCTCAGCTTCAAGGACAGTTCAAGATCATGACAGCATCATGGCGGTAGCTTCCAGAACAATGATATCACTTCTGATGCCATATTGGGCAAGTCTTTTTGTGCAGAATCAGTGCTTGTCTATAGTTGTATTGCTTGCCACAGTCACACGAAAATATCAGCTTGTCATGAATGGCCCCCACATGGTTGGATCGAGAACCGGAACTGGAGAAGAGCTTGTCACATTCTGGACATGGGTATTTTCCACCAATGGGCTTAGGGTAAACTCTCTCCCTCCTACAGCGCTGCACGCCATGTGACAGAGCGCCATGTTGATATATGTTCGCGTCTGATTCAGACAAAGAAGATTCTCGGTAGATACCATAGCTGTCCCAGGTATGAGAATCTGGAAACAGAAAAAACACTTTGTCTTGGTCACTCATGACAGCTTGAGACTATGCTACAGTCATTTGGGGTTCACCACACTAACTGAGAAACAGTTGTCCATCCATCGTCTTTCATTGGTCAGCATGCAGCAAAGTAGCTTGCACATTTGACTGGATGATACGGATGATTCATAGAGCTAGATCCATCAGTTATGAGCACACAATGCTTGAGAAAGAGTCATTTAAAATATACCAGTGTTATATCCACCCAGTTAAAACTGACCATGGGTTTCAGAATGTATCCTGTATATTGCGTTCATCACTTACACTGAAAGACTTCATACAAGTTCAACGTGACATTCGATCCAGGACCGCAGTAGATGTACTTCACTTTCTGAAGTCGGACGTGTAGCAACTGAAGTCAGCCCGATTTTGTGATTTTATGGTAGTACTGACACCAAGTTATGACAGTATGAACACCTAAATGTCTATTATACAATTTATCATTGGGGGAGGTCCCGAAATTTCCACTTCCAGCTTGTGTATGATCTCTTCATGACATTTTAGGTCCAAACTGTGATTTTTTAAACTTGGTTTCATCGCTTCATGTTGATGGTAAATTGCTGCTATTCCTAAGCACGACATTTTAAGGTTGTGTCAAACACAAATGGTCACCATACCTTGAAGAAAGTTCCATTAAACTTTTTCAGTCGTTTTTCTCATTGTAAGCACTGATAAATTTTTCTAAAACACTGTCTTAAAGAGACCAATATTTCCATAAAAATCAGTTGCTTTCTCTTGCTCTAATATACATCATGCATGACTTCTCATGGCGTTTCAAAGCATGACTGTAGTTATACTGCTTTCCACACACACAACTATATACAACTTTGTCATGCACGGCTCCTACATGGTTCCATCGGGCTCCAGAACTGGCAAAAGTTTTGTCACAATCTGGACACGGATATTTCCCTTGTACTTGGTTGGGGTAAATACGTCCCCGAATGTTTCTACTGACGGGGAAGTGGCTGGGATCAAAGTCAATAGACTGTCCTACCATGCTGGACCTAATACCTTCCCAAACTTGATGACCTGAAATTAAACAAAAATCTGATCTAAGTTTATAAGACTACTGATTTCATTTGACATAGTAACAGAATGTTTAAGGTAAAATTCTAGGCAGTATTTCATTATTGATTGTTTGGCTGTTTCAATGGTACTATCAGTGGAGATAGATGTACATGGAACAAGTTTTGTTCTTGGGTTCTTTAGGTCTTTAGTTGACATTCAGGATACTTGATACCAGTATGGTTACTACTGGCGGACTTTGCATATGGTATTGAACACTTTGAATATGTGTAACAAACTTCTGCATTGTTGAACAGCCACTAAGTGAGTGAGTGAACAAAGCAAGCTAGCGAGAGGGTAGGTGAGTGAGTGAGTGAGTGAGTGAGTGAGTGAGTGAGTGAGTGAGTGAGTGAGTGAACAGTAGCAACATTACAGCATTATCATGGCGGGGAAAACTAGAAATGGGCTTCACACATTGTACTCATGAGGGCAATTGATCCCGGGTCTTCGGCGTGACAAGTCGACCCATTATCCATTAGGCTATCCCATCACTCCTATGTGCACATGAAAAGAGTATACCTCATAACTTCAGAGAAATGAGGCCAGAGAGGAAACACTATTTTTGTGGCGGTACAATCCACAGGTAGCTTCCATAGAGCGTTTCAAGCCCCAATGGGCTGTACACATTAAACCTATGTGGGAAACTAAACCTGGGTCTTCTATGTGACGAGAAAACACATTCACCACAAAGCCACCTCGCAGGTCCCATACTGCAGGAGAAAAGCTGATGAGGTCTTTCACCTTTATTTACATACATCCGATGCTGACAATAATAAACAGCATGAGTCTTAAAATTATCGTGAGAGAGTCAGTTTAGATTTATGCTGCACTCAGCAATATTAAAGCTATATGGTGGTGGTCTGTAAATAATCGAGTCTGGACCAGACAATCCAGTGATCAACAGAATGAGCACCTGGGAATCAATGACATGTCAACCAAGTCAGTGAGCCTGACTACCCGATCCCGTCAATCGCCTCTTATGACAAGCATAGTCGCCTTTTATGGCAAGCATAGGTTGCTGAAGGGATATCCTACCCTGAACCTTCACGGGTCTTAAAATTACCACATCACAAGAGATGTTCATATGGAGAAAGGTTCACTGATTTTGTTTTGTTCATACAAATCAGAAACAACCATGAAACATATTCAGCAGTTTCAGGTCAACTTCCTGTTCAATAAATACATGTTCAGGTCTTAATACACATCCACCTGACATAACTGATTGACTGTCCACTGAAGACATCCACGTTTTCTGCGCATCACCTCAGTGCCCCTGATGCTTAAAGATGCTTCAAGGTTAGACTTCCGCACAGTAACTTGGAAATATATAACATTAAGAAATATTCACATTCATTTTTATTCTGAATATATATATCAATAACGAGAATGTTACCTGAAAAGAAATATTCCAGTTTCTTCATACATGACTACAACTATAAAAATAGTTCTGGGTGAAGTCAGATGTTAGCATTTGACCGAACTGAAGTTTAAAACACATGCATGATAAAAATTCCTCAACATTGTCTTAAAACGGATGTGGGCAGTCCACATTTCCTCTTTTCTACCTGGAAGGATTCAACAGAGTTGTCTACCCTGCTTTGTACATCAGCTATTTACCGTATAAAACTATTTCCTTGATTTACAGACCACTCTATTGTGTAAATTTCTATCCCAACAACAGAAAACTGGCACAGAACACAAGTTGCTCTCCTTATTACACCTTAATGATGTAGATTCTATCATGGTAAGAAAACAAACCCTGAAGAATTCAAAATAACAAACAGTGCCTCACTCCTGGACTACATTGATTTTTAACACAAAAAAATCAGTCATGTTTGTCAGTATGAATTATGTTCATTTTAAGATACACAAAAACAATTATCACTCACTTGACCTAAGAAATTGGAATTGTCCACACTGATTCACCTTCTGCAACTAGTCTGAGATGTCGATAAATCTCTACTAGTACCCTGAATGCATCAAAGTCTCAACCTGGTACTTGCATTACATCCCTTTGCTGGCTATTTATCCAAACATGTCTTTATGCGGGGAAGTTGAGCACAGCTAATCACAAGGCTTCTGTCATAATACACTTCTGCTTCTTTTATCAAACTGATAAATCTTGGCAACACAATTGTTACAGAGGTATCCTGACAGAGGCAGGTGTTCTGGATACATTTCCGAAGGTTTCAGACCTGTCAATTTGTCTGTATGATATTCCCCCTGATTGTGAGTCATACAGCGAGTGTCATCTTTGTTGACACTGGCAAGCTTGATTGTTACGGCAAATCTGATTCGCTGCTGTGAAAAGGCAGATCCAGCAAAGGGAGGTAATAAAATTATCACACGGTACCAGGGTACTAGCGGAGATTTATATGACTGTATATCCTGTAGATTATCAATGATGTGTATATACTAGTACTTGCCCATTAAGCATATATTTCATTCAAGTCAGTATTATTCTGAAAACCTATTTCAGCTCTTTGATTTGTTTGGCATCTAATATATCAAATCAAGTACTGTTTTTAAAACATATTTCAGATTCTTGAGGGTCTATCAGCCACAATGCTGTGTCTTTTTGTGCCTCACTAGGTTGTGTCTGTAGTTGAACTGTTTTCCGCATTCACACGTGAACACTATCTTATCATGAACTGCAGCCACATGATGCCATCTTGTGCCTGAGTTTGAAAACACCTTGTCACACTGAGAGCAAGGGTAGTTCCCTTCGATAGGTTCAGGGTATGGTCGACCATGACCTTTGCGATTCAGGGGGAATAACTCTTGTCCAAATTGTTCATCTACTTGGACAAAAGCGTATGATGAAATGGGCCCAGTAAATCTGTTATCGTACCCATGACAACCTGAAAGCAATAAAAATATTTTTGAGTCCTTAGTGCTACCCAGTTTTACTACTGAAAGACGGACGTTGAACAAGAAAGAACTAAGATCACATTAAATTCAAATCTGTCATGCAGTCAAATGATTATTTATGTCAGGTGGTGGTGGGAATACTCCCCTCCTGCTATTACCAACACATAAATAACAAACTGAAATTGAGAAAAAAACTGTCCAGCTATAATGTTGCTCTCAGACAAAATGGATCCAGCAAAGGTAATTTATGATCTGAATACCTCCACAAGTTAACCCGATGATGTATCCATGTAACCATCAATGTATTAATACATCAACGATGTATCCATCAATGAAGATAACCATTTAATGTTGACTGTACCATATGAGAACTAAAACCATAGCAGAAAAAATGCACACTCGAAACACAACATCAACTTTTCTAGTTACATTGCATTCCAATTTCTGACAATGCTACAGCTAAATTTCTGTGAAATAATTCAAAACTGACATTTGATGTCCACTGATATAAGTGAGAGTGTCTACGTAAAAACCAATTCATACACTTAAAATGATTGACATTGTGTTGACAAGAACTCAAAAACAGTCAATAAAATTGTCAAAACTCTAAATTCATGAGTGGGTCAGTGAGGTTGGTTTTATGCTGCTTTCAGCTTTGGTTAACGCTCACAATATGCAGATCGGTAATCGGAGCTCAGTAATCGATTAATAATCGCAAAGCCCAAAACAAAATCAAATGGGCAATGAAATGACACAGTAACAACATTCTGCCAATAAAACAGGCACTAACAATAGCAATCAAAGATACTTTCTACTGAGGCAAGCACGCCTGCATGTTGATTACACATCAGTTTTAAGAGTCAGGGACACTGCATCAGTTGTATGTCTTCATTTAACAAATCATACTTCTAAACTTTAATTTGATATTTCAAACATGTTTCTTTTGAAACATCAGTTAGCTTAACAGGTTCATTGATAATAGCTGACATCAGATTTACCAGACCTGTTATTAAATTATTCGCTACTGCACAAATATCAAGTAATGTCACCATTTTGTTTCAAACACACCTTTACAGAGATATAACAATACAAAGCGAATGAATTTAGTTTTATGCCACACTGAGCAATATTCAAGCTATACAGCGGTGGTATGTAAACAACCGTGTCTGGACCGGAAAATCCAGTGATCAACAGCTTCAGCATCGATCTACACAATTGGAACTGGTGATGTGTCAGCCATGTCAGTCGCAACTTACGACAAACATGGGTTACTGAAGATCAACTCAGGGGTCATAGATCTGGCAAATATACAGCAAAGAGAATGTTTATCACCTTTTCTAGCTGGTTGCCTCAATGCAGACAGAACAGACTTTCTTGTGATGAAGCAAACTCGATTCATACGAGTAGACTTTACCACAAATGCACGTGTATGACATCCGTTCATGGAACGAACGTATATGGTTTCGTCTTGACCCATGACTTGCAAACACTTTATTACACTGAGTGCAAGGGAAGCCACCCTGACTTGACTCAGTGCTGGTCGGAAGTCGGGGGACCTCGCAGAACCTAACCTGGTCCATCACAGAATACTGATTGAGTCCGTAATTCCAGATCTGATTGTTAGGCACATTCCGAGTCACACCACTGTGACCGCGATTATCTGAAAAAAACAAAAAAATGGATTCCAGTCCAGGCATTGAGGAAGGAGCGCTTTTCACACTCGATACTATAGGAGACTAGTGACAATTACTGCCAAGAGGTATATCATCTTATGGGTCTATGCTTGCTTAAGAACATCCATTGTTTTGTCAATTATTGCATGAACTTATATGAGACAAGTTACTAACTTATCAAAGACAAGTTTATCTTAATTATGAACCATCATCCGAGTATGTCCGATGTCTGAGTAACATATTGCTGTAGCAAGAGTTTATACTGTCATCTGAACGTGATTGACATATAAACATGTATAATCTGATGAAATTTACTGAAAGGCAAAAAAAGCGAATTTTTTTTAAAAATAAAATCTCTTAAAAGTAAGCATTCATGTATAAGTCTTCCATTAAAAAAATTGAAAAACCCAGAGTTGCATTTATTTTGCTGTTCAGTAAAGGAATGATTGCCATTGCACAATGACATTTTAACAATTTTGATTTGACAAAGTCTAATCACATGTGTTGTTAGATCAGACAGATCGGATCAGACAAACCTGTGATTGACATTATAAGCCATCAAACAAATCACCTTGTGTGATGTAGAATCATGTCTTGTAGAAGCAACAGGAATTGGTACGGACCTGCTGTAACATGAAAATAATGGAGGGTTCTGCTTGCTACAAAGATGGATTGCAGCAATGCAGAAATTCATATGTGCAGCAGCCTATGAGATATTCAAGTGAGTAGAATCTCATCAGATATTCAGATGTGTATCAATGCATCAGATATTTGGGTGTGCCGCACTGTAGATATTCAGGTATGCGGCAGCCTATGAGATATTCAAGTGTGTAGCATCTCATCAGATATTGAGATGTGTATCGATGCATCAGATATTTGGGTGTGCCGCACTGTAGATATTCAGGTATGCGGCAGCCTATGAGATATTCAAGTGTGTAGCATCTCATCAGATATTGAGATGTGTATCGATGCATCAGATATTTGGGTGTGCCGCACTGTAGATATTCAGGTATGCGGCAGCCTATGAGATATTCAAGTGTGTAGCATCTCATCAGATATTGAGATGTGTATCGATGCATCAGATATTTGGGTGTGCAGCAACGCATGAGATATTCAAGTGTGTTGCACCATATCAGATATTCTGATGTGTATCAGTACATCAGATATTCAGGTGTGTATCGATGCATCAGAGATTCACGTGTGTCAATGCCAAAGATATTCAGGTGTGCATCAGATGAATGGAGACATGAGTGGACTGACAATTTTATTTTATGTTGCTGCTGGCAACTAGGCCAGATAAACTATTGGTTGACACTGACCTACTTCCATCTGATTATGACGACAAACTATCTCAGAGTCTCCGAGTTTGATCAGCCCCTGATCACCAGTTACAAGAAATAACAGGCACAGGGACCCATTTCATACGCAGTTCCAAGCTAAACAGGCTAGTCTATCTCACAGTCCTTGAACCACAATATTTTCCCTTCTGTTCAGCCATTTCTGCAATGCTACCCCCTGCTTAAGTTTAGATTTCCTCAGGTTCTAAATGTTTCATCTCATTGAGGCTCATATCAGACAAGTACATGGATGGCAACTCCTTTACTGCATAACACAACATTACTGTGCTACTTCTTGCCCCTTCTTCGGGCGATTAAAGACTGATGTAGAAAATATAGCACATATACCAGATTTACAGGAAGCCAGAGATATCCATGTAATCACAGAGGACCGAGAAAAAAAGGAGTTATAGACATGGTCACATCAGAGATGAGGTAAAGCCTGTTGACACAAACAATGGGGATAAGAAAATTAATTACTGTAAAAACACATATTTGTGCGGCTCACTCTATGAAGAGATCCTGAATTGACACTTGCTGGATTGCAAAGCTTTAACATTACGATACATGTGCAAGTCATGGATGGGACTGCGATTTCGTGCCACTGTTGACAAATTGCTGGATTGGACAGCTGCTGCTTTCGGCAGCTCCCACTGTATTCATAGATTAAAAGCAACTAAAAATTATTTGGCAAGTCCAGACTGTGTTAGCCCTAGTGAGTGAGTTTACTTTTATGCTGCTTTTAGCAATATTCCAGCAACATCACAGTGGGGAACACCAGATACTGGCTTCAAACAGTGTACACATGTGGGAATTGAGTCAGGGTTTCCGGGATGACGAGCGAATGCTTTAATCACTTGGCTACACCACCAACGCCCTGCTTTGTAGATGAGTAAGTATGTGACTCTTCAATATTGCAGCTATCCAGTGATCAACAACATGAGCATCGATTTGCGCATTTGGGAACCGGTGACATGTGCCAACCAAGTCAGTGAGCCTGACCACCCGGTCACCTCTTACAACAACCATAGTCACCTTTTATGGCAAGCATGGATTGTTGAAGGCATAGTCTACCTAGGACCTTCATGGGTCCCAACTAGCAAGAACAATCTAATCTGATTTATATGATCACATTATATACACTGACATTGCATACCATGAAGTACGCATTTGAACAGACTCAAAACCAACAACAGAATTTGTTTCTTGTATATTTAATACATTATCCAATCAATTCCATCATGACATAAACATCACAAATATTTCATGCAAATGAGAAAAAAAAAGAATGAAATATTACATGTTTATCATTGGATGTATGTCACAGGGTAGGATACAGTCTAGATTACAGTTCGTAAGCAGTCTTTACATTGGCAGCAATGTCAATCCGAACACCTTCACAAATAACACACAAGAAAGCTTTCAACAAAATTCTGCCATCGGTTCCATTATCCACTTCACGCGACCCTCATAGAGACTTCTTAACTATGAAACTCACAGATCTCAAATCCTGCTGAACATAAGCATCTAAAAGACGAAAGAGTGAGTGAGTGAGTGAGTGAGTGAGTGAGTGAGTGAGTGAGTGAGTTGAGTTTTTCGCCGTACTCAGCAATATTCCAGCTTTATGGCGGTGCTCTGTAAGTTATCGAGTCTGGACCTGACAATCCAGTGACCAACAACATGAACATCGATCTGCGGAAATGGGAACTGATGACATGTGTCAGTGAGCCTGACAACCTGATCCCGTTAGTCGCCTTTTACGACAAGCATATTCGCCTTTTATGAAAAGATGGGTGAGTGAGTAAGTTTAGTTTTACGCCGCACTCAGCAATATTCCAGCTATATAGCAGCGGCCTGTAAATAATCGAGTCTGGACCAGACAATCCAGTGATCAACAACATGAACATCGATCTGCGCAACTGGGAACTGATGACATGTGTCAGGAGCCTTACCACTCGATCCCGTTAGTTGCCTTTTACGACAAGTATAGTCGCCTTTTATGGAAAGATGGAAGATCATTGTGTGATATAATGCTTTTGTCTTAGCAGCAAACTATTTGCAAAGACATTAATGAGGCCTCTTTCGCATTTTCCAGATGAAACTAATAAGTAATGATAACGTTTGCTGTTTACCACAGCACTCAGCAATTTTCCATCAAAAACCCATACATCCACCAATACTAAAGTGACTGAGTTTAGTTTTATGCCACAGTCAGCAATATTACAGCTCGCATAAGGTGACGATCTGCAAACAATGAGGTCTGGACCAGACAATCCAGTGGTCAACATCATGAGCATCAATCTATGCATTTGGGATAAGATGAGATGTGTCATCAAAGTCAGCCAGTCTGACCCATCGATCCCTTGAAACGCATCTTACAAAAGGCATGGGTTACTGAATACCAATTCTAACCCAGATCTTTACGGGCATGATAAGACCAGGCTTCTGACTAAGGGGAAGAAGCCATCATGATGAAATGTCTCACATAATGTAGGGTCTCTGATCCAGGAAGTGTATCTTCATTCCAAGATCATTCGTAAAGAGCTCTCCTTCTTTGAGACCTACGCCTACACTAGTCCCTCCTCAAACTGTCGATGGTTATGATGATGTTGTGATACACATCGGACACGTCTTCTTATGATACACAAGGCTGGACTGATAGGCATATACCTTGCCGCACAGACACGTGAAAGACATCTTTTCATGAACAGACTTCATATGATTCCATTTGACTCCGTAACTAGAAAACGACATGTTACACTTGGGACATACGTGCTGGTTCAACTTGGGGGTTTGTTTTCTTGAGTAATAATTCGGATAAAGGGACGAAAACTGACGCTGCTGTTCGTTCATCCTGTTTTGCTCATCACCCATGTTACCATGGTAACTGGTGAAACCAAGGCCACCTGCAAGTAACAAAAAGTCCTTTGTCGTATCCATGTAAACACAGAAGTCAAGACCAGAGAGACGTCAGTCTAGATTATCTTGTGAAATACATTTCAAGAGGAATACAAGGCAAAATAGAGATGGACACTATAAGAACGTACCACTGGTATTTGGAGATAACTCCAAGTGTGAGGATACAATATATATGGCCATTATTCTTATCTCTATTTTACAGATGAAAAATAGTGCAGAGAGAGTTTGGATGATCCTGGCGCTGTCAGACCGGTAAGGCTCATCATCAGCTCAGGGCCCTTGCCCCTTCTACATGCAGCCCAGACAGCGACTGGGGCTTCTTCAATTGAAGTGGGCAGTCAAACCCCCCCAAGAACGTAAGGAGAATATCTCGACTCCTCTACACTACTGAGTTTTACATTAACGACGATTGTCAGGTCTGTGCTCCTGGTGGACAAACACATTCTGATCTAAACCAAGAGATCAAGTACCAAACCAAGGGCACTGAGGACAATGAGGAGTCTGACGACAGTGTACATTATCATTACATTTCTATTAACCTTTTAAAAACAGTAAGCCTGTCTTGCTCTACTAGAGCAATAATTAGCAGAAAACGCACACAGTTTGGTAAAAATGTCATTTCATTAAATGCATTCCCAGTGTTAGGAATGAGTGAGTGAATTTGGTTTTATGCCGCTTTTAACAATATTCAAGTAATATCATGGTGGGGGACACCAGAAATGGGCGTCACACATTGTACCCATGCAGTGAACAGAAACCAGGTTTTCCGCACCACGAGCGAATGCTTGAACCATTAGGCTTCCCCACTGTCCATGTTAGGAATGAAGAGGTCCTTGAGGCAGTCATCCTCGATTTCTCCAGGGCTTTTGTTCCGATGAATCTCCACTATATTCTGGATGCTTCTACAGCTCAATGAATTTATTACCTCCCTTGAATTGACTTTTTAGTCAACCAGGTGTCTTTTTTGGGGAAGTTGACCATAGCAATCACAATTCGCTTTTTAAATTATCCAACTGATCAAACTTGGCAACACAAACCATGCAGAGGTTCTCTGAAAGAGTTCTTGCTTATTTTTTTGTAAAGTTTCGGACCTGTCAGTTTGTCTGTATGATTTCCCAAAATTTGAGTCGCACTGCAAACAAACCTTCGCAGCTGCGATCACTTTCTTTGTTGACACTGGCAAGCTCAGTTCTAACAGCAGCTTAGAACGAGAAGCAATGAGGTACTTCAATTAGTCTGAACACAACCAGTTTCCATAGTACTTAAATTTCGACAGATGGTCCTGAAACCTTGGAACCCAACAGGATCTGAAATCTGACATTTTATGATTGATCGCAAAAAAATTGTATAAGAAACCGTCATTATTTTGTGCTATTTTCAAGCTTCACAACAAGGGACGACAAACGGCCAGTGAAACAACACCAATACACTAACAGGAGCACCTCAGCACTGCCAGATGATACAACCCCAGCTTGTCCATCAGCCATTTGTCACTCCCAGTGTGACGTGTTAAATACCAACCAGCAACACAGTATTTCGTAATACCAGCATGTTCATGAACACATTTAGACTGCCAAATGACCTAGGATTTGCAACATATGATAGTCACTGGACTGCGATAAAGTCACCTTTATCTATACACTGTACTGAAAACTTGTGGAATCCAGCCTGTACAATACTGGAGACACAGACATACAACTTGCCACAAACACAGGCAAAAGATCCAGGACAAGTCATGTCTGAGAGTCACTTGCTTGCTTCAGAGTCAGTTACAAATACTTGTCCCAGACTGGACAGACAGAAACAAACCTTGCCTCAAACCAGTGTGCAACATAGTGTCAAGGTTTTGCTGGTCAGTCGCACTCTCTATGCCTGATAGTTACTCACAAACAAAATAATTCACTTGCCCGAAATTTGTATGTAGAAACTAAGACAAAGAGAGATAAGAGTGAGATACTTTTAGCATGCCACAGATTTTAGAGATATACAGAGAGCGATACTTTTAGCATACCACAGATTTTAGAGATATACAGAGAGCGATACTTTTAGCGTGCCACAGATTTTAGAGATATACAGAGAGCGATATATTTACAAAATGACCCCATGAAAATTCACTAGCGAGTCGGGCCAGTGACTATGAAGATTTACTGTTCCAACTGGATTTTTACAAGCCACAGGCTAAATGACCAGTGGCTATTTCACACACTGACTAAAACACAGGCAAACAAATCTGGATTTGGATCTTTTGATAGTCACTGGACCTCAAATGTTTCTTTATCTATGTATTGAGAAAGACAGGGCAGAACTGCTTGTGCATCAACACAAAATAGTCCTGTTGATAGTCAATATTCTTCAGTAGTAATGTAAGTTGTAGCAGTGTGATGAGGGGTATTCAGGGTTTATGAATCCAGTGCTTGGTTTTGTCTCAACAAGGGATGCATAAAACCCTATATACTCATGGTCATAATAATAATAATAATTTACTTATATAGTGCCCAGTTGCTCACTGGACGTTGTAATCAGAATCTGATTCTTATTACCCCGGATAACCCGAGTTGGGTCTTATGCACTAGAAGGTTATAGTCACATCCCTTTATCTCACCACGTACCCATTTACTGCCGGATGAACAGAACCAATTCTGAACAGAGTCACTTGCCTAAGGTCAGACCACATGTACCACAAGTGCTTCGTTGTGGGGCAGGACTGAAGTCCTAGAAACTCTCAAGACTGCATGAGCCCGACAGTGTTTACCTTCAACCGATTTGTGATCTGAACTCTACGCACAGGACCACTCGTCACCATAATGCTACAACAAATATATACTCATGGTAACAAATAAGGGAACACATGGAAGTGCAAGTGTCCCTGCATTTACATCCACATTTTCACCCACAGTGCAATGCATACCTTGTGAAGAAACCTAGAAAGGAATATAGAAACACTCACACTTTCATGTGTTCCCCTTATGGGTTTCCATGAGTATACCTTGACAAATACTTAAATCTCTCATCATGTAAATATAACATTAAAACAAACTGATTTGATGATATATTCTACTAACATGGTACTGACAAGTAGCTCTGAACCACTGAATCCAGATTCAGACAGGGATGCATGCTTTTACCATGGGGTGTGTAATAAATGATTTCTGTTCCCTTGCAAAAATTTATATGCTGTTTGGTCAGTGTACTCTTGTGCACTGGTCATATATGGACAATATGTGCAGGGCCACATCAAGCAATCAGAAATCGAGGTGGGGTTGGATAATCACCTTTATCTAGAGACTGAACTGAGAAACACAGGACAAAACTTCTTGTGGTGCACCAGGCTTGACTGATACACGTACACCTTGCCACACACACAGCCAAACGACACCTTCTCATGCACGGACCGGATGTGATGGCGCCGAGCACCACTGGTTGAAAATGTCTTGTGACAATGAAAGCATTTATGTGTCCCTACACCAGTCTCCGAGGTTTTACCACGCCTAGTGTGGCCATACACAGGGAAGTCGGAAAACTGAATCTGTGATTGGCTGTCTTCACCAATAGCGTTCAAACCACGAAAACCTGAAAACAACAAAAACACATTTTCTACTCGAAATTCATCTCATGCTGAATCAAATGTGGAATGATTTCATGTTAGTATGCAGCAGTTTTTGAAACTTAACCTGGAAGTCAAGGCATCTATTCATAACGCCCAAAGTTGTAGACTTAGGAACTCTTTATATCCAAACACCATGAGATGGTTGGAGTAGCTGATGTATGTTTGGTATGTAGGAGACATTGTTTTTCAAATTGGTTTCGGGCAGTGGATTAGCTTTGTTGTTAAAAGAATCTTAATCTAATTCTCAGCTGGATGTGATCTGTTGAAGATAAGTATTCCAGAAGCAAGGCTGCATCACTCCAACTACAATCAGACCTGTCAAGGTCCCAGCTTAGAACAGGCCTTCAGCAACCCATGCTTGCCATACCCATGAAGGTCCCAGGGTAGAATAGACCTTCAGCAACCCATGCTTGCCATAAAAGGTGACTATGCTTGTCGTAAGAGGCAACTAACAGGATAAGGTGGTCAGACTCGCTGACTAGGTTTACACATGTCATCACTTACCAATTGCGCAGGTCAATGCTCATGTTGTTCATCACTGGACTGTCTGGTCCAGACTCGAATATTTACAGACCGACGCCATACAGCTGGAATATTGCTGAGTGGGGCACAAAATTAAACTCACTCACTCAATCAATCGCTCAAAAACATTCACATTTGTCCAGAGGTGGTGTAGTAGCTAAAGGATATGCACACCACTCTGATGGCCTTGATTCGATTTCCCTCAAGGATACAAATTTTGAAGCCTATTTCTAGTGTTATAATTTTGCTGGTAGCCTAGAGGATCTGTACACCACTCTGATGGCCTTGATTCGATTTCCCTCAAGGATACAAATTTTGAAGCCTATTTCTAGTGTCATAATTTTGCTGGTAGCCTAGAGGATCTGTACACCACTCTGATGGCCTTGATTCGATTTCCCTCAAGGATACAAATTTTGAAGCCTATTTCTACTGTGATAATTTTGCTGGAATACTGCTAGAACTGATGCAACATAATCCTCACTCCAAGTAAAATGAAAATATTTCAGGACATCAGTTAAATTTAAACAAAGTGGCGTCTAATAGCTTTTAAATCTACACTCAGCTGATCAACATCAAACAATATTCACAACAGAGGAGCTGTGTCTTAAACTTTATGAATTTGGAATTCCTTCTCAACCTTTTTATTTCAGATACAGAAAGTACATGAGCTGAAGGTTTCACTTGCTCATGTTGAGACTTCTGAAAGTATGATACTGACTGCTTGATCAGAATGTTCACATGAAGTGATGCCCAAGTGGAGGTTTGTCAGACCATTCCACATTATGGTATTGTAGATAGTATTTCAGATTATATTTGATGGTATGTAAAATTCAGAATCAATGTTTATGTTTAATGTTTTATTGAACACATGCATCAATGTATACAAATGTTCTTATGCAATTAATACTTTGGACAACATGTATCACTGATCACCGTTTCAATAACCTTAGACTCAGTATTATGCATAACACTGCTATCCTTACGTTAACAAAGCCTAGTAGAAGGTCGGGTCAGAAAACCCTTTGAATTGACCAATCAGAAGACAGTTTACCAAATCATGAAAAGTTAACATTTACACATACCATTTGAACGTCTACCTCAAAAACGTGAATG
The DNA here is from genome assembly GCF_037392515.1 of Haliotis asinina. Classification (NCBI taxonomy): domain Eukaryota; kingdom Metazoa; phylum Mollusca; class Gastropoda; order Lepetellida; family Haliotidae; genus Haliotis; species Haliotis asinina. The sequence continues at coordinate 57,956,101 of NC_090283.1, read as the reverse complement.
ATTTCCAAATGCTACTTTCCACACGATCACTTCTGAGTTATGTTCATGGAGGACGCCATTAATTTGCAACAATGAGTAAAGAGTTACTGAAAATAGTGTTTTTGTCAATATTCCAGGATGTCGTCTTGCAGCCATATTAGATAATAGTAACGATGTCGTCAGAAACCACTAAGCGTAAATGTCTGTGTTTTGTTTTGTTTTCTGTTGTTGAGAGATCAGTGTCAACGACCGAAAAAGAGAAATTCCCCAAACCACTTCATTGGTTAAATCCATTTGGCCATCTCACGCTTGATTGGACAGTCACAGGTTGCTCAAATGTGACACGACTTTTTACAAGGGTTTGTTAGACTCAGTATAGCAAAGTAAAGAAATAACACTTAGTTTATTTGGACTGTCAAAGATCACAAAGTATAGAAGCTGTGTATTGTAGAGGAAATAGTCAGTAACATGGTCACCAATATCCTGTAGAGTCTCACTGACAGATGCTGTTTCAACAATGACTCAACAGGTGCCCACATCTTGCAATGAGTGGTCCATCCACACACATATCAATAATGGTTGCAGCTTAATACTTCAATTCTGTTTGGTCCTGTAGCCCGCTCTTCAGCAACCCATGCTTGACGTTATGTTATCAGATGAGCAGACTAGCTGTAACCCAATTGTAGTGATCAAAGCTGATACTGTTGATCACAGGATTGTCTGGTCCAAATTTGATTATTTACAGATAATATAGCAGGAATATTCCTGAAGGTGACGCACAACCAAACTAACTCACTCAGCTAGAATAGGTATCAATTGTACAAAACCAGTTTTCGATTAATCAAAATTGTTTTAGTATAGCGCACTTGAATGAAGTAAACTAATCATTAAATGTAAAGAATATTCATGAGGCTCATGAATGATGTGTGTGTGTGTGAGAGAGAGAGAGAAAGAGAGAGAGAGAGAGAGAGAGAGAGATGATAAGAATAACATAATCAAGTTATGAAAAGATGACAGCAAGCACAGTAAAAATATCAACCACTTTTATTGTTTAATTACAATTCCAGTGTCTTTCTTGCATGCATCCATTTCTCTGCGTGACAGCATTAGTTACAAAGACATTTTAATAAAAAAGACAAAAAATCCTTAAAATTGGTGATTACAAAAATTCATATGTTTATAACTGATAACCGTTCAACAAAAGTCCTCCGATAATCGATATTGGATTTGTTTTGGATTCCTAACACTACATCACTACATGATACACACGCCACACATCTGGCTTCAGCAGCTGGTTGTCTGCCATCATTAAGCATCAAGCCAGCGATCTGACCCTGTCAGCACAACAGTGCCTACCATCCTTATTTATTGTCATCATATATCCTGTACCACACATAACAGACCAAACACCAATGTAATAATGTGAAAAGTTGATTTAGGTTACATATACATCGATATACCAAAAGAGTCATACCATAATGACCATAAGCCTACATAATGCATCAATACAGACGAAGGATCTGTATCAATATTTTCAGGGAAGACAATCCAATAGGATGGAAGTCTTCCCACTTTGGCAAAACGATTGAAAACAGGTATGGTTCATACACACCAAGGACAAGAGGATCTAACATTCGATTCTAACCCAATGTATAAGCTCAAGCCTAACAAAATTTTATCAGGTCAATTTTGGGATGCAGACCAATAGTCATGGGATTTTGGTGAGTATCAAAATTCTGTTATACAACTTCCAGGGTTTTAGACAAGTTGGTTCGCTACAAAGTCATCATCACTCATTCTCAATGTACAAAGGATACAAAATGTAAATGAAAACGTGCCATCACCTCCGAACTGAACACTACATATTCAAGTCCATGCTGGATCCTGAAGCACACGTCACTCAAAGTAAATATCTATATGAGGTGTCCATGTTTCTAGATATGAATGAATCAACAATAACATTTTCACAGCGTTGTACAGTAAATTGAGAAAATGTTCACGAAAATGTAAAACAGCAGTTCTGTATAGTGTCTGTCATCTTTACTCATTAATCTTGCTCTCAAAGTTCAACAGCTCAATGTCTACTATCCTTACCCATCAAACCCACAATCTGCCTTCAACAGCTCAATGTCTACTATCCTTACCCATCAAACCCACTATCTACCTTCAACAGCTCAATGTCTACTATCCTTACCCATCAAACCACTAGTGGGGGAGCGCAGTGTTCATTCAGCCATAACATTGCATTATAAGTACCGTGAAGGATACACTCGAGAACCGAGAAGCGTTATGATGTTAGCCTTCCCGGTCATGAACCTTCTCAAAATGCAGTGTCAGACACTCATACAGGGAGACAAATGCAAGCTTGGACTGAGGAGTGACTGCAATGCAATCATCACATTAATCATCAAAGAAACAATGCAAATGTTGATTCCATGAGGATCATTAAACAGGTATTTCATTCCCATGATGAATTCCTTTCCTTGTTCTTGCCATAAAAAGATGCTAATCACTGAATTTCCGGTGGTGTAAACGTGTGGTTAAAAGAGTCTACTCGCCACATGGGTACAATATCTGAAGCCTATTTCTGGTGTTCCCCGCTGTGATATTGCTAAAAGCAGCGTACAACTCATTCACTTGGCTCAACTATGGAGCAAACAAAGTGTAGTGCTCAATTCCTCCAGAAACCTTTACATGGATAACCTAATCAGAAATATTTGTCAGTGTAGAGAAAATATATTCCAGCCTGAAGCGAAACATCCAAATGCAACACTCCATGACGACATAAATCAGTTTCCTCAATCAAAGTTGACCATAGCTGTTATGACGAAGAGGTGACAGCCACGCACATCGGGCAAGTCTTTCTGTGAAACGACAGACTCGACTGATACACGTACACTTTCCCACAAACACACGAGAACGAGACTTTTTTATGGATGGACTGTATGTGGTTCCATCTGGCCCCTTTACTCGAGAAAGTCTTGTCACAGTGGAAGCATGGATAGCTCACTACAGCCCCCTCTGGATTTGTTTGAGGGGCAGGAAGTCTGCCAGCAGCCACAAGAGTAAAGGCAGCTTGATTGCTCAGCCTGATGCCCGACATTGGTCCAAGGGACTTTGAACCATGAAAACCTGAAAGCAACAAAAGGCTCTTTTTCCAATCCATTCAACACTTGAAGACAACGGTATTGAAATGAATCTTAAACACATAACACAAACTGAAGGACTTTTCATCCATGTTAAGAAAAACAGTATCAAAACAACTCATGCCTTGTACTTATTGTTTCAGTATAGTTTTGATGTAACGTGACGTAAACAAACCATACAGATCTCAGGACTCCAGCGTCTTCTCCTGAAGCTGTCACATCGGATCCAACAGGATTACTTATTTCATCACGCTGCCAAAGTGTCACGTGACTCGCGTCCAGTGCGCACGAATGTAGACAATGTACACAAAAAAAAAACCACTGTGTCCTTAAGGACACAAAGTATTATTCATTGTTCCAAGAACACATCTGTGACTTTGATAAGTGTTGGGTTGTTTCTCTTAGATGTCATGTGCATCATTTCATCCATCTGTCCACATCATCGATGATTCATTCCAGGTTCTAAAGAAACGGCCAGCATGGGTTGCTAAAGGCCTATTCTACTGAGGATCTTCATGGGCCTTGAGACTCTTGCAGATTGCCACACACAACAGTAACATGTTGGGAGTGTGGGGTCGGGGTATGGGTGTCAAGGTGTGGGTGTCGAGGTGTGGTGTGTGGGTGTCGGGGTGTGGGGTGGTAATCTGATACAACCACCAGTAACTGAGTTACAAAACAGACTTGGAAAGAGCTACCATCCTTGAAAAAAACATTAAGTGTACATCCAGCAGTAATGTTGGGAATTGGCTCAAATCTCACTATTGATGATTGGTTCATTACCAACGAGCGATCATCGATAAAAAAAAACTTAGCATCATTTTTCATATTCAGGTCATTTTTGCAAATAAGTACAACTTTGTTTCTGTTGTTTCTTTTGTTTAGAAACGACACAAACTGCATTTTACAAACTTCACACTGAATGTAAAATGATGCAACTTGCTACGTCAAAGTGATGTCTAATATATCATGTACAATGACTTCACAATATATTCAGTCATGACTTTTTCAGCAAGCGAAGTGACTTTCCTTAAAATTAAACAGATAACTTTCAAGATAATATCCAAGTATTTCAAACACTAAAATCATCAAGCATTTCATACCCTAAAACAATTTGTTTTGTGTTCTACTGTGAGAACATGTGATCAATTGCTTGGTCGTTTGTTCACCTATCTTGATTACTTCAATTAGAAAAGACCTCCTAATACAGGAACTATAGAGGAGCTGTATGGCCATGATCAACTTGAATTAATTTTAATTAATTTCAACAGATACACGAATACCACAGCCTTCTACAGCAACTTGTAACCTGGGTCACTTCTCAACATACAATGACAGACATTCAGAGAGAGAGACAAATGCAAGCCTGGGTCCTGTTGTACAAAACATCCGAGCTAAGGCTATCTAAGTCAGTGTTAAAGTATGGGAGTTACAGTCACCACAGCGCTAATGTCGCTTTGTGCAATGACACCCTGGACTGAAGGGGAGTCTTTGTAACGTACTCACTAACACATTAATCATCAATGAAACAGTGCAAAAGGTTGATTCCATGAGGATCATGGAACAGGTTTTCCATTTCCATGCCGAATTCCTTTACGTGGAGAAATGAATCAGCATCTTGGATGAGTCAGCAATACTTCTTGGAATTGAAAGGCATTTGTCACTGACTTTCTGTAAGCTAAGGAGCAAATCAAAAGTAATGCTCAATTCCTTCAGAGACATGTACAATGGGAGCCTTATCAGAAATATTTGTCCGTGCAGATGAAAACAATTCACAACCTCTGCAGTCAGACACCCAACTTGGGATAATTATTGTCAAATTGAAACAGTTTCCTCAATTCAACGTTGGCCATCGCAGTTATGACGGAGAGCTAACGGCCACACACATTGGGCAAGTCTTTCTGTGAAATGACAGACTAGACTGATACACGTATACTTTCCCACAAACACACGAGAACGAGACTTTTTTATGGATGGACTGTATGTGGTTCCACCTGGCCCCGTGACTCGAGAAAGTCTTGTCACAGTGAAAGCATGGATGGCTCCCAATAGCCCCCTCTGGATTCGTTTGAGGGGCAGGAAGTCTGCCAGCAGCCACAAGAGTAAAGGCAGCTTGATCGCTCAACCTGATGCCCGACATTGGTCCAAGGGACTTTGAACCATGAAAACCTGAAAGCAACAAAAGGCTCTTTTTCCAATCCATTCAACACTTGAAGACAACGGTATTGAAATGAATCTTCAACACATGATGCAAACTGAAGGACTTTTCATCCATTTTAAGAATAACAGCATCAAAACGAATCATGCCCTGGAGTCGAATTCCCGTTTTATATTCCACTGGTAGTACAATTATTTGGCTGTATTGAGGAGGCACAAATAAAGCACACAGATCTCAGGATTCATCCATTTTCTCCTGAATCTGTCACAAAAAATCCTATCGGGTTACTGATTTCATCCTGCTACCAGTGTTTTACAAAACATGCAAATGTGCGTCTAGGACAATGGACACAGTAATAAATATTATTCCTTGAACCTATAACAAAACTATACGCAACAAGCAGACACGACGTCACAATATATAACAGTTTTACACAAACCATCCCATATTCATCAGGACTTCATCAACTTAATGATGTAGGTTGGGCCAGACACATGGAGCAGGTTTTCTTAGGAAACAAGAGACTGGATTGATAAACACAAACCTTTCCAAACAAGCAGATGAACCTGACATTCTGATGAAATGAGCAGACATGTTTTGTCCAAGAACCTGGTTCCGAAAACATTTTTATCATAGTAACTCCATACTGCCAGTCATATTCCCCTCCGGCCATTGTGCTGCCACATGCTCTCATGTAGGAGTTATGGCCATCCGAAAGTAACAAAAAGGCTTGTTCTATTTTTTTTATCAATGGATGCTGCCTTGAAACTCTTGCAGATCATAACAAACAACAGTACCATGTTGGGGAGGAAGGGGTTGTGTGAGATTTGGTGAAAACCATGAGCGACTGAACAACAACAAAAAAAGATTAAGAGAAAGCTCCCATCGATGACAGGAATATTTGAACTCCAGCAAGTAGGCATCCAATACTGGTAAATCTGAACGAATCTGCCAGAAGTGAGAGGGTATGGTTTTACACCACTATTTCCAACATTCCTACAATATCGACCTGTGAAGGTCTGGGATAGAATAGGAGTATGCTTGTCATAAGAGGCAACTAACGGGATCAGGTGGTCAGGCTTGCTGTCTTGGTTGACAAATGTCATCGGTTCCTAATTGCACAGATCAATGCTCAAGTTGTTGATCACTGGATTGTCTGGTCCAGTCTCAATTATTTATAAACCTCCGCCAAATAGCTAGAACATTGCTAAGTGTGGGGTAAAACTAAACTCACTAACTCCAGCAATATCACAGACGTCACTAAAATTGAAAAACAAATACAAGTCAACAGTTGATGTGTTATTCACTATAATTAGAGAAACAATAACCAAATACATTCGCGTACATTTTAATTATGCTATTACTTTAACACAACAATGAGTAAGTGAGCATGGTTTATGCCACTTTTATTAATATTCCAGCAATGACGGGTGACACCAGAAATTGTCTCCTCACATTGTACCCATGTAGGGAATTGAACCCAGGACTTTAGCATGATGAGCAGACACTTTAACCTTTAGGCTATCCCAAAGCTCCAGCACGACACTGACTAATGACCACAATCCTATTACAGTAGATAATGGTATTCACAATAATCCTGTCTAGCTTGCTCACATTTCATTTTTCATAATTTGTTTTAATTAATAAATTAAATTCAAGTGAAAGCACAAGAAATATTTGATTTTAGTGATCACAAATAATCAACTGAATTCATGGAGAGGTATGGTTCAATTCACTGAATATTTGAGCGAAACACTGCAGCCCTATATGATACATACATGATTGCACCAACCCAAGGTTTTAAAAAATGTCAGTAAAAAGCCAACCATCCATGTATAATGACTGAACTGTACTGAAGCCGGGTTGAAAAATACAACTGCCCGATGCTCACGTCCAGTGGAATTCTCTGGTACTGTGGTACAGTAATGCCAAAGTACTGAAATGCTTTCATATGTGTATTTTGATGATGAAATAAAAATGCAATTTCACCCAATTGATAAAGATTATCTGCAGACAAAACCAAATTGTTAATTGTGGTCAAGTGAAATTAATATTTGGTCAATTGGATTTTGAAAATTAACTGGGCCTCTGTCCAGCGGAGGTTTGAAAAAGTTAAGTTAATCTAAGTTAAGTAATTTATTCAAAACCACATTGTCAATACATTTTGAAGTCAAGTGTTATTTACATTGTGAAATGAACTACCGAAAGTGGGGAGTGACTAATTATTCTTTCCCGACATCATGGGCGTATCGCCCTGTGGCATTTTGATGAAGCTAGGCATTAGTGCATTGGATCACGAAAACGATAAACACAAGGTGAGTTAGTTTGGAGTGTAAACTGCTTTTGGCAATATTCCAGCAATATCCCAGCAAGACACCAGGGCTTCATACATTGTACCCATTTTGAGGATCAGACCTTCAGTGGAATGAGTGAAGTCTTTAACCACCTGGCTACCCGACTCCCCCAGATAAACACTGAGCACAGGATTTCTTATGAAACAGCAAACTTGACTTGTACACATACACCTTGCCACACACACAGGGGAAAGACATGTTTTCATGAATAGATTTGGTATGGTTCCACAGAGCCCCTTGACTGGCAAACACTTTGTTGCATTGTGAGCATGGATGGCTGCCCTTGGTCAGGTCAGTGTTTTGGTTACGCTGGACACGGAACGTATTATAATCCATGTCAGAATACTTCGCTTGTCTGCATACAGTTGTACTAGGGGCTCCTGAGAAATAGTGGGGATTTCCACTGAAGTCTGAAAACAACAAAAAAGCTGTTTCTATTTCAGGTAGTCGAACTGGTGTTGTCACACAGTTGTCAACAACTAAGCAAACAGGACAAGGGAACTAATTCTAGTTCATTATGACTGTAGTTCGTTACACACAATTTGACTAAAATATACAGCTAGCATATACAAAATCCCAAACTAACTATGTCTGTTAGTTCCTCGTGAGCTGGGAGGTGGGGTAGCCATGTGGTTTAAGTGACGGTTCACAATGCTGGTGGGGGTGATGATGATTTATTATTTATTTTATTTTTGGGGGGTGGGTGGGGGGGAGGTGTGTGTGAGGGAGATGGGTGTTACCATTTTGTTCCGGTGAGTGAAAAGGGGTGGGGGTTCCATTAAATTTGTACACATGCACTATTGCTGATAAGCTATTTTGTACACAACTAAATATTTTAAAATTATGGAAAGGTGGGATGGGGGTGTCACTGATTTTGTACATGACATGCAGGCAGGCGTGTCCCCCACATATTTTGTACATAACTGTTAGGGGAGCATCAGTTCACTTTGTACATGCTATTCCATAAAAATCATCACCACAGCCGAAAATTCTAAATGGTCTTTAAATGTTTAATCATCACAGCTCCATCATTGACTTCGAATTCTACTTCGAGACACGACAAATAATATGAGTACTTTCATAAATTTAAATTGATTAGCAGGGTGTGAATGCTATCAGTTGCTTATTGAAACAAATAAAATATTCAAAGGACTCTTCTCAGGAATATAATGGCTCATTAATACATAACAGACACAAATGATGCATCTGGCTTACTGATTGTTATCCACACATCCTGTGTCCTTCCACCAAAAGGTTTCAGTATATTTCCGGGTTGTTAAGGCAGTGATAATAATTCAAATATGATAAGATTTAAGAATATTTATTAACTCTAGTTTCACTTGTCAGTGAATTACAACCCGGAAAGTGGTCCATAATAATCTGACCTCAGGTCGTCACCATGGAGTAGCCAATGACTGATCTGGACTCACATTCTACATATCTGATACCAGAAAGCTCACATACGTGAGAGCTTATTTTATTCATACTGCTTTTATAAGATAAGGTCTGCACAAGAATTCAAGGGTAAGTCAGATAATCGGAACCACAACATTTTTCTAAGGCCTAAGTCCCGTTCAAAATGTTCAGTCTTATTTTAAAATCATGAACTCTGTTGCTGCTGTTCCATTTGAAATGACAATCAAGTTGAACAACCAAAATTCCGTTCAGAACAACCTGTCTTCAAATCACTCAAAACTGACACCAAGCCCGCTATTTACGTTGGTGGCGACACGCACATGGGGCAAAACTTCTTGTGATATCCCAAGCCAGACTCGTAGATATACACCTTCCCACAAACACAAGAGAATGTCACTCTGTCATGTATAGACTTGATATGGTTCCGCCTGGAACTGTAACTAGCATAGGCCTTGGAACAGTATGGGCAAGGGTACTTGCCCACAGGCAGTACAGGGGTGGATGGAACACGGTTCTGACAACTTGGACTGGACCCGACTTGGGATCTTGCAATCGTTCTTCTTTGTCCTTGACCTAAGCCATAGCAGTGATTGCCATGAGGGTCTGAAAACAACAGGAAAACACTGATCCATTGCAAGATATTTTTATTGTTTTCAACAAATTTCTACGAAAACACATTAACAGCATGTCTCGTAAACAGCCATAAGAACTGAAAAGGTAAATTTCTAACTGATGATTATTCTGCTACACTCTGATAAAAAGTACAGTCGCAAAATTTCAGCGGGCATGATATATGATCAAACAGTAACAGATCTTGATTTGATCACAGAACTTTGCAATAGGAGTGAATGAATAAATCGGCGTTATTGCAGCTACTTGTGGCTTTACTTCTGGAACAAGCTATTTCACAATGACAACTTCCATCAGTTTACAGCGGATTCAACTGTCAAACAGATTATCATCATCTGGCCATAATGAATTAATTTTTAGATTTCCATCTTCCAACTGCTTTCTCAAATTTGAGTGATGTTTGTTTTAAGCCGCACTCAGCAATATTCCAGCTACATGGCAACAGTCTGTAAATAATTGAGGGTCTGAACCAGACAATCCAGTGATCAATAGCATGAGCATTGATATGTGGAACTGGGAACAAATAACATGTGTCAACCAAATCAGCCTGCCTGACCACCAAATCCTGTGTGTTGGCACATAGGACAAGAAGCATAGGTTAGTGAAGGCCTATGTTCTCACCCACATCATCACGAGTCGGCACTATCAAGAGGTGGTGGTGTAGCCTAGTTGTGAAAGCGTTTCACATCACATCAAAGAACCGGGTTCACTTCCCAAATGTGTGAAACCCATTTCAATAGTCGCCCCGTGAAGTTACTGAAATATTGCTACTGGCCCCTACAGACCTACCTAAAAAAGCTTTCTTTCTGTGCAAAAAAACCGCAGCATAAACATAATACCTAGCTACTGAAAAAGAAAGACTATGAAACTGGAACATTTTTACATCACGGAACTTTGACCTCTACTGCACATGTGCATTAAGATTCTGCACTTCCGTGACTCTCCTTGCCTATAAAAAGTATTGAATATGTTGAAATAATTACTGTCAATTATTTCATATGCATGGACAGTATTCTACACTGGTGTGCACACAATTGTGATGATGACAACTGCCAAACAACACAACAGAAACACTTTTAAAAGGAAATGTTACTTTTGTTCAAACTGAAAAGTGGCAACATGGTCGAAACTACCTTTTCCATGTTCGCATGCACAAAATCAAAGTTGCAGGCTTTTGGGGGTTTCCTAATCCAGTTTTAGCGATTCAAAGTTGCCATTTTCACCATTTTCAGTAGCAAAGTTTAATGTTTATGTTGCTATTTCCATGATAAATGTGGGCTTTTCTGTGTTTTTTTCTACAGTGTGAAATTGTCTTTGGTAGGCCTACCCTTCAGCACCACATGAACATTATCATCATTATTATCATTATCATTGATAATGTAAACTGCTACATGTAACTTCTATTCATATCTAGGATATTCTTGTTAATTGTATCTTCATTCATAGGTCTGCCCTAATCTGTTGTATTAGAAACAAAATTACATATAAAATACAAAGCCATAACATCATTCAAAAGTAGTTTCAAGGAAAATCTAATCATTTATTGTGGCTTAGGAATTGTACTTGAGGACTATAAGACAGTATCACTACAGCTTTGTCTACATCTTCTAAATAGTAAATTACTGCGTCAAGCCAAAACACATCAAACCATAAGAGGACAGAGAATCACAATGTGGTGAATTCAGGTGAGACAAGGAGAAGCAGTGTGAAGTCAGGTAAAAAAGTACTGGTCAAATTATAAACATTACAACACTTATGCAGAGTGGCTCTCTCTCTCTCTTTTTTTTCTCTCTTTCTCTTTCTCTCTCCCTCTCTCTGCCTCTGTCTGTCTCTGTGTGTGTGTAACCCCGTCACTCTAGAAAATAGTGACTCCTCCAAATCTCCAAATGAATCCTCCTTCACTTCCCTTAAATTTCAGCACCAGACAAGGAAACAAAAAGTTTTCCTATAGACCACAAATGTGAAAAAGTCACAAGGCTGTAATGATTTGGTATGATTAACTGAGGATCGAATCGACACCTTAGTTTCAATTATTGATAACCAGTATCACTGTTTTGATTTGAATACTTTTTATTTCCACCCAGCCTTAACGAAAGTTTGACTCCAACTCTGGCTATTTCATGTGCTGAAATAAGGTAAAATGTGACTGGTTTATGGCAAGCTAATTATCAAATAAAAATATTTGTTAGCAGACATCGCCAAGTTGACCATGGATTTCACACTAATCCTGTCAACTCTGAGAGTTAAATGAAATCTGCTTGTATGAAAGGCCGAATCAAAAATGATCAGAATCAAGGGTCCACTTCAAAAATCGAATCAAGTCGAGGTCTCTGTGAATCTTGCAGCCCTTGTCACAAGGTCTGTTTGATGTAGCTAAACACCATACAATCACTGAAGAAAAATCAAGTGTCCTGCTGCCAATCCAATTCTTCACAAAGCAGCTCCTCCAGATAAAAGATGTCACAATCAATCCTGAATTCCCCCTACTAGGTAGCCTAGTGGTTAAAGTGTTCACTCATCATGTCGAAGACTAAGGTTTGATTCCCCACATGGGTACAACATGTGAAGACCATTTCTGGTGTGCCCTGCAGTGATATTGCTGGAATATTGCCAAGAGCAGCGTGAAACCATACTGACTCACTCACTCACTAAGTTGATGACACACAATGAGGACAAAATTTCTTGTGGTATGCCAATCCGGATTCATAGACATACACCTTCCCACAAACACAAGAAAATGTCACCCTGTCATGGATGGATTTGACATGGTTACGCCTTGAACCTACACTCGCGAACACTTTGTCACACTGTGGGCAGGGATACTTGCCCATAGGCGGAGCTGTGGTACAGTGATCTGAGTCTCGGTATTTGGGTCTACTGGATCCAAGCTGAGATGCATGAATCTTTCTTCTGTGTCCTTGACCTATGCCATAGTAGTGTTTGTCAAAAGTGTCTGAAAATAACAAAAATACACTCGTCCATTTGGAATCTTTTATTATTTTTTTCAAAATAATATTACTTACATCATCACAATTTGCATGGTATTTACACTGCACCAAGAGTCAATGGAAACAGACTGGTAAATAAGGCATACAATGGACAAATATCACAATCTTTGTTTGAAAAATATTTCACAATCAGTCCATGGTAATCAATTGGTTTAAGGACTAAGCTACACCACATCCGTGTTCAATCTTTCAAATATTAGCTATACAATCTGTTGTTTAATGTCTGACGCTGCCACCAGGATATGTCAAGTTTGTGTGAGTAGTCTCCCTTTTTGGAATGGCAGTTTCAGGGCAGATGACAACTGCAGCATAATTATGCAATGGGCAGATACAACTTTTTGAGAAAGGGGGTGCACAGTTCATTTTCGGCCATTTTCATGCTAGTACAATGATCGTTTAATAAACTTTCAGAACAAAATGGGGTGCACACTAATCCTACATGTATCGTTTAATATGCACAGTACATGATTCAGGCCGAGATATTCTTAGCATTATGGCATATGACTAGTCAATAGTTGGTCAGCTGTACTCAATTATCAAGCAACTCCTCCCAAAAGTCCATACCTGACATACTGACAAAGTAAACGTCAAGTCTACATTTGTCAGATGGCAAACATTATGAAGATTAAGCTGTCCTTGTGGCGCAATACGTAATTATAACACCTGTAAATCGGGTAACAGAAATCAGGTACATTCAATGTCACATCTGCATCAAGCTGTATTTTTAACAATTAATACTTGAAACAAAAAGACCATATTGAAAATTAATTGCAGACGACAATCTGTGTGTGGCAATCACTTGATAGTAACTGAATATTTTTTATATTCTGTTCAAAAATTTCAAACGACGCCCAGCAAATATTATGTGAATACAGTACATGCAACTCCTAGTGCCCCTTTCACGAAGGAAACTTTACTAAGGTTAACTTCAACTCCCATTCTTTAACAGTGCACTAAGGTTATATTAGTGATTCCACCTCTTTAAACAGCACTATAATTAGTAATTCCCCGCCCAAAACAACTTCACAAGAGAACACTTACAGATATGTATCATGTAGCATCGTCACACATAACTATAAGGCGGCTACTTTACTGTCACCCACAGAAGCAAGAAAGACTCTAGGATGATTACTATTATGCACATCATGCAGCCATGTTTATTAAAACGGATGAGGCGGTGGGGTAGCCTTGTGGTAAAACCTTTGCTCACCACGTGAACCTGTTTCTGGTGTCCACACCATGATGTTACTGGAATATTCTGAAAACTGGTGTAAAACTCCCTCACTCATTAAATCTGATGATAGCCTTGATTAACGCCTTGTTTCTTGATATGTAAAACAACTCCTGATAAATTAAAAAGAACCCCTGATAGAGGGTAGATTCAGAAATTCAGGCTTGCATCATTCAAGGCACTACACAAAAAGCAAGTCACAACAGGAAATATCGCGTCCCATGGACTCAAACTATTAACTGTCTCGTTTTTGCAACGAATCTCAGATTTTGAAAGTTTCATGGCCATTCTACTCAATCTTACATATTTCCGTAAAAGTGTTTTCTAAATATTGCAAAATATTGTTGTTTCCACCTCAAATAACCACCGTTTCCGACTGACACAGATAAACTTGCCTTCAGTAGCCTCCATAATACATTTAAAAAGATTCTGTTGCACCCTGAGGTCGACCAGGACCTGCTATCATTGGATGCTGAATTTTAATGGTTCCCACTCTTGGGCACGTTTTGGATTGACAGCTATGAGGACAGAGAGATAGACAAATGGAGGACTTGCTTTCTAGGTAGGGAGAGTTACCTCCCTTACTGTCACCTTTTCCTTGTGTTCATCTTCAAATGGTCTGTAAAATGTTCAGGAAAATGAAATCCTGGTAATATGTGATCACAGAACATGGCAACAGTTTAATGTATACTCTATACTCATCAAACTGCTAGCTTCAGAAATTGTGCGACAATTACAAGCACAATACCAACAGGTCGTGGCTTTTCATCAATCATCTAAGCATTGACACACATGGCGCATGACTTTCTGTGGTGAATTAACCCTTGTTGGTACGCGTACTTCTTTCCACACACGCACGTGAACTGAATCTTATCGTGCACACTCTGGACATGATTGTGTCTTGCTCCAGCACTGGCGAAACTTCTTCCACATTTTAAGCAAGGAAACCCTTTAAATGATCGCTGACGACCTGACGAATTGGAATAAGTTGTAAGGTGATTATTTTCACCAGTATCAAACGCACTATTTTGACCGTAACCAAATGTGACCATATTTCCCTGGTGTAAAGCAATGCCTGACGGGTCAAACATGACAGAGCTCCCATAGTCGCAACCTGAAAGCAACAAAAATGTCAAGTTTGAAACATTTTCCGCTCTCCATCAGACTTGACCCATGCAGCTAAAATGCTTCATTCTGATATCTAAATTAGTGAAGAGACGGAAATAAAAGACAAAACTGAAATAAAAATCTCAACCTTTGTGAGTAGCAAAGAAGAACCTCGGCATGAAAAGATGTCTGGTAGAAAAACTCTACCAAGACTGAAGTGAAAATATAAACACCTTGCACCAAGAAAACAATCCTTTAGCAGATTCTAGTGATTGACTCTGACCAATGTTTGTCAGTAAGTATCACCAACTCAGATACACGAATAAACTGGTCCTCTTGAAGCTGTAACAGCCAATCAGCCCATTCTGCACACAAAATGTAGTGTTACGACAAGTCCAGGGTCAGACTTATGATTACATGTACTGTGATCACACCATGCAACATTGCCTGTGCTGATAATAATTTATCTAAAAGAAAACAGTTACAATATGTTGTAGGAAACTAGCATATAATATGCTACAGTCCACCATCAGCACTGATGTCAGTTTCACGTGGACACACTTTACTATATGTTGTTGGAAAACAGCATATATACTTCAGTCCACCATCAGCACTGATTTCAGTTTCACATAACAGAAGTATACCCTCCATGTAATTCCTGAACCAATTTCATCCTTGAGACAATACAGAAGTGTTTGTGTCAAACAATGAGCTAATTGCCTTGCAATATTACCTCTGTACATAACACAGCTATTGACATTGATCATAGAGAATGACAAGCATTAATTAAATATTGATTGACTATAAATATTGGAGATGTAACCTTGGCAAATGCCAACAATTGTGACAGAAATTACTATATTTCACATCACTTTGTTTACACATGGACTGCTCACAAAACAGCACTTAAGAAGCATACCATGATAAACGTAAATTTGTTTGATATGTGAGAAAACCATTCCTTGTTTCTGTCATAATAATGTCGATAATGCATTTTTCATATAGATAATATTTTCTCAACAATATTACTGATTACTGATCATTTCAGTCAGGCCTAGTATATAATACATTACATATCAAATCTCAAACCAATATGTCGGTACATTACAACACATCATCAGCGCCACATGGACTTGTTTGAAGGCAATAAAAATCCACTCAAAATAGGACGATTAAAAAAAAATTACAAAAAAAACCAACAAAACACAACATACATTATGCTTACTCAGAATGATTCTGTCCACCATGTGAAGATATGAATATGGATAAAAACGTGTTCACATCATCAAAATGGTGGATCAGCTAAAACTAATGCAGTTCTATGGGACATTTTGTCCTGATAATCGTTCAATCATTCACCATAGTTTCCATTTCACAAAATTAATTCTTCCATAATTGTTTGAAGCAGATTATGACAAAGGTCACTGATTCAACAAGGAGTCTTTCCCATTAAATCAGCCATGTGTTCAGTATTCACTAGTATGGACTAATGAAATATATCAGTATCTTGTCTCAACACAGTCTCTGACAGTCGCCTGTGGTCATCAGACAAGCATCTCAATCCTCTCCATGGATTCCACATCATCACATATTACTGAAACAGTATCTTGCATAAGACAATAGCTGGAATTCCATGCCAGTCTTGGTCACTCACCCAATATTTGTCATAAAAGACTATAATGTATCAGATATACTTTTGGAACTGAGGGCAGAATTTTAACCCCCCTGAAAAGATCATTCACTGGTTCTACATGAAAACCACTCACAGGTCTGACCCAGTTAAACTTCACCTTGCCACAATCCCAACCAGTCCGACCCCATACCAACCACTGGCCTGATCCCAAGTCTCATCCCTGGGTTCGACCCCACACCAGTTACTAGTCTGATCCAAACTCCATTCAGTGGTCTGACCCCAACCAACCACTGGTCTGACCCTTACACCAATCCCTTGTCCAACCCACACTCCAATCACTGGTCCGACTTCTGTGCATTTGCCTGGAGAAGCAGACGGCAGACTTTGCTATGTCTAAGCAGCCCTGGCTGGTATTTGTACACTTTGCCGCACTTGCATGCAAACGTCTTGTGTCTATGTACAGACTCAATGTGATACATCCTGGCACTGTACGCCGTGAACTGCTTCTCACACTCGGGGCACTGAAAGGTACTTTTGTCTGGGTAGGAGCTACGATTTGAGAAAAACACCGAAACATCTGGCAGAATTTGGAGCACGTTTTCCCTAGGCATATGAGTGAAAGGTTCTGTTTTAGGAGTCCTCCAGTTACTATCAGGCACAGTTACAGAAGTGGCAGCATTGTTTCCACCCAAACAACTCGCACCTGAAAGTAACAAAAAGGCTGTGCTAGTTTATTTGCGACGTCTGATACTTATTTAGTTTTAAATGATCACATAAAAATGCACGTTAGGAATTTATTGAAACATCTATTTGAACTGAATTGACAATCAAGGGATATTAACAACAATCAGTGTTGTAGAACTTCCTGCTGCAAGAAAAAATGGCAATGAAGCGATAGATGGTCACTCCTGTGGTGAACACTGTGAAAATTAATGAGTTTTGTATAGTGCTGCTTTAAACTGAACTTAGATTGTCAGCTTGAAACAATGCAAATCTCAGGTGCTTACAGTAAGTGAGTGAGTGTGTAGTGTTTTACACCATATTTAGCAACATTCCCGCAATATCATGGCAGAGGATACAAGACATGCACACAAAACATCCGGGGAAATCGAACTGGGGTTTTCATCCTGATGAGTGAGTGGTTTAACCACAAGGCTACCCCAACGCATACCAAAACATTGAGGCAGTTACCCATACTTTCTTCCAGTTTGTCACAAGGTATGCAATACAAAGCTTGTGAGGAAAACCTGGAAGAAAATAAAGGACATGTGTCCTTTCATGTGATCCTTTAAATATTTCCCTCCGTATGTTACGATAATAAATTCTGGTGCATTTTCCGCATGGAATTGTAAGTTTTATTAACGATGAGAGAACAATGCATTATGATTTTACATGAATCATGGTAAAAACTTTCTTTCTTTCATTTTGAAACGGCATATTTTTTCTTTTCTCAACATGAGCGCAAAATTTAGATGTATCAACATCTTCATGAGTCAGTGCACAATTAAGTCTTGTTAAACACTGAAAAACCGTTTGACGGAGATAGGATCATTATCTGCAAGCATATTGGACTTGAACCCACGTGACTGTGACGATGAGATTCTGAGCACTGCTGAACATAACTTTGTCGGATGAAATGTCTGATGCCACTTTACACGTTTAACTGGACCATTTCACATCTTTGGTGCAGATAGACCAAAGATCTTCATTTGTGAATTTCTCTGACTTGAATCCAGGTGATCCACATGTGACTATGACCCACTGTACCATGAAACCTGTGAGCACCCTTTTACACATTTGAACGGAATATTTCACAGCACTTCTGGTGAGCCAGCAACCCTGTCCTGTACTTATAGACTTTACTACAGACACAAGAAAAAGTTTGTTTCCTGTGGACGACCTGCATATGGTTAAATCGTGAACCTCGCGACGAAAACATTTTCCCACATTCCAGGCAAGAAATGTTTGCGATCCTATTTGTCCCAAGGTGAGAGGGAGAATCCCCATCATGCATTCCAGGGGACTGGTTATAGTCATAACCAAGCCCATCCCAGCCACCCATGCTTACATGATGGATCGCAATCTGGCCTCCATCTGAAAGAAGGAAAAGTAGTATCTAGTTGCAACTGAATCGTATGTTCTGATACTTTGTGGGCTTAAAATACTTGACTGAGTGAGCGAGTTTAGTTTTACTGTGCAATCAGCAATATTGCAGCTATATGTCTGTAAATAATCAATCTGAATAGATAATCCAGCCAGTGATCAACAGCATGAGCATCGATCTACACAACTGGGAACACATGGCATATGTCAACCAAGTCATCAAGCTTGACCCTCTTATCCCGTTAGTTGCCGTGAACGACAAACATGGCTTAAAGACCAATTCTATCCTGGAACTTGAGTGAACATATGAATAGTAGTGGTTTGTTGCCCTTGGCACTATTCCACTATGGACTTTATATGTTGTACCGCTATGGGGAATCAAACCTGTGTCAAACAAATGCTTTAATCACTAGAATACCACAAGATCCTTCACATAACACAAATCTGTATGTAGGCATGAACCTTGTATCAACTTCTGTCAGTTCAGTATGGGGTCTTCCACACAACTAATTGTGGGCAGAAGTGTGCACGTCTCCCGAGAAAATATGTTACTTTCCACGTGTAAGTATGTGTCAGCAACTTCAACAAGGGAGATAATTAATTCATGAGGATGACTCAGAGTGGTTTCATTTGGGGCACTTTTATGATCTTCATTGATAGAAATCTTCTTTAATTATATGCAGTCACATGACTCTGAAACTATTTTATCATTTTTTTTACATATAGGCATAGCAACAGCTCTGTCTCATGATACAATGTACATGCAGGACAGATGCAACACTATATAAGTCATACCAATGGCTAAAGAAAACATGCAAGTTGAAGATGGTTTACTGCTAAATATAAACTTATCTTTGAAAACATAGTCCTTGTGATTTTTTCTCCTCTCCATTGATCCCTACTCTTGTATAAATTAAGGAAGGAACAGTATTTCTGAATATTTGTTGAAAGCAATAAGATACACAGTCTGGAAAAGAAGATCATCAAGACGCATGTTCCTAGTTTCACAAAGCTGACCAACTCATGAGGCAACCCAAGAAATACAACATCTAAACGGTGTACATCCTGATCACTCCAATGTAAGTGATTGTAAGTCATTAGTATTTTCTTTATTAATATCGGATATTTATATAGCGCACATATCCACATACTGTTGCATGTTCAAGGCGCTGGTATTTTTCCAAACACAACTGGACATCTTCTTATCAATCCCAACTCCCTAGAGACCAGTTAACTCTAGCTGCCACCAAGGCTTTCCAATCCTTGCGAGGTACCCAGTTCACAGCTGGGTGGACTGGGACACAGTACTTTGTCCAAGTGCACATTGCTTTAGCTACAACTGGCTGTTTGCACATGTTTATGTTGCCATGATCTGGTCATACACCAATAGATTCATGGGTTCTGTGAAGTGCACAGGGTTGTATACTGTACACTTTGGATTGTGACAACAGTGAATGAGTCTGTACATGAAGTTGACTCCAAGGATTTACACCCCGTCACAAATTGGCTTGCTTGATTATAGCCCGATGCTTTAGCCAGTTCACCCACCACGCACTAAATTCCATTTTGCAACCCAACGCATACACCTCGGTGGTGTACATCCGGGTCACTGGCCTAGAGATGCATGGAGGATGCAAGTCTTCTGATGGTAAACTAGAGCGTTCTGATACTTGTAGGACTTCCCACACTCGCACGCAAATGTCACTTTCTCATGTATGGCCTGGACATGGTATATCAACCCCCACTTTCTGTTAAACACTTTTTCACACTGTTGGCATGGAAACACTTCTTTCTGTTTAGGGGCTGCTGGCTGGTTTGTGTGATAACTTTTAGTGAACATATTTCTGCTTTTGTTGGAGGTTTGAGAAAAATATGGCTGCCTGTAGCTGCCACTTTCAGAAAAGTCTGTCATTGAATGAGTTAATGTCTCGCCTGCTCCATAGCCATAACCTGAAAGTAACAAAAAGGCCAGACTGCAGAGTTCTTTTAAGTTATAGTGTTAATTTCATGATGTAAAAGGAGCTTTAGTTCCAATTTCAGTGTATGAACACTGGACACTTGGTCTCTACTGAGTGCAAGTACATCAAATAACAAAGAGAACAAAGAGTGACAACTATTTTTATGGATTAACTTCTTTAATCTGTATACGTGACATTTCTACACAGATTCAAATGTCATCCAGCAAGTGATAATGAACAAGTAATTTACATCAAATAACAAACCTCATTTCAAAATCATACAATTTTATTGGGGACTGGACTAGTGAGTGAGTTTAGTTTTACGCTGCTTTATATTATAAGCAATATTCCAGCAATATCAAGGCATGGGACACCAGAAAGTGGACTTCACACATTGTACCCATTTGCAGAATCAAACCCGGGTCTTCAGCGTGACAAGCTAATGCATTAACAACTAAGCTACCCTAACGCCCAGGACTGGACTAACAATGCACAACCACTTACTAGTAACCCTCGCATTGCATTTCTCAAGTCTGAAACATTTATTTATTATGTAAATTTGTGAGGATTAAACAGATGTTTCACCTCCCAGCATACATAAAAAAGCATATTTGCACATTTAGAACGAATTGATCTTATCAGTTATTCACATTCGCTTCAGAGATCTGACCTTGCAGGACATAATGGAGAACGTCTCAATCCCAACCGAAAATTTCAACAGCATCATGTCAGGAATTAATTACTTCATGGCATATCAGATTCTGAAAAACCATGATTAAGCTGATGTCATTGTATTACAAATACCATCAAGACTTTCAAGTAACTCAGGTTGGTTTCTGTCTAAAAGACAAATGATTCAAACAATTTCTCAGATGTAACATTTACAACCTGTTTATGTAAGTATGACATGAATGTAGAAATACAGTATACTGATGGGAAATTGACCGCAAAATCCAAAGAGACTGAAATAAGGAATTCAAGCTTGTCCTAATATGTTTAACATACCCAGGTTTGGAAAAAGAACAAAAGGTAGCTGCTGACACATTTACCAGCACCTGTCTATGTTTAACAACAAGTAAACATTCCAGGGATGTAATGAATACATGTTTGTTAAATTGAAGTTTGATGCTGTGTTTGGCAATATTCCAGCTATATGGCAGCAGTCCGTAAATTATCAAGTCTGGACCGGACAAGAACATTTTATGTTGTTTGTTATCAATCTCAACTCCCTGAGGCGTATAGGTGCACTGAATTTACTGTGGCGCTCTCATCCTATCAAGATACATAATTCACAGCTGGGTGGACTGGGATATACAGTCACAGTTGTCCAAGTTTACTGTACATTGCTGTACCCGCAATCAGATTTTGTATGTAATTATGTAGCCACCATTAACGGATTGGTCGGTTTTTTGAAAGTGCACAGGGCTATGTAGTGCACATTAGAGCTTGTGACAACATGGAAAGAGTCCAAGGTTTTTATGCCCAGTCACAGGTAGGCTCGATCCTGACGCCTCAATCTCTCTGGATCACTAGCCTTGCACTTCAGCAAGTTCTCCGTCCACTCACTGAATAATGCAGCACTCAGCAATATTTCAGCTGTATGCCATGGTCTGTAAATATTCAAGACAATTCTGTGGTCAACAGCGTGACAATTATGCAGTCAATAGCATGAAGAACTATCCAGGCTGAGGGATATATTCCAGTAAATATCACCAACATCCGATTGTGTTTCAGAAACACATGCTTGATTTCGGTGAATCAAATAATTTAGATCAAGATTATGAAAAAGGTTTTGTAGGTGTAATTAGTCGTAAGGTCAGAAAAACAACCAAAATATTCATACAGGTTTATTATTTGGAAATAATAAATTATGCCACAAACAATATCACCGCATAATTTTTTACAGCTCACAACTTGGACAAATACAACATTAATGTCAGATCAATCTATTTCTTTCAAACTCCACTGACTGAATCATCACAAAATATGTTTGCGCCATCACTTCCTTGATTCTAAGTATATGCCACAGAACTTTTGATGACGATGTAGGGTTGTCTCATACTTGTATGACTTGCCGCACACACAATACAGAGTCACATTGTCGTGGATGGCCTTCATGTGATAGATCAAACCCCATTTCCTCTGAAAAACTTTCTCACACTGCGGACAAGGAAAGTTATCTCCCTTTTTTTTGCTGTCAGCTTGTGACCCCTGTGATCGCCACGTTGCCTCAAATCCCCCTGAATAGTGATTACTGTTCCCATGACCTCCCATATCAAGATAATCTGAAAGCAACAAAAAATCTAGTTTGGAATTGTGTCAAACAGGAATTATATGTACCGACCTTTTATGAATTTATTTCCTTCCGCCTATGTGCACAAATGACAATTGTGAGACAATGTACAGTGAGTGCAGTGTTACATCACAATATTTCAGAAATATCTCGGCTCAGGTCGCCAAACATTGTCTAAACAGAGCCCACCCTGGGAAATCACCAATGAGCTACCCCATCTCCATCTCCATCTCCATGCTTTAAAGATTTAATATACTTACATGGATGTTGCAGTTTTACCTGATGCATGGGTTAAAATCCTTTTTTATTTGTGAACTGAATTGTGAAGGTTCTGGGCTTCCATTCACCATAATTCTTGAGTGTAACAAGCGATGATTCATTATTGATAAAAATTTAGGGTATTTTGAGCTTCTTGAAGTTTTCTCCCAATTTGCTGAAAAATGGTGATTCGTTAATCTTTCAATCATTTGCATCAGGGTTATGATAATACATTAGGATTTTGTGCTGATATTAATCGTTAAGTTCACTCATAAACATTTCAACTATATTACAAGGCCATGAATAATTGAGAGTCAGACATCCATGCAATTCAGAAACGTAACAATCATCCAGAAAGACTACCAGCTATCGAGTTATTCACCTCTTGTGCTGAGCAAGACAGCAGCACGACATAGCACAGCACAGCACTGTGAGGATCCCAGTGTGCACACCTATCCATTCATGCCTTGAAATTCACTAATTTGACAAGAGTACTTGAGCATCTTCTGATACTACATCTGATTAGAATGAGTCTAACACAACCTATCATGAAACAGGTTGATCGTACAACTAGTTGTTTTCATTGAATCAAACTACACGCTGTCTTGATTTCCATTTGATATTCAGAATCACTACAATGAAGTATATGTGAATTCTATGAAAAGGAATAATTTTACTTGAATTAGGGTGTCATTTAGACGGACTTGTGTTTTCTGCAGCTTTTAGCAATACTCCAGAAACAGCACAGAAACAGACACCAGAAATGGACTTCACACACTGCACCCATGTGGGAACTGAACACCGTTGTGCAGGAAGATGAGTGAATGCTCTAACTACCAGGCTACCCCAGGATTCCAATGGGCTGTCGTATGTATGTTTTGGCAGTAGAGTTATCACTGATATGATAACATTCTCAACATTGTCAACACATGTCAGACTTTATTTCGTTCTTGTTACACTGAATGTAACAAATAATACATCAGCTGATGACTTATTACAGCATTCGTTACCCAATATTCATGATACACTTGCTAGAGCGATTGAACGAATAATCAATCTCGCTTGCGTTAGCGATTATTGATCAGCTCAGGACACTAATCAATAACTAAAATTGAAACATTATATTAGATTAGACTTGAGAATGTTTGTTCAATGAAGACATAAACGCTCCAGTGGAAAATCTACGGTCAACAACGTACTTGTGGTCATGTCTGACAAGAAGTACCCTCAACTGTCTTGATCGTGTAAGAAACACTGCCTGTCTCAACACAAAGTATTCTTGACTGTTTGATAGTAGCATAAAAGAGTACCTGTCTCAACAGGAAGTACACTCCACTGTCTTGATCTTGGTATTAGTGGGTGAGTTTGGTTTTACGCCGCTTTTAGCAATATTCCAGCGATATCACTCCGGGGGACACCAGAAAATGGGCCTCACACGATCTTGGCATTAAACACTACCTGTCTAAACACACAGTATCCTTGATTGTCTTGACAGTAGCATAAAACAGTACCTATCTTAACAGAAAGTACCTTCAGCTGTCTTGATCGTGATATTAAACACTACATGTCTCAACACACGGTATCCTTGATTGTCTCAACAGTAGTATACAACAGTACCTGTCTCAACAGGAAGTACCCTTTACCATCTTGAATGCGGTATTAAATGGTACCTGTCTCCACAGGGAGTATCCTAGATGTTTCAATTGTGGTATGTACCCGTTTCATTTGCACAATGCTATGATTCTGTGCAGATATTGAACTTTGTGGAGTAGTCGTGGATTTACACTTACAATCGATTACTAAGCTCTGATTGAGGATCTACATGTTGTGGGATTTGTAATGCCAGTCCAGTCCATCACGAACAACATAGCTCAGGTATGCCTTTATATGAATCCTTCAAAAAGTCTGTCACGTTGTACTATTCCCTTGTACAGTTGTACACGTTTTCTTATGATACAGCAAACTTCGTCTGTGGTGGTACGACTTTCCACAGGCACAATTAAACTGAACCTTCTCGTGTATAGCTTGGATATGGTACATGAGTCCATTTTTTTTGGCAAATACCTTTCCACACAATGGACAGGCACACTGTCTCTTGCCATTGTTGGAACTTGTCAAATTAATTCCATAAAAACTAGCGCCACTGACAAGAGGGAACCCTGCCCCTTGCATTCGGACCGGATGGAACTCACTATCTGTCACAGAGAAGCTCAAGTCATCTAAGCCTGCAAGAAACAAAAAGCTTGAGTCACCTGCTTTTCTCCGGGAATTCAACATCATTCACAAGTGCCACCACCAATATGTAGCAATCTGTGATATTTATCTTCATCAGCAATTAAGAAAATCATCATAAAAAAAGCATGAAATTATTGATATACAGACGCGAATGATTCTTTTTCTTGTTTTTGCGGTTGTTAGACTAGATACCAGTCAACTATCCTTCATGATATACATTACTATGTAGTCGATCACATGAGCCTTTATGAATGATCTCTGTGGAACATCATGAATGACAGCTATGATTTTGATGAAAACTCAAACTCATCATAAATAGAAATAAACTGAAAACTGAAACATCTTCAACATTTCTGTATGACGGCATTGTTAACGAGACCTATTACGATCTAGGTAAAAATTGATCTCTAACAACAAATGATGGTTGTAGAAGGCGACTAAGTGGGTTAGACTCACTGACTTGGCTGACATGTCATCATACCCTCACCGAGTAGGGTGATCCTCATGCCGTTGAGCATTTGATTGTCTGGTCCAGAGTTGATCTACAGACCGCTGAAATGTAGCTGGAATATTGCTGAGTGCAGTGTCAATCAACAAACAAACAAGCCGAACTTGAAATGAGCTTTTCTAATCCTTTATCTATTAAAGCTGGAGATGTACCCCGGAGCATTTATCTTTAACAGTTTCAAAATGTACTATCTCAGCATTATAGTTCAACAAATTTGTCTTCAGCGAGAACCATGTGGTTCAAGGAAAAGAAAACACTGACTCAATCAAGATCAAGTTCACTGATGAAATCTTGAAGAAGTTGGATGAACATTTTCCTTTCAGTGATAGCAACATCATGCATGCCTTTAGCATTCTAAGGCCAATAAGTTTTTTAAGCAAGAGTGGCCTGCAGACCTGGGAAGAGAACAACTTGATGTTTTGAGTGAGCACTTTGGTCAACTAAAGACTTCACCAGTCAGCAACAGACAACCCAGAAGCAACTTGACAGGAATTTAGTGTCCTCAAACACCTTGTTGTCCACTCTGGTTATCTTCAAAATAAGATGGCTGTTCTCTGGGGACTGATCACCAATACCACAAGATGTCATTTCCAAACTTAATCACTTTAACAGCTACTGCTTTAACTGTTCCCATTCACACTTCTGATTGTGAAAGGGGGGTTTAGCTCTCAAAACTGTTCCTCAGAACAGATTCCGTGCAGAGACTTGCTGACTGTGAAACTGGAAGGACCAAACCTTTTTAAGTTCAATTTCACTGGTGCCTTAACACAATGGCGATCTCCAAAGCAAAGAAAACTGCAAGAGTCACATTTTTAATGATATTCACATTTTGATGTACAATTACTCACAATGTTAGCTGTTCGAATTTTATGTCTCAGGATGAGTCAAGTAAGTACTTAGAGAGACCTATCACATATTCCTTAATTGTTGTGTTTTTTTAAATTCCAAGTTGCAATTTTATGAGACAGTTTGCTGAAAGACTGCCAAATGTGACTGTGGTATTAATTGTTTAAATTTTATAAAATAAAATGATGAGTCTTTTCACTGTCAAGTCAATATGAAGAGACCTATCATACATTCTGTAACTGTTGTGTTTTTTCAAATTCCAAGCTGCCAATTTATGAGACAGTTTTCTGAAAGATTGCCAAATATGACTGTATTAGTTGTTTGAATTTGATATCTATCTTCAGTTGTTTCACAACAAAGTAAATATAGATCAATTCTTCAAGTTGACACCTTACCACACATTTCTCATGCCATGGCAGTGCTTTTTTACTACAAGTTGCCAAACAAGGCAGTTTGCTGATAGTCTGCTTTCATTTTCAATATTAAAGTGCTTATCAAATGTAACACGTGTTTGTGTTGAGACTTACATGAGACAGAATCTTGTGATGTTCTCTGAAATGTATACTATGTAATATATACTTCATTACATTCCCTTACATAGATTTCAGGGCATTATTTGTACCAGACAAACACACACTCACACATAATTTCATGTTTATTTCAATTTCATGACTTAAAACAAGCTTGTGCTGCTTATGAAATAAGACAGACAAAACCAATCTTGTGAAAAATGTTGTCAATGAAGACAAATGCTCCTTAAGTTTTATTATGACAAGACATGATCGACTGCTAGGTCATTTAGTCCTTACGACCAATCTTGGAGTATTTCAACTAATCGGACCACCACAATACAACACAAGCAGGATATAATTAACTTATACTCCTTGAGTTTTATTATGAGAAGACATGATCGACTGATAGGTCATTTAGTCCTTGCGACCAATCTTAGAGTATTTCAACTAATCGGAGCACCACTACAAAATACAAGCAGGATATAATTAAGTTATACACTTATCTGACATCAGTGTTGTCTCTGGTCACTGTCAAAACTGTTGTCAAAACAAGGCAATGAATAGTGTTTGTTACTGGTCATCCAATATATCAAATAATAATTTCACTGCTGACTTTCCTTATATTCATTATCCAATATTCAATTCATTATGCTATATTCGTCATCTGCATCATATTAACCTCGTCATGTATTTTTCACAAAACACGTGGATATTTTAGTGACCACATTTCCATTACTTTACTCAAGATGCAAAATTCAAGAACAAAATCATCTGGAACAACAGAAATATTCTTCACCTCTACCAAAACAGAATTCAAACCCAGGACTCCTTCTTGAGGAATCAACACTTTAAGTACTGTCCTAACAACTAACACTTATACCGAGTGACTATTAGAGGTGATTTAGCTTGAACAATACACAAAGTTCTGTCATGAAGCTTCATGTCATTGGCGGTAACTGTTTCACACCGTCCTCACAATGGCTACAAATCTTCATGCTCAGATAATCTGTATCCTTTTGACGATCAGTTGTCATCTATGTAATTGTAATCAATAGTCCTTCTCTCCAGTCCTGCCTGAATTTCACTTCTCTCTGACTAATGGACAAGCTTATTTTGAACCCTGATCTTCACAAGTGAAGTGATCTTCAGTAAACAACAACTGTAAAATGTTTGTTTCCATCTTCACGCCACTTCAACAATTGTGCATCTCCAGCACTGTGTAAAGAAAATAGTTTCAGCAGAACCAAAACAAACACAGTGTAAAACCTGTTTCCTATTTCCATCATTGGACATCTCAAATTCTTTGGATTCTGAATTTACAAAAATATCAGAAACGTCATCATCCAAGTTCAAAATGGATGCCAAGTCTAACTAAGTTGCCCCATCATAGCAAAATGGTGCATGACCGACAAGTTTGTCATAAACAAACAACAAAGTCCATGCTGCTTGCATTCACAACAAAGTCCAGCTTTACTAACAGCCAGAAGTTCACATCATGGATGCTAGTCAGATAACATAGCTTCTGTTCTCAAATCATACACTGGCATCCTATTACATCTTGTGTTGACTTCAAGCTCCTCTGCATGGTCTACACAATCCTGTGCATCTCTAGCTGATCTTGTCACAGAATACACCAACTAGAATTTTTTTTATCCCAGACTCAGCTCTTGCTAACAGTCCCCAAGACACATTTAGCTTCCCTATTCAAGTAATCATTCCTACATGTAATTCCACATCAATGGAATTCTGTTGAGGTCAACATTTCACTCTTTGCTTCTCTGCCAACTTTCAAATCATGTTTCAAAATCCAACTTTATGCCCACACTTGCTATTGATTCTTCTGATCTCACAATGTATGTTTGGTATACTATCCTCTCATTTTACTTTAATGCCTTCAGCATGCACAAGTTGGTGGATACAGGTGCGTCATAAACATCCATTATCACTTTTATCATAGTACTATTACCCAAAGGGACCTTACATTAATAGAAATCAAGCAACAGCATGTCGAGCAAAGAAAGTATCTATAACCTTGACTTTCATAAAAAATTAGCAAAACATGTATGGCACATATGATCATATACAGTATGACACGAATGTTCCAGCATTTGTAGAAGCATACAGTTCATGTCTAGGTACAAAAAGAAGCAGGTATTTAACAGGTGATGTTCCCAGTGAACAGATGTGGCAAACCATCAACTACACAATGGGTTGGTTTATACAGCAAGAACAGTAAATCAATTCTGACAACCTTGAACATTATAGTAAGTTTGGCAGTAGAACCGAAGACATTATCAGTCTGGCAGTACAGCTGGGGGCATTATAATCAGTCTGGCAGTAGAACTGGGGGTATTATAATCAGTCTGGCAGTATAGCTGGGGGCATTACAACCAGTTTGACAGTACAACTGGGTGCATTACAACCAGTTTGACAGTACAACTAGGGGCATTATAATCAGTCTGGCAGTGGAACTGGGGGCATTACAACCAGTTTGGCAGTAGAACAGTGGGTATTATAATCAGTCTGGCAGTATAATTGGAGCCATTACAACCAGTTTGGCAGTAGAACAGGGGGTATTATAATCAGTCTAGCGGTATAATTGGAGGCATTACATCCAGTTTGGCAGTAGAACTGGGGGCATTATAATCAGTCTGGCAGTATAATTGGAGCCATTACAACCAGTTTGGCAGTAGAACAGGGGGTATTATAATCAGTCTAGCGGTATAATTGGAGGCATTACAACCAGCTTGGCAGTAGGACAGGGGGTGTTATAATTAGTCTGACAGCAGAACTGGGAACATTATAACATGTAACAGTTTCTCTGTGCTGAAACTTTCCCAATCCACTTGTACCAGTAGTTCGGAGGTCAGTGTACACACCAGTCATATGTGCAGGTAGAAACAACAGACAAGGACATACATCAAATGTCACTGGTGTCAAGTCAGTCACGTTTTTGTTCAGTAAAGACAGATGGGGATGCTTCTTGCACATTTGAAATATTTTCAGTGACAGCCATAAAACTGGGTCAGCACAAATCAGAGACTATGGCGACAGAACACCAAACACCAGAATTGTAAATACAGTCAACATCAAGTCTTAACTGTATCATTATGAGGTCTTGTATCAACACAACGTGCACAATCTGTAAAATACATTTATAGCGTAATAATAACTGACCAAAAATGTTCATGAGCTGTAGGATGTGCGAGCCCAGGCCACAGTTGAGTCAGGAAGCCAGTGTGTGGACTTACCTTGTGATGCCAGGAACCACGCCCCCATCATCGCTGTACTGTGGCACTGGGTGTGTCAACATGGCAAGTGACAAGATGGATTTCAACAAAGACAAAACCACTTCCTTTAAATTCAAAATACTTTTACTTATCACAATGTGTATTAAATCTGATGAAATGACGAGATTGTATGAATCCATCTTGTCACTTGTTCGTTATGTGTTTGGATAATAACAAAGCATTTCAGACATACTCAAACATAATTTAAAATCTTTAGAAACCATTCAACATGTTCTAAATATCATGTATCGAGTCACATGACTGTCCATTTCAAAAACCAAATTTGAGCAGTTTAAAGTCTTCTTTCAAAACACACAAACCAAATATATGGACTGCCATGTCAGTCAGCCGGATGATCTCTTTAACCGAGGTATATCATGTACATTTGTATTTGGAAATTGTTGTACTTGCATGTCAATTCAAAAGTCTTGCAAAATTGGTCTGATCAAACCAAATCTTTCCATACCAGAAATGATACACACCTTTTATAAACAGATCTATGATTCATCAGGTTTGAGCTCAGTGTGCTGGGTACTTATTCCTGGGCTACAAATGAGCGAGTGAATATGGTTTTACATCGCTTTAAGCAAGAATCCAGTAATATCACAACAGGGGACACAAAAAATGTGGGGAACTATACCCTTGTCTTTGGTGTGATGAGTAAACGCTAAAATCACAAGTTACATCCCAACAAGTTACATATTGACTAGGGAGTGAAGGAGCAAATTAATTAAAGTATAAACGAGTGAAGGGGGATGCAATCTTAAATACTACTATTAGAAAAGGGAGCGGGGAGATGCAGATAAATTCAATTTTCAAAAAGACACAGACAAATCTCAAATAGCATCACAGTACAGCTTTTCCTACTGCTGAATGCTAAACTCTGAAATATTAAATCACCGTGACAGCAGCATGTAAACAAGTCTCAGCCAGGCATTGCTGTGACTGTTGTTTTGAACTCAGATCAACACAATCAGGAGAATGGTGACATAATCAATCTATAGTTAGCAAACCACAGTCCATCAAGTTGTATCTATGACAACCACAGGTTGCCAGAAAAAGTCGAAAACCAAAAATACCCATGGCGTTCAAACCCAGGAGGACTGTAAAAATTAATGTTAAAAGATACAAACAAACAAAAAATATAAAAAAAAATAAAATAGAGAAGAACAGGATAAGTGAGCCCTTTAACCACTAGGATACCTCACATTCATAATAGACGACATACCTAGATATGTACCACACAGTGAGCTCCAACCTGAATGACTCAATACAGCAGACAGAGACTCAAAACAATCAGGGATGTGCTCGAGAGAACTCCTTTCTACGAAAATATCAGACTGGTGAAAATGAGCTAAAATATTCAGCCTATTCCATTCTGCAAGTACATAGGCAACAAAACTAGCAACAACAACCCCCGTCCCCCCTTCTTTTCAGTCATCCTCAAGTCTCCTGCACAACAATAACTATATCAAGTCAACTTGCCTTCACTTTCCCCCAGCCAAAGAAGCATGCTAAGGCCAGATCAAAATGTAATAAAATGTGCAATTCAAATATCTAAAACAGCATAAAATGTTTTATTTTTTTTTAGCTGGGATAGACTTCCCGGAATGTACTACATGTCTGGACCAAACAAGATTCAAGCTTCAGACTTGACACCTGAAGTCTAAAATGACTGGAAAAGACTAGATTGTTTCAACTCCACTTGGATTTCAGTCATCTTATTTATTCTGCTGATAATATTTTGCAATAAGATAACTTGATTTATATACTAAATAGCCTACAGATAAAACTAAAAGACATTCTAGGTGGGTACTCCTTTTCAGAATAACCTGGCGCTGATGTGTGTGGCCCATTGAGGCTACAACTGTTCCACATCAATATCAACTCTTTCGCGAGCCCAAACAGTAGCATCAGTGTTGTATGCCAGACAGAGGCTCTACTCAATTAGGACAAAGAGGTTATTGCTAAACTGGCCCTGATTATCAAATGTGAGACTTTGCCAGACGATTTCAATAACTTGAGACTTACTAGATGCAAAACGGATTCAATGACCTGAGCCAATGCTGATAATTTAACACACCCAGAACTGCTACGAAGACATGAAAGAGATTCAGGTAAAGTTCAGCTACACAAGATTATAACATCCCTGATTGATAGAGCTCGATCTACATACAAAATCAAATATAGGAAAATGATTCTGTGACAGTGCTTGAAAAATTTCACTTCTTGTTGAGAAATAAGACTAAAGTGGCATTCCAGAAGTTGGGGGTGTAGAGATAGCAAATCTCAGAATTCAGTTATCTGAATTTTCACTAAAGACAAGCAAAAGTGACAGGTTCAAGAAATCTTATATGAAGATACTGTTTTTCTCAACCAGTGACACTAAACAAACACTGTACAAAACAAACTGCTGGTCACACCATTTTAAGAACACCAAGATCTAAACCATATATATTTAAAATGCATCTGTATGAATGTAGCTAGTACCTCGGGGATATGTATGAACACCTTCAAAGGTGTAACCTGATATGTTTCAAATATATAATAGCCAGTACCTCCGGGCAAAGTTATCAGTAAATTTGAGTAATTATCTTGTAGGTACAGGTTAATGTTTAATGTCATTGAGAGGCACTTGAAGTGATGGAGATAAAAGCAAGAATTTGTGGTTGTCATCTTCCCTATTTTTATTAAAATGTCAACTTACAACATATTTTTCTCCTCTCTGGAGATAATCCCTGATGACTGAAGTAAAAAGTTCGTAAAAACAGACATGTTACGGAAAATACTGATTTTTACATCCATAAATTCTCTCCTTTAAGAAAACGTTTGTTGTTTTGGTTTTAAACAAGTTAAAACTTAAAGTGTCAGTGACCCTGCTCTACGATGGCAGCCTGTAAATAATCACAACTGGACAAAACAATCCAGTAATTGTGTGACTGTGATTATGGTTTTTATGACACTTATGGCAAGATTCCAACAACATCAAGGTTCAGGACACCAGAAATGGACTTCACACATGATATGATTGTGGGGAATGGAGCCCCCCGTCTTCAGTGTGACGAGTGAATGTTTTAACCCTTAGGCCATCCAACCCCTGATCAAGAGATTGATATTATGAGCAACGTGCAATGTTAGTTGACAAGTCAGGGACACTAGATACTCTTGAATGCTGTTACTATGGCGATTGGGGCATCATATGAAGTTTTTTTAACAACGTTCTCACTAGAAAGATGTATTTAGGACATTTAGACCTCTCCTCAGTTAGCATTTATGATTGGTTCGTTTGTTGTTTAACACCGTTCTCAACAGCATTCCAATCCAGTTATCAACAAAGTCAGCAAGCCCGATCACAAGATCCAGTTAGTCTCCTTTCACGACATGCATGGGTTACTGAAAATCAATTCTAACCCAGACCTTCATAAAGCAGACAATAACTGCCAATACTCAGACACTATCAGTATTAACAATGTCAACAGCAATTTAAAGAGTACAGTCATTTCTGCACATTGGGTTCTCATATCAGACTCTAAGACAGGTCCATTATTAACTGCCTCTGGTTTTGGTACAACTGTACTAGCTGAGGAATTTTACAGTGTCACCAAGGGCATTGCAGCACCTTGATGGTTGCCACTAGATACCGTTCATTATGGAATTGCAAACTTAATAGACCCATTTCAAAACATTGCTTTACTACTAAAACAAATTAATGTTCTATTAATTCACCACCCCCTGTCACCATTTTATGACAGATGTGTGAAAAACATTAAATTAAGATTTCATACTTGATTATATTAATATGAAGCTGTTTAGCATGATGGATTTTTGTCTGGAGACCATACATGAAGCTACACACTGACATAAAACAGTTACATGAAACTTGTCGCTGCAAGTCAACTACTTCACACATAGGGAATGAGCTCAGTAATCACTAACCCAAGGGAGACAACTCTACAGTAATTTACCTTTGATTCTAAGTATTGGCAAAAGTGGAAAAATCGACAGTTTGACCAAACATCAAAAATACTTGATAGTCTTAAGTCCCAAATGTGAAAGCAGATCTGTTTAACTCTTAATTGGAATAAAACAAGCAGCCCTCCATGGCTGGGTATAATGACATGCAACAACTCAAATACCCTGACTGATCAGGTTGCTATTTAAAACACTGGGTCTGGAACCCACACACAAGACCCTGAAGACAATTGATCTTCAGCAACCCATGCTTGTCACAAGAGTTGACTGACGTATGACATTGTATCCCCATTGTGTAGACTGATGGTACTGCTATTGATCACTGGATTGTGTGGTCCAGATTTAATTACGTACAGACAGCCGGCATATAGCTGGAATACTGCTGAGTGCGGCATTGAGCAACAAACAACCAATGTTTTCCCATACAATGCTCCGAAAGTTGTGCATTGATTGGGGCACGACATTGAGTTTGATCAACACATTGGAACTACATCTGTGGTTATCCTAGACCTGCTGGGTTCAGTTTTACATGATGGGATTGTTAAGATGTGTCTTCTTTGGGTTGACGACAAAGACAAATGATGCTGAGGAACACTATCTCTTTAGATTCCTGGCATTCCATTTTGGTGTGACCAACAATTCTCCGCAGAAGAAATCAAACACAATAATTACCGTCATTGCTGTAATCTGCTTCATTATCGTCGCCGTAGTCATTGTCATCTTGAAACACTAAATAGTCATCTGCACTTTGGTCACCATGATGAACTTGACTGGTACTGGGTTCGGAGTAATCTGGCACATGTGGAACATTTTGATGGAAGGACGATGATGAAGAACCGGGTGATTGAGAATGTGATGATTGTGGGTGCGAGAGTCGGTCGAGAGCTGCTTGGGACGTTTGCGTATGAGGTACATCTGAGGAATAATCTATTTGCATGTATGGAGTCTCTTTCTTTGGCACAATGTCACCAGGTTCTGGATCAGGTTCTATTTCTATTAAGTCTGGATCTTCTGGTTCTTGTTTAACATTCACTGGTGGGTCCATTCTTGATTTTGATAAGGAAGTGTTGGACGGACTTGGTGTGGTTTGAGCATGTGGAATGGTGCGATGTTGAGTTCTTGATGGTGTGGCTTCTGAATAGGATGTCCGGCTGAATTTTACATTAGACTGATCTGAACCTGAAAATTCGTGAGACCTTTTAGTCCGATATGGAATTGTTGGTAATGCTGTCTGTGTCATTGTCACTGCACTCTCTTGTGCTATTAATGTCCGATCCACATCGAACACAGCAAGTTTAAGCGTCTTACACTCACTTTTAGAAATCATACTTGCATTTGATGACACACCATCCACAACGAAAGTCAACTTATTAGACCGTAGAGTCACTTGAATATTGGCATCTTGCGTCGTGCCGTAAGAATTCACAGACGCTGGAAATTCAAGGTTTTCCTTCGGTCCGTCTTTCAAAGTAGAAAACACATCATATAAGTCCATAGGAATTGTGAATTCAAGTGTTTCGATAAACATGATGCTTGACAGAATACGTTCCAGCAGAGAACACTGTCTTCTTTCACTCTCTAGGTCACCAGTTCACACTTCGAAATGATCGGCGTGTTTAACGAAAATGGTTATCAAACTTGACGATCAAAAACACAAAAACATCTCACAATGTCGTCCAGATAACGGCTTGTGTCCCATTAAAATTCTCTTCCCATATAAATGCACTTTACAAAACGTATTGGACATCACTGGATGGACCAAAAATACATTATTTGGCGTCTGTAAGTCTCATCCACAGCGTCTTCTTGTGAAGCGGGAGCACGCGCTACATAACAGAGCATGCGCGAAGCGGTTCATGTTCATTATTTCCTGTTTAATATTGTACTATCTTCAACGAAACCAATATTACTCCTTGGCGAAAATACGTCTGTTGCCAATCTGCGTATTATAGCGACTGTTACCTGTCTTTTTGTAAGGCAAGCTGATGATCATGCGTTTGGCGTCCTGAGTACAAATTTCGGAACTTTGTGCGACAATGCAATGTGCTATTTCTTGTACTTTTAACACCAGTTAATAAGGCACAGTTCACATGATTAGCGTGTTTTGTATGTTTAACGCTACATTCAACAACATACCAGCATTATAACGGCCGTCTGTGAATAATTATCCAGTGACTGACATTATGAACATCGATCTACGTCATTTTGGATTCGATGACATATATCAACCAAGTCGGTGGTCTTGACCTCCCGATCCCGTCAGTCGCGTTCGAAATAATCACCGGCCTGTAGGCCCAGCGCTGCTTGTTATTGCTGTTTAAAATATTTGCAGGCCCCTAGGGCCTTTGGTAAATTATCGGTCGTTTTTTTCAACCAGAATCTTTCCCATATTTTTTCACTATAAACCTTCGAGAGCCATTCATGATTTATAAGTCACAGTTCCACTTTCTGGTATTTCAGCGACTTCGCAGAGGAATGGCAACACCAGTCTTTTCTCTTTGAGCCATAGTTTGTTTTATTGTTTTGTTTTTATTTTGTTTTGGGTTTGCTTTTTGTTTTTAAATTTTGTGTGTTTTGGGGTGGGGGTGGGGGTGGGGGTGGGGGTGGGGGTTTGTTTATTTATTTATTTATGATTTTTTTATATTTTTTTTTTATCTTTTTTTGGTCGTTTTTGTTGTTTTAGTTTTTGTTGAATATATACATCTGTCTTTTATTACGTTCTCAAAAGCAGAAATGGTCACACTGAAATGCGTCACCATAATAAAGCTAGAAAAGTACAGATGCATTTTTCGCACTAATAAAATACCGACAAGTCTCTTTTATGGCCATAAAAATGAAAATTGGTATTCATAAAGTGCCTGTTTCCATTCTCAAGGTGCCAAGACATCATTACCCCAAATAACCCGAGCTGCCTGTTAAGTGAGAGAAGGTCATCAGTCATATGAGGGTCAACAGTGACTTACATTACTGACAACACGGTAGTTACATGATATATGACCTTGAATATGATCAACAGTAAGGAAGTGGAGAAGTTTAAAAATTGTTTGTTTCATATTGAATCATAAATGTTATGTTTTTAAAAATTACAGTTACCATGGTTTCATCAACACAATACACTCGAGTCAGCAACAAAAACAAGTCATGACCTAACATTATCGTCCAGATCATACATCTTTGCTAAATGATTTTGTAGAAACAGTGTGAAACTGTATACAGTATAGTCTATTTTGCTTTGATACGGTTGAAATATTCTGCAGATTTCATTCAGGGCCGGTAGATTTCAAAGCCTGCATGCGGCATCAGGCCCTGATTGCAAGCGGGCAAATTACGGTATTGCAAACATTTATCCTAACCCTTATCTTCACGGATTAAGCAGATTCGCTGATTCGCGCACGACTGCCGTCATTTTGCTGTGTCGTTCAACAAACTAATTACACAGATTAACAACCACACCGACGTGTTTATTTAATCTAATAATGAGTCTGGACCAGACGATCCAGTGATCAACACCTCACTTAATTCAAAGAAGTAGTTAGTTATTGATGTACGTCGATGAGGCTTTGGTTAGCTTGAAACATGACTTTGCTAAGGTGTCTAATTATTTTTAGTGGGTAACTGTGGAAACGATGAACGACGTTAACGGTTGTGGAAACGATGAACGACGTTAACGGTTGTGGAAACGATGTACGACGTACGACGTTAACGGTTGTGGAAACGATGTACGACGTTAACGGTTGTGGAAACGATTTACGACGTTAACGGCTGTGGAAACGATGTACGATGTTAACAGTTATGGAAACGATGTACGGTGTTAACGGTTGTGGAAACGATTTACGATGTTAACGGCTGTGGAAACAAACTAAATATGCTTTATGGTTCAACTTCTTTATTATTCAAGGTCACAACGTTTCGAGACAGATCCTAGTCTCTTCTTCAGGTGAAGTGTTGGAAACAATGTACGGTGTTAACGGCTGTGGAAACGATGTACGGTGTTAACGGCTGTGGAAACGATGTACGGTGTTAACGGCTGTGGAAACGATGTACGGTGTTAACGGCTGTGGAAACGATGTACGATGTTAACGGTTTGGACCATAAGCATTAAATTATCTCACTATCGAACATTTTAGACTTTGATGTGACATGGTTGCATGAAAATATAATGTGTTTCAAAATCAGTGTTTGATTGTTGCAATTTCGCCAACTTAATCTGGTTTGTGAAGAGGAAACGCATCTTCAGGAACTTCAATGCACGTTTACGTTCGAAAGTACCAACTTGCATGAAAATGTTATGGAGAAAATGTGGTTTGCACGTGGAGTTCTGAGGAATCGAGAGCAGCCAACCATCGGACCCACATTGGACACGGCGGTGGCTGTGTAGGGTGGATGGCTGTCCCGGTGTGCTGGTGATTACGTGCCTCACTGAGGAGGTTCAAATCCGCACGTGAGTAAAAAACATAAGTCCTAGAATCTGTATTTTGGCGAGAAAGTGTAATCTCAAATATAGCATGAGATACGGTATTATATCGTCTATTTAAAAGCTGACCAATGACTTAGAATTTGCATCTTGCATTGCAAACCGAATGAAGATTTTCTTGTTGTATGTGTATTCACAAAGTCAATGTATGCATGTCAAAAATAGAACACTTCTGTAACACGATCTTCGAAAAGTCATGTTTTCATGCTGTAAAGAGAGTTAAGAACAGGATACTATATTTTGAAAGACGAGTAAACCAAAGTGCATTTGGAATGGAAAAAAGGATTGACTTTTACATTGTGATTATGAGGTTGTGTAACAACAAAACAACACACGCGTAACTGACTTAGATTCGTTTGCAGAGATGGCTGACATGTTAGAGAAAGCTGATCAGCAGTATACATGATTAGTTTTGTTGCATTGTTGCTATTATCTATCTACCTAAAACAATAAACGTGCTGAGCTGCAGCTTTGCAGTTTCAGGATCTGTACCCAAAAGGGTTTTTTCCTACAATGTAAGTTATACCTTAACATTTTTCGCATAAACTGATGAGACCGTATCTGACGATATTCCAACGCAATGCTGGGGAACGCACGCGTAGCCTCACTTGATAAATAGTCAGTATGTGCCAAACATGTTTGGTTAGCCGATCTATGTTTTGTTACAAAAACAGCGTTACTATGTATTTCAAATGTCTCTTGGCTTGCTGTTTTAGTGTATGGGCAGATTTTTTACAAAAAAATAAAAAATAAAAAATAAAAATAAGAAATAAATACCAGAAAGTTGATAACTTTTTAGATAACTCTGTCCCAATCAGTATGGTACAACAATAACATATGTATTGATGGAAAACCTATTATTCATTCTGATATTTGATAAGGAAGTGATCTCTGTTAACGACTTCATGAATGACATCTGAAGTCGTACATCGTCGTACATCGTCCCACATCTGAAGCTTAGACGAATTTCCGTTGAAACATAACTTGAAATTGAATTTGAATAAATTGAATATATTGAATTTTTGAGATATCAAGGACTAAAATCAGCAACTTTGAAAAACACTGAAAGTCACTCTGGAAATTGATGCGTCCTTTTCTCCCTTTTAATTTGAAATGTCTGCGAATATACAAGAAAAGTTGTAAATTCTCCTATGGAACCTTGTGTGACATACAATCTAAACAAACGCAAAGTCAAAGAAGATGTGAAAATATACATATAATAAAGATGAACTCATAAATTTTGATCTTATGTCTTCAGTTCAAAAAGTGTTACTTTACAACAGTTCCAATTCAAAATCTTAAACAATATTTTAGCTACAAATATACATCGCTTTCAGATAAAATTCATGGAATTTCCATGCACTGTGTACTCTCTGCGTCAAGGTACCTGAAACAACTATTCAGTTACTCAGTGATTGCGAACATGTCAAAGGAATATGGGAAAAGATGACTGACTGGCTCAGTGAAATATCTGAAAGCACAATGCTTTTTTCAAACGAAAATATAAACTCTGCATTTAGTGGGGAGGGGGGCGAGAATAACACCCCCTTGAATGCAATTAGATCGATTGTCAGACAATCAGTTTATAGATGTTGCCGAGAAAAATCAAAACCAAATTTTCAGTTTATACAAAAAGAAATGATAATTTACTGCGATGTGACAAAGTTTCTTGACTTCTCAAAATTCCAGTTATCAGCCTTTTATAGACATTGGTGATCTTTCCACACTCTCTTTGCAACTTTTGACAGGTGACATTCTACATTGAATGTTTATGGTGAAATCTACAGTATTCCATACTTTAAGAACTGTGTACATTGCGTGACCTATTCCACACTGGAAGAACTGGTATGCATTGCTGTGTCATGTGATGCATTCCATACTATACACCGTACCTATGGGGAAGCAAAAACGTAAAAAAAAAACATGTGCCAAACATTTTAATGAAGTCTCAATGTGAAAAAAAAAACATTGGCACTTTTGGATTTCCTTTGGTGCTGTTCACTTTTTCAGTTTTGGCCCTTTTGTCCTTGGGCTCTTTAGACCTGTTCCCTGAAAAAAAAATTAATTTGTCATATATATATTCTTGCTTCCATTTGATCCATAAAATACTTCAAGAATATGCAACACGAAATTCAACAGAAGCCCGGAATCCCAAACCTTTCATTAAAGGTAGTATTTAGGTAAATAGTATCGAAACTACCGGAAAAACGAACGAGGAAGCCAGGAAGAGCTGGTGTACCTGCAGAGTATTTCAAGAAAAACAACCGAAATACGACTGTCTACGTTTTATTCCCGCACTGCATGGTGATCATTTGATTCATAATACACCATAAGAAGAAACTGTTGGGATGATTTTGTGATCAGACGCCCCTGAGTCGAGATTAATGAAGCGCGCACCTGCCATGTGTTCGAAATTCCGAATGCGCGAGGCAAGTACAAAGGGGCAAAGCACCGGGAAAGAAAACTGACCGAGGACACAAGATTTCCCGCATTCCGCAACGCCGTTTTAGCATTTCAAAGCAAAGTATCGAATCAAGAAGGAAATCTGCAGCCATGTTCATCGAAACCCTTCAGTTCACCATTCCGATTGACTTGTGCACGGTGTTTTCATCGTTACAAAAAGGACCTAAGTCGAATCTTGAATTTCCTGCGTCGGTGAATTCATACGGCACGACGCAAGATGCAAATATTCAAGTAGCGTTGCATGCAAACAAACTGACGTTTACAGTTGATGGTGTTTCATCAAATGCAAGCATGATATCAAAGAGTGAATGTAAAACATTAAGACTTTCAGTATTTGACGTTGACCGTTCATTAATACCTCAAGAAAGTGAAGTTGAAAATTATGAACAGATGCCTTCTTCGGCCTCGGTTTCTTCTAAACGTTTGCACGATAACTCCTCATCAATACAACCTGCAGCAAAAGTGAGACATTTAGAAAGTACACCAATTCGTTCACCAGCCCGTCGCATTCCACAAGCTCAATCGTCTTCTCCGTCCAACAATACACATTCAAAATCTCAAAATGACTCTTCTGTTAGTGTGAAACAAGAACCAGAAGATCCAGATTTGATTGAAATAGAACCTGATCCAGAACCTGACGACATTGTGCCAAAGACAGAGACTCCATACATGCAAATAGATTATTCCTCAGATGTACCTCATACGCAAACGTCCCAAGCAGCTTTAGACCGACTCTCTCATCCACAATCATCACATTCTCAATCACCCGGTTCTTCATCATCGTCCTTTCATCAAAATGTTCCACATGTGCCAGATTACTCCGAACCCAGTACTAGTCAAGTTCATCATGGTGACCAAAGTGCAGATGACTATTTAGTGTTTCAAGATGACAATGACTACGGCGACGATAATGAAGCAGATTACAGCAATGACGGTAAATATCCATTTTCTTCTGCTGTTTGAGAAGTGATGGTCGTCACTGATAGAATAACGCTCAGAAGACTTGCTCCGACAGTAATAACAGGTGAATGAATAACATTTGATTTAGAAATTGTGTACTCAACACCACTGGCATAATCTATTTTAAATGGTGCTTCATGAAGTTGCATAGCAGTGTCAAAAATCAAATTTTCAGTCTGATAATCAGGAAATATTTCACAAAGCTTCAAAACAGGAAACACTAAGAAAACCTTTCATGCATGTAGCTTGAAGTACATAAAAGGATACCACCGCATTTTATACATGTTACATATATGTGAGGAAAAAAAGTGTTTTTAAGTCCATAATACTTAAATCACAAAATCGAGTCTGGACCAGACAGTCCAGTGATCAACAACATGAGCATCAATCTGCGTAATTGGGAACTGATGACGTGTCAACCAAGTCAGCGAGCCTGACCACCCGATCCCTCTACTCGCCTCTTACGACAAGCATAGTCACCTTTTTTTGGCAAGCATCAATTTGGGGGAATCAGACAAATTGACAGGTCCAAAACTTGCACATATGTATTTGCAAGAGGTCCTACTACCCCACCCTGGAACATTGAGTTTCATTTGTGTAGGCATGAAGCTGTAGTCAAGCTTGCAAGAAATACTATTAGAGAAGTTCTTCAGGTCAGCCATTGCATATAAATGTGTACCTTTTTCT
Organism: Haliotis asinina; assembly: GCF_037392515.1. NCBI lineage: Eukaryota > Metazoa > Mollusca > Gastropoda > Lepetellida > Haliotidae > Haliotis > Haliotis asinina. Next base: position 57,912,883 of record NC_090283.1, on the reverse strand, counting down.
TCCATGATCAAAGTTTCACAATCTGCAAAGAACAATGAGTATCTTTAAAAAACAAAGCTCTCTACAGTTATTTTGTCAGAAGCCAGCAAATATTCTGAAATTATGTTGAGAGCCACATTTTGGGTTATATACTCGGCATTAAATGTCGGAATATTGTGTTAGGGAAATATACATGCATAGTTGTCAACTTCATGCACATTCAACATTCAAGTTTGAAACTGTAAGGGCTGAAAGGGGAGTAAGTTCAGGTAGTTATCTCCCTTTTCACCGTGACACATCTCAGGTATGCAGAACTATTGGGTTTTTACTGAAAATTGTATTGCTACTGCTTGAGGTCAGGGATTTACTCAGAAAATCTTATGAATATTGTTGCTATGGTAACTGAGTAGAACTGACTTGATGTGAAGACCATCTCTTCTCCTTAATCTCATAGTGTTTGGTTATTTCTAATGTGTGATATCTTCAGTGATTAATGGGAACAGTTAACATGTTATTTGACTTGATGTTTAATAACACTGAGACATCCATCATTAGCAGGTAACCAGACATTTACAACATAGAAGGGTTCAGTTTTCATATTCTTTCTGGCAATGACCTTTCTTTTGGAATGAAATCTTTTTGCCCCAACCACAGAAACAACTAGGACAGAAGGAACAAGGCTGGGAGATGAAATGGAGTTTTAACATCATACTTAAGAATATTTCGTACATATGACAACGTGTATGTGTGGCTGCTTATGCTAGCCCAGACTTCAGCTGGTTTTGTAGTGCCAACTCACTGAGACACCATGCTGCAGTTAAACATGAACACCCCACCCAGACTTACCATTGTGACTCTGAGCTGAACCAGTACCCATTAATACAAGGCATCAGACAAGGACGAACACGTACCATATTTTACCATTTTTTAGAATGATATAGCAGAGGACTGAACCTGTGACCATCCTCTCTCTGGATGGACACTCTAGCCACAAGACTGGATGCGTTTAGTTCTAACATGCATGACACTGAAGTCATTTTTGGAAATGGAGAGAAAAAAACTGATAGATGCTCAACTATTTTGATACAAACTCTTTTTTTTTTAGTACTTGGGCTTCTGAATCTGAACAGCCAAAACGTCAATCAGTTAAAAAACCTACACCAGGTTTTACCAGCAAGGTTATCCCACCTGTAACTCAGTTGGTTAATGTCAAATGGGCACAGACCAGACATGTCTTCTTGGCTCGAGACATTTCATAATAACACTGTCCAGCAGAGTAGGATTTTCTTCTCGTAGCCCTCAGTTGATTGGAAATTAGATTAGCCAGGTGGTAATAGTGTTTGCTTTTGGCACTTAAGACCTGGGTTTTATTCCTTACAATGTGTGAAGTCAATTTCTGGTGCCCCCTGCAGTGATATTGCTGGAATATTGCTGAAAGCAACCAGATTTTATGTATTTCATTTGAAAAGAGATAAGTTTAAATTGTTACTGAGCAGTTACGTAAGAGTTGAAATGTCAGAGGTCAATGGCTGGAAGTACAAAGGGAATTGAATCCTTCTTTGGTCTTGATTGTCCTATGTAAAACTAACTGCATTGTATCTGGTCCGTACAGTTGAGTATGACTGAAAACTGTACTGTCCACGATTTTGTAGCTAAGTTGTCACTGAAACTACAAGAAAAGATAAATTGTGAAAAAAGATAGAACTTGTTTTGAGATAAACATGAATTTTGTCTCATTATTTTTGTTGGTAAGTGGAAGTCCTCTTGTCTTATCACACTTAGCTGTATGGAACCAAATAGGGTTTTCCATTCAACTAGTAATTGAAGGAAACAAAATTACAAATATATCTTAAACATGAGTGATATCATTTTCTTGCATTTTGCCTGTGCAGTAGTTCCAGAATATGTATCATTGAAATAATTGTTTTGTTGGTATTAAATGTTTTATATCATACATGCTTATTACCAGTTACTAGGAAAGCCCTATCAACGTTTGATATGTTGTGCACATAAAATAACAATGATCCATGTGTATGTTTTCTGAATATGTGAAAAGTGATAAGATTGATTTGGTCATGGCTGGTAAATGTGCTTTTGAAAGTGTAACTTTTTAAGACGAAGAACGCAAAGCAAACTCTAAAATTAACAGTTTTTTTTAATCCATCTTGTCACTTGCCATGTTGACACACCCAGTGCCACAGTACAACGATGATGAGGGTGTGATTCCTGGCATCACAAGGTAAGTCCACACACTGGCTTCCTGACTCAGCTGTGGCCTGGGCTCAGGGCTGATCTTCACATTAGGTTTGAAACCATTGGTAAAATGCTACAAAGTGAAACTGTGATGAAGAACGTCAATAATTAACACAACAGCATCAAGATGTTTCCCTACCTGTTGTGTGATAATTCTTTGGGACAATGATTCCCCAATATCTTGTACCATGTAGTGTATCCACATAATGACGGGATGGGTACAATCTGATGTTGCTTGTTCTTTCTTGAAATAAGTAAATATAATTTGACCTGTAAAAACGAAACATTCTTGCTGGACAGAAAAATATTTCGACAGGCCTGTATTTGAGACAAGCCTGTCAATGGAGAAGTCATGTGTTTTTGTGTTCTTTGATACTGTTAACCCAGCAACCTTAACTGCAGTAGTAGTAGGCAGAGAGTAGATTTGTGGGGATTGTTTACTCTATGTATTCCTTATGGTGTTTAATAAGGCTGTTGCGATTCACTGGCATATTCATAAACATTATCATTTATTTGTGATGCGTATTGCAATCTCATTAGAGTAGATTCATAACAGAGTTCATTTAGTGTTAATACATTCTGTTATTAATCTAAAAGTACCTCAACATTGTTTCATGATGAAAAAGGATGGTGCTTAAATACAGTGTGCTTATCACGCTAATGGACACCATGTATATGAAAATTAACACATACTGAAAAGAGACAATGAGCACAAAACAACTAGAACATCAGCAAAATCTTTGAAAATTCTGGTCCAACTTGATTTGAGGACAAAAATTCAAGGGCAGTAGTCCTCGGTGACCAGTAGAATTAGAAGGCTGTTATTCAAGTTCTCTGTGCCTCAGTTCAGCAGTAAATGGGATTGGGAAAAATGAGTAAAACTGACCGAAACTTTAAAAGTGGACACATTGTGCTTGTTGAAGGAATTTGTAAGTCCGCATAGAGAACACCATTGCTGTGCATTCAGACTGAGGTGTTTGATCATGTAGTGCTTATTGAATACAGTTGTCTAGAAACTATTATCAATATGATTTCTCTCGGGAAGTCATGTTCCATTTTGTGAAAGTGATAATTTTCTTAAGGTCACACACTGAGTATTGGAAGTCTGTTGGTTTTCATTGGGTTGACATAGTATGCATTCCCTGTTGGCGACAATAATTGTCACGAAGCCTGGTGTGTGGATGAGTCTGTTGGTTTGAGCACAGTTCTGATATATTATTACCTACAAGGGTGAAAATACAGTGTTCCCAGAAATTATTGAGAAAATCTTTGGTTTTTTTTTCTAATGATGCTAAGATTGGAAAAAGGGCTTTCTCTATGCACTAAGCATACTAAATAAGGGAGACAACTCTTGAAGGCTTAGAAGGCAGCTCATTACGTCAAGAGTTATCTCCCTTGTCTGAGCAGACGGCTTCCTGTGTTGACATGGCAGAATTTACAGCAAGAGAGAAAAGAAAGCTCATTCTAGAGGATTTTGAAAGGGGTGAGGCTGATGCTAAAGTGTTAGCTTGTAGACATGGTATTCCTCTGTCTACAGTATACAGAACTTTGAAAAATATTCAAACAGGAACCGGGATAGAGCACAAAGCAGGGGCAGGTCGGCCTAGGAAATTCAGTGTTGTGGATCGCCGAAGACTTGGGCAGATTGTGAGTAGGGGCAAATTGAAAAGTGTTGAGAACATCAGAAATGAAATGATTAGCAGAGGAAGTCCTCAGGTATGCAATGAAGCAGTTAGGCAGGAATTACAGAGACTTAATTGGGTGAAAAAACATGGAATTCCCTCGCCGTTGATGAAAGATGCACAAAAGGAAAAACGTTTAAACTGGTGTCGCGCTCATGAAAATCAAGATTGGGATAATGTTTTCTTTTCGGATTAAAGTTTTGTTTGGCTTTTCCCTAATTGTATGAAAATTTGGACCAAAGATACTGTCAAACCTATCTACCAGCGACCAAAACATAGCCCGAAGTTTCACATGTGGGGTAGCATATCGGCTCGCGGAGTGACGCCATTGTGTGTTTCCACTGGAAACTTGACAAAAGAAAGATACGTTGACATTCTAAATGGTCACCTTCTTCCGACAGCACAAACATTGTATGAAGATGTTTGGATTTTCCAGCATGATAATGACCCAAAACACACTGCGCACTTCACAAAACGGTGGTTGTCGGACGAAAATGTTCAAGTTTTAGACTGGCCCAGTTACAGCCCAGACCTAAACCCAATTGAGAATGTGTGGGGAGTCATGAAGGACAGAATAAGCCAAAAGGGACTGAGAAATATTGAAGATATGAAGGCCGAGGTGGTCCAATATTGGAATACCGTCACACGACTACCTACAAACTTTGATGGGTAGTGTGCCTAGGCGTATTCAGGCATGCATTGCTGAGTGAGGAGGTCTTACGAAGTACTAAAACAAGACTGAGACTGTAAAAGGATGATGTTTTAACATTTTTATGTAAGTAAAACGCCAGAAGTTAATAAACGTAATGAGTTACATGACGCAACATGATTCTCAATAATTTCTGGGAATACTATATAAGGGTTTATATTTTTCATGAGAGACAAAGTGTCTCTTTGTCTTGGTGAACAGTGCTGTAATGGCGAGTAGTCAGCGCATTTTTAAAAGTAGATTTTGGTTTATTTTCCTCAATTTGACGACTTCTGCAGTAATCAGAATATTATATTTATGACACTAATGCCTGAATATCTCCATATCCCTCGCCCATCATTTTGGGGCTTGTGTCATAAACATAGTATGACATGGGCACACATATAATATGCTCTATAATGTATGACTGCACTTCAGTTGCTGTTGTTTCTCATCCTGCAACCAATATTGCTGAGAGCGGTGTAAAACTAAACTCACTCACTCATCATGTAGGCAACACCTACTGTCCTGTCTTACTTCCGTCGTCATGGTGATAGATGACTAGAGCCATATGAGAAACCTGTACTGTCATCAGAACACGTGAGATGTGATTGAATATTGATGGGACCTTTGTCTTCTGGCTCTATGCCACTTTCAGTTTATAAAAATTTAAACGCTAGAGTTTATGGCAATATTGAAGTGTCTAGTGGTCTTTATTCTCATGAAGTATTGATGTTTAGCTATGATATTTCTAGAACAAATCTCTTCATGTTAAAAGGAAGGAAGATTACAGTGTTTGGGAAGTTTTGTCGGTACATTGAGATGCCTCTTTAACAGATTAGAGCATCTCTATGAAACAACGATGTTGATAAGTTGGATGAAGTCTTGTTCAGTGGTTAGATAATATTTGTAGGATGATTAGGGGTGGGCGATAAATAGAGAATCTCGTCCCAGTGTCTACTGATATCAAATATATCCAAGGCTTTTACTTATATCAACGAGTGTTGATATAATTGATATCAGTAGACAGGAGGGTGAGATTTATTTGTCATCCAATGAAAAATGTACATCTCTGAACACAGAACTGGCATTAGACTTGCAGTGCAACGATGTCATAGCATTGTGATGTCATAGCATTGTCAGGGTATTGTGCAAAATCTGTCAAAGCTGTATCTCCTGATCTCACACATGCGATATCTCCTGTGGAGCATAGTTTTGGATGATAATAACAGTTAACTGGTGTATTGCAATTCTTCACACTAAGACATATTGCGGTGCACTTCTTGCAAACCGGTTCACCTGATAGGATTGGTTGTTTCCCTGACCATGATCGTTAATTTTCATGATAATGTACTTGATTTTTATTATTTTGCATTAATGATTTTGAAAATGTTCATGTGTCGTATGATTACATTTTCTTGACATTTATAAACTATATAAATGAAAAAATACATTACTACTGGCACTTTATTTGGGTTAGACAAAGAAAAATGAGGGACGTCGCTGTAGAAGCTTTAGTCAAGTTCCAAAATTGAGAACGAAGTTTTCAGTTTCGAATATTTTCAACTGGCCAGTTGCATTGTGTCAAAAGAAAGGAAACAGTAATCTCATTACCTTAACCATGTGTTGCACATTCTCATTCTCAATGTATTGCATTACATACTGCAGTACAATAACACATATCACAATATATTGCAGTACAATAACACATATCACAATATATTGCAGTACAATAACACATATCACAATATATTGCAGTACAATAACACATATCACAATATATTGCAGTACGAAAAGGTTTGGCAATACCCATCCCTGCAGATGATTGTCTGTGTTCAGGTGATGTTAGTAGTTCACATCTGACACAAAACAATGTGCACTTGCTCTGTTACGGATACTAGATCAGTGTTTTTTAGAACTGAATTACATGCTTTGTAATGTCGACTTTGGGTCAGCCATCTTGACAACAGAGTTAGTCTTTTCGTTTAACACAAGTATGGATTGATGTGGGGTCTAGTTTGTGCAGATGAATGAAACTCGAGAGAGATACATTGTATTTTCTTAAATTATTGTTATTCATCCGCTTAGTGGAAATAAGGAGCACCGATGTCCAAGTCCACATTCCATACCTAGAAATCTTTTTTCAGTCAAGTGTAGCCAGATATGGAAGTATCAGGGATGATGAAAATGTCTGTGGAATCAGTTATTAAACATTAGCCTCTTGTTGAAAATGAGGTGCATTTAACCTGAAACCTCCAGCTATATCAAGCTGTCTAGACCAAGGGTGTGTACTGTCTACACACTAGATTGTAGAATGTGTGGACAGCTGCAGATGTTTACATTATGTGTTGTGCAGGCCATAAAAATGTGTATCAGTGTATGAATCTGTCATACCATAGACATCAATATTCTTTATCTGAAAATCGAGAGGATTTTGGTTCTTTTTCACTCACTATGTTTTAAGATGACTTGACAATTGGCTCTTCGTAAAAATATTTCATTTCTAAATTTAGATGCTTCTCTGCATTGTTCTGTCTCTGGATGGGAGTTGACTTTCAAGATGTTTCTGATGTTTATGAGCAAGACTTGACTTGCGTCATTCTCTTTTCCCCTTTTTGTGTAATCATCTCATCCCCACTAGACACAAGTAGACACAGGCTGTGAATTTTCTTTATTTTATGGTCAGCTGAACAAGAAGCCTCGAGTGTGTGAGCCCTAGATTTCATTTTCAGTTAGTTTGAACTGATTTGGGCCTTTTCTTCCTTGCAGGTTCTCTTGGTTTTGGAAGCTCAAGTACAAGTCCTCATCTGTTTGGCCAAGTGCCATTTTCTTTGAACCTATTGTATTCAAGACCGCGAGATACTAGGCCTAAAACAGTTCAGTGCCCTGAGTGTGATAAAATGTTCTGTGATCGTAGCAGTATGATCTATCATAAAAAGGCCATTCATGAAAAAGTTACATTCACGTGTACGTGTGGACGAGTGTATAACCATAGACGCAGCATGGCATACCATCAAAAGACCTGTCGTGTGTATCTGTCAAAGGGAGAGAAGTGAGATAGGCATGAAGACTCATTGACCTTATAACTGGTTGAAGTCGGTTCAAAAATGTGTGTGTGTGTTTGGATGATATTGTTTTTTAATACGTGTCTTTCCTCACTGGTGTGTGTTTAATGCATGTTTGATCTAAATGTTTGGATTCCTCTGGCCTGTACAATAAACATTACATAGATAAATATACATATTACATCTGTAATCCAAGCTTGTCTCACATGATAAGGCATCTGTTGGTCAGTCTTGCGCGAGTCAACTAAGGAAATAACCAGGAATGTAAAATCATTGGAATCCATGTCTTTTGAGGGTTTTATCCCCAGTTATTGGTTTTAGGGGTCCTTGCAGGCAATGCAAGTGTCCTGTGAGGTAACAATGTAGAACACTGTATGTGTTGACGATGCTCTATGAAATGATGCTCGTAGCTGTTCTGGAAGAAAACGCCGAACACTTAACAAAGTCATAGATGTGTTGTAGATACAGTGAATGATATTGTGCATCGCTCAGGATGCAGTGGATTGTTTTTCTGTGCCCATTCTCTACGTTTGTGCGTACTGGATGCACATTTACAAGTCATATGAAACCCTGGACTTCCTTCTTTATAACAGCTGCATGAGATGACGCATGTGTCAATCTGGCAGGGAATTTAGTCGACTGGAAAGATTCTCACAGATTGTCTATGATGATGTAGAAGTGGCTTCATTTTGTAAGTGTCGTAATATGTCTCAGAGGATTCATTCCAGCGTTTTCTGTTACTTTCAGGAGCTATGCACTGGTCAAGGTCAGGCGTTGCAGGACGGGGTTATCTCCCTTTTGTGGCAAACCCAGTGGAACGCATACTTGCCCCCAGTGTTAGTAAACCTGGGTCGTCAGGAGACGGTGGGGCCACCCCCAAACTTTCGTTTCCTTGTTCACAGTGCAACAAAGTGTTCAATAGGAAGTTAGGGTTACAGTATCACGTGAAGGCGATTCATGAGAACATGACGCTCCACTGCGTCTGTGGCAAAACGTACAGCTACGAAACCAACATGTCTCGCCATCAAAAGAGATGCAAGGTGTACATAATGTCGGTTTTACAGCAGTAACAGGTCAAAGTCGCTCCTCTGGTTGTGTCGTTCATGGTCTTGGTTAGTGTTGTTTGTTAGTATAGATCATAGTGATCAATGATTGTTAAAGGTCACATGCAACGTAAAATACAACTTTGCAGATTCTGATACCTTTCAGTATGCAGTAACCGAAACAAATCATCCAAAATGCCAGTTGAACCTATGAAGTTGAAAGAAAGATGCAATGGAAAAAAGTCTGCGAAACCTGAGTTCAAATGATTCATTAAATTTCCCCCAGCGCTGGGGGAAAAAGTGATTTCAACAGCTGTGCTGCGCTACGCCCATAACGCATGCACAGTGAATAGGTTCGCGGAGCTTGAAACAGTATGCATGCCTGGAGTGTGAGGTCGTGAGCAGTAGTCTAATCCCCCTTTTTGTGTAACACAAACAAGTAAATAATCTACTCGTTACATAAAAAAAACTTATTGATTGTTGCAGCCTCTGTCACAGAGAAAGCTCAATGTCTGGTTTATTGACACCTATATAGCTGCCTGCCTGTCTCCTAAAGACAATATGCAATACACAGCTTCCATTATTGACCACATACAATTTGAACTCAACACCTATCAGGCTATACACCATAAACAAATTAAATTGATTTATGACTCGTGCACCCAAGTCTTATCTCTGCCACATTATGTAATTAGATAGGTGTGATACTTGTACACGACATGTTTTATGTCTGTAGGTTGCAAAGAAACTACATGTACATCAATTTTTCTCGAATGACTGGATCTAACGGAAACTGGTGCAAACTGCTTTGTACTGTGACAAATAACAGTTTCAAGTAGTTCAACATCTCTGTTGAGATGATTTTTGATTGGATCGAATGGAAATTCAGAGAACATGTATTTACAAAACCCAGCATCGCTACATACATTCTTTGTGGATAACAACTTCTTCTAGTGCATATGATCTTGTTTGACTGCAGTATATGAATACATACTGAAACGACACATCGAGTACAATGAAAGAAGTTGTTATCCATAAAGAATCTTACTTTCTTTTGACTCACCATATTTCTAAAATGCCCATCAAAAAGATCTTTCTGAACACACTATGAGCCCTCAGCATATCAGCAAATGAACCAGACAATCAGAACCGTCGTTACACTTGAGTGCGCATCCACCCACTATGACTGGGTTCGGTCTCCCGAGGACTTCGTTTCGAGGGAAGTAAGCCCAAGTACAGAATATTGCACTTTTGAATTGCGATTGTACGATTATAATTTTTTGTTGTTTTTTTACAAGTGGCAATGTATATTATATGTCATGAATAAATGATAATTGTGTTTTAATTATGTTTGATCTTTTGGTTGCATGTGACCTGTAACAAAATATTGATTGATTAACAGTGAATATCAAAGAGTAACTTAAAGCAAATATTTAAAGAAATGTCTGAATGACATGAATATGTTCCACTTCACTGGTAAGTGGTGACATCTTTATGCATGTATTACTTTAAAAAAGCATCCTGTACATAACCTGATAGCACACCATGATTAATGACAAAATGTAGCATATTGTGTGAGTAAACTCGTTCTTTATTTCTTCCCATATTGGTACATACAATATTATCGATATCATGATTTTCTTACCAAATCAATATTTCCCATTATCAATCTTCTTAGCCAGCTATGGTCTCAGTTTATAGGACTTGAAGACAAGTATATTGTAATTTCCATGTATGTTTGGTGACAGGCTGGTAAGAAAACTGTTTAAACATGATTTTGCCAAGTTGATTTTCTTGTAACAGTTCACAAGGTTCTTTGGTTTGTTGGTGGTGTTCTCATGTTTTTAGTGCCTTCAATAACACATACTTGATCTTGAAAAGTTTTTGGTTGCATTTTGTGGACATCATTCCATTACTTTTAGGTAAATTATGAATCCTGGACCACTTGGTTTTACTTTCATGCCATCACTTAAAAGCTGTCCTTTCTCTTTGTTCTCATTAGTGAATCAGTAAGCTGGTCTAGTGGGTCAAGCATTTCCTTGTCAGTCAATGTTAGATGTTGAAGGAATATCACAAACAGCTTAAACCCTGCTAACTTAAAATTTTATTCGAAGTTCTTTTCTGTTTTTCTTGTTATTAGTTGAAGGTGATATAAATCAAAATAATTTTGAAGCATTACTCATCAGGAATTTTTGTTATTTTCAGGTTTTCATGGTTCAGGCTTAAATCACCGCCTTGGGAGACCTATGTTTGTTTCGATGAACGCAAATAATTTCAGTAGCTCAGTTCCAAGTTTAGGGGAGTTTGACATGTCTAGAAAACTATTTCCTTGCCCACTCTGCGATAAAGTATTTGGGTGCAAGAGAAGTTTGTATCAGCATAAATCGTCTATTCACGATGGTGTAACCTTTACTTGTGTCTGTGGGAAAACATACTCCCACAAACGCAGCATGTGGTATCATCAGAAGAAATGTAGCCTGTATATCGAACAGACACCAGGAGAAAATAAAATGTAATACATGGTTGTTTTAGTGCATACATCATGCCTCGTGTTAGTGTTTCCTTCAAGTTCTAACAAATGGAGGTTTGTTCCAGTTGGTATTTCAACATGAGATAATGAACATGATTTGTCATGAAAACACTTTCCGGTTGTGAAGTGAACTTCCCCATGTATGTGCATGATCTTCACTTGTATGGTTGGAGAAGTTTTGTAATTGTCAGCAGAAGTACTTCTGTTAATCTGTCACTTAGAAATTCCATGCACATACCCTGTGGCATATTGTGCACACATACATCTGACTCATCGTGCACGCAAATCAGTGACTCATCGTGCACGCAAATCAGTGACTCATTGTGTACACAAACCAGTGACTCATATGCGCAAACCAGTGACTCGGTGTGCACACAAACCTCTGACTCATCATGCACTCAAAAGAGTGACTCGTGCACACAAACCAGTGACTCATTCTGATCACACACCACTGACATTGTGTAAACAAACTTGTGATTCATCATGCACAGTAACAAGTGTTTCATTTTGACCACAAACCAGTGACTCGTGCACAAAAACTGAACTGTATCTTGAGGATTTCCTCATGTGGGATTGACAGTCAAAGTGCTCATAATGTCTATGCTATCTTTTAATGCCATATTTTTTTCTGAAATAAACATGTGAATAAAAGATTTGAATCCGGTCCTTTTGTCCTCAGATGAAACAGTGAGTTGAACTGTGTTTGAAAACTAGAAAGATAGTTACCTGCCTGAAAAAGCCTACCACCAGCTGTTCAGAGTTCAGAGCTCCAGATAATTTTTCAAGCTTTTGGGTATTTACTCTCATCTCTGTGTGTGTATTAGTGATTCCACTTTTTGAGGAGTAACTGTCATTTTGTGTACTACCACCAGTCAAAAGAATTGAGTACATTTACACAGAATTTCTTATCCTCACAGGGACCCTAACTCTTCTAAACATATAAATATGAATGCATCTCAATAGACTAAAAGTGTTTAGCAATTGTCACATTGACAGACATTTGACAGCTACTTCTAAATACTCAACATGGAAGTCATGTGACTGTAAAGGTAAACCCCAGACAGTGGCAACGGCTGTGATAGTATAGGTATCGCCTACCATTAGCTAATGCTGTTGTACAGTTTGGGTGCCATGACGAATCATATGCAAGCCAATTTACAGAACTGAGTGATGTATGCAAGGTATTCTAGACCTATTGGGTTTTATGTGATTCTTGCGTGTTTTTTGTACTCCCAGATTTCTAATTAATCGAGTAAATGTGATTTTTATTTAGTAAAATACGCACCTTATCTGGAACTCTAGAGTTTCTTGTCCTGGCTGCTGCCTTGCAAGAAAGCGTTACTACTGTTACTTTGTTACATTGAATATATATCCTTGTTTGATGGGAAATACACATACAGTCAAGTCTCGTTAATCCAACATTGATAGTTGCTCAGCAAACTGTCCGATTAATAAGGATGTCAGACTAAAATATGAAACTAAATTATGTTAATGCAGTTTGTTAACAGCAGAAGTGTCGGATAAACGGAGGCCGGATTAACAAGACTTGACTGTACTGTTGAAATGCAAAAACTTTTTTTTTTTCCTTTTTTTTTTTTTTCATTTAACCAGAATGCAAAGTCCTCTAAAATCAAAATTACAAGTCAATTTTAAACTGGAAACATTTCTGATTAGTTTTTTTTTGTTACTTTCAGATAATCGTAAAGCCCATAGAAGTTCACAACCATATTGGACCTTATCACCATCAATATATGACACGATGACTGTTTCTAACATCGAAAACGTGTTCATGAAACATCTTGGTGTTGACAAACCTAAAAAATCTTTCCCTTGCCCTGAGTGTGACAAAGTGTTTGGTAGCAACACAAGTTTGTATCAGCATAAACTGGCCATCCATAGTAAACTGACTTACTCATGTGTCTGTGGAAAGGTTTACAATCACAAGCGAAGTTTGTGGTACCATCAGAAGTTCTGTCCTGTTCATGGTGGACAGTCCAAAGGAACAGACAATCCTTGATACTCATGTGGTACCATTCTGAAACATTTAGAAATTAGCTGGCTGTGTAGTTTCAGTCCAGGAAACATGGTAACAAATCAGTCATGAGTTCATGAGACTGATGTCATGTGTCACTTGATTTTCAAGAACTTCTGACAGTATCGAGGGTTTTATCTGGACCTTCTGATTGGTCAGCAATTAGTCCCATTCCACCTCATATGATATAAATATTGATATATCCATCAAATGTTACTAATTGGTTATGTGCGTGTCATTGGCCTTCTGAGATGGGACTTATTGTTCATAACATTTATTGTAAGGCTGAAATGGTAACCATGGTATTTTGTTATTGATTCGATACACCAAAATTCTCTTTGAAAATATGATGTTCAGTTTTCATGCTGAAAATTTCATCTCACACACTTTTTGCTCATTACTGTTGGAATGTCATCATACACATTCCGTGTAATTTAATTCGAGATGACATCTTCATGTAGCTACCATTTTTGTGCTGCTGTTGTCAAAAACTTTTTCTAATTTGATTGGATAAACAAGATTGTGTATAGGCAAAATGAGATTGTGTAAAATCACTTTCATTTGGGTCACAATTCCAAAAGAATTTCCTTTCGGAACTTCAGCCAAACCAACAGTGCCTTTCCACAAAAAAGTTTATCCATCAAATTTTATTGTTAATGACCTGAACTGAAAGCTTTGTACCATGTACCATGATACATACCAAACCATGACATGGCGTACCGTTGGACTCCTAATACAGTGCATGTGTCTGCCTCTCCAAGTCATTCATTTATTGGTCAGAGTTTGTTGAGGACTGAACAAACAAAGGCATTGAACAATGTTTATCACATCCACTCCACGGCAGATGTGTCAGGAGTCCAGTTCCCTATAAAGAATTATGAGTTTGGCATTGAACAAAACTGACAGATACTTCCCTAAGCTTAATCCCTCGTAACTTTTCGTAGTATTCGTACTTCCTAGGTTACAGTATAGGAGGGAAAAAGCTGCAAGATCTTAGCTTACAAGAACTTTGTGAAATAGGGACCTCGTAATGGAGAGACTTCTCATCAGCCTTTTTATTGGTTTCAGGTTATGGAAGTTGTCTGCCTTATTGGAGATTAGCAGCATCAGGCAATGAACCAGATAATGTGTTTAGGATAGGGAACATTCATGTTCCGGACCGCCTTCGTGCTAAATCCTTCCCTTGTCACCAGTGTTGTAGATCTTTCAGTAGTGTTTCAGCACTGCAAGAGCACCAATGTCAGGTCAGACGGATGTTTCCTTGTACGTGTGGCAAGGAGTATGCTCATAAGAGAAGCTTGAAATACCATCAGAAATTCTGTGGTGTTCATGTGAATTCACAGAAGTAGTATAATGCTGAGAGTGAGGTGTGACAGTTTTACACATCAGCTGGGTTTATCAGCATATAACTTGTCACATGTCCTCCTTTAGGTTGTCAATGTGGACAGGCTTCACAGAAGAAGTATAAGACTGGGTGCAAGACATGACACTTTTACACATAATGTTGGTATATCAACATAAAATTTTATCCACGTGTCTCAGGTGGCAATTCAGATAGTTGATGCTATACAAGCTGGTTTCACCTCCCTTTCTGTGAGTGAGGATGTACCAAACATGGTCCAATAGATCCAACTCTTGGGTTCTTGGCTGATGGGTGCATATTTGAAAGGGTTACAGAGTACTGCTTGAAGGTTTCTTGTCTGAACGTATATGATGCTGTTAAAGCTGACAGTGGTCAAGATGTATGACTTGTATGAACAGATGACAAGATTAGTGTCATATATAAAGGGTTAAAGAGTATTTCTTGAAGGCTTGTTGACTGAACACAAGTGAAGCTGACAGTAGTGAAACATTGTGACCTTTAATGAACAGACGGGGCGGTGGTGTAGCCTAGTGGTAAAGCGTTTGCTCGTCACGTCAAAGATCCGGGCTCGATTCCCCTCTTGTGTACAATGTGTGAAGCCCATTTTCTGGTGTCCCCGGCCGTGATATTGCTGGAATATTGCTTAAAAGCAGCATAAAACTAAACTCAATCAATCAATTAATGAACAGACAACAAGATTAATGTCATTTATGGCAGGTTTGAGAGTATTTCTTGATGGCTTGTTGACTGAACACATGTGAAACCGTTAAAGCTGACATTAGTCAAGAATTACAACCTTTAATGAACAGGCAGGATTAGTGCCATTTACAGAAGGGTTGAGAGTATTGCTTGGTGGCTTGTTGACTCTACACATGTGAAACTGTTAAAGCTGACAGTAGTCCAGAATTACAACCATGCCTTAATGAAAAGAGGGTGCCTTTTGTGGTGGTCCATACTGTTTCATAAAGGTCATGGCAGGTCATGGCTACAAGCGAAGAAAGTGCATCAAATGATTCCAATTTGTTAGATCCTGGATGATAGATCATGCTGATCTGGGATTTTTGTTGCTTTCAGGTTTTCTTGTTGGGAGTTCAGATACTGATCAAGCTTGGTTTCCGGAAATGGCAAGGGCAGATATGTTACCTCCCTTGGACGATTCTAAAAGTCCATCTTTCAAACCATTTTCCTGTTTAGAGTGTGAGAAATCATTCTGTGATAGAAGGGGACTGCGATATCATAGGCTGGCCATTCACGAGAAAGTGACTTTCACTTGTGTCTGCGGTAGAACTTATCACCATAAACGAAGCCTTGGTACACATCAGAAAGATTGTGTTCAGTTTTCCTTGTTGCAGAAGAAGTGACTAATGACTCGTTGGTTAATCAGCCCTGTGTTTATGTTTTGCCTTATTGCAGTGCCCGAGTTTGCATCAGATTTACATTCCCGCTATGTGGAAATAACCCAGATAGGTGTACAAACATCAAATCAAATTAGTGATAATGGTTTTTGAAAACTAAAACTAAGATGTCGGATTCAATTTTTCACAAATCGAACCAAATCGTTACATACTTAGCGGGTGAATCTATGCATGGGAAGGCTTAACCTTATTAGGCTTTATTATTTAAAGTTGTGATTCATCATACAGTCCTCAAGTGCTACAGTTTTATGTATGGAAGCGTAAATTTCAAGTAGTGACAGTTAAAGGGGCACTGATGCGGAGCATTTTCCGTGGACTGGTGTAAACTTTTGTTATTGTTTTTCTCCCGTGAGCACCCGCATGATATCCCAGAATTCGTGACTGGTTCGTGACCTCTGCTGCGTGTTCCGTAAGCGCAATTGATAGTTTAATTGTAGACAGATCAACTTAGGTGAAGTCATTTTTACTTCATAACAAATGTATTATGAAAACAAATGAAACACTTTGAAGGTTAATCATCTGCCAGTGGTAGAAATGGTAAAAAACTATTAGGACGGAAAAATAACGAAGCCAATGTACGTCTCTATATTTTGTCTCATAACCCTAATTAGTTTATTGTCATATTTGTATGATTCTGAAAATTAATAAAAGAACACGTGATCTGCTTATACTCATAGTAAATTTCTAACATAACAGCAACATTTATACATTGTATAGATTGCCAATGTGGATCCTATTTCACACACATATGCGATCTAGTGTGTGTTTTCTGTCAAACAGATTCTGCTGAATGCTACAACAAATAAATTAAAACAAAATGCAAATAATGAATGTAAAACAGACTAATTTTATAGCAACAATGTCAGGCTACTACCTTGTTCAGGAATGTATCCATCAATATCCACATAAAAGAAATCGTATTCCATTCATCTGCAGCTGGTAAATAATCCTGCTCTGTGTCGCGTGTCTTACAACTGTCTAGTTTGCGAAAAAGTAACACATCGTTTCACGTCTTTCGTTGGTGAAAACCAGATAAACCTCTCATTGGTCTCCCAAGATAGCACACCTGGCAACTAATTGTATGGTGTCCACTATTCTAAGTAATTTAGTTAACCAATAATGAGCAATCAATCAACGCAAGGGTGGTTAATTCTTTGAAGGGAGGATGTTCTTTTTGCACTCACTCTTTACGACAGGGTGTCGTCATCTACACACACTGCCTTTTGACAAATCCGCTAGAAGATAAAAGTAATTAATCAATCAGTGTGTTATCGGTTAATCCTTTGATCAATGTTTGTTTTTGTAACTCAGCTGATAAACCCTCTTGCATCACTTACATGCACATATTACATAACATACAATACATTTGCCATTACAGACCTTAATTTATAATGTTGAGTATTTACTCCAGACAGGAGAAATGCCAAATGGGGACCTTTGTTGAGTAACCTAACCGAAGTGGTGTTACTACTAATTATACCTGTTATAAATTCATTAATTGACCATCCAGAGAATTATGACAAATAACACCTGTAGGTTTACACCATCAAATGCGAGTTACAGCAAGGAAGATGTAATCTCTGCGTCGCATGCAGCCTGAAAACACCTATGGGCCGAAACTCTTTTGAGGATACCAACGGAATTTCATTACATAAGGAATACACACAGGCATTTGCTGTGTATTTGGGTAAATAGGTGAAATAAGGGGTTTTTTACGTAAGAGAATTTTCCAGTTTCTCTACCAAAGGCAAAGTCATCGTTGTTTGTTTACGAATTCAAATAAATCAACTGTGTTTTTATTATCATAAATAATAAACCAGGGTAGCTACCATAGCTACCAAAATTTACGTATGATATTTGCTATCACAGCTGAACCAACACTCAAAACTACCTATATATATATATATATATATATAAAGCTTTGCAATCTTCCGTACTGAAACAAATGGTTTGCTACGTGCCTGTAGACATCATATTTTCATGTAACATGATTAAATATCGAGGTTAAAAACACAGAAATAGGATCAAATTGGACCAGTAACTATACCATCCATCCGAAAAGAACTACACTGCTGGTATATTTGGTTACGATCAGACAAGGGATACCATGGACATTTTTAAACAAATGGCATATGATGGGCATCCGGCCTCCTGACTGTTTAGGTGAAGAAATTCTGCTAATATGGACAGGAGCCCAGTTCCTTTGTCCGTCACGGTTGAAGGAGCGGGCGTTGACCAATTTGCGGTTTGGTTTCGTAATTCGACCGTTGGCGAGAAACATTATTCGCTCCGCATCAGTGCCCCTTTAAATTCATTTCCTGTAAGGGGTGTTTGTTTCCGTGTAACAGTGAACAGTCTTTACTGTGTCACAGCGAGATGTAGTTAGAGCTTTGTTTCATTTGATGATGGTATTTATCTGGAGCTTGTGTTAGGTGTTTGGTTTTGTTTTAATGTATTGTTTTGTTGTTATCAAATGTTAATGTGTGAGACTTCACACTGCAAGCACATCTTCTGGTTTACTAATATAGGACCTGTGAAGGTCCCATGCTTGCCATAAAAGGCGACTAACGGGATCGGGTGGTCAGACTCGCTGACTTGGTTGACTCGTCATCGGTTCCCAATTGTGCAAATTGATGCTCATGTTGTTGATCGCGGGATTGTCTGGTCCCGACTCGATTATTTACAGACCGCCACCAAATAGCTGGAATAATGCTGAGCGCAGCGTTGAACTAAACTCACTCACTCACTCACTCTGGTACTACAGCAGCATGAAGTTAAGGGAGCCCAAAAAAGGGAATGTCATAGGTTGAAATATCAACTTACCATTGTCTGAACTGTCCTGGTTTTCTGAGGCAGCATTATTTCTCAGTTGAACAACAAATGCAAGCAAATGTGCATGCATGAAGAGATGAAACCAGCTACCACTAGGCAAAAATATTTGAGAGATTTCAAGGAAGCTGTCTTGTTTCATTCTGTTACTGTACTTATCATCTGGAAGAGGGACTGTGTGTCACGGTCGTATTTCTTATACAAGGATCAAATAAGATTTATATATTACAAGCTACTTAAGAGAACCTGACTATCAAACGTAACAATGAGAGCCTGTTTTTAACTCCCACACTTGATGTATACATTTTTCTCGGTACACACTGATGTTAAGGTTTTCTCTCGTTAATAAACATGGTTTGTACGATAGTTGAGTTTTTGTCGGTGTTTGAAGTTGTTCCTGATTTTGGGTAGTGACAGACTGGATTCCGTTAACTTCTCCCAGCATTGAAGGAACAGCATTTGACAACAGAGTACATTTATCAAATCATATCACTAACTGCACTAGCCATTTAACAGAGGCATGGATTGTCTTGATTCAATTATCACTATCAGTCAAGTTACTGAGTTTCCTGTGGTCATCGTGTAGCCAGAATATTTCTCAGTGAGGCAGAGAATACTAATACACCAACACATTCACACCTGTCACCTGAAAGCGGAATTGTTTTCTTTCATATTCGTGTAAGTAAGGTTACATTCTTTTTTTGTTGGGAATCATTTAAAACTGATGGATTGTTGTCAGTTCGTTTCTTGTGGATTTGACATTTTGGGACATAAATCTGATACTTGCCTTCCTGTCGTGCATGTGACCAAGATTCACAGATTAACAGACCACTTGCAAAGTGCCCACTTGCTCCCACTTTTCCCATCTTGCGTTCTACAAGCCCGACTTGCTCAGGTTAAATCTGTGAACTTGCAATGATGACCAGTGTTTGCCTTCTGTTCATGAAGCTCCGTTGCTTAATACTAATAATTGCTTACATTCAGGTCTGTGAACCATTAACTCCTGCCTATTGATGTCGGTTTGCAGATGAGACCTAAACTGAAGCCCCGAATGCTAAATGTTTCATCTCATGTGGATATACTTCCCATCTTTTCTTATGTTATACCACAAGTGAAATTTATTTCCCTTCACTAAACACAAAAAAACCCAGAACACTGTCTAAACTGATTTAAACCAGGTTTTTCCCAGACAATGCCAAATTTTCAAACTTACCAATCACATTTTATACATTGATTAATTTTGTAGGTTCACAATTTTTGTTAGTGTCGATTGATTTTAGGACTTTTTGATATTGACATATGCAAGAATATCTGACAGATTTAATCAGAGAGCTCTGCTGTTTTTGGTGACAGGGATATATTCACTATATTCTATAGATGTATAAGTGTTTAGGTGTAACTGACACCATGTTATTAACTTAGTCCTGATCTGATCATTCTTTTCTGCTTAAGTCTGCAACATGGGCTTTTTCGTTTCAGATGTGCATTTTTATGACCGTTCCCTGCTTGCGTTGCCAACAGTAGATTTTTCGTCAGGTGGATACACTCTACAGAGTTCTGCCCCTTTGAGGGAATGTTTGGGCAAACCGTATGGACAAAAAACTACAAAAAATCTGTTTCCATGCCCTGTCTGTGGTAAACTGTTCAAAGACAAAGGAGGCTTGTATTACCACAAAGTGTCAATTCATGAAAAACTAACTTTCACTTGCGTGTGTGGCCGGAAGTATAACCACAAACGAAGTATGGATTATCATCAAAAGACTTGTGTCGTTTTCAATTCCTCGACTAATCAAGGGTGTTGATTCTTGTTTTTCATGGAAACAGTAGTTAGTGATAAACTGTGGTAATTTTGAAGATCATCCAAACAAATCTGACCTTGTTAATCATTGCATCATGATTTAAAAGTTGACCTGTCAGACAGTGAATCATCTGTCAACTCTTAGATTAACATTTAAAGTGTGTGTGTGATCAACCATACCTGATAAGAAAATAAGTATGCAAAATTGTAATGCAGTTTGTCAGTTTTATGGAGATAGTGTATTTATTTAGATATTTGATTTTCTTCAGGGATAAACCTCAGACTTTTTTTGTGGGGCCCAGTGCTTGATAGGAAGGGCCAGTTGCCCCACCAGGTTCATTTTAGGTAGGCCCCTTTCTATTTGGGTGTTTAAAGTTTTCAGTAAATGTTTTTACTTAATTTGGATGTTAATAAACTGCTTAAATAAGCTCAGAATTTTCTTATGACACATGATCATTTACGAAGACTAAAAACCAAAACCAAAAGTTACCAAATGAAAGATATTTAGAAACACACGCTTTCATTGGTTGAACAACAACCAAACAGGGATAATATAACATATAGTTAAACTTTGCTATTGCAGCAAACAATAACAATATTTATTGCATTATATTTACTTAGGCCGTACTTATATTTTTGGGGTTCAGCATTTTCAAATATTTTATTTTCACATGAAAAATATTTTTTGAACCGAAGCAAGGAAAGTATGTTGCCAACCTTTGCCCACAGCATTTTCAAATATTTTATTTTCACATGAAAAATATTTTTCGAACCGAAGCAAGGAAAGTAAGTTGCCAACCTTTGCCCACTTCGCTGGCATATAAGAAGACTTGTCATATTCTTTATGCTTTGCAACCACATTTGCGTTATAATGTTCCTGTGTTTGGATGCGGAGATGCCACAGAAACACATCCAAGGTTTATACCTGTTTCTGTGTTGCTGGCAATGTCCTTCATGCCTGATAGATGTGCATACCTGTGGAGTAGTGTACAAGACAATTCAGCTCACATCTACGACGACTTTTTGTTATGCCACTGTTAGTATAATAGAGGGTTTTATTCTTACTTTTAGTGACTGTTTTCATTGTCTCATAGAAAAAGACATCTCAGAGAACCAAATGTTGATGTGTTGAATCTGTGTCAAGTTAAGATAGGATACTGTTTTAGCTATGACCGCCCAGCATTGAGGGGATAACACAATGCCTGATTGGTTTCAAGTTACATTGAGTATTCAGGGGGCTGTTAAACTGTCAAGGTATGTGAGTGGGCCAATACTTGTAAAACCATTATAAACCTTCAGTCATGTCATTCTATTGTTCCGCCAGGTTCTTCCCTTACTGAGTAAAGTTAAGCAGTTCTGCAGGCTTTCTTCAAGCAGTCTCAGGGATTTCCTTCAGAATTGCCCACGTCCTGGAGATTTTCTGATTATTAGCCATTGATTTTGAATTATTTTACTTGTTTTGAAGATTGATACACCTTTGTTTCCATCGTAAAATATCACATTATTGAAAACTTGCAGTATATTCTGCCGATACCTAATTTCGAACATGCAAGCCTTTGCTTAACAGCTTGGCAGTTTCACTCCGAAGGCTATGAAGGACTGCTGTGATGATTGTCAGTGTGAGCCATGTGTTCCTCTCGATGATGGATCCTTACTTTGACAAGCGAATGCCTGAACCACAAAGCTGCCCCAATGCACCACTTACGTTA
Source organism: Haliotis asinina (assembly GCF_037392515.1). Classification (NCBI taxonomy): domain Eukaryota; kingdom Metazoa; phylum Mollusca; class Gastropoda; order Lepetellida; family Haliotidae; genus Haliotis; species Haliotis asinina. The sequence continues at coordinate 57,890,497 of NC_090283.1, read as the reverse complement.
AGGAACAAGAAAGCTAACCCTGTTGGTGTGTCTTAAAACTGACATTGTTCTTGTTAAGAAGATAATCAACAATCTTTTCACAACATGGCCAGATTTTCCATCCAGTTTTTTGTTTCTTTCAGATGATCATGAATATGGCAGTTCGCAGATATCTCTGTCAGCCCTGGGTGTGGTTCAGGGAAGTTTAGTTCCCCAGAACATCCCTGATCTTTTCAACCCATTCCTTGACTTCAGCCTCGCTGAGAAAAAGAAAAAATTCCCATGTCCTATGTGTTCGAAAGAGTTCAGTGACAGACCAGGGTTGTATTTCCACAAGAAGGCCATTCATGAAAAACTGACTTACACATGTTTTTGTGGGAAGACTTACATCCATAAACGTAGCATGTCGTTCCATCAAAAGACGTGTTCTGCATACCTTGCAAGTCTTCAACACTGAAATTCAGAACATGTTGAAGTGATTCTGAGGAACTGGCCTTGAAGTGACGTGTGACACTTATGTGTGAACTTTTACAGTTTCTGTTTTTTTTCACACAATTGAGTTTTGGTCAGCTTCACATCCTCCTTTCTCTGTGTGATGAGGGCAGTTGGGGCTGAAGGCTCGGGATTGAGTGTTAGGCCCACAGTTAACTGCACGTGTCACAAGAATTACTCAATAATACAGGTTTCATTGTGTCAGTGTATGTGCATGCAACAAACATAAACACTGTATGGCAGGTTTCCCCCCATCGTGGTATTGATGGAACATCGCTAAAAGTGGCGTAAAACTAGACTCACTGACTCATACCAACATTTTAAAAGATATACTTGTGGTTCCCATGAAATATCATCATTGACTAGCGTTACCTGTGATTGTCAATTTGAAGATTGTGTCATCAATAATACTGTACCTAAGCTATTGAGGTGATGAATAGCTTAATTCACACATAGCTCAAAGTCGACATTTGTGTACGTATATATGTTAAGGGCACTGTCTTTGTTGGTAGTCCATGATTAAATGTATGCAAGCTGTTCAGTGTTGTGAAATGTCTTGAGACCCTTTGAGTCATTTATGCTCAAATTTACATCTCTTAATAACTGTGAGTAATCAGTCAGTTTTTAGTTCATCAATACTCAGAGATTATTGCACAAGTATGCAATATGACTTATATAAAATGATTGTCAAATTTTGAGGTTGTGTAAGTTTTGTTTAAGACATATGGCACACTTGCAAGTGTAATAATTGCTATATTATCCCTTTTATTCAAGTACCTTTATGCAGTAAAACAAGGAAACAATGTCCAATTGTGTCATGACCTCATACATGAGAAAATACAGAAGAATTGTCTCTTGGCAAAAGTGATATGTGCACAAGTCCAAGGAGCTTTTCATATGACTCGCGTCTTCATCCAGCATTTAACAGTTTTTAGTAAGTTGTTAATTATATGCGTACATATGTAGCACTGGTGTTAAATCGTTGAGCAACATAGCCCAATTTTCCATACAAATTTTTCTTTCTTTCAGATAAACATGAAAATGACAGTTTCAAGATTTCTCTCTCAACAGTGGGTGTAGATCACAAAGGCTTTTCGCCTCAGAATTTTCCCGAGTTTTACAAGTCATTCCGATGCGCTCCACAAAACAAACAATGGCCATGTCCAATGTGTGATAGAGTTTTCACTCACAGAACAGGTTTATACACCCACAAGAAAGCTGTTCATGAAAAAGTGACCTTCACGTGTCGTTGTGGGAAAACTTACGTTCATAGAAGTAGCATGTCCTTCCATCGAAAGACATGTCCTGTGTTCCTGGCAAGTCTTCACCACTGAGTATTCAGGAAACAGTGTTTGTCAACTGGCATCTCTCAAGCATGGAAAGGCATTTATACTGTTAAACCCTCTAAGTAAATCTTTGACCTTTTTATAAGAATGAAATGGGTTAGTGCGCTGCTTGTGTGTTTCATGCAGGTAGATTGACGGTGAAATTGTGAAGTGGTCATGTCACTGCAAGACTACAGGTCCTGTTGACACACATTCTGCAATGAGCTCAAGGAGCAAGAATATTTCGTAGTCTTTTGTAATCGTGAAAGTCAGTCCGATTGCTTCACGGATGGTGTTGTAAGCCTGTGGTTTAAATCCTTCGGTGTGCATAAGTCATGTCAAATCCCCACAATGTGTGAAGCCCATTGTTGGTGACTTCTGCAGTGATATCATTTGAATATTGCTAAAAATGCCATTAAACCATACTGTTTTACATTGGTTGCTTCGACTAAATATGGTTCTGTGCAATTGAAGGTTTGAAGATCTTGTTGGATAATGTGTTAAGGATGCTAAAGTGACTTTGGTGAACGTCTGGAGATTCTGTTATTATGAGAGAAATACTGATCTATATTCCTTGAATGTTGGGTGTAGAAAAAGGCCTTTTGACATTGATTATGTATTTAGCTGATTACAAGAACATCACATGAAGTATAGGTATTGTCAGCCACTTGAACTGGATTTGATTCATGTTTATTGTACCCGCAGCAACGTGGAACAGGGGACTGTGTACTCAGCCGCATCTGTCTGTCCGTCGATGCGTCCCATGTCTTGCCAGAGCGATATCTCATTAACTGTTGTACCCAATTTGATCAGCCTACATTGGTCGATTACACAGCCATCAGTCGATTGGGGTGACCTTGACCTTATTTTCAAGGTTACCATGACTCTTTCACCACTTTTCAAACTCTTGTTAGCATGATATGTCATGAACTGTCGTACCCAGTGTCTTCAAATGTCATGACAGTCTACATTGGGTGATTATGCAGACACCTGTCGACTTGAGTGAATGTTACCTTATTTTCAAGGTCACCAAAAGTCTTGACCACTTTTCATCCTGAAGTCTCATACACTGATGTAACCAATATCTTCAAATATGGTGACAGCTTACATTTAGGCATTACGCAGACATCTGTTGATTTGGGTGACGTTGACCTTCTTTCAAGGTCACCATGACACTTTGACCACTTTTCCATGCTTATGTCAACGCGATGTCTCATGAAAACATGGCACCCAACGTCTTCAGTTTCGTCGACAGCTTATAATTGATGACTATGCAGACACCAGTCATTTCAGGCATCTTGTGTGTGACCAAGTAGTGAATATGTAGTAAATATTTGATTCTTCTTTAGCGACAAGGGACATTGCCCTATGAGTGGCAAACATTTGTTTATAGAATGGATGTTATGAATGTTCAGTTACTATTGAGTCGGTGTAAGCTGTGTTGAGTTCAAGATGGTCGTCTTCAGGTGACTGAGTTGGTTTTTTTCTTGTTTTCAGATGTTACTGGTAGTACGAATCCAGCAGCTTTCCTCAACCCTACAATGGGTTCTCAAAGTGGATTTGCAAGGCCCGTTTACAACCCTCTTGGTGCAAAATTTGTGGAGAACATTCTCCAGGGTTTTCAGAAACCACGTAAACCATTTCAGTGTAATTTATGCGAGAAGTCATTCAGTGATGAGTCTGGCCTCCACTATCATAAGAGTGCCATCCATGAAGGTGTTACATATCATTGTGTGTGTGGAAAACAGTATTCACATAGGCGGAGTCTCACATACCACAAGAAAACTTGTGAAACATATTTGGCCCAGTTGCATCGATAGATTTTCAGAATCTGGTGAAACAAGTTCCTGGTTTTGTCAGTGATCGTTGTTTTGTCTGTCTGTTCATCCTCTTAAGGTGGGGGACAGCCTACGGGTAAGGGTAGCCTAGTGGTTAAAGCGTTCACTCGTCAGACTGAAGGCCCTGGTTCGATATCTCACATTGGCACAATGTGTGAAGTCCATTTGTGAAGTCTCGAGCTGATATATTGCTGGAGTGTTGCTAATAATGGCATAAAACTAAACTCACTCACTCACTCACTCACTCACTCACTCCTTTGTGTTGATTGGCAGCCTACTGGTTGAAGCTATTGATCATCACATCAAAGACATGGTTTCAATTCCCCACATAGGTTGTGTGACGCCTATTTCTGATGTCCTCAGCTGTGCTGTTGCGTGAATATTAGTAAAAGCCACGTATAATAATGCTCACTAACCACTTACCAAACGCCATTTGGTCTGTTTGGAGCTTATATCAAGGATAAATGGTAGCTTTCTGTATATGTTTTCATCAGATTTGGTATGCCAGAAACTCAATGTCGTGGGTTCTAATCTCAGACTCCTTTTCCTGGGCTTGTGGAGAGAGTCTAACTGATATCACTGTTTACTATACGAACTTGAACGAAAATCAGTCATTCGGTCACAGACTGACATTTTCAGTAATTACATCGCGTCAGTGTTTTATCTTACGGACTGCAGGGCTCTTATTCTGGAAGTATTAGTAGCCCTGAGCATTCTGAACTTTGATCATAGCCAATGTATTAAGAATGGGCTTAATAAGTTCGTAGGGCTGCGAACAGCTAGCCTGTTGTACAAAACTATCTTAGTGCACTGATGATCACACAGCATAAAAACATTTTGGCCTCTGTGTACATTCAGTGGACCAGTTTTGACTTAATCTTGGCTATGTTCTCTTAGATTTTGAGTGTAACTAAGGTGTCAGAGTTGTGTATTTTTTTAAAATATCATTTTCAAGTGTCATGTCATATAAATTTAATTTCAAATGCTTCAGTACTGGTATATATTGCTGTTAATAAAAATGAAACAGCTCGACCTGGTTTGATACATGTCCTTTTTTCTTTTCTCCAGTTACCATGGTAATTGTTATCTCAACATGGTATGGTATATTTTTGGTTATAACTAGTGGTATTTAACTAAGCTTCTATAGGAATCTGATTGCTGTGGGTATGTGACATGTTTGTCCTGCCCTCATGGAATAATTCATGGACATGAATGTATGGTTTGGGACAATTGTGCATCTTTTGTTACATCAAGTAGAAGTAGGCAGACATCTTTTTGTTTTGATCTTGACGGATGATGTGATGCAAGTTTGACATGGTTTATGATCTGAGAACACATCAGAAACTTTCTGAGTTTGAACCCTGGTTCAGCCACAGTGTGTTTCACGATTTGTTGGTGACATACCCAAGCTGGCGAGTTTTATTCTCATTTCACACCTCAAAGACCTGTACCTCTTCAGACTTTCACCACAATTCAAGGTGATGTGCCATGATATGCCTGGAACACTGCTTGAAGTGGGGTTATACCCGAGTCACTCACTAACTCATTCATGATCAAATAGATCTGTCTGAACTCCATGATGTCCCTGCAGGTTCTGAATCGCCCATTTCATTGGGGCTTGTTTTCAGTTTAATTGTTTGCTTCTGTCAAAATTATATATGTTCAGAGACTAAGTTTTAGTTTAATAAAATTATTATATTATTATATTATTATGTTATTATGTTTCAGTATGGTTTGTAGTTTGATGTTCAGGGAATGACAAAACATGACAGCTCAGCTTATTGGTTAGATGTAAATGGCAAATTATCTTTCTTCATATCACAGTGCACCAAGTGCATGCCCTCCATGGTACATTCAAAGTGTTTGGGCTGTGGGCTAGCCTACTGGTTCAAGTGTTCAACTTCAGTTGCCCACATGGGTACGATGTGTGAATCCCATTTCTTGTGTCCCCACCTGTGGGCTAGCCTACTGGTTTAAGTGTTCAACTTCAGTTGCCCACATGGGTACAATGTGTGAATCCCATTTCTTGTGTCCCCACCTGTGGGCTAGCCTACTGGTTCAAGTGTTCAACTTCAGTTGCCCACATGGGTACAATGTGTGAATCCCATTTCTTGTGTCCCCACCTGCGGGCTAGCCTACTGGTTCAAGTGTTCAACTTCGATTGCCCACATGGGTACAATGTGTGAATCCCATTTCTTGTGTTCCTACCATGCTATTGCTGGAATACTGATAAAGCATACAACCCTACTCACTCGCTCAAGGTATGGCATATAGGTGCCCATTGGAATGCTGACTGACTCTCGGATTCCAGAGAATAAATCAAATAGCCCTATTCAAGTCTAGAGTGGAAAGTTTACATTAAATATTGTTCTCGTTTCAAGTTTGATTTTTTGCATTGATGATCATATTGTTAATTCAATTTAAATTTTTTAGTCTGATTTATTTAATCATTGGACTTTTCGTCAGTTGATGATGGCACCACCTTTCCCTATTGTCTCACCCTATATTCACAAAGAAATCAATTTCATGCTAATTCACAACTTTTGAAAAATTCATTTTCTGTGTTGTCTGTATCTGTATGCACATTGAAACATCACTACATGTATTAATATCATTATTTTGTGGGGAAAATAAGCCATGATTATACGTTGACTTCTACTACTGTGTTTGAATCAGAGATGGTCATCCAGGTTGATTTTAAATGCCACAGACTGGATGAAATATCACCAGTGTCTTGGAAAGATGTGTGGAAATAATTTTATGATTTAGCAACCTGAATATAATAAAGGTTTTAATCATGTTACTTCATTATTGTGTTATTTGTTCACAGTTGTGTCAACAAAACACAAGAGCATTTAGAAGCTGTCATGAATCTGGTGGTTTCTTGGATACTGTCATGTAGAGGCTGACAAAGATGACTTTACCAGAATGTCACATTGAATGAATATATAGTTGTAATCAGAAACGTAATAATTTCATTGAAGTTGTAAGAAGCAACTACAGAGATTGTAAAATTATCTGTTCACCATATATTCATTTATGAACTGAATGAATGGTATATATTGTATTTCAGTTCACCATTTATTCATTTATGAACTGAATGAATGGTATATATTGTATTGCAGTCAGTGGGTGTCACAGGAAGGTGCACAAATCTTTAAATGAGCCTTATTTTAGCTTTTGACCCTATTTCTTCAATATTGATGAATTCTGGACAACACAAGTAACAGAACACAAAACTTTCATCCATTTGCAAGATGACCCATTCAAACTGAAACACTAATGAGACCAGTGATGGGACTAGCTCCAACTCTTTTGTTGCTTTCAGGGTACAGACAGATGCCATACCATACGTCCACAATATACCAACGCTCCCAGAATGACCACTTTCAGATGTTAGGCATTGCAAGTGATGACAATTTAGTTCCCAGGACTGATAATTCTGCAGCCAGAACTGAATATTTCCCTTGTGTACAGTGTCAGAAGGTGTTCTCATCTCGAGGCTCACGCTTCAATCATATGCAGGTTGTTCACAAAAAGGAAACATTTTTCTGTGTTTGTGGAAGGTTCTATAAGTACCGCACGTCCCTCTTACACCACGAGAAAGTCTGTCCTTTCCATCTGAAGGCAGACAAGTGACAGTGCACCTGGTCAGGTAGACACTAGGTAATCATTGAATGGGTTCACTTCAAAGAAGAAAATATTTCTGATGAATAAAACTTTTACTTATGTCCAAGAAATTTAGATTTTGTTCTCCTTTTGGCAGTTTATGAGTTTGTCTCTTGCATCATCTGCCTACTCTTCTGATAAACCTATGCTCATTCACAATCACTACATATGACAAGTCACAGTGTAAATACATGTGCACATTCAACACACTCATTCATGCATCATGGGGGTAAATCATGATATCAAACATGAATGCAGTTTTATTGATGATGCTGAAGGCTGTTTTTCAGGAACAGTATTCATGATTAATGGTTGAAGGGAGTGTTAGGTGGCCAGAGATACCAACCTGCCTGAATTTAATGGAATCATCCCAAAAAAAATGCATGTCGATTCCCCACCATTTTCCTTGCAAGTTTTTATTATTATGTTATTTTCAAATTGTTTACACATTAAGTAATCCGGAGGTTGAGTAGATTGTCTGATAAATTCCATGCATTATATATTTTATTCACTTATCATTTACAAGCACTGACGCTGAGTATTGAGAACCAGTTTCAGTTGTATAAGGGTCGCTGTATGTAATGGCATTAAAAAGTTTGGTTCCTTTAGTGGAACAAGTTATAATAATTCTTAATTTGGTGGAAAAATTCCTCATTTTTCTTTTTTATCTTTGTGAGCTCACATTCTTTAATGCACTTATTTAGGGTTGGCATATCAGAAATATGCACTCTTTATCTCAAACAATATTTATGATTCATGGTTGAATGGAGTGTTAGTTGGCATCATGTTGTTCAGAGAAGGCCCCGAACAAACACTGACTTGGTTGATGCTTGTTTAATGTCTCCTGATTATGTAGATACATGCTCATCGTATCCATCACTGGATTAGCTGGTTCAGTTTATCTCTTTACAGGGCACATTATATGACTGGCATATTGCTGCCTGAGGCATAAAATTACAAAGAAAGCAGCATTTGTAAGCTCCTTGTTTTGTTATGATATGTGTGATGGTTGTTTAGAAGTTTAAGCCCAAACCTTTAGTGATCACAAGAGGTCCTTTTTGTTGATTTCAGATGAGAGACGAGCTGTCACAATACATGGATTCAGGGATACATTAATGTTCCCAGCCAGAAACTTGTCCCTAAACCATTTCCTTCCAACTGAGCACCAGGATCCTCTTCAGAGCATTTCTAACCTGTCTCTTGGGCTCGAACTCGGTCCCTCGCCTCACAACAACACAGCTAAAAAGATATTCAGTTGTCCCGAGTGTGGCAAGACTTTCACTGCCTATAGTGCTAGGCTGTATCATATTGAGGCTGTCCATCAGAACAAGACCTTCGGTTGTGTGTGTGGCCGTGTGTACAAGTATCAACCAAGTCTCTCTAAACACATTAAGTCGTGCCCTGTGCACATTGCAAGCAAACTTGGAACCTGAGATTAAAATTTGACAAGGTGTAACTTACCCAAATAATCAAATAATACTGCTGTAGTTGTAGGCAGTAATCTAGACTGAAACTAACTAGTCTCGGGAATGAACGTGTTCTACAGAATGAGAAAAGAAAAAGACAGTTCACAGTAAAACTAATGAAATGTAATGATAGTTTCAAAATGGCATATTTTGTTGACTGTCGACTGAAAAAAATGTGTTCTGAAGTCTAGAATGCCTCTGTTTCATTTCAAATGTTTATGTAATTGAAGTAAGAGATCGACTTGGTTGCTTTAGTAATACCCTGAATTAATCTTTTGACAATGCACAATGGGAAAAGAGATCAGCAGTTTTTACTCTTTTTCAGCACTCTGACTGGTCGAATTTAAGGTTGTACACAGCAAGGACTAAGAATGTTTTCAGTGAGATTGTTGAATATTTGTTGAATGGGTTAAATATTGGAGGCAGGCTACTTGAAAGCAGCATGCGTTATATTTTGGATTACACTTTCTTAGTAAAATACAAATTCTAGGACCTTTTTGAGTTGAGTCCCATCAGGGATTTGAATACACACCTTCAGAGTCAAGCTTCTTATCTCCAGCACACATCGTCAGCCGCCTAACCCTCTCAGCCACCGCAACTTCCACTTGAAAGCAACTTGTTCTAGACTTGACTTTTTGTTGCTTTCAGGTTGGCTTGGTTACGAGAGTGTTGCTCAGCAAGGTCATCATGGGCAGGGGGATATCTACAGGGGTCACCAAGATTATCATTCTCGGTCCCACAAATCCTTTCCTTGTCGGAAATGTGGCCGAGTCTTTGCAAGTCATGGTGCGAGACACAATCACATTGTTGCCATCCATGATAAAGTACAGTTCACATGTGTGTGTGGGAAGGTGTACGCATACCGTCAGGGAATTCTACATCATCGGAAGTCGTGTGCAATGTGTGCAGACACGTGACAATGGGACTCAAGACTTTAGAGACTGTTCATTGTCCAGTCCTGACAGTGTCCATAATGGTACGACAGCCAAATCAAATGATGCTATCAAGTTATGATCGTCATAGGATTGGGGGCCTTTGAATTTTTATATATTTTTTTTTTTTTATTATAATCTGGACATCATTGTACAAAGTGACCTTAGCAACAGTAACAATTTTCATACCTTAACTCAGATGACAGTCTTAACACTAAGGTTGATTTGTGCAAGAGCACCCACGACCTTTGAACACTTTGAGATCAAGATCTTTGAACTTTTTGTGTTGGAGTCCTTTGAACACTGTTGATTGGGTCCTTTGAACATTTTGTGATCTGGACCTTTGAACCGGTTAATGAATGGGTTCTTTGAACAGTGTGTTTTGTTAGGACTTTGAACACTTTCTTGATGGGGACAAAGAACTTCACTTCATCCTGTTCTGTGCATAATGCCTGGGAATGTAAAAGGTTATCAGCAAAAGGTATTAAAGAGGCTGTTACTTCAATAACTTGGAGCAGAAGTTCAGATTCATCTCAAAACTGAATTTCTGATTGGTCTCAGACATGCTATGTTTCCATAACAAAGCATGTTTTAAAGTTTAAAGTACATTAAAACAGGAATGGAATGACATCCTGTTTTGCGTGTCATACTTGCATTTGGATACTGAAGCCTTCTGTATAATTTGCATACTGTGTAACCTTATTAATGGACATTCTATGGAGGTCGTTGATAATTGATGGTATGGATACAAATCTTTCGTACCATTTGCATACAAGGAAACCTTTTTGTGAAGGTGTTGTGGACATGAATTACTTGCTCACTGTTGTGTTGTCCCTACAAGAAGTTCTGGACTGGTCTGAAAGCAACATAATCCATTGCTTTTGTTGCTTTCAGATGAGTACGGGACATCAATGGGGTTTAATCAGCAAAGTTCAGGTGGAACCTATTATGATGATGGAAATGGTCAGGATCAGAATTATTTCCAGAATACTTATTCTGAATGTAACTTTGTTGTCCCAAGACAGCCTCGACGGCAGAATGCTGCCTTACGTGCGAGGACATTTCCTTGCTCCAAATGTGAACGAGTCTTTGCTAGTCAAGGAGCTCGAAGGAACCATGTTAACACCGTTCATGACAAGGTGTCATTCACATGTGTTTGTGGCAAAGTGTATGCCTATCAGCAAGGTCTGATTCATCACAGGAAGTCTTGTCCAATGTGTGGATGAAACCATCTGTCTGATATGCAATAAGAGGCGAGTACTGACTGCATTCAAAGAAGAATCGCGACAGTTCCTCATGGACTACCTTTAACACCATTAAGTGGAACATATGTATTGAAAGATCAGGGTTTAAAAATAGCATCTTCTTGTCCAGTACTAGCAGCATTCAAAGAGGATTTCTGACATTTCTTTGTGGACTACATTCAACATCTGGTGGAGGACAATTTCTGACCCTGACAGGTGATTCGAACATTTGGATATTGAGACTTGGTGTGCTTCTGATCACAAACATGGGTTCAAAAGATTACCTCATATGTGTTTGACTGCTGGTGGAGATGTTGACATCTGCTTGTCCAAGCAAGCAATATTCAAAGAGGAAATAGGACATTTCCTTGTGGAAAGTATAATTTTTGATCGGTCAGGTGATTCGTAAATAGTGTTTAGATTAGCGATTTCTTAAGCTTGTGACAGCAAACATGGGCACAGAAGACCTGCCACAAGTGTGTTAGACTGCTAGTGGCAATGGATGAGTTCACATTGAAGAGTCATTTAGGATGGGTTGTGTTGAGTGAGATTTATGTGAGAAAGATATCCTCATTTGTGTTTCAAGTGGGCATGGATTGATGGACTGATGTCTCATATTGTTGCCAAGGTTTTGGGATGAGTCAATCAGTCAACAATCAGTCAATCACAGCTGGTCAAGAAACCCATCCATCTTGACTTCCATAACAAAGACCTTTCTAAATAATAGTGATTGGTCGATAAAGATATGATTCTTAGGATGGCAATGTTTCACTGAGTCCAGAAATAATTTTGAAAATAATTCTGTTATGCCAACATCAGAAACAATTTGATTAAACATATGTATGTATATATTTTAAGATTTCATGAGTTGCTGTTTTTCCAGTCACCTGTTGGTCATTATTTTAAAAGAAATATTCATCCATATATTAAGTTCCTGTACATCTGTTAAGAGGAAGAAAGTAAGTTGACCAAATGTGAAGTGAATGTCTGTGATCGCCATCCTGCTTTGTGTAGTATACACCTTGAAAACAAAGATAAGATTTGTGGACAGGAAAATGTCCTTGACTCAAACTGTTATTTACGTTTACGCTGCTGCTTTTACAAGGAACAAATAAATACCTCAACAACACTGCTGTCTTTCCTGTCCTTTGTAGCTGAAGTTATTGCTGTTGGCATCGCTGTGATGATTGCCGTTCACTGCAGAAAGAATTGAAGGGATTCCATATTTGGATTCAACATGAACACGCCAAAGAATTCTAGCACCTTGTGTCAGCAATACTTGTGCTGTCATGTTTGCGTACCGATCAGGGTTACCTTCCTTGGGCTTTCCTTGTAATGAGCAGGTGTGTTGTGCAATAACTTAAATACTGTTCACAAAATACCTTTTCCGTGGCCACTAGTAACATCAGCTAGAGGCCGCATCTATTGTATGAATCCAGATGCATCATGGGAATGTTTGTGGATCGCCATCAAGTAATGATGCTACTGTGTACGAAAGTGTGAGCACATCCTTCTTCACCAGTGGCACACGTCAAAAACACATTGACAAGGCAAGTCATTAGTTGAATGAGAAAAGGCGGGATTACATAGTACAAATCAGAGTGGAATTGAGCATGGGATGTAATTTTGGTGACTGACCTATCCAGCAGTTTTCTATTAACATACTGACACGAACAAAAGAGATCTTTCTACTTTCTTGTAAACCTGATTATTTGAATTCTTTGGGAAGATGTCCAAAGAGAGCCAGAAATTGACAAAAAAATTTATTTGATCAGAAGTATTATTTTTCTTTGCAATGTATCTTTTCAAAGTTCAAACATTTTGCTCCGTCTGACTCACTGCAAATACAATATGACTGTAATAAAAAATGTTTAGCAAAAAAATGGAAAGGTTTTTTGTTACTTTCAGATGTTGGTTATGGCAGGGATGGTAGCAGTTGTGTTCAGAGTGTGGCAGACACTTCCCGAACCCACTTTCTGCCCCCTTACCAGTCTCGCCTTTCCCAGCAATCTCTGGGAGGGTTACCCTGTCCGCACTGTGACAAAGTATTTGCCAGTTATGGGGCCAGACGCAACCATGTCAAATCCATACATGAAAACAAGCTGTATCCCTGTGCTTGTGGGAAGATCTATAAATATCATCAGAGCCTTCTCTTCCACAAGAAGACATGTTTCTATGATGTGTTACCACCTGCTCCTTGATACAAGGAACGACGCTGTTGACACACTAGGCAGTTTTATTGCAGTATCGGAGAATAAGGATAAGCGTTACAAGGGGCACATGGCATGGAGCGATGTTGTAGCAGTTGACACAGTACGCATGGCCACTTAAGAGATATCAGACCAGAAGGATAAGTGCTACAAGAATTTGGTCATATCTTTCTTTCCTTCCATGTGTGAGAGAGGTGGTAATGTCATCATTGGAAATATTTGTTGTATTACATACCTCAATAGATCAGCAGAACATTTCAGTACTTGACCTTGAAGAATCAGACAGTGTGTGGAGCTTCCTGCTGAAATTTAATGGTCACAAGATCAGTAAAGTGAATGTTGATATGAAACAGCTTGTTGATTAGTCCTGTATTTTGTTTTACAGGTTTACTAGCTACATTAAAATATGTAATGCTGAGAAGGATTTCTGAGTGATAATAAATATGTTTGTGTTCTACATAATCATGAAGGTTATTGATCCTCCAGTTTTGTTGGAGGTTACTCTTTTCAGTTCAAGTTTCACAAAGACTCAAAAGTCACCTGTCCCTAAGTCTGTGCTTCACATAACCTCAAAGCTCAAGGATTTATCTGTTGGCTTTGTAGCAGGTTACTATCTGTAATTCCCATTTTAACGCAACTACAAAGGTCATCGATCTCTCAGTTTTGTTGGCAGTTATTATGTATAGTAAGATTAGTCCAAGCAAACCGAGGTCATCAGCTTGTTGAATAATGGCCTCCATATTCATCACAGTGTCCTTACACACATACGATACCTTACTACATGGTACAGAAATTGATCTAACAGCAATATGCTTCTTGTGTATGCATTCATTGATAAAATGCAAGATAAAGTTTTCAGAAATCTTTGTCAGGTTATCTGAAAAATATACTGTATACAACAAATCAGAGAGGGACAAGCAAAAGGAGTAGATGCAACCTTAACACCTTGTAGTTGTTTTATTATCTTGATATTGGATGATTAGCGGGAACATTAACTCTTTTGAAATAACTGTTGATTTGCTTAAGTTTTGACCAGAAAATTGTTAAAGCACGGGACTAGCACACTGTTTTCTTATCAATTTCAGATGTGGGTATGGGCCGATCTTACGAGGGTAACTCAGTGAGCCAAGGCTCTGAAATGCAGAGCGACAACTTGTTCACTTTCCTTGAGAATGTGGCCCCCCGAGGACAGGGCTACCCATGCCCACACTGTGACAAAGTTTTTGCTAATGTGGGCTCTAGGTGGCACCATGTGACTGCCATACATGAGCGAGTCAAGTTTTACTGTGTGTGTGGAAAAAGCTACAGCTACAAACATGCCCTGACGAGGCATCAGAAGGCCTGTAGTATCTTGCGGGCCAATAAGTAGATGAGTTTCAAAAAGGAGCGACTGTTTTCATCAGAACCATGCACGTCTTTGGGATATGTGGTTGTCATATTTCTTTGTTTATTTCTTGGCAGACTAAGGTTTGTCTGCAGTTAGACTTGGAGAATTCAATATGACATGCTGAAGTTAAAGTAGGTCAGATGCCTCTTTCAACATCGATTGAAAATTCAAGAAAATTTTATTTTTGCAGTGAATTCAGTATTTTAAACCAGGTCTGAAAGCTCCCTTATGCTGTGATACAGCCTGAACATAGACTGGGAATCAAGACAACAGTTTATTATCACAACACACCAATGATGCCATCTGCATTTGTATTCAGCAGAAAGGTGTTGGCATAGAATGGTTCCTTTTTGTCAGTAATGTGTATGAGTATTAAACCTCTGGAATACGCAGTTTTATAAATTGTACTTTTTCTTCACCAAGAAAAATAAACCAGTCCAAAACACAGATGAGTTTGTTGTCAGTGGCTGACACAGCATCTAAATGCTGAACAAATTAATGATTATAGTGTATATGTTGGCCGTTAAGCTGGTTAAATCTTGCATGACATTGGCCGTTAAATTAAGCTGGTTGAATCTTTCATCTTGCATGGCATTGGCTGTTAAGCTGGTTAAATCTTTCGTCTTGCATGAAATTGGCCATTAAGCTGGTTAAATCTTTCATCTTGCATGACATACAGTAAAACAGCTTTCTGACTCACCATACCAATGCAATCTAGCTACAATCCTGAAAGAAGATTATGACATCAATATGTGAAGAAGTTTCATTTCCATGAGAAACTGAGTATTGTTTAAGGGGCGTTCAGTTTCCCCACAGACATGTTTGGTATACAGACAGTGGTATGTTTAATGCCTTCTGTGCTTTTCTAATATTTATAAATTACACTACCTTGTCTCCTCATGAAGATCTCAGTAACCCTCCAAACAGGTCATGTATCAAGGCCATATCAGGTGGAAAGGCAATTTGACAATTCCCATTGATCGAAGTTCTTGAACTCAATCTGCTAAAGGAGTAGATTAGTCATTTAATGGTTAAGGAATCATTGCTTGTTGTGTGGAAATGTTGCCATAGTAACAGAAATACCTCATTTAGCCTAGGTGTTTAAGTGTTTGTTCATCATGGTGAAGGGGTGGGTTTAATTCTGGACATGGGTACTGTGTGCGAATACCATTTCGGGTGTTCCCTACTGTGATATTGCTGGTATGTTGCTAAAAGCAGTGTAAATCTAAACTCACCCACTCACTCACTCGCTACAGTCATCGCTATGGTGATGATTTCAAATGATCTGCTGGGTTACTTTCAGGTGATGATACATTCAGTTCACTAACCTTTCTATTTCACATGGGGATGTGTGTAGCAATATGTTCACTATATGGTTGAATCATTGTTTCCACCACTTTCCAGACACAAGAAAACAATGTCAAAAGCTGAGTTTTATCTTACCTCACACATAAATGTCGCTGTCTGACTGGCTGAGTGCTCTGTTATTTTCAGTGTACCCTGTGTACAAGCGAGGTGCATAGCAATTAACCCAACTGCCAATAGCAACTCATTTGCTACTTGATGGTAGTTACATCTTTGTCTCGAATAACATTAAATGATACATGATGCATGGAAATTACCAATGTTTTGCAAATGGAAATCATTTGAAGGGAGATAACTCTAAATCTGTGTTTCTTGTGTTGTCCGCAAAATCTAGGAATGGCTACTTAAACATTTGACTCCTTCCAAAAAATATATTTTGACAAAACCTTAAAATGTAGACCATGTGAATATTGAGGGGAATTAAAATCATAATTGTTTGTTCTTGACCCACAATGAGAGAGTTATGATGCCATGTATTAGTGGACAGATGACCATAATCTGCCCACAAGCTGGAACCCATTGCAAATACATGCAGAAGCATGTCAGTTGTTCAAGAGGAACTTCAAGTACGAGTGGCATACGGAACAGCTCAGGACATCGTCTCTCTCACATCCTTCAAATGGAAAAAGTCATCCACATGTCAACAACAAAACCTTTTTTAAAAGCCTAACCCACTTCTCAAATATATCGCTCTTCGATTATAACAAGGAAAGGCCTTCGTCATCATGTCTGTTACCAGCAACTTCACAGCTTCCTGGAACATTTCATGCATAAATTATATTTCTAAACACTTCTGGAACTAGATTTCATTTTCTGTTCCTTTCAGACAATGGGTTCTCCCTGATATCCAGCAGCCAGTTGAGTAGGACTTCTCAGATTGATCCGTCATGGACATACCCGCTCGGACCACAGTCGCAACCAGCCATTGACCTCATGCAGTCAGTGGCTTTTGCCATTGGTCCAAACCCTTCTGAGGTTTCCCCTGATTATCATAAAGGAGCTGCCAGCCAGCTTCACAGATGTGAAGAATGTGGGAAGACATTTACCCAGCAGGTGAACAAGAAAATACACATCGAATCTGTGCATCAGAAGCTTGTGTACCCATGCGTATGCGGGAAGGTGTACAAGTATCGCCGAGCATTGCGGAGACACAAACAGCACGATGGCTGTCGAGGTCAGGGTGGACCATCATAGGAGGAAGTTTTGTTGATTTCCTGGTAAAAACTTACTGAGCTCATTCCAAAAAGAATTGAATTACTGAACTTGCCAGATGGTATTTTATGTTGGAATGGAGTTATGCTAAGCACAACACAGCATTGCCAGAAGTGGTCAGGAAGACCAGTCCTTTGACATGTTGTCAAGGTCAAATCTTGCTAGATGTTTCAAGAATGTGTTACCATGTCAGTAGTGTACATGTGTACTAGTACATCATATCTCTGAACAGAACATTGACTGATATTAAGGGAAAACTTTCCAAAGAATAGATGTTGTTGATGTCAAGGTCAAATCTTGCATGGTCCTTCAAAGAAAGTGAAATGTTTGAATGTCAACATCTTCAGGGTTCAGGAAGATGTACATGAAGATGAATATTGACTTGTAGTATGGAAAACAATCCTTGGAATAACTGTTATTGAAGTCAAGGTCAAATCTTCAAAGAACAAAGAAGTACCTCAGATCTTACAACAGACCACTGACGAACTGGGTTTGTTGAAATTACGTCCTGAATGTTAGGGAAGGTTTACGGATAACTTTGAACAGAACACTGACTGATATTGAGGAAAAGCAGTCCTTGATGTCAAGGTAAAATCTTGAAAGGTCCTTCCAAGGTCTTGAATTGTTGAAGTCCCCACATCTTCATTGTTCATGAGAGAGTATCAGAGATTCGAAATACCAAAACAGCACAGTGTGATGATCATTTAGAACAGTCCACAGGGGAACAAGGTCGCTGGCAGCTTGAAAGTGTCCATGAACTGTTCTTTAGATTCACAGCAGCAACATACATTGTCATGTAGTGAGAAATAAATATCTGAGAGGCGCAGACATTTCAGCTGTTCGGGAGTAATGCAAATTTGTGCAAAGCTGAAATGGACTGACAATGCGTTAACTGAGCTGTACAACAGATGAAGATGCAGTTTTGATTTTGATTTCAGAAGTAGGAGGAAGCAATCTAATAGGAACAATGTGTGAATACAACAAATTTGATTTTATTTATCACCTGTCTTATTTTTTTCAAAGATTTGTTCACTTTCTTACTTTGAGATTTGTGGACATGGTTAGTTGTTTAGTTAGTTAATAAAAGTAGACATTTGTTTGAAATATTTCACTTTTGTTCTGAGAAGTGTTTAGTTCTTGGCTCTCATTTAGTTACAACATGATATATTATCTGTGCCTATTGCTGATTTATTTTGTCAGTGCAAGTCTGAGATAACATAGTGAATGGTTAGTTGGACTCAGGTGTCATCAGTTCCTCAAGCTGTCCCGTGTTCAAGTTCCCAAATCTGAATTTGTCTGACCATTTGATAACATTTATTTGTGTCAGAGGCAAACACCATTGTTGCATCAACCAACACCAAGCAAGAAATAGAATTTATTTTTTTGTCTGTTTCAGACAATCGCTATTATCTGAGTTCAAGCCAACCCATCTCTCAAAGTCCTGGACAACTATGGAATTATCTGCCAACTGGTTCAGACCAATCTAATGTGTTAAGTCAGAGTGAAAGATCAGTTTACTGTCCCCCAACCAGGAATAACCCCTCCAACAAAAGTGCGAAACCTATACAATGTGAGGAATGTGGTAAAACCTTCACTCAACTTGTAAGCAAACGCATCCACATGCAGTCCATCCATCAGAACATTACTCATTCATGTGTGTGTGGGAAGGTGTATCGGTACCAGAGAGGACTCAGAAGACATATGGCCGAAGGGTGTACTGCTGCTCAACAAAATAAAACCTAGGACACTTTCAGAATCTGGTTTTAAAACAGAGATTACGTGGAACACTTTCAGAATCTGGATTTCTAAGAAGGAGATAAACTAGAACACTTTCAGAATCTGGATTTCTGACAAAGAGATAAACTAGAACACTTGCAGAATCTGGATTTCTAAGAAGGAGATAAACTAGAACACTTTCAAAATCTGGATTTCTGACAAAGAGATAAACTAGAACACTTGCAGAATCTGGATTTTGGAAAAAGAGATAACCTAGAATGCTTGCAGAATCTAGATTTCTGGGAAAGAGATTACATAGAACACTTTCAGAATCTGGATTTCCGAGAAAGAGATAACCTAGAACACTTTCAGAATCTGGATTTCTTAGAAAGAGATAAACTAAAGTACTTTCAGAATCCGGTTATAAATTAAAACACTACCCCACCTCCATTTTTGTGCTGATTTTTATGTATCTTTGTTTAAGCGTGTGTGTCACATACAGAATGAAAAAATGGAAAAGCTTAAAATCAAATTATAGATTATTTTTTTAACTGCCGACTGTTGTCTGAGCTTTAATAAAACTAGAAAAATAATTTTTGTGTGCACCATGTTTAGGTTGGTATCAGTTTGTTTCCTTATAACTTGCCAGAAACCAGAGATCTGTGGTTCAAATTCTCGATTGCCCAAATTAGGTTCCTTTTTTGTCAGCACCATTAATTTATTCATGTATCTCTTCAAAAAAAAATAGGGGAACATGAACTTTAAAGTGTGGTGGAAAACTCATTGAGGAACCTTACAATGATATTCATCGTGTGTAAGCAGCATCATTTCGCGTTCTAACCACATGCGAACACACTGCATGGGAAGCATGTGCACAACATGGGAGCCTCCTACATGTGTGGTCCATGGGGTGTCATTATGAATCTTGACATTCGTAATCAGTGTAGACCATTTTTTCCTGATAATTTTCATGCAGCTGTGCATGGTCAGGGTTTTCAGGGTCAAATCATACACTACTAACTGAAAATTGTAAACCTGAAATTTTCATGTCATACTCCAGTCACCTAACAAGGGGGATAACTGAAGGAACAGTTTTGCTTTGAATTAAATCCATATGGTGAGTCCTACATATCTCCCAATTTTGACAATCATATATTGAAAGTACAGTTCCCCTACTTTATTTGAAGAGTATATTTTGCATAGATGGTCAATGAAACTACATAATTTGGATATTGCTGGAATATTGTTAAAAGCTGCATTAGGCCCAACTCGCTCGCTCGCTCACTCACCCACTCACTCATTTATCTGGAAAGTCCACATACATCAAGCTGACACACAATGGTGTAAAGTACTGGTTAAAGCAGCAATAAACCTCACTCACTCTTCCAAGACTCACTCACTTGCCAACTCATGGCTGGGGATGGTGGGTAGACTAGTAGTTAAGGCGTTCGATTGTTATGCTGATGACCCGTGTTTGATTCCTCACATGGGTTCAAGGTGAAGCCCATTCATGGTGTCCCCTGCCCTGGTATTGCTGGAATATTTCTAAAAGTGACATAAAACAAAACTCACTCATGCCTGGGAACAATTATGTATCATTACCATATTTTGATTTCTACATCACTTAAGTTAATTAATCCTTCAGGTGAAGGAAACTTATTGTGTATAGTGTCACACTCAGATGATAAATTTGATCACTTCCTAAAAGGCATTGTTTTTTCCTCGGAAATGTCTAGTCTGAAAGATATGACGTTGTATCGACAATTAGTATGAAATAAATTAATTTGGGCATTTGATGGATGTTCTTATGTCAAGGACTTCAGTCTGAGGACCACAAATCCACACACAGGACACTCTGACCAAGTTCACAGGGAATTGTGTTTCACCTGTGAATGTGGGAAGGGGTTTTGGTAGTAGAGATGATCTGGGGAGGCACAAGGCGGCCTCTGAAGAGAAATAGGCCTGTTCCTCTGTGGGAAGAGCTATGTGTATCCAAGGAACCTTTGAAAACATCAAAAGACTTGTCCAGTATTCATGGAGAGGCCACAAAACTGCATGTGGAAATGCATCCACATGTGCAGTCCATCCAACAGAGTGAGTGAGTTTAGTTTTATGCCGCACTCAGCAATATTCCAGCTATATGGCGGCGGTCTGTAAATAATCAAGTCTAGACCAGACAATCCAGTGATTAACAGCATGAGATCAATCTGTGTTCTTGGGAATCGATGACTTGTCGACTAAGTCAGAGAGCCTGACCACCAGATCCCATAAGTCACCTCTTACAACAAGCTTAGTTGCCTTTTATGGGAAGCATGAGCTGCTGAGCGCCTATTCTACCCCGGACCTTCAGGGGTCTTTCAACAATTACCAACTTGAGTCTGAGTTTTTGCTTAAGTAAGAGTTTTTACTCAAATTTTAGAAATTGAATTTCCCAGAATGAACTGAAATTGATATTATACTTAAACATACTTGACAATTTGAGTTGTAGGGGATAGATTGCTGAAATGATTTGGGCTTTTTGTCTGAAAAATGCAGTTGAGTTAAAAAGTCAGCTGATTCAAATTGTCAAACTCAGTTTGAAATTCGAGTTAAAACTTAACTTAAGTTTGTTTCAAGAAATCAGAGCCAGGACATGCAGCTGATATCTTAGTCACTAGCAACTCCCCACTTACGGTCTAAATCAACTTGTGCTGGTCGCCAGAGCCTTACTAATTGACTGGCAGTCAGCAGAGGTGCCAACCTCTACAATTTTCTTGTAATTACTTTGAAATTAAGCCTCAATGTACATTAGAAACATTTGAAATAGAAATTCTATGAAATTCGAGGGAAATTCATTAATTTTGGATGTGTTGTCAAAAACATGTATTTTTGTCAATTAAATACATTCTCGGACTTCCATTCATCAAATTTAATGACCTATATGAACTGGAATCATTGCTTGTAAAAAACATAATTTTAGCAAAATTGTCCATCAGGAACCTGATTTCAATGCCTTTGTGACTTGACCTACTCGCTGTGTACTGAGGTCAGATGACAGTTTTGTCGGAATGATTGAACTATGACCGTTCCTTCTGTTCAATGATATGAAACCCCTACGTGAAATTAAGGCTTCACTCTTACTTAGTGTCTTATTCTCTTTCTTCAGTTATAATGCTAATTTTGTAGTCAAAGTACTGTTTGCAACACTTTGGAGTTGGCATCTCTGAGTCCGTGACTATCATGCACATGTCATTGTGGTCTGTGGTTGACTACACATAATAATCACTAATTTGTTTTTTGTAATTATTTCTTGTATGAGAGAAGTAAACAAGCTGTGAAACTTTTATATTATTTTGTAACGATGAAAGGAATTATTTTGTTGACAAGTTGCCAGAGGTTTTGCTGTATCTGGAAGAATTAAGGTGATCATGATAAGCACCTTTTTACCAATATCGACAGAGTTACCTATGTCTTGTACAAGCAAACCAGGTTGTTCGCATGAGGCTTGGGAATGACTTACTGTATATGGGATTACACCTGTCCAGATTTACATTTGATCATTTCCTGAAAGGCATTGTGATTTCATTGAACATATATCTCTCCCTAATGAGCAACCTGCCTAGAATTGGTATAATTATCAGTGAAGGCAAAACCTTATTGTTGGTGGATGTTTTTATGTCCAGGGTTGACTTTCAGCCTGAAGACCACAAATCCACATGCAGGATCGTTTCCTAGATTGTCATCCTGACTTTTTGTTCCTTTCAGGCCCAGGGGTGTTTCTGGCGGAACACTCACTTCCCTGTACCATTAGACCCTTTGACTCACAAGGAAAGTTACTGGAGACAGACGTGTTTAGACTATCAGAGTCACACTCAAACACTCCAGGCATGGAGTGGTCAGGCACTCCTCAGTGCACAGAGTGTGGCAAGATGTTCAGCTCGGTTCAGAGCTGCCGGAGACATGTTGACCAAGTTCACAGGAAGTTGTGTTTCACTTGTGAATGTGGGAAGGGGTTTGCTCGTACAGATGATTTGAAGAGGCACAAGGCGGCCGCTCATGAGAACCAGGCCTGTTACTGTGTTTGTGGGAAGAGTTATGTGTATGCGAGGAACCTTCGAAAACATCAAAAGACTTGTCCTGTATTCATGGAGAGGTCCCAAAACTGATGTTTACCAAGAGGCAGACAACAGTTGTGGTGGCTCGATACATTAGATTGCCATTTGACAGAAACCTGTCTGGCTTCTCCAAGGACAAAGGAACAGCCCTACTTTATCATGCTCTGTTCATGTGGCGTTGATACAGCTTATTGTACACTTTCTTTCTTTCTGACCAGTAAGAGTTCACCTGAATCCTTAATCCAATAAAAGAGATGTTTTAATTTTACTATTCTCCACAGTGGCTAAAGATTTTGTATTACAACAATGCCTTCACTAAGTATTTCAGATCTCAGTGTTGACTCTTTCAAGGATGATATTTTCTGTTGTAAATGCATCCCTCGTGAATAGTTTGATCAACAACATCATGCCACAGGCATCATAGTGTGATAAAATCTTAAATCAACATTCAGCCTCAGGCTTGCCTGTTGTCTAACAAAGAAATGATACCATATGCAATTCAAGGAGCCAATATGGGTTATTGACAGACTCAATATATTTCACCTTCTTATGCTTATTATAGTAGGCGGCATGTTGGGAGATGTATGGTCAGACGGCTTCTGCAAAGTGAGACTCCATGAAGCATGATATAGATAGCAAAACCTTATGATGAGATATAAGGCGTGGTTTGAGGGTACCGTCCTTCTCCTGCCTACCACCATTTTCATCATCAGTTTCGTCAGTATTCTGATTGGCTCCTTGGTATGGTAATAATGTCGTCTGACCACGTGGTCGATTTTTTTTTGCTGGAAAAGGCTTCAGTGAAGCATGTTGATTCAGCAAATCCTAAGGTGATGAGACAAGTCATTTGAATTCAAACACTGAACTGCACAACAAATCTGATATGTTTGGTTAACTGTGAAACCATTGTGTCTGACAATACTAGCAGGAATGCATAGGTCAGCAAATTTGCACAACCAACTGCCTTTTAGTGGCCTTCTTGCAGACTTCCTGAAGACTTTTTGCAGAGTTCTTGCAGACTTCCTGCAGATCTGTATCAGCCATGACATAATAGCATTCAGTTATATTAATAAGCAGGATCTTTACATGGGTAGCAGAATCTTTATATTTCAACAGGTGTTATTTTGTTACTTTCAGGTTCTATAGTCAGATTGCTGCATCCACCTTCTCAAGAATTGCCCCACGATATGGGAGGACTGTCTGGAGACAGTTTTCAGTTTTCCAATTTGTCTTCCTCAAATCAGTGCAGCTTATGTGGCAAGACATTCTCTAGTCACAATAGCTGTAAACGACATATAGAAACCAGCCACAGAAACTTGAAGTTTTCTTGTGAATGTGGGAAGAGTTACACAAGGCAGACCGATCTCCACAGGCACCAGTTGGCTGCACATGGAAATGAGGCGTGTGTTTGTGTTTGTGGAAAGACATACGTGTATGTTCGGGGGCTGAGAGCCCACCAGAAGAACTGCAGTGTGTATAAGTCCACTGTTTGAACATACACACCAGCGTCTGGGGATATGATGTAGCGTCGCGGTTAAAGCTTTGCTCATCAAGCTGAAGGCCGTGGCATGACTCTGTGTATCTGAGTACAACGTGTGAAAGCCTATTTCTGGTGTGGACTGCTGTGATATTGCTGGAATATGGGTTTGATTCCACACATGAGTTGACTTTGTGAGCCATGACATTACAGGAATATTTGTAAATCAGTGTCAGATGTTTTTGTTCTTTGCCATCTGGAATTAAGGTAGAGCTTATGAAAAGGACGATGTTCACATGTGTCTCTTATTTAGTGACTCCCAGATGCCACAGTTACTTAGCAGAAGAGTATGATGTTGTTAAGAAACGTTTGTGGTGTGCGGTATTGGATGTACAGTACGTCCATCTGTTGATATGAACTTTTGATGTTATGGTTTAGGGGACACAGGTGGCCTTTCCTTTCCACTCACAAGAAACTTTTAACACAGTTTAATCTGCCACTTCACTGATACATCTTACCACTTTTATCAATGTAGACAGATCTTTGAAGGTTTGGGTAAGAACTGGTCTTCAGCAACCCAAGCTTGTTGTAAGTGCAACAGTTCCTAGATCAATGGACCCGTGAAGATTCCAGGTTGGAATAGGTTTTCAGCAACCCATGTTTGTCATAAAAAGTGACTATGCTTGTCGTAAGAGGTGACTAATGAGATCAGTTGGTCACTTGCTGACTTGACTGACACAGTTGTGCAGATCAGTGTTTATTTTGTTGATCACTGGATTATCTGATCCACAAAGAAACAATCTTGACAATGATTCCACTTTCACATCTTAATAGATTGTCTCCCTTGGTCTCCATGTTATCGTCGTCATTGTCATCCTCAATGACAGTCCAGCAATGTGCAGTTGATAAGGGATAAATTGATGTGTTCATCCGCCTCAGTGCCCAATAAGCAGAGGTGAAAGTGACACAGATAACTGTAGCCCAGTCAGTCTTTCCCTCTACGGCTATCACATGCCTGTGTCGAAGTATGGGAGTTCTAGGCCTAGAATTTCAAAGCTGTCTTAGCGCTAAGATAGTCTTAAGTTAATGTTAATGAATGGCACTTATGACTATCTTAGTACTAAGGGAACTTTGAAAATCTGGGCACGGGTCATTTATCTCTAAGATTGCCGAGTGGAACTGTCAGGTCAGTGGACGGGATCAGGAGGTCAGTGGACGGGATCAGGTGGTCAAGTCTTTGAGACTGACTTCATGTACTTGTGCACACTCACATGAATGATCTTTAGCTCTTTCTGTGTCAGTATCTGCTGGCCTGATAGTTGTAATTTACAGGCTGCTGGAACACTGCAGACCATGGCCTAAAGCTTCATTCTGCATAGCTCCACCTTCACTCATATCACTGAAGGACAACCACGTAAGACGCATCATAAAAGACATTGTTGTTTGTAAGAGGAACAGGACTTGTTAACCTCACTCAATCACTGTAGGACAGCCATCAAGCAGACATATCACAAACAATTGTTTTTCTGTAACAGGAACATGTCATGTTCAGAAAGGGGATTTGAATCCGATGTGACTGACTTCAATCATTGTGGGACGTCAAACAGACCAGACGTACCATAAACAGCCTTGCTTGTTGTAACAGGAAGTGGGCTTGTTCAGTAAGGTGATTTCATCACTCACATTACTTAAGGACAGCATTCAAGCAGACATGTAAAAAACAACACTGTTTTCTGTAACAGGAACAGAGTTTGATCAGAAAAGGGATTCACATCTGATGTCTTAGGAGGCTGCATGTACTTTCATCATTCAGCCTTTGAGTGTGACATGTCAAGTAGGAATCACTATGATTTGTCATCATAATCTGACAGACTTGCACTGCCTGTGTTTGTCAATGACTCAGTCCACCCACATAATGATACATGTACTCCCCCTCCTATATGGAATAGAACTTTTCCTGGTAAAATATGCCTCATCTTTGTCTAATAAAATAATGAATGATGAAAACTGTTTTTCTCTTTTCATTTCTCATTTTCCATGATACGTCATTCTGAAATGTTTCAAATTTGACGAAACATGTCTTTTGGGGATTTCTGTTGTAATCAAGAGAAGGAATATTATGAATAACACATGTAACATCCATCATTTCTGACTCCATATACATCATTTGGGCATTACTTCTGACTCGGGGTGGCGAGGAAGCCCAGTGGGTTAAAAGTCTGCTCTTCACACTGAAGATCGGGGTGAAGCTCATTTCTGGGGTCACATGCCGTGATATACCAGGAATATTGCTAAAAGTAGTGTGAAACCGTGCTCACTTACTCCTGACCGTAAGAGCAGTGTGGTAGCCTGTTGGTGATAGGAACAACTCATAATATAAGTCTGGAGTTTGTTTAGTCTATATTCATTTACATATGTGAACTTGGAACATTGATGTAGGTAGAAAAGTGAGTAAGTGACGTTAGTTTACACCAATTTTAGCAATATTCCAGAAGTATCACGGCGGGCGACACCAGAAATGGTCTTCACACATTGTACCCATGTAGGGAATCGAACCCTGATCTTCAGTATGATGAGTGAATGCTTTAACCACTAAGCTACCCCCATAGCCACCCCCTCCCCACCCCCTCCCCACCCCCCACCCCCACTCCATTAATAGAAGAAGTAACAGTACATTTCTACAGCACATATCTCCATTCACAATGCGTACTGAAATCACACCAAAATGTTCAGTACCAGAGTTGTCGGCATGTGTAAGTTGAAAGAGATTTGTTTTCAAATGAGACAAAAGATGTGAAGGTTTAATATGAAGGTTCAGCGTGTGAAGGTTTAATGTCAAGAGGACTTGTTCCACTTGTGCTGCTGCGAAAGAATAATCACCACAACTGAAATTCCTGGCTAGATTCACAGAGGAGCTGATGAAAGGGGTCCCTATTTCACATAGCTCTCGCAGTGTAAGAACTTGTAAATTTTCTCAGATCTTGTAACTTCTCTCGTAGCGTTCTTACTTGTTACAGTGTACGAGGTACAAATGCTATGAGAAACGTTTTGAGGTCATCTGCTTGCAAGAGCTTTGTGAAACAGGGTCTAGAAGTGTAGACGTTGATGATGTCCCTGAAGTGACACTGGAAGGTTGAACTGAGAATTTTGAACAAACAGGGTATTGTGAAAGCCAGGTGTCAGAAGTAGTTTTTATGTTCCGCGTCACTCATAGAACTGCAGTTACCAGTGATATCATCAGTATCAAGGTGGTGTCAACCATCTGTGGTCCAGAATACCAGAGATGCTAACTTCTACGATTTTATCATAGTCACTACGAATTTTAACTTCAAAATATGCCAATACGCTTCCACTAGAAGTCCTAAGAAATTTGAATAAAATGCATTAAACAATGCATAAAAACATGCATTTTCAACAATGAAATACATTTTTGGACTTCACGTACCTTCCATTCATCAAATTTAATGACATATTTGAACTGGAATGATTGCAAGTAAAACGTAATTCGAATACCTTTGCGATTTTGACACATTTATTTCTGGCCGAAATAATTTAACCACATAGTCATAATATCATTATTTTTTTCTCAGAATCCATCATGATTTTGTTTATTTAGTTGACCACTGATTTTATGGTCAAACTACCAATTTTGTAATGTTGAAACTACTACTAGCAACACTTTGGGGGTTGGCATCTCAGGAATATTTGAGTGTATCGGGCATAGGAACCAGTTCGTAATCTTCACTCTCTCATTGTGTGCATCTCAGAGACCTATACCCATGAATTATGGGATTGATTCTTGTGCCTCCAGGATGATGGAGTGGTTTAGGTGTTCACAAACCACACCAAAGATCCAGGTTCAATTCCACACATGGGTACAATGTGTATTGCTGTTTCTGACATACTGCCTGTATTCTGGATTGTCGCTAAGGGTGGCTTGAAATGGAACTCATTCACTGTTTGCTTCAATTATATTTCTATGTCTGTCAGCAACACCCTCGTGCTTGTGGGTTTCTCCAAACTGGTAAATGTCTGACTTTCACTTTTTCTTTCCTGCAACATCAAACTTTAGCTCTGTGATGTAACTGGTATTTGGTTCAAAGCCTAAACTCATCTCACTCACCAGCAGTATACTGTTTCAAATGAACTTTCAAGTTCAGGTGATATTGTGTCGGTTTGGGTGTTTTTTGGGTTTTTTTGTTGTACTTCTAATTGATCTACAAGTTTGGTTAAAATGTTAGTAATTATATTGGTTGGACACCTGTGGGATAGAAATGACCTTTAGCAACCCATGGTAGTCTTAAGAGGCTACTAAAGGGATGGAATTGGGTGGTCAGGCTGCTGATTTGGTTGACACATGTCATTGTATCCCAACTGCATAGATTGACACTATTGGTCTTGATCACTGGATTGTTTGATCCACACTTGATTATTTACAGACTGCTGCCATATAGCTGAAATTATAGCTGTGTTGAACAACAAGCTAAATACATTAGCCTTAATAAACACAATTCTTTTGTTCCTGGCTTGATATATAGTTTCTCAGAATCATTTCTACATTTCTTAAAACTAGATTTTCGTTCCTTGCAGGAAATGAAGATCCTGAGTGTTTGGGGCAAATGTCTCAGCAGTTCCCCCGAAAAAGAAGGAATAGATCCAATTCTGGTGTCGGTCGTCAACTAATGCATGCATCCCAAAGGGTCTTATACGCTGATGATGGCTCTGTGGGTCCCCGAATTGCAAAACCGTTTCAGTGTGATATGTGTGATAAAACATTTTCTGATGCGTACGGTGTTCGAAGGCACAAGAAGGCTGAACATGAAAACATTACTCATTCATGTGTTTGTGGACGAATCTATAAGTACAGGAGTGGTTTTACTCAACATCTGAAATCATGTACTGTCCACCGACTTGGAACTGACAAGGAGTAGACTTGTTTGAATCTTCTTGCTCTGATGTTGATCAACTTCAAAACATAAGACAAGCCGTACATCTTAAGGATTTGTTTATTGGTACCAACATTTATTTGTTCGACACGAGATGTGGACAGGAAAAGCAGAACGCTTATTTTGAAGCCTCTTGTTCTAATGTTGTTGATCAGTATCATACCAATGGACAATCTGTACATCTGGCTGTTTTGTACAATAGTCGTAATATTTGTTTGCTCAATGCGAGATATTTTGGACCTTAAACACAGTAGACTTGTTTGAAGCTTGTTGTTCTAATGTGGATCATCGTCATAACACGGTACAAACTGAACATCTGTTTTTCAATTCTTTGGAAATGAAGTTATTTCTTTGATGCTGGATATTAAGTTTGATGGTTTGTGACGGTTATATGGACAACTGTGTCTTGTGTTTGGGTCACTGACTGCCCCTGACTCATGATAGAAATAATGACAGTCGTTTGTTGTCGTACAGAACAAGACGGAGGATCACATTTGACTACGAACAACAGACACAATAATTATGTGTGTTATGACTGCCTTATTTTCATAATCTGTTTGGTATTGTGGGCATTTGCACTTAAGACATGAAACATGGTACTCTGTTGTTGGAAGGAACAAGATGTCGGAGATCACTGTGAACATTTTGACCTTGAACAGAAGATGGGACAGTTATGTGAGTTCTTTCTTCGATGTTTCTTGCTTTCATCATCTGTGTGGTTGTATTTTGTTCAAGTTCATTCTCGTCATAAACTAGTGATACAGCTGATGAATCTATTCTCACTTTCATGCAGCAGTGCTTTGCATCATAAACCTATATCCCTGACAGTTTTGTGTTTTGGAAAGTATCTCCTCTCTGTGTCATCTAATCTCTGGATGAACCACATTTTCTGTAACAAGTCGTCTTGGTGTTTTTTAACAATATCTCCACAGCAGACTGAAAGTCAATTTTTACTTCTTTCAGGAAAAAAAGGCCACGTGGGATCAGGAGACTTCCATGCTTCTGAACAGACCCCAAAGGAACCTTTGGCCCATGGAGGAATTCTTTACCCATCATTTTCAAACTCTGCACACTTTTCTCAGTTAGTTGTCTATGAACAGGATACAAAAGGGGAAAAGTTTTACAATTGCGGAATTTGTGGGCGAGCTTTTTGCGATGCTCGTAGTGTCCGCCGGCACAAGAAGGCCGAACATGAAAACATCACTCACTCTTGTGTTTGTGGACGGGTTTATAAATACAGGAGTGGTTTTACTCAACATCTGAAGACGTGCTCAGTTCATAAGCTTGCGGAAACAAGTTAACAGTAAACTTGATGTGATGATGGTTCTGTTTACAATAAACAAGTTGTTTTGTCTTCAGTGGTTTGCAAAGAACTCTGGATATTGTGTACAGTTGTGGAGATTTTCACATTGTAGTTTTACATGATGTGTCTTTGCAAAGACTTAAAGTTTTGTCTGCCATGCATCAGGGAAAGGAGCTTGAAAGTCACACATTGAACTGTGAAATACCCTGATGGATTTATAGGACTTTGTTCATCTGTGCATGAAGAGTCTCTGATGTTTGTCTCAGAAGCTATCAGACCTAAAATAACCAACTTGTTGCCAAAATCGATGAGAACATCACACTTTGGGGCAAATGCTGTGCGCTCATTGGTTGCCTTTCATGAGCAGAAGTTCCTTTATGTGGAGTGTGGTAAAGAATATTCAATCATATCTGCCAGTGCTGGTTCATTTATAGCTGTAAAAACTAAAATCTTCAGAACATGTTTGAATTTGCTGATAGTAATCTTGGTAGAGTTGATGTTTGGCAATGTCTTTTGAAGCTAGTGTGATATTTTTGACTGCATCTGTTGTTAGGGTTACATATCTTTACAAATTAACAACTGGTAATGATGATGGTTTGAAATCTTTATTGAGAAGACTGCTTCAGAACACCTCAAATTTGTAACTGGATGAAGTTTCCAAATTCTTATATTATCATCTCTCAGCAATACCTGTGACTATATGTAGTCTCTTAGCAAGATGGTGTAACACTTTGATGACAGTTTTTATCTGATAAAATTCATGTTTGAATCTTCATGTTAGTTCATTCATGGGTGTCATGAATCATCTGCGGCGTGCTACCCACAAGTGTCTAACACACAGTAGCTCTAAATCTTGTTTCCTTTCAGACTCTGTTGCCAGCTCAATGCTTGCATTCCACACCCAGAATCCCAAGACTTCGCAAGGATATTCTCAACACACAGATGTATCC
Organism: Haliotis asinina; assembly: GCF_037392515.1. NCBI lineage: Eukaryota > Metazoa > Mollusca > Gastropoda > Lepetellida > Haliotidae > Haliotis > Haliotis asinina. The sequence goes on along the minus strand of NC_090283.1, from coordinate 57,858,892 downwards.
GGACACATGTTCCAAGTACCGTACCAGTCGTCACCCCAAGGAGCTAATTCTGATCTGTCACAGAAGAAAATGTCCTTTTGTGACGTGTGTGGGAAGAGTTTTGTTGACTTCTATTCTGTGCGGAGACACAAGAAGGCCAGCCATGACAATGTCACCCATATATGTATTTGCGGACGGTCCTACAGGTATTCCAGTGATTTAACGAAACACATGAAGAGGTGCCCAGTCTATCAGGCTACTGTGTGATACGAGATGGACAGGAACACGTGTATGTGTGGACAGTCCTACAGATGTTCCAATGATTTGACGAAACACACGAACAGGTGCCAGTCTGTGAGGCCACCTTGTTATATGAGATGGACAGGAAGATTGCTGGTTGTTTCCCAGATCTTTCCAGTGAAGTGAGGTGGTGGGGTAGCCTAGTGGTTAAAGTGTTCACACTAACGGCCTGGGTTTGATTCCCCACATGTGTACACCGTGATAATGGGGGAAATATTGCTAAGAGTGATGTGAAATATTACTCACTCACTCCAGCTTGAGTCACTCACTCCAACTTGAGTCTTATCCTACAGACAAACATTCACATACTCTGTGATCGTTTATGAACAAAATGCAGAGGTATTTTTCTTCATATCTTGATGTCTTTAAAAGAATGGATTTCTTAAGTTAGTTTCATGCTGTTTCTGATTTGACTTTGAACAACCTTTTGTGTAGTGAGGATGGTTCAGAGATGGTTCTGACAAATGCACAACAGATTCTGATTTGAAGGAATGTACCTTGATTGGATTAGAATTTGACAGACCCTCGAGATGACCTGCTGGTTTTTAGTTCCAGTATGTACGCAATAATTGTTTGGTTGTCTTTTTTAGTCTTTAACAGCAGTCAAAGTAGATGTTGTTGAAGAGGATTCTCAATCTGGTAGCACACAAGAACCACATGGCCCAGAGAGTCTGTGATTGTTCTTGGAGATATGCAGAACTTGCTCACTTTTTTACCATATAAGCACCCATGGACTATGTGTTATTATTTAGCCTCATGTAATAATGTCGAGTTTTGATTGGTCCACGTGACTCTGATAAAATACCATGTACATCCATCACGATCCGCGAGCGGGAGTATAAAAGTCGTGTACTCCCGCTATGAAAGTCATATCACCCCGCTACGTCTCAGTAATGATGCGAAGTGAGAAAAGCGTGTATCGACAAGCCTTTAGTAACGTGCGGTGCATTGAGGTCAAACAGTGGCATCTCACGTATATAAACACAAGTTGATTCGATGCGTGTTGTTTTGTTTTGATTTAGTGAAAACATTCAGCTAGATAAATGAGTTATGACATCGTGTCGAGGGAAGCACAGGGTTTTATCAGTCCCGAGTAAGGTTGTATTGGGACTTATAAAACCCAGTATTTCCCTCGACACGATGTCATAACTTATAAAGCACGATGTGATACAGATTCAATATAACTTTGGTCGACAACATCTATAGGAGACTGTTCTAGCTCATCAGCATTATCACCCATTTGTGTCTGTCTCTTTATAGGATGGCTATAAACTTGCTCAGAAGTTACTGTTCTGTCTTTGTGTGAACCATATTTGTTGACTGATTCAAGCAGACTGAAGTTTCTGTGAGGATTGAACATGTGTGATCTGAGACAAAATCTCTTCTCTGTGATTTATATGTGGAAATGGATGTGTAGTTGGTGGTACAGAAATACAGATGGTAGCTCATAAAAATCAGACATACCATATATGCCGAATATAAAATTATACATAATGCTTGCGGTTTAGTGTGAATGATTTAGGACATCAGCACCCTTATTCTCGAAACATTCATAGCCCTAAGAATTCTTAACTTTTGATTGTAGCCATTGTGTTAAGAGTGGGCTTAAGAGCTTGTAGTGCTATGGACATTTTGAGAATAGCTATCCAGCTGGTGATCACTGGATTGTCTAGTCTTTACACACACTGCCATGTATCTGTAATATAGCTGACTGTGATGTTAAACAACTAGCAAGCAAGGGCTACTTTGTTCCAAGTGTGTTGGTTTTGTGGGTGGCCCAGTTGTCCCTGCATGGCAGTTTCCTCTCCAGAGTTGTGTCCCTTGGATTTTTGATTCAGTGCTCTGAGTATTTTAAGATTAACAGCTACATACTTTTACCTATGGAGTGTATATCTTAGAACTTTATCACTTCAGGCTTCCCTCCCACTTTAAACAGACACATCATGATATAACAGAACTCTTTCAAACTGGTTTTATATGATTTAACTGGAACAGACTTCATTTCAAAAGATCAGGCTCACTGGTGTAAATGTAGCCTCTTACTTCAGACAACTGTATTTGAGTAAACTTTGCAAAATATTTCATACTGTTTGGAGGTATTGTTTACTCATGAACAGATGCACAAATTTGTAAAGTTGAAAAGATTATTGTCGTGAGTTCAGTAAATAATAAAAATCAGTGAAAATTGGTGATTTCTTAAGAAAATGTTACCCCAAAAATGCAGCTGTTCACATGCATTATATGTTTTCCAGCAGTTTTATGCATAATCGTCATGCAATTCATCAGCATAAGACTTGCTTGGTTCCCCAAAGTTAGTGGAGAAACCAGACTTGGCGTGCGTGTGTGCGTGTGTTTTCATAAGTATTCTACAAATTTGCACCCACTCAGTCACTAAATCATTATCCCAGGGGTAAAAAAATCCTATTGCCCAACGCCCGGGACAAGTCAATTTTCATTTCGGGCAATCAAATAATGGTATCTCTCTTGTCCGTGGACTGCAAGATAATTTCCACTAATGGTTTCTATCTGCAGATAATCTTCGATTTCATTTCATATCTGCTCATAATCAAGCAACTAAAGTTAGCACTGATAAATAAAGTAGAGCTAGTAGAGAGTGAAATTATCACTTTGATAAATAGTCAGTAAAGATTAACATCACGCATTGTGTCATAAAATCAGGGCAAGTGGAAACTTAGGACAAGTTACTTTCTTGAAGTCACTTGCCCTGTGGTAAGTGGCTTTTCAGAATATTTTTGAACCATTGTATCCATTGTGATGTTTGCTTCACTTAACTGTAGTGTCATTTTTCTAATACATCGGATTTGCTAACACTGTAGACAGTAGTAAGCAAGCAGTCTTACCTACTCATATGCTACACAGATGAACATGGTGTTAATTGTATCAAAGATCACATCCACAGTGATGCAAGGTTTGTTTATTGTTTTACGTTACTGTGTGTCTCATCATGTAACCTTGGACAAATAAAGATACAGTTAAACTGCCGTCATCTTGATCTTGTAATTCTGGAACTGCCTTACTGAAGATAGTCAGGAGTGTATAATTATTACACAGTGGATATGATGCCATATCCTTGATTTATTTGACTAGTAGTGAGTGAGTTTAGTTTTACACTGTGCTATTACAGCTGTATGGTGATCTGAGTGAGTGAGTGAGTGAGTGAGTTTAGTTTTACACTGTGCTATTACAGCTGTATGGTGATCTGAGTGAGTGAGTGAGTGAGTTTAGTTTTACACTGTGCTATTACAGCTGTATGGTGATCTGAGTGAGTGAGTGAGTGAGTTTAGTTTTACACTGTGCTATTACAGCTGTATGGTGATGATCTGAATGTAATCCAGTCTGGACCAGAGAATCAAGTTGTCAACATCCTTATCATTCATCTACACAATCTGGACCAGACAATCCAGTGATTAACATTATGAGCGCTGATCTGCACAATTGGGAACCGATGGCGTGTCAGCCAAGTCTACGCACCGATCCTGTTAGTCACTTCTTAAGACAAGTGAGGGTTGCTGAAGTTCTAACCCGAATCTTCAGGGTTGTCAAGATATGGTTAATTTGAATGATGTTGGGTTTTTGTCATTGGAATCGACAGAGTTGTGATCTTTGACAAAGGATGAATCTTTAGACATTGTATTTTGTATTAAGCTCTTGTGCAGTTTGGTTAGTTAACAAACCACATTCATTAACCTGGCGTACTGCACAATTTTCTCAGTTACAATATAAGCAGAAATGCTGAGTCAGTGAATAAGATTTTATGCCGCTTTAATCAAAATTACAGCAATATCATGACACTTTATAATTGTTAGTATATTCTGGGACAGTGGCACATGTAACATCACTTATCGTGATAACTTTTCCACTATATTAGCCGATGTTCTTGTTGATTATTTAAATAAGCAACGTAATTACCATTCGTAAGTCAGCTGGACACTGGTACCGCATCATATACAAAAATGATTGGCCAGTAGGAAAAACACACTGGACTGGGACGTTTGGCAGTGGTGTTTTCAACCCCTTAGATCATAACCACGTGGGAAATTGAACCTGAGTCGTTGGTGTGATGAGTGAACGCTTAAACTACTAAGCTACCCACCACCGACTCTGTTGTGATGTTGCAGAGACACTGGTTGAATGATGATGATGATGATGATGACGATTTAAAGATTTATCATGCACTTTCCGAGGTAATGCATATTTCTCACGCGGTTCCTTGGACAAGTAGGGTACCAATCTTTAGACATTGACATTAACAAAATTCTGTTCCTTTCAGGCCGAGTCTGGTCCCATCCTCCAGGGCACACAAACGATAGGCCTTTTCCCATCATTCCAAGAACAGGACTCGGTTTTCATGACTACATTGAGCATGTGCCACATCCAGGCCTGACCGTATTTCCTATAGGCCAGTCTGGATCCGGCTTTGGTAGACCTAAGACTTTAAAGGAATTCTTTTGTGATATTTGTGGCAAGGGTTTTGCTGACTTCCGAGGGGTAAAGCGTCACAAGGTGGCAAACCATGACAAAATCAAGCACCCCTGTGTCTGTGGTAAAGTGTACACATACAAGGACGACTTATTAAAACATCAGAAGACCTGCATTGCTATGCAATGATATTAGTTGAAGGTGATTATGAAAATATGGTAAGCCATATGGGCGATCATGTTTTGTGACTGCCAGACCTTAGTGAAAGCTTTCAAACAACCTCAGCTGTATTTCTGGGAAGTTGAAAGTTATTTGAATCAGAGTGAATTGCATGAAGTTTTCTTCTGTGTAATCAGGTAATTGCCCAGTGGATGTAAAGTCTTGTTGCTTTTACACAAAACCTACTTGCATGAAACAAAATATTCTTCTAGGGTCTGAAGGTTATCTGTTTTGGAATTTAGATGGGGACATTTATTGACCTTGATCCTCGGTGTCCGAGAATGTCTGTGAGCTCATCTATAGGATGAAAAACAAATACGTCTTCAACATTTTAGTAGTTTCAGGATTTGATAGCTGAAAGTGCCGATGACAAAGATGTGTTCAACAAGAGGTCTGTCTTTATGACATCACCAATGTTCTATCAAATACCTGTGAATATGACCTGTTCCTACACACTAGTTGGAAGTTAGAACATTAGAACACTTGAGGCTAAATGTGTCTTACTGTCTTTAAAGATGACACTTTTATAGTTTGGTTTTCGGTATTAAATAAAGTGGATATCGTTTTCAGTATTAAATAAAGTGGATATCGTTTTCGGTATTAAATAAAGTGGATATCGTTTTCGGTATTAAATAAAGTGGATATCGTTTTCGGTATTAAATAAAGTGGATATCGTTTTCGGTATTAAATAAAGTGGATATCGTTTATTACATCATGGTCCAGTTTCCTCTCAGTTTTTGGCACATTCAGTTGGAATTCTTTGCATACTTTACATTATGTTGCTGACATTCTGAGCTGAAGTTGAATGAGGCTCTGAGTAAAAAATGGAGTCATTTACATTGTGCTGAGTATGGATTGGTTACTGTAAATCATTAAATTTTTGCAAGCATGATATTTTTGCAAAAATTACGAATGACTTGAGTTCGCAAAAAAATCATGATGCAATTTGCTGGTAGAATGCAATGAATAATCAGCAAACAACCTGTCCTATCTTCGCTTTATTATTCACCAGTTCATATAATTAACAATGGATCTAGACAATACATATATTAAGCTATGACAACAACGCGAAGAATGACTAATTACTAGCATTACTCGTACTCACGTGGAAACAATCCAAACAATGGATACCTGAACTAAAGTCACTCAATCAGTGCGATGGTCCAGACAGGCGCCAACCATGCAACACACATTTCTAGGAGACTGTTTGAAAGGCCGAGACCATCCAGTGGGCTTGGATAGGTTTCATGACACTTATCTGGAGATCAACAGCTTCACCGACATTGACTAAACAGGTCCTTCATCAGTGCCAATTTATTAAAGTCATTCCATTTAATTTAATCCCTTTGAACTGTTTTAAGCTTATCTGGCCTATGCAGCAAGTGTTGTTTTTAGGTAAACATCACTGACTTGCATACATGCGGAAGTACTTCACTGAATGGTGTTCAAGATTAGCGGCAAACTTTAATATGTTATTGGATTTACTTCAGATCAAACTTTCAGATGCAAGTAAGCTTTGAAACTGTCAAACTAAACTATGTTTTGAGAATTATGTAAGTCGCAAAAATATTGTGACGTAAAAACGTCTCTTGGTCGCCACTCGCAAAAATACCATGACGCAAAAATTTCGTGATTTACAGTATATCACTTTTTCCAAGTTACCTCATTGACTGAAGTCTGTGTGATAACACATGCAGTCAATCTCAGCCACAATACTTACCCTTTATCATAAATTCTGTTCCATTCTCCAGCTTTCTAAACATGTTGAGATGACCAAAGTTTTGTTCTTAAGGTGTCAGGCAAATGCTAGGATATATCTCGAGTTTACTCAGAACTACAGTGGCATAGCAAGGCATGATTTGGCCTGAACCTGGGATGGTTTTGTTTTTAATAAATTCTTTTCAGTTTTGTGTTATTGTAGGGAATAGTTAGCTTGGTGATGTTTGTCTCGAAGGCTGTGACAATTTATTCTGAAGCTTGACTGAAACTTCATGGGACTTCTTGTTACTTTCAGGTGACAGAAGTTCCGTGAGTTTCAGTCAGCCGATGATGGAGTGTGTAGATCGACACAGGTTGATCAGCAGGCAACACATGGCGACACAGTACCTGGAGGAGACCCACGCTGGAATGGTGTTCCCAGGGGTCATCAATCTTTCCCACAGGGACAGTCTGAGAGCCTGTGGGTCAGTTTGTCCCGACTGTGGCAAGATGTTCTCTGGCACTGGAACTATGAACGACCACAAGGCCGCAGTCCATGACAATGTGTCTTACGTCTGCGTCTGTGGGAAGAAGTACAAGTATCGACCTGGTTTAGTAAAGCACCATCGGACGTGTCGTGTAAAACAGAGTCATATGATGTAAACACTGAACGTTGCACACGTCAGGCCAGAAAGGTCAAACAACTACGGGGCGAGGGGTAGCCTAGTGGTTAAAATGTTCACTCATCTTGCTGAAGACCCTGGTTCGATTCCCCACACACATATGAAGCCATTTCAGAGTCTCCTAGCTATGATATTGTTGGAATATTGCTAAAAGTGGGGTACAACTAAACTCGCTCGCTCGATCACTCTCTCTCACTCACTCACTCACTCACTCAAACAACCACAAAACATTGAAACTTTTTTGAGAATGCACCTCTTGTATAAGGTGAATCACATGCAGCAAGGAGGCTTGCAGGCTTATTTACTGAGTTCTTGTAAGTACCGTGTAACTGTCAATCAGTAAACAGATTTGAACCTTAATTTTTGTTGAATTGTGTTTTAATACTTCCACTGCATACCATTAACATTTAATCCTGATCTGACAACAAAAAAGAATTTATGCCAAGTATTATAATGTACTGGTGTTTCCTATTCTCGCATTACTTACAGATCTCGGCTGAATAAAATAATACAAACAGTTCTCTTTGCATGAATGCTTGTTGTTTTTATATGAAGAGATTCACCATCTAACATCTGCATCTATCAACTGCTCGATCCATCAGGTGTACTATCGCTCTTGAGCTCAATGAAAAACAAGGTTGTCTGCCGCTAACTTTTAGAGGTGTCTCCCATTCTCGGAGCATAACAAGGAAGTAACGTTATGAAACGTATGGAACAGGAATTCTGTCGGAAAGGGCAGGAAAAAGTTACGATATTTTCAAACTGGTTAAAACTCACAAATATTCATTACATTGCCAAATTTTGATAATTCACTGACTAGGACCACTTCCTTGTTAGCAGTCAGTGATGTACACAACCGCTATGTATCACACATCGGCGATCTTAGCAGAAAATGTGTTTACTTCAAGAATAGGGAACACACAAGGACAGGAGACGACATGTAATAAGCAACACAAACATAAGTCTATTTTACACCCCTATGCTCATCAGTTAACAAACATCTGTATGGTGTAAAATCTTGAAGAATTTGCCATAGTTTATGATGCTCAGCTGAGATTTCCTGGCCCTGTTTGTTGTCTATAGATTGTGTAGTTTGAACCAGAGATTCAAACCTCTACAATTTTATGGTAGTTGCTGTGAATTTTTTCCATAGACTTTGCCAATATGATTACGCAAGAAATGTTAAGATATCTGTAGAAAATTCAAATTTGGATATACAGACAAAAAGTTAGTTTTCCTACAGCAATTCAACACATCAGATGATTCACTAAACAGGAAAACTGTCAGTGAAATTCTGTCACTTTCAAACGGTACATTGTTTCAGCAAAGAATGATACTAAGAGATACAAACCCATGAAATGTTGCACATAGCACTTTCAAGGATCAAAATGAGTAGTTCGACCATATATCGTGTGCTGCTGGAGCTCAGTTGGTACCTTCCTTGTGTCAAGGTACCAGTACAAAATCAGCCCAAACTGCTTCAACCTTTATGAAACAGCCTGACCCCTGTAGACATTTTTTCAACAGACTTGCATATCCAGGTAAAATACACATAGAAAATTTCCAATTATACATTTTAAATAATTGTTGCGTAGCAATTATGCATTTGAAATGTTAGATACACAAAAAATTTAAACCATATCTGTATGGAATAAATTCATAAAGATCGCTTGCGCAATGAAAAAGACATCAGTTGCTCAAGTTGTACTGTTTGAATAAGACCAGTGTTGTTATGTCAGTATAAGATGTGTAATTTGTTAGGAAATAATTTCCATTATATTTTTGTTAGTTTTGATTAGGTATGACTAAAGACAGTACATACCTGACAGTAAATGTACTTGATGACATATACATAGCTGAGTGAAATCACTGAAATACCCACATTTGAAAACAGTGGGCAATGGAAAATGAAATACCCACTCAACATTCATAATACCCACCCCCCAAAAAATACACTGGGTACAGTACCCACATGAACTAAATCTTATCTGGAGCTCTGTACTTGTTCACTTTTGTATCATATAGTGAAACATAGCCCACGTCCCTACACAGCTAAGATCTACACTATACATACAGGCCATTTGTGTTTAATTAATTATGCATAGATGTTACTGTCAAAAATATGGAATCATTTTTCCTCAATTCTTTACAAAATACAAACCATGTTTGCAAATCTGTGAGAATCAGAAAGAATGTTTTCATTCTTACCAGGGGTTTAATATTGCTCCCCTCCTCAAGTTCTGTTGGTAAATCCATAGATGCTTTCCATTATTTTGGTGTGACAACTAGTGTGATTTCTTTGGTGGGGATGGTTCGTTCTTTAAAAAGACATTTTATTATAGAGTTGAACCTTGTATTGTTTCAAACTTGGGACTTAGAGAGATTTTTTGTTATCCAAAGTTTAAGGCTTCAGTATATGTGGATGAGTTTGTGTTGATACATCCAAGTCTGACACAGTGGGGATTAAGTGCATACCTGCAGAGATTTTACGTCAGTTTCGTGATTTCTTCTGTGCTATGAAAAATTATACAAATGCCAAAGCTTGACTGAAACTACATAGGACTTCTTGTTACTTTCAGGTGACAGAAGTTCCGTGAGTTTCAGTCAGCCGATGATGAAGTGTGTAGATCGACACAGGCTGACCAGCAGGCAACACATGGCGACACAGTACTTGGAGGAGATCCACGGTGGCAATGTGTTTCCAGGCATGGTTGATCTCCCACTCCGGGACTGCTTGAGACCCTGTAGGTCAGTTTGTCCCGACTGTGGCAAGATGTTCTCTGCCACGGGTGCCATGAATGACCACAAGGCCGCTGTCCATGACAATGTGTCGTACGTCTGTGTCTGTGGGAAGAAGTACAAGTATCGGCCAAGTTTGGTGAAGCACCATCGGACATGTCCAGTGAAGCAGAGTCTCAAGATGAGCTCGTAGTTACGCTCAAGTACTGTAAATCATGAAATTAATGCGAACATTTTATTATTGCGAAAAATGCGTCTGTACATGTGTTGCATTATTAAAATGACGCATTTCAGTCTGGGGGTGTACTTTTGAATAAACAGAAATCTCTTCCATTCATTGACACTACTTAATACCTATTGACATTATTCATCGGCAAATTTTGTCACTAAGCAGAAGTGTTGACACTACACCAGACAACACAGGTCACTTTCACATTACGGGTATCGCAAGTCAGTTATCACTGGTTACACTAATCACTGTCAATTGTTCAAAGTCATTGAGGCACATCAGCCAGACCGGACATTCTCCAGCCACGCAGGATCGTTTAGCGATCCTTGCTCACCTTTGCAATCGCGGCCTCCGTCCATTTGGCATGTAGAGGCTTCATCACACTTATTCGTAAATCCACAAGTCCTTTTTGGAACCTGTGAAATTGTCTGACACTTTGTTGGCATACCAATTAATAAATTGGTTCTTCATGGCCACCTTGAATTCACCATCAATTGTTGTCATAAGACAAGTAGTAGCAAGCAATCACGTGATCAAACATGGCAGCGTAATCAAAGCATCGTCAGCTCCATTCCATTCAATGCTTAACAAGTTCAATTCAGGTAACTAGTGTGTGGTAATAAGAAATGAAAAGAAAATGAACAACAAAGAATCAGGGTGTCGCATTTTCTGATCAACACAGCTTCCTGAGCTCGCATTAATTTCATGACGCATTTTAGACAAGACCTTTGCACTCGCATTAAATTCATGACGCATTAATTTCATGATTTACAGTATATGTAAAAGAATTGTTGCTTGTTATTTTCAAGTTGTTGAGGATTGTGAGATATCGTGGTGGTTAAAGCATCTCATCACAATAAAGATCTGTACTTAAGACCATTGCTCCCTTGGTACGAACCCGTGAAGGTCCGGGGTAGAATAGACCTTCAGCAACCCATGGTTGCCATAAAAAGGCAACTATGCTTGTTGAAAGAGGTGACTGATGGGATCGGGTGGTCAGACTGGCTGATTTGGTTGACACATGTCATTGGTTCCCAATTGTGCAGATCGATGCTCATGCTGTTGGTCACTGGATTGCTTGGTCCAGACTTGTTTACAGACCGCGACCATATAGCTGGAATATTGCTGAGTGTGGCATAAAACTAACCTCACTCACTCTCTCACTTGGCACAACTTACTTATGCATGAAAGACCAGATCTTTGACTCCACAAAGACAAGCTGATGGCAATTGATTCGGCAGTATACATATGAACGCTCCGGGTCTAAAATAAGTTGCATGCTAATTGGCAGCTTGAGAAGCTTTCTCAAATACATACTTGTTTATTTTATTTTCTTATATAAGTCTGGTAACAGAACATCTAGAAAACATGATTGAACCATATAATACAGTAATGTTAATATTGCACATCCCACAATGAACACTTCTAATCACACCACAATCCTTTCATGAATTCCTGGGTTTGATTCTCCTGTTGCATTAAACCATACTCTGTCTCTGCTGGTACAATAATGCATGTGTTCCAAGTGACAACTGATACCATAATCTGTGTTTATTGTACTGTCCTGTAAAGATGTTTTACTGAGTTAGAGTGCAGTAGAAAAGAAAACAAACAAAAACAAACTTTGTTACCTAGGTACAGAGAAAAACGCTTGGATACACTGTCCAAATGCTTTGAGGAAGTGGAGACTATATCAGTGTGGGGGGCATAATAAGTGTATAATCTGTTTGCAGTGAAACCGTACCAATGAATGCCGCTTTAAATGAAAATGTAAAACGAATAAAGTGAAATTAAGATTGTGACTCCTCATAATTTTACATTCAAATCTCAGAATTTTATGCAACTGAGTATAAAGTTGTTTAACACACAATCATAGTTTCTAAGTGCTTTATTGGTTTGCATTATAATGGGGTAAGCATATTAAATGAAACATCAAGAACAAGGAGTGTTGGCCTAAGTTAACACTCATGTGCTCATTTGTTTCACTGTTCCATCTCTTGCACTTACCCCCTTGTAATACATACCAACAATAGCGATTTGAATCTATGATTCGTCATTTAATAGCTTTCATGCTCAGTTGAATAAAATTCTGACACTTAAATTTTCAATTGGCAAGGTAAAATTATGAGGATTCACAATCTTAATTTCACTTTATTTGGTTTTTGTTTTTGTTTAAAGTGAAATTCATTGGCACGTTTTCACAACAAACAGACTATAGTTCCTGCAAGACCACATTTGTATATTGATTGGATCAAGATGCCAAGTCTATTCAATGGATTGTTACATCACCGATACTTTTTATGTCCATCTTGTAGTCATTTAATGGGTCCTGTCCTGTTCTTTCAATATACTATGTATATGTCCAGTTTGTCAACTGTATAATGTCTGTTAACTTGCTGTTATTGACAAGAATGATATTTCAGTTGTTTCAATAAATTATGAATAGAAACATGCAGTTTGATTTTTCTTCTCTCCTGATTCTGAAGACCAAGTACTAGTCAGTACAACTATCTTAATGAGCGATCATGTGCTCTGATTTCACTTATTGCATATAATTGTACCCCAATAATTGCTTATGTGAATTGAAATGTTAAAAATTAATACTTAGGTATTTTTTTTTCTAATGGCTGTAGCACAACTTATTGACTTTACATTATAGAATAGAAATGAAGCCAAAGGTTTAATGCTCTCAAAAGGTTTTAATGCTTTTATCATTAAGTTTGGTATATGATTTAGTTCTTGGAAAATGGCTCTGATCAAGATTAGTCAAAGGTCAAAGTCAGAATTCAGGCTTGGATAAAACATGATCATATCATTGACAATTTATGAGCTTAAAACCATAAATTTCATATTTTCTACAATATTTAATGTCAAGTATTTATGTCAAGTTCATTATTTATTTAAGTTTATTTAAGTTCAAGGTCACCTTTGAGGTCACTGGTGTAAAGTACTTTATTATGTATTCACTTCAATATGGGTTTCTGACATCAGAACAAATCCAACTATGGTCTTGTACTACATGGACTCTGGGAATTCTTTTGGCTGGGCAGCAATGCTTAAGCTTTTCTGTTGCTGCCAGCATCATTAAAGTCATGAAGATTGGTGATGACGTATGTATATTATTGATGGCATATTATTTGTGACACTTGACTAAACTGTTGCCAGGCAACTGAACATCAGTCAGTGTTAAACTTTGTAAGATTGTAGTTTCCAGTGAATGATACTGAAAACAGTGTCCATGTCTGCTCCTAATTGTGTGGATCCAGTATATCCCAGATTTCCTGTGGCAATTACGTCTATGAACTGGCCTCTACAATGTTCTTGTCATAAGAAGTGACTCAAAGTTGAGATGGTCCAGCTTGATCGTGTCAGTGAACCCCAACAACTAACGGGATCAGGTGGTCAGGCTTGCTGACTTGGTTGGCACGTGTCATTGGTTCCCAGATCAATGCTCATGTTGTTGGTCACTGGATTGTCTGGTCCAGACTCAATTATTTACAGACCACCGCCATATAGCTGGAATATTGCTGACAGCGGGCGTAAAACTAAACTCATTCACTCACTCAGTGAACCCCAACAGCTTATGTTGTTGCTCATAATATCAATCACTGTTTGTCTACTCCAGAATGTTCTCGCATCATATAGCATAAATATTTCTTAGTGCAGTGCAACATTAAACGGCAAGGGAACAGTCGTGTTTCTGTTACAGCCATGCTAAGTAACACAGGACTTCCTGCTCAACGGATTCAATGTGATTCCAATAGTTTTAACATTTATGAACAGATTACAGCGTTCTTTACAGTCCCGAACTAATTTAGAGACACTAATTCAAGACAACTTGATATATTTTCAAGTTGTCTTGATTTAGTTATAAGACCCATAAGATGACATTATCACTGATTCCACCAACTCTACAGCATCACTCGATTGTCACTAGTCACTTGTCTCTTTGGGATGAATGATTTTACTTTTACACTGCTTCTAGCTATGTTCCACCATTATCACCAGAAATGGGTTTCACACTCTGAACCCATATGGTGAATTGAACCTGAGTCTTTGTCATGATGAAAATTGGCTTTAAGCACTAGGCTACCACCCTGCCCCCTGTCTGGTTTAATATCTGTTATTGAATATTTGCTGACTAAAGGCATAAAACCAACAAACACAAGGAAACTTCTTGAAACTGTCAAAGTTAACAAAACCCTACCAAAGTTATGCTGCACCATCTATATCTTCTTCATGACGTTTTTGGCCAAAGTTGACCAAATCAAGAACAAGCTTTTGTATCTTTCAGATGACGGAAGCTCACTCATGTTTGTTCAACCAAAGTCAGATGGGTCAAATTTCATGGGAAGGGACCCTTCACTGTCTTTTACATCATGGGATATTCAGGAACTGCCCCGAGAGTTCCAAGTGGGCATGTCTGGCTTCTATGACAACAACAGGCAACCATCTTCGACCTGGCGACCTGGCACTGTCAAGTGTCCAGACTGTGAGAAGACATTTACAACACGGAGAGCCATGATGGTGCACAAGATGGCTGTCCATAACAATGAGTCCTATGTCTGTGTCTGCGGCCGACAGTACAAGTATAAACCGAATTTGTCAAAACATAGACGTTTGTGCCCCATGGTGAAAAAGGTGTAGCTCTGACAAAATCTTTGTGGAAAAAACTGATTAATTTCAGGTGAATATATTCATTTGACAGGTATAAACCTGATTTGTCGAAACATTGGTGCTTGTGCTCTATGATGAAAAAGGTGTAGGACTGACGAAAGCTTTGAGGAAAGAGACTGGTTTTGTGTTCATATGATCCAATGGGCAGTTCATTCTGATCAGATATCCCAGTGATTCCAATACACATGAGATGCACCTTGTGTTTATCTGAATTAAATACTTCAAGATTCAAGAAACCTGTGACAGTTCAGGGTGGAATTGACCTTCAGCAACCCATGCTTGCCTTGAAAGGCGACTGTGCTTGTCATAAGAGGCAACTAACAGGATTGGGTGGTCAGGGTAGCTGACTTGGTTGACACATGTCATCGGTTCACATTTTTCGCACCGATTGATGCTCATGCTGTTGATCACTGGATTGTCTGGTCCAGACTCGATTATTTACAGACCACCACCATATAGCTGGAATATTGCTGAGTGCAGTGTAAAACTAGACTCACGCACTACTCAAGATTCAAGAACAAAACATTTCAAATTTGGATTCATGTTTCTCGTGCTGCAAGGCCCAAGTTCTGACTGATTCATTCATGAAGATTGTGTCCCCTGCCATGAATATACTAAGTACTGTTGAAGCTTCAGCTGCATTGAATGTATTTTATTTAACTATAATCCACAGTTTTAGTAAACATATACTGGATTATGATAAACATCAACAATGCAGTAAACAGGGTTTGTTGTCAATACACTTATAACAAAAGTAATGGATATAGAACTGATTTTGTTATCCTGACTGTACGTGTTATTTCTGACATCAGTTTTAGTGAGTTCAGTATTAACCCGTTTTTGGCAGTCTTCTAGCTATATTTCAGTGGTCCGTAAGTAATCAATTCTGGGCCAGACAAACCAGTGATCAACAGCATGAGCATCAGTCTATGCAGTTGGCATACAATGACATGACTCAGCAAACCTGACTTCCCGATCATGTAAGTCTTCTCTCACAACAGGGGTTACTGAAGATGAGTCTTTAACCCAAATCTTCACATGCTGACATCAGTTTTTACAAATGTGATCCCTTTGTGTGCTTTACTAGCATGATTGTACGATTTACCTCACACCTCCCATGTGCAGAAATTATAGTCACAAAGTATGAATCAACGTTGCTATTTTCTGCTTGGAAAAAAGTTGACTCTTTTTCCTCTTAAAGACATACTTATTTATCCTCTCGGATGGCACCAAGCTGTCTGGAGTGTGATCTCAGTGTTACCTAGCTCAACCTGCAGAATCTCAATGAACTTGGACAGATCTGTGCTCCGTTGTTCAAAACAACCTTATCTCTAAGATTTCAACCTTAGACCTTTACTAAGGTTAGCCTCCCGTTGCACGAAACAACCTCAACTAAGGTTAAGTGTGTCTAAGGTTGGAAAGGGAATATGGCAGCTGTTTTTATTTTGAGGAAGCAGAGAGTGTACATGAATGGGAATGTCAATTATAGCATATTAATGATCACTGATAAAGTTTTCATGAAAACCAGTTATGAAATTTTGAAACGTCGCCAATGAACCAAGAATTGGTTGGGATGTTTTTGAAAATACACTTACACGAACGCCGAAGTGCGCTTTCCGCCATATTGGATAGTGTTTACAAAATCATGTTTCGACAAGGGCAATATTGAGACGCCTATTTTATCACATATACTTCATAGTCTGCTGCAACAAATGTATCATTGAATTCTCCACACATCATAGAATCAAATTACAAATGGTCTTTGTCACCAACACTAACTGTCTACATAAAACGAACGAGAACGAACGCTCGAAAGACTCTGCGTTTCAAATGTAAACAAAAAATCCGATTTTACACTACGTGGCATTTTCGGAAATTTTCCAGCATCCAGCCGTGTAATCATTGCTTACAATGGTTAAGTACGCCTAGAATATTAAGGTGAAGCGTATCGCAGCAAGAAATAGCAAGTTAAAAAAATATACAATGCAATCATTTAATGATTCATAAGCAACTGTCAAAGTTTCCGAGCAGCGTGACGCCATCACTGACGCAAAATCAAGCAGAACGACAACGGTACTTATCGGCATTTCTGGCTTCTTCCGTCATTTACATTGTAAGCGATAAAAACATATAACAATACACAGATAGTCAGAATAATTCTGATTACTTACATCTCATATTTATGTTCAAAAGATCCCTGGATCCTAGCAAATTCCGATGTACCCATGTCAGCGAAGCCGCCATTTTGAAAGAAATTGGTCATGGGTAGTGATGTCACACATCAACATTGTTGCACATATTAGGCAATTTCTTTGAGGTGAAGGTCCGTTGAACAAGAGTAAACACAATGGCCATATTATTCCGATTGCACTTTCAGTATTGTGATGTATATTTTGCGTATTTTCACCAGGTGTGAGTTTGTCAAAAATGTTTTGAAACATTTTGATAGCAACTAGGATATCTAACTCAATATTTATACGAAAACTGCTTAAGAATATGTAACAGGTCATGTCTTAATTTGGACAAACCTTACGTACACAATCTAATAGTTCTCTATTTTTACCTTTCATTACATACCTATGAAGAGAAATAACATAATCATAATGTTTATATCCTAAATGAATATTCATTTACGCTACATTGATGCCAGGCAGGTACACGTGTTGCTCACAATAAGATACGTAGTAACACCGTCTAATTGTTGATATATTCAGGACACTATTTCGTTTTGTCTGAAGTGTGTTGAATTCTGGCATAGAAGCCGAGAACTTTGACATGTTCAATGGAAATTAGGTGAGATATGTACTAAACAGCAAAGCAGTGTCATCTTTTTCTGATGTCACAAAATGCACAAAACATGCCATGACGTCAACTAAAATGTTGCATCATTTTAAGTTATGTTATTATATAATGTCATTACATTTGAAGTTGTGTCTGTTACTCCGTTAATAGTGATGCAAAATTAATCAAATAACATCTACACAAACAGGAGAATTTGAGAATCTAAGAACTAAATCATGTATTGCCATCCAAATCGCTTTCTCATGTAGTACATTGTTATCTTTCCTTATAAACTGTGAAACTACCAAAACCTCTCCGCTCACATTGGGGAACTTTGTATTGGAATGGGTTTGTTCACTGTGTACAAAACATTACAAAAATATACTATCCGTATTCACAGCAAATTCTCTCCATGTGATCTTAGTTACACTGACCTGATGTAAAACATAGCAGAGTTATGCCCCCTTATCTTTATGAGTGCATCATATCCCTGTGGAGATCCATTTTTGACATTTATTGCGGACCATTTTTAATATTGAGCGTATGATGTTGTGCATTAAGACGTAAATCCATTTCATATACACTTATGTCGTTCTGACATTAGGCTGTATTTTCTTCGCTCACACTTTTTCGTAAAGGTGATAAATTTTAAAAATCGTAGCAGAGTGTTTTTATTGGTACACAATGAAAACGGAGAAATTTACTGATTTTTAATGCACACAAAGGTTTTTGGCAACATTTACCAGTATCTATTTCTCAAATCCCTGAGGTTGTCGCAGTTATATTTACACCAACGGATAGGAAATTAAATATTCTACATTTCTGTGTAATTGTATTGCCGTACACAGATCCAGGGCCACGCTAGCGTAATTCTCGCACAATGTTCACTTTTCAAACCTTATGAAAATGTGCGCCTGAAAAAAAACTCGGCGTCCACGGGGTTAAGGGTACGGCTAAGGTTGGAGTCCCTAAGGTTGCCCTAAGGTTGTTTTATGCAACAGGCGCATCTTTTTCTTAAGGTGATCGTAACTCTAACCTTAGTGCTTAAGGTTGATCTTAGCTAAGGTTGTTTTGAACACGGGGCACTGGACTCACTTGCACAAAACGATCTTAGTGCTATGACTATCTTAAGCCAATGTTGGAGAATGGGAGTTACAATCATTGTGGTGCTAAGATCACCTTGTGCAAGTGGGCTCTGGTGGCCAGCTCTTGTTGGTGTGACAGATTATTGTGCTTCATGACAAAGTCGTCTGTGGTGGTTAGAAATCCTCTTCATTAATATTTTCCATGAATGGAAGTTTAAGACTGGTCTTAACCTTGAGCTAGTATCTGGTAAAGTCCAAGGTGCTCAACTGTCACTGAATTGGAAATGAACTGTGAAAAGAACCAGTGCATTTGCCACAATTGTTTAAAATTTTAAATATGTATTCATATTGCTGTCGAAATTGGTCAGTTTAGGCTAAAGCCAGCATGTGATGCAAAGAAAAGACTATGTCTACTCTTATTGATCTTTATGTTAATTCAGTTTTAGTTTCAGATTTTGTTTCTTGTAGCAATGTGTAGTTTTGTTATCCTGACAACACACTATATATTTTACTTGAAATTTGTATATATAACATCAGTTTTAGTGAGTGTGAGTGTGAGTGAGTTTAGTTTAATGTCACACTCAGCTATGTGGCAACAGTCTGTAAATAATCAAATCTGATCAGATAATCCAGTGATCAACAGACCGAGTGTCACAGAAACTACTGGGATACTATTTCTGATATCCCTGCCTTAATAACACTGGGATGTTGCTAATAGTTGTGTAAATCCATGTCCACTCACTCACACAGTATAAGGAAATAGGTTTATATGGTTTAACCGATGGTTTACGTTCCTGTAACCAACATTAGGTCCTAACAGCACAGCACACATGTAGCATGCAGCTTCACACCACGCATGTATTAATCCGTTGTTTCATGTTATTGACCTTGACCTTCACATGCATCAAGGATTGACTGAAACTATGAACTTTTTGTAATTGCAGGTGTGAGAAGTTCAATGGGTTTCAGTCAATCTGGATCTGAGGAGCAAAGACATTTCCTTCCACCAGGCTCGGAAGAATCTCTAGCCTCGCTGCCGATTGTCTTCCCAAACCAGACTAACTTCATGGTAGAGAAGCGCCGTTCTAGTTCGAGCTACGCTACTGTCTCATTGGAAAAGGCATCGTGTCCGATATGCCACAAAATATTCTCCAGTGCCTATGCAATGAAGTGTCATATTCGCACAATACACGAGAATATCACTTATAACTGTGAATGTGGGAAGTCGTATAAGTCACGTGGTGGCATGTGGCTGCATCGGAAGATTTGTCCCGTGTACAAGACGTACCACGATAGTTAACAAAAGCTTTGTGAACTAAACATTAGTTGATGTTAATCTGATGATGAGGGCTGTGGTTAGTGGGTCGTTGGCCAGTTGGGTTGTGGTGCTGGGATGTCATGCTCGCCATGGTTGTCATGGACGTCATGCTCATCATGGTTGTCATGCTCGTCATAATTGTCATCATAGATGTCATGGCCGTCATGGACGTCATGGTGTGTTTGTTGCCCCACACCCCTGCAGTGTGTGGAGGAGAACAATGAGAAGTGATAATGATACACGTTCTCAAAGTATTCAGTGTTTTTGCTCAACATTCAGGTTAATCCAAGTTAAATGCCTGAGGGAACATTTTCAGGATTTGTTTGAACTCAATAACCCCTGCCTGCTCCGTTGATATATACTGTTCAGCCTTGCTATCCCGAGTATCAGACAAAGGTTCATAGAATAAACCTGATGGACCTACTTGTGTTTCATTAAACGGTTGATGTCTGTTTCCAGGATCTCTGTGACATGAGTTCGAATTCAAGACTGACATCTATGTTTTAAGTGAACAATGCCCAAAACATCTCCATGTTGAATAAATTTGGTACATCTTTGTGCTTTCCACTGACAGTAGGGGCAGTGTGGTAGCCTTTTGGTGCAAGTGTTCACTTGTCATGAAGATCCGGGTTCAATTCCCTTTGGGCACAATGTGTAAGCCAATTTCTGGTGTCCCCTGCTACAGTCTAAGTAAACTTAGTCTCAGTGTATTTCGTTACACTCCACCACTGAGTCTAACAAAACCTAGTAGAAGGTCGCGTCAGGTAACCTTTGAGCGACCAATGATCATCCAATCAAAATAGATTTTACCAACCAGACAACGGCTACTATTTAGGGATCAGAGGGACTTTCAAAATATTCAGGTCACTCACACAGATCTTTCCACAAACAAAAATCAACATATAACACAGTTATTTGACCTGCAGTATACCAGTATAAGCTTTGCGGTTTCTGTTGACATGGTTACCATTAGCTAATATTTCCGCATGATAACATCTTTGAATATTGCCAAAACACCATTTTCAGTGACGGTTTACTCACCGTTGACATGGTTGTACGTACGCCGTGTGCATCACCCGGAAACGAGCGTATGCTAAATAGCATTTGGAATCATTTGGGTACGAACCTTTTCGAGATAAAAAGTTCAAAAGGTATGTGCGAATGTGCACTTTCGCGATTTGGTAAGCTGTATTCTGATTGGTTAATCATCAAAGGTTACCTGATGCGACCTCCATAGGTTTTGTTAGACACAGTAGTGGAGTGTAACGAAAAGTACTAAGGATAAGTTTACTTAGACTGTCCCTGCCATGGTGTTGCTGGAATATTGCTAAAAGTGTTGTAAAACTAACTCACTCACACACCACTCCTTAACCGCAGGGCTACCCCACTGCGCTACGATGAATGGTACTTGACAGACACTTGTGTGGTTACCACTGTGTACCTGATACAACATGTATCCAGCTAGTTGCCATGGTTACAACTTAAATTAGAACAAGCAAGCAAGAACTTATCCCCTGGATGTATTTTAAACTACTGGCAATCATTATTCAGTTTTCATAACTTTTCCATGTTAAGCAGTGTACTGATGTATTCTTGAACAACCTAGGGGCAGAAGAGCAGCTGCATGGTGTTCGTTTTTCACACTGAACACCTGGGTTCAATTCCTTACCTGGGTAACGTTTTTGAGTGGCATTTCTACAGGTGAAAACATATACTTCTTTATTCCGGTGATGCGACATTTCGACACAGATACTTGTATCACTGCCATGCAGGTACGAATCAGGTAGAAAACAGGGTTATATAAATACAGTATATAATTAACAAAACCAGCAACAAGATAATTGAGAAATAACAGTTATGTGATGACAAGGGATTACAATTTTGAATGTTGTGCTTGTCTTTAGAGATAACTAAAAGGTGGTCAGACTCGCTGACGTGGTTGACTTGCCCCAGTTGTAAGTTTCATGTTCATGCTGTTGATCACTGGACTGTCTGGTCCAGACTGGTTAATTCATAGGTTAAAGCCATATAGCTGGAATATTGCTGAGTTGAATCAGTATGAAAAAAAGATGTTGTTTATTTGAGGCATTTAGTCCACGATTGATCCTGGAGTGACACAGATGGACTAGAAAGGTGTTCTGTGTTAGACTCATGTAAATATGTTTATACTCTGAATAACAGTATCGGTCATAATACAACTGTTACATTACTGTATTGTTTTTAATTGTCAAAATATTCATTTTTTGTAATAAACATGCATAATAAGTCACAGTCTGGAAGTTAATGTGTTTTGATTTAGGGGATATAATCCCTGACCATTCAGCTTATTAGACAGGTTGAGTTCATAGACATTTACAAGGTTTGAGACTGACTCTCTACCATTGGGCAAACTAATGGCGACCAACTTCTGGCTGAGCATGGACAGGGCTTACTCCCAGTGAGATGTGCTTCTGTTTCTTTGAATCTGTGAACTTCGACACAGTTGGGGATGGTGGTTAAAGCTTTTGCCAGTCACGTTGAAGACCTAAGTTCTATTTTCCACATGGGTACATTGTATGATACCCATCTCTGGTGTTCCGTGCCATGATATTGCTGGAATATTGATAAAAACGTGAAACTCTCTCACTCGCTCGCTCACTTGTTTATCTGGTTTGTTCATTGGAGTCCTGCAGCATCAGACTGTAAATACTTACTTTTTTATGTAGGTGCCATTGGTAGGGTGAACACCTGGTGTCATCACAGTTTTTCAGTGATCCTTTTCTGTTTTGCCTATATACTACATTAAATTCTAAATACAGTGGAAGCTGTCTAAACCAGCACTCACTGGGGCCAAAGAAATAATTCAGTTTAGACAACATGCTGGATTGTAGAGCTGATGATGTACAACCCACAGATGGGACTGAAATTTTATGCTGGTGTTGACAACTTGCCGGATTGGACAGATGTTGGTTTTGACAGCTTTCACTGTATAGTCATGGCTGGATGTGTGGTGGTATGTGGTCTTAGAGCTAAGGTCACAGTTCAGTTTAAGTCAACCAGTGTTGAGTGCGAAGAGTCTATGGATTGGTGACCATGTTTGGCAGCTTGACTCCTGCGAGTTTCTGGGACTTCAGTCCTGCCCACAATGAAGCATGTGTGATACATGTGGTCTCACCATAGGCAAGTGAGTTTGTTAAAAAGTACCTCTGTTCGCCCAGCAGGATGTGGGTACCTGGTGGTATTGGTCATGTGAGTACTAACCTTCTAGCAGGCAGACTGGGTTATCTGGGGGTTGTTGGCCCAGCAGAATGTGGGTACCTGGTGGTATTGGTCATGTGAGTACTAACCTTCTAGCAGGCAGACTGGGTTATCTGGGGGTTGTTGGCCCAGCAGAATGTGGGTACCTGGTGGTATTGGTCATGTGAGTACTAACCTTCTAGCAGGCAGACTGGGTTATCAGGGGGTTGTTGGCCCAGCAGAATGTGGGTACCTGGTGGTATTGGTCATGTGAGTACTAACCTTCTAGCAGGCAGACTGGGTTATCAGGGGGTTGTTGGCCCAGCAGAATGTGGGTACCTGGTGGTATTGGTCATGTGAGTACTAACCTTCTAGCAGGCAGACTGGGTTATCAGGGGGTTGTTGGCCCAGCAGAATGTGGGTACCTGGTGGTATTGGTCATGTGAGTACTAACCTTCTAGCAGGCAGACTGGGTTATCAGGGGGTTGTTGGCCCAGCAGAATGTGGGTACCTGGTGGTATTGGTCATGTGAGTACTAACCTTCTAGCAGGCAGACTGGGTTATCAGGGGGTTGTTGGCCCAGCAGAATGTGGGTACCTGGTGGTATTGGTCATGTGAGTACTAACCTTCTAGCAGGCAGACTGGGTTATCAGGGGGTTGTTGGCCCAGCAGAATGTGGGTACCTGGTGGTATTGGTCATGTGAGTACTAACCTTCTAGCAGGCAGACTGGGTTATCAGGGGTAACAATGTGCTGTTCTATAAATGGATACATTCTTATTATCATTATTTTTGTGCTAATCCGTATAGACAGTGTATGAAACTCCTGACAAAGCCAGGGAGCCCACAGTGCTGATAACTAAGCAATGTTGCAGGCCCTGATGACATGCAACCAGCCTTATATTAAAAATAGGAAATTGAGATATGGTGTTAAAATAATGTAATTAATGAATTACTTGTAGTGAGTTAAACTTAAACATGTGCAAAAGCAAATTTAATAAAACCATAACTTGTGGCCACTGTTGATTCATTTAGTGTCACTGCCATCTGAATCAGAACAACAGAAAAGAATGACATTATTCATTTGCTGAAAGCATTCTCTAGACCAGTCACATTTAGTGTTAGATAAGAGGCTGATCTGTGGAAGTTACAGTTTGATTGATCGTGGACTACACAGACGTCATCAAGCTACCACAATTGTAAATTATTTTCGAAATATTTCACGTAGTCAGTGGCATAGTGAAATGTATACCCTTTGAAAATTTATTGGCCCACAGGGCTGGCTACATAATAAAGTTGTAAGTCTGCTGTATAACTAGCTAGCAGCAGGCGGCCGAGCAGAATATTTGATAAGAAATAATATTTCACATTTTTGCTTCAAAGAAGATGTCTTTTTGTTTTACACAATGCTATTACATTCGTCTATATCTGTGGTATCAATGCAGTTAAGGAAACATCTAACAATACTTTTCCACTTTTTCATATTTGATACGACCGTTTCACAGAACAGTTCCTTGTTTTAGTTGATAATGTTAATGTCAATCATATTCATCTAATCCTGAGATCATTGCAGGCTGAATAACATATTATAATTTTCAATTTTTGTTTCAGCTCTGTTTGTGTGCCAGGAATGTGGCAAATATTACGACAAACGACACTCGTACAAGATGCACATCAAACGGTACCACACAAACCCCGCCCTCTTGTGCAACATCTGCAGCAAGAGGTTTTTCTCCCGCCACGACCTCCAGCGTCATGTCGTCACACACACCGGCATCCGCCCCTTCACCTGCGACATCTGTGGGTCCAAGATGTACACACTCACTACACTTAAAAGTCATGTGAAACACAAACACGGTCATCCCTTCTTGTATTTCTGTAAGCACTGCGGCAAGGGTTACAATGACAGCAGTGCTTGGGTCGCACATGAAATGAGTCACCACAACCAGGAGATTGGTTTATCGGATCAGAACATTTAAGTTCAGGAAATTGTGTTCATGCTGTACTGTTCTAGAAGAAATGAAAAGTAATGTCGGGTTCCGAAATGAAATAATAATGTGGTTGTTAATGTATTCGCTCTTCATGCCGAATACCCGTGATTCCCCAAATGGATACAAATGTGTGAAGCCCATTTCTGGTGCCCCTGTCGTGATATTGCTGGAATATTGCTGAGAACTACACAAACGCCATCTCTCTCTCTCTCCCTCTCTCTCTCTGTCTCTCTCTCTGTCTCTCTCTCTCTCCCTCTCTCTCTCTCAGGAAACTAAAATGAAGCTCTGGATTCTATATGAAATGAAGCAGTAGTTTGTTTAACACTACACTCAGCTTTATTCCAGCTATATTATGGCGGGCTGTAGATAATCAAGTCTGGACCTCACAATAAATTGATCACAACATAAGCATTGACGTACGCAACGGGAATACAATAAAACAAATCAGTGGAATGATCACATGGTAAATTAATGGCTCTTCATGCGGAAGGCCAGATCGTTTTGATTCCCAACATTGGTATAACTGGGTGAAATCCATTCTTGGTGTCCAGTGATGTGTCAGGAATATCATGAGAAAAACAGATTAAATATCATCTTTTTGCAGTGACTGAATACACTTCTTACACTACTGTTGGTTTTTGTTTCTTTCGCCTTATATTTTCATGATTTAAAATAAAAAAATCTTGATAATTTTTGTGAATGATAACAGTATGTCTTCATGAATAGTTACAGTATTTTTGTGGATACAGTAATGTGTTCATGGATACAGTAATGTATACAGTAATGTGTTCATGGATACAGTAATGTGTTCATGGATATAGTAATGTATACAGTAATGTGTTCATGGATACAGTAATGTGTTCATGGATACAGTAATGTATACAGTAATGTGTTCATGGATACAGTAATGTGTTCATGGATATAGTAATGTATTCATGGATACAGTAATAATGTTTTAATCCAGACAGTGATAATATTTTCATCAAGACATAATGATGTTTTCATGGATAGTAAAGTTTTCATCAATGCAGTAACCGGTTATGGATATAGTAATGTGATCATGGATACAATAATGTTACAATAATACAGTAGTTATATTTCCATGACGATAGTTGCACATTTTGTCTGAATACAGTATTATACGACCAATGTGTTTCATGTTAAATAAAAGATCTGATTTTTTTCAAGTTGTTCAAGGTCCTTGTACATGTGAGAAAGGGTGGAGATAGCACAGCAAAGGTTAATGAATAAACAACTTTGTCTGCACTTGTGCTTGTGTTTCTCAAACACCTTGCTGTCCCATTCTCTGCACTCATCCCTTGTATCAAACAGTCAATATTTTATGGTGGTTTAGTTTCACACTGCACTCAGCAATATTCCAGCTATATGGCGGCGGTCTGTAAATAATTGAGTCTGGATCAGACAATACAATGATCAACAGCATGAGCATCGATCTGCGCAATTGGGAACCGATGACATGTGTCAATCTTGTCCGTGAGCCTGACCACCTGATCCCATTGGTCAATATCACAATGAATCAGGAATACATAATTTTCAGGTTGAGCATCCAAGCTTACCCGCTTTGACCCCTCCATGTAAACCACTGCAACCATCATTCACTCATTCATTCAATTTTGTCCACAAACCATAAGTATGTTGAAACAGTTCAATAGCCCAATATGGATTAATGAAAAGAATGACCAACTTAAATATACATTTATTGCAGTCACCTCATACAGTTACATAAAACAGGACATACATCCTGAAAATAAAAATAAAAAATGAATTAATTTCAATGTAACACAATGTTGAAACTGAAAGAAAATATTTTACTCTAAGCATCAACTATGTTCAATCACACAGTTAAAAATATTAGCAGGTTTGCAGAAGAAATTATCAACCTTTTTGTGAAGTTTTTAATTCTAGATAACTAAATTCCATTTGTCTCATTAACAGAAAGACAATTTTCATCCTATTACGTCATGCATACCTATTTACTTAGTAACATTTGGGTAGACCAAGTTTATTTATTGTTTTACACATTTTTTATCTCAGTAAGCCTAAAGGCAAGAGGAGGTTAATTATTTTTTTAAAAATCACCAGCCAAAACAAAAACCCACATAAATTTTTCAAACTGATTGTATTTCAAGTTCACACTCACTGAGATGCTTGAACAACTGAATTCAAAGAAAAAACTTGCTAGATCATTCAGTTTAAAGCCCCTGAAAACAGATACCGGTATTACAGTGTCCAACAAACTGCCTTACATAGTCGCTTAAGTCTTGCTCACATATACCTTCAACATTGGGATTTTATTTTTTTGAGCGGGGAAAATTTATTTTTATTTTTGTTCATATTTTGGAACAATTTACGAACAGCAGATCCATAAACAAATAAAATTAAAAATAAAAATAAAACAAAATTGGTCTGGCCTTAGTTACACGTATCAGCCACATATAATGGCATTATTGACAGACTGACTGAAATATATAGATGACTCCCAAATGAAGCTTCATTGTGGGCAGAAAACAGGCATGTTTTATTTTGTGTGAAGAGATAAATTACTAATAGAGGTAACTCAACAGGGATTATATCATAATCATACATGAATTATGTATGCCTCATTCCTGAGGACATCTTGACAAAAGTAATCATTATGAGTGTTAAACATTATGACAAATATGTGAGTTAAACAACAGATTGTAGATTCAAACACTCTGTTAACTAATTACATAAAGTGATTTTTGATACAGTGGAAGCTGTCTTACTCAGGCCCTAAGTAACTCGGTTTTCTATATAATTCGGACCGAATTGTTGATCCTGGCAGAAGTTAAGTAAGTTGTCATTACATGTAGACTAACTAATTCAGACTTCATGTAACTCGGATTTCGGACTGAAATCTCCGTCCTTCAAGGTAATTTACTATTAAAACATCACTAATTAACTCGGGCTAGCTGGACTGCCAGAGGCGGAAGTGCTTTGTAGTTAGCCGATTACCACTTCAAACAGATTATCAGGTGTGATGATAACCAATTAACAAAATGAAATTAACAAAGCAGTTCAGCAAGCTGACACTACTCACTCAGTGTCATTATGATGGTATGCGATTTTGTTATAAAAAGACGATACTCCAGTAATTTCTCAACAGTGACAAAATGGCTGAACCACCACTGAAGCGGAGATGTCCAAATGCAGCCCTACCCTGAGGGACTATTGCCGCAAGTAAAATATGTAATCAAACCATTGAATAAATAAATTAATCTATACAGTACATGTTTACTTCATTTATTCATTTAGTTGTGTCTTTCATCATAAAAGTACTGTGTATGCGTATCTCCTGGTCAAGGGAGCTGACTTTTGACTCTCACCAGTCCAATTCTGACCCCTCGTAATTTAGACACAAAAGTCGGTCCCAGACAAGTCCAAATTAGACAGCTTCCACTGTAGTTTGAACGGAAATGAGTTTGAACATCTTTCTGGCAAACTGTTGGTCATGTGACAGGAGGGACACACTGGTGTCATAGCAGTACAGAGTTCGTTCAGATTATCAGCCGTCAAATGTAAGGGCTGTTCAACCATTTTTAAGGAACCATATAAGCACACTTAAGACATCAGTAGATGAATACACATGCAGTTGGTATAATTTGGGATCAATCATCAGAGAGAAATAGCTCTAAGAGACATCGGTGCAAAGGGAACTTGTTGCATCATGATGGAGATTAAATACACATTTTGTGATGGCAAGGTATTTCTTTTATGTATTAGTTTCCTCTAAAATCATAACTGGACATGACAATTAGGACCAAACCAAATTTAGTACCTGTTAGTGTAAAATGTAAAAGAGTCCAGTTTTTTCAAGCCTGTGTGAACCCTGAGAGTGTGTGCCAGAAACTTATGATCATGGTTCCAATCTAGGTCTATCCCTATTTTGTGTCGAGGTTCAACAGCACTGTGTCCATGCCTTCTGGTATCACCACACTGATGATGTGCAGCGCTTCTGGTGGTCCTCCATCACGAAGCCGAGATGTCTGATGTTCCTGGAGTAATGTTCCAAGCAGCATGAAACCTAACTCACTCACTCACTCGGTCATAACCAACTTAAATGAGGTTGTTGGTTTAATGCTACTTTGGAAAGTACTTGTGGTATATTATTTGAACGTACTCCTGGCAAAGGGAGGTAACTCTCCATCCAGCCTACGATTGTACAAAGCGATTTTTAGCAATGAGTGAGTGAGTTGGATTTCACACCGATTTTAGCAATATTCCAGCAATATCATGGTGGGGGACACCAGAAATGGGCTTCACACGTCGTACCCATGTGGGGAATCAAACCCGGATCTCCAGCCATAAGGTGACTGTAACTCCCATACATTAACATAGACTTAAGTTTGTCTTACGCCTAAGGCTGCTTTGTACCCTGGTCGCCATTGTTGCTAAGCAATACTGTTTAACACTCACATGCTAACTGTTCAAACACTGTTCAAACACTATTCAAAGTTGGATGTACTTGAGGTAAACTCTGTTTCATAATACTGCCACCCACATATAACCCAAAGGCTCCGTAGTTCACCTCAGTATGTTTATGTATGTTAAAGAAAGATAAAAAGGTCACAGACAACAAGTTCTCCGTGTTAAATTTGCTTCATTGATGGGTCTTAACCACATGGAGAATCACTGCTGGGACCATCTGTGAAAAATCCTCGCTCAATGTCTTCTCAGTGACAACGTCTGCGTTATCCCAACAAGCTACTTTCACAGTGTCTAAGCTGACACAGCCACTGAGCAGGCTCTGTTCTATACTTGAACCGGTTCGATGATTTTGTGTGATTGTATTTTCAGAGTGAGTGCGTGAGCAACAGCACTGTAGGGGACACCACGAATGGTCTTCACACATTGCAAAGAAATATGGAATCAAAACCAGGCCTTTGGCCTCATGAGCAAGTGTGTTACCCACTAGGCTACACCACCATCCCTGTAATATCAGTCTGTAAGACTATCGTGGCTCTGGTGATCCAGCTGTCCACCGTGCAGAGTTGCGTCCTGGATATCATGGGTTCCGAATCCCAGTTGCCACTGATGTTCCTAGGTTTGCAGCGCCATGTGAACCCTTGTGAATTTCACAAGGTGAATGTATGAACTGAATCACTTGGGGCTCCCCGCTGACACTAAACTGACATGCTCTGGCATAACTGTAATACTGTTCACAGAGATGTTCCCAAATCACTCGCTTAAAAGACAATTATTTGACAGAAATTACACAATCAACAAAATAAATATTTAGAAGGTCATGGTACTATGTCAAGGAAAGGCCTTTGGGTTTCTACTAATTCTAAACTTACAGTAATTTTAAGTAAATGCGCCCAAATCAAATGCAATTTTATTCTGAATTTTTACCAAAATGCATTTCCCCACCATATCCCTAAAAGCCAAGATTTATCGAGTGACTGAGTATGGTTTTAGGCTGCTTTTAGCAATATTCCAGCAATATCACAGCAAGGGACTCCAGAAATGGGCTGCACACATTGCACACATGTGGGGAATCGAACCTGAGTCTTCTGCGTGATGGGCAAACACTTTAACTCCTGGGCCACCCCCGACATGTATCATGACATGTCAACATGGTAAAGGAGTTACACCCAAAGTGATCAGACCCTGATTCCTCAAACCACTTGAAATGTTCCGCACAGGTAGATATCCTATGGGGCT
Source organism: Haliotis asinina (assembly GCF_037392515.1). Classification (NCBI taxonomy): domain Eukaryota; kingdom Metazoa; phylum Mollusca; class Gastropoda; order Lepetellida; family Haliotidae; genus Haliotis; species Haliotis asinina. Next base: position 57,827,833 of record NC_090283.1, on the reverse strand, counting down.
GCCATGTTTAACTGACCACTGTCCAGCTGTTTATCATAACAGTCCAACAGTGGTCAAGTTGACATAGCCACTGAGCAGGCCTTCTTGTGGATGCGGAGCCCAGTTCTATACTTGTACTGCTTCCCACACACACAAGCATGGATTATTTTGTCATGTTCGGCTTTCCTGTGGTTCAGACGAGCTGTTGTGTCTGCAAATGTCCGCCCGCAGATGTGACATGGGTAATTCTTCTTGTACACCTGACTGGTGGAACACAGGTCATGGAAGGTTGCGGTGTCTGGCGGGATGTACTTCGAGCCTGTGCCGCCATGCCACGTGGGAAGGACCTCTTCAAGCATGCTCTGGGAGTGCAAAGTTCCATAAGCGATTCCTGAAACTACAGAGAGAAGAATTTGAAGAACATGATTCAACAATTAGATCATTAGTTTTCAGAAACAAACTATTGTTGATGTAATGTAAGTCTAATCGGACAGTGTACGTATGGAGGGTGGAGTAAGGAAGATGAACAGGTTTTAGTTATATTATAATAGGATATTTATATAGCGGACATATAAATGCAACTAACACATGCTTAAGACACTGGGGGAATCTTTCTTCTGGCGTTCATTTAACCAGCTCCCTCGAGAGTTTTCAACTCATGCAGCCTGTTAAGAGCAGTGAGTTATCACAGAACATCCTCCTCACAAGGTACCTATTTCAGAGTATCTGTCTGTCCAGGATGGTTCATATTCAACATGGACTGCAAGATTCTCAAATTAAGCAGCCCAACTGATGGGTTAAAATTTACACATGTATATTGGTATTTGGGGGGGCAGGTAAGTGTTAGTCAGGGCTGGCAAGCCAGCCCTGTGGTCTGGCTGAAAATGTTTGCAGCTGCATGTTCTAACACATTGTTTAAAATGCCCATTAAGTGCATAAAATGTTGTATCTACATTAGGGTATATATGACTACAACATAATTAAGTTAATATGTGACTAACAAAATTTTAGGGTGTTCCCATACTTTTTGTTTGTTGTGTACTAATTTGTGGTCCTTTTGAGGTCATTTTTGTGAAACTGTAATTCATGTATTACTCTGGTAATCAAGACACTGGAAGTCTTAGAAGAGGTGTTGGTCTGAGCATATCCAGCCTGTTTGATCGTATTACGTGATCATTTTTGTGAAACTGTAATTCATGTATTACTCTGGTAATCAAGACACTGGAAGTCTTAGAAGAGGTGTTGGTCTGAGCATATCCAGCCTGTTTGATCGTATTACGTGATAGTGTCCTTGTAATAATCACAGACATCTGACACCAAGAGCTAGTCCTCTAATAAATCAACATACCATTTTCTTGGGTATTCAATGAAGTAAACTAATTTATCAACAGATAAATCAACTTGCTTGACAACGATACAAGAAGCTGTATCGAAATGTCGCTCCAACTGATTAAAGAAGTTGTTCATCCAAGAAGTTTTGTCCTTATCTGATTCACCAACTTCTAAACATGCCACACAAAGAAGTAATTTATCAACAGATATAAATGTCAAATCCATTGTCCACTTTCAGTGCTAAAGGGCCAAAATAGGGCATGGTTGATTAAAAAAAAACACTCTTTGATCCACTAAAGATTAATCAACCAGTTAAATACTGAAGCAGAGTCATAGACTGATGACCTCCATGCTCGCTGGAGACTGTTTATCCACACAAGAAGCCCCAGTCACCATCTTAGCTACATCACACCAAGTGCATTGTTTTGATTGTGTGCACAACAGTTTGAAACAATCAAAGATGATGTCATCCATTGTTCTTGACATCTCAGCCCATGTTCTGTGACAGCGTGACAACAATAGATTGGCTGAACTGATGTCTGTGTGATCTATATTTTCTAAGGAAGGAAAGACTGGTGGAAATTAACCTGCTCATAAACTAAAAATAATGAATCATCTGTCCCTTGTGATCTAATGTTGTAAGTTCAACCCAAACATTCACCAGTAACTGATAACCCTCAAAAGGTCACTCAGTAATTAACAAACATGGCTCTTGGCTGATGATGAGGAACATCCTGGCAGCATCCTTGATACTGCAGCTATCATCAACCTATTGTCAGTGTTACTTGACAAATCAAAACATTTCCAAGACACTGAAGGTAATTCATCATTCAACCATGCACACATTCAGTTGAATGTTTGTGAATGCCTTGAAATTCATATAAATTCCCTTCAAGTCCTGACTGTATTGCTTCTGATTCCAGTGCCCTTTTCATGCTATCTTTCCAACAAAGGTCAACTATTGGTTCTAAGTGTACATCATCACAGTACCTAAAATGATTACTACCAAAGCACTGATATATTTTGACGCCTTGATAGTGGTAGAGAATGGAATCATCCTTACCATTTCACATACTGATCCATGAAAAATAGACCACAAAAACCGTTCTCTTCCCACAGAGGTTACTTGTCATATTTTCCTAAGAACTTCTGTTCTAATATCTCCTGGTTCTCATGGTCCCCCAGCGGCAAAAAATCGTGACATGAATTATGTCCATTCTTTCTGTCCAATCAGAACAGGTTACATCGACTTAAATTGAACTTGACTACCACAGATTAGTCCCTCTGCTGTCAAGGACTTTGTTGATGTGACACACAAGAATTTAATGGCAAGCTTGTCTGTTGTCAACGTGTGTTGGAGATGTCATTGATCCGGCCATTACATCACTGAGTTCTGTCTAAATGAAACATTTGTGAATTTGACTGGGAAAGACGTTCTAGTTTTTACAAAGGATATGTGAACTATCCAGGCCTTGTGAATTATCACTTTTGAAACAATATCGCTGATTGCACAACTAAATATTATTGCAACCAATCACGCATCCAGAACACCCAGACTAAGGCTCAGTCTCTGAATATATATAATTTTGATAGTAACAAGCAAACCCATTCTAACTGAAAAGGAGTCCCAGGGAGACCAGAGATTCCAAGCCTGAACCTGAGGAAATCCAGACTTGCTTCATTTAAGACTTTAGTACTGCAGAGAAGATTTGTCAGTAGGCAAATAATGTGGTTCAGGGACTGTGAGACAGACTAACTCACTTCATGGACTGTACTAGAATGAAGGTTCATAGGAAGATATGACAAGTACCCTCTGTGACAAGAGAAGGCACAAAACCATGAATGTAAGATTCTGAAACATTTTTTCTGGAGCCTGACTGAGCAGAATGAGCTAACCTTTGAAATGTTGTGGAGACTGACCAGCCAAGAAAACCTTTTACAACCCTCTGGTAACCATTTTTGATAACATCAAATACTGAAATGATTATTCACGGAGAGACTGACCAGTATATGCTTTACTAACCCCCTGCTAGATGCCCTTTGTACAAGGTATCTAGGGAATATAAACTTTTATACAAATCCACAACAAGCTGTAAAGCCCTAGAATCTGATATGTCGCTCTGAAGCCACAACGAACAAGGAACTTTTGCCCTAGATGCCAGATAAATATTACACAAATCCATTACCAAGAGTGATGCCTCGTGCTTATGAAATGATGCTCTGAGAAACCTTAGCCCTAGATGCCAGAAGAATATAATTTTGTACACAAAACCATTACCAGGTTCATGCCTCAGTTCCGGAATGACTGGAATGTGATGCAAGTCTTCTGATGTCTGGGAAGGTCCCCTGAGTACTTGTATATTTTCCCACAAACACAGGCGTGTGTCACGTGCTCGTGCTCTGCCTTCCTGTGTCGCCGCAACCTCCAAGTGTCGGGAAACGTCTTCCCGCAGTCGCTGCAACGACAGGCACCTTTCTGCAGCATATTGTCTGCAATGTCGCTGACAAATCTAACAAATGGAAGTTCCGAACCCGATTGTCTCAAACTGGCAGCAGGGTCTGCGGGTTTGGATGCAAATGAACCTCTTGGTATTGGGTAAATGTTTCTCCCAAAGACCTGAGAAGGGTTGTTGAAAGTCCCATAAGTATCTTCACCTCTGGCACCTGCAATTAACAACAGACTCACTGTAAATGTCTTTTTCCTACAGGAATAGAATTATGTCCTCCTGTAAACAAGGGCTGCAAAGCGTTGTCACTTCATATTATCACTGACTATAAGTACAAAAGATCATCTTTTCCGTCCCTTTTCTTCAAATCCAAAGCAACCTCTGTTTCAGAATTAAATCAGCCTCTGTTTGCTAAAACAGTTTCGTGCATGGTTCCATTCATGTTTCATGATTTTATTTCACTGTATCATAACAGAATCACTACTAAACAGTGATGACATCAGGTGTTCACAAAAGGAGGTATATCACCCTACTAGTGACATGGATCACAAACACATACAAAGGCATCTAAGTTACTTGTTCTCACAATGAGAAGGTATGGTTTGTTGGCATAGTGCAGGAGCTTCATTCAGACTTGCTCTTTGTTCTCACAACTGTACCACCATATTGGTAACGTACTACCACTTTCTCAACCTATTCCTGAAAAGAATCGGAACTAAATTAGTTGGTTGTTGTTTAACACCTAATCCATCAAAATTCCAGCTATACGGATGCAGATAATCCACATTGGACCAGACAACCTAGTGACCGACAGCATGAGCATCAGTCTACACAATCAGGTAACAATGACATGTCTGAACCAAGTTAGCAAGCTTGATCACCCGATCCCGTTAGTTGCGTCATACGACAAGCATGGGTTACTGAAGATCAATTCTAACCTGGATCTTCACAGGTATCATATTACAGGCGCACCCCACTTTCTTTTTTAATTCAGTTTGTGTGAATGAAGGGTGCTAACACTATACCTGGACATGCATACTCTTCTCACGAACACCTGGTGTCATCACTGATTTTCAGGATGCATTCATAAACCTACCTCAACACTATTCAAATTTTATTACCAGAATCTATCTCAGCAGATAATTGCAATGTGTAATGAGGATGTGGTTTGGTTCATTATTATGTAACATTAAGTAAAATTTAAGTAAAATAAAGTGCTGAATATGAATTTGAATTCGCCTTCTATGTTAAGAGTAAGCTGGGGAGTTACCTCCCTTTGTTTTGTTTCCCATGGAAGACAACAGGGTTCCAGTAATTTCAAGAAAGTGGTGGTGTGGCATAGCTTTTGCTAGAATTTTCCATAACTATATACAATGAACTCTGTCTAATTTGGACCAGCTTGGGACCAACAACAAAGTCCAAATTAGACAGCAGTCCTAGTTACACAGAAGATATAATACCACAACACATCATCTTTAGATTCAATACGAGTATCAATTCATTTAAAAGGACAGATTATAAAAGGACGTGCAAGTCTATTGGCACAGTCACGGTAGGTTTTTCGTTTGAGGGGTGGTTCCTGGCCAGTCACCATCTTGGTCATCTGTACTTCATTCAGTGCCTGTTCTTTTTGCAAGACTCCAATAAATGTCTCAAAGGCAGTTGGTGTGTTGTTATTATGGGGGGCACTTGTCCCAGGGGGCAATTAGCCTAGGGGGCAGTTGTCCAGGGGCCACAATGGACGGGGGGCAGTTGTCCGGGGGGCAGTTGTCCAGGGGCCACAATGGACGGGGGGCAGTTGTCCAGGGGCCACAATGGACGGGGGGCAGTTGTCCGGGGGGCAGTTGTCCAGGGGCCACAATGGACGGGGGGCAGTTGTCCAGGGGCCACAATGGACGGGGGGCAGTTGTCCGGGGGGCAGTTGTCCAGGGGGCACTTAGCCTAGACCCCTGTAATAGGTACGTAAATGACTGTGGTTGATATGATGGGGAGATGACTTTGTATTTACACTCATCTGTTTGTTGACATCAATGTTTCAAGACTGACCATAGTTGTCAACAAATTTCGATCAGTATATCTAGAAGGAGCAAGACTTTGGTTTCTGTAGACGTTTAGTTAATATTTTAGATCAGCGACCTAATCATATTGCATTAGAAATCTGCACTGTCATTCACTGTAACCATGTTTATCTTTTATTCAATATTTTACTGAATATTATACACTTGGGGTTTTTTTCCTTATTTTTACTGGTTTATAGCAGAAAGTTTATCTCAGTAATTTCTACACCATAACAAATTCAACTTCTTTTTCCGAAGACATGTACTCTTGAGAAAAACAAATATAATTTCATATAATTAATGAGATAATTAAGACCGATGATTCCATGTAGAGAGTTCATATACATCAACTATACCTTGAGAAACTGTACGATAATTCTCTCCAGGCAGTAGTGATAGGAACAAACTTCCATCCAAACCACATGAACACAATTAGACACAAACGCAAGGAATCCTTTTAAACAAGACATCACAAGGCACTTTTTTCAAAGAAAACTCTTCTTGGACAAAATGTAACTGCTGAGTGTGAAGCAGGCCGGCTTTCTGTCTAACTGTCATCATGATCATTCGCAACCTATGTGAAAACCACAAAGGAAATACCAAACAGGCAGCATTCTTTATAAATCACTTGATGAAGTTGAACCATGTCCGAATGATGGTTTGTTTCAGTACAGAGAATCTTGAAATCATTCTCATATCATGAAATGTTTGAGATCAAGAAAACATGGAATCCATAAAATATCTCAGTTCAAATTTTTATAAAATGTTAAAATCATTGTTTTCAGTTCAATGTATGCAGCTTAAAGCTCTGATTGTCTGCAAGCCTCTCCATTTGTGATGCATTTCATGTCACAGACAAAGTATATATTGAGCAGTTCTTCTGGTGCTTCAGTAAATCCCCCTTGTACTTATACAGTCTTCCACAAACACAGGGATGGGTGATGTTCTCATGAGCAGCCTGCTTGTGTCGCCTCACTCTCCAGTTGTCAGGAAACTCTCTCCCACAGATATCACAAAAACAACACTTGGACTTAGATACCTCAGAAGTCCTGAAACTTAATCTAGGAGCACCTCCAGAAGGATCTCCAGAACCATGTCCATCTCCTGATCTGGACCACTGATGATGGGACACTGTGTGTCCTGCTGTCCCATAGGTGGTGACAGGCTGTCCAGTCAATCCTTCCATGGACAGGGGTCTGTTGATGAACATCTGGAAGCAGGAGTTAGGAGATGATCCCGAGTTGATGCCTGTTCCAGATGCGACATTCAAATGTCTGCTGCTGCCACAAGTCGAACCTGTGGGCAGGAGATGAACTCTATCATCTGAAAACAACAAGAGTCAATAACTAGAACTGTCCACTGATGACTCAGTATCATCAACAGTCTTGAAATGCTGCTATCATTTCAACATGGGAACATATATTTTTTACAGGTTTTACACTGCACCACAACATTGCTGTTTCATGTATGTTCACACAACCCTTCAACAACCTGTGACTATGTGTTACTTCACAAAACATATATACACTTTTTTCAACATATGAACACAATCACAACACTGATCGATATTTCAAGTTTGAACAATTTAAATAATTTCAGCAAACCTGTTATGACCTGAAAAATCTTGCAGACACTATAGGTAAGTATGTGGAAGTCATGTTTTGAACACAATGTCCTTGAAAGATCATCAAATCTTTGATAACCTTTGAAATGAGAATGAACATTGGTAAATCTTTCAGGGAACTTGACATCAGCCAGACTTGTACAGCGAACAGATACATCCTTCTTAGAGAATACAGTCTTGAGGTAGTTACTCTAAGCATACTACAACAAAAGGAGCTCAAACTCTGGGACCAAACCTCCCATCAATGTTTAATTCTTCATGCAAATGTGATAAGCCTTCATATTGCTACCAGCACTGTATGCCAGTGAACAACGACTTGACTTAGTGCATCTCATCAGGCTGCTGCTTCAAGCATGAGAACATGTATGGATCACAATTCTTCTGATGTTTCTGCAAACTGGCGATATATCGATACACCTTCCCACACACACAAGGGAAAGATGCACCCTCGTGATTGGCCTGTTTATGTCTCTTCACTCCCCAGATTTCTGTAAACTCCTTGCCACAAATATCACAAGCGAACTGACGATCTAGCATGCTGGAGCTCCTTCTACCTCTACCAGGGAAGGGATAACTATGTCTTGGTGGTCCCCATGACTGCCCCGAACTGTTGCCTCCTCCACCAATACCTCGAACTGAACTTCCTGTGAAGGAATGACCAAAGCTGACCGACCGAGCAATCTCTGAAATCAACAAAATGGTAGTTCCAGTTCAGTAAGAGATTAATTGGAAATATCCTAAGACAGTGAGGTGTAACCAGTACATACTAGAAGTCCAGTGATGGTTTACTAAAACAAGTCTATGATATAAACTGAAAAGCCATCCAGAAACCAGCGTTGGTAACTGAAAAATGTTACAGGTCCCAAATGGATTAACCAGATCAGATAATCCTCAAGTTGTAGTTACAATAAATGATTTGATGTCAACCCAGTGCTAGGAGTTTGCGATATAATAGTTCAAACAGTAATTAAACAGTAGTTGTCAAGTCTAAATGAAACTCTTAATTTGAAAAATATTATAAGATGTGATGACTTCACTCAGATGTAAGGAACAGCTTATCTAAAACGTTTCACCATGCTGGCTAGTTGTAAATTTAGACCATCCATCAGAAATCTAGCTCATCTTGAAAGGTTGGACGGGACCTTATTTCATACACTGTTAAAACACGTTAGAAAAGATCAAGAAAGTGAGTGAGTAAATTTGGTTCTATGTAATTTTCAACAAAATTCCAGCAAAATCATGGCAGAGGACACCAGAAATGGGCGTCACACAATGTATACCAGTACATGTGGACAATCGAGCATGGGTCTTTGCATGACGAGGAAATGCTTTAAGCACTAGGTTACCCCATTACTCCTAAAGATTGAAAGAGGAAACAATCTGAAACTACTGCTTTTAATAACATGAGATTAATTCCTACCTGGTTCAAAATAATGAAACATTTTACTCTGAAAGTAACCTCCCTTCAAATAGTCACATCTGACTATGATTAATTACTACCTCTTCTAACAACTGGTCTGAATCTACCTGCAAATTCATATATTTTCGAACAGTTCACAAGTAAAGGACAATTCTGATTTCTGAAAGGACGGAATGTCACTGAATACATTTAATAGTCATTTTGTAACTGTACTGGCCTCTAGTGCGCAGTAAGTGTAGTTTTTGTACAGCAAGTTGACTACAATTCCAAAATTGATCACTCCTCTGGTATTTCACACTCATGATAAACTTTATCTAGGACCAGCCAACCATGATGGTTTCAAAATATGCAAATTAGGTGAACAAAATATATCACTGGGAATAATAATCAGAAATGTGTAACTCTAAAACACACTGAATACAATGTATAGAACTAGCACCAGTGAGTACTTTGATACAGATACGGATCTTGTGAAAGGATGCTGTACTGTTAAACTTGAGATGGGGTTCAAACATACATGATTTTCCTTGGCATGTTCCATGAGCTGGAGACTGTGAGGTGGTTTAGTGGGTCGAGTGTTCAATATTTCACTGCAAATCAGTGGTGGGAGTTGAGGTGATTTCTTTCTTTTTGCTATTTTGCTGAAAGTTATTTCTCTGATATTTTTTAATAATCAGTCGATATTCAGCAAATCATCATCAATCTCTGTCAGCAGCCAGGGGCAGTGGGGTAGTCCAGTGGTTAGAGTGTTTACTCATCACACCAAAGGTTCGATTCCCCTCATGGTTACAATGAGTAAGGCTTCTTTCTGGTGTGATGCACAGTGACACTGCTTGAATATTAAAACTGGCATACAACCTCACTCACTCACTCACGATACAATACTCAATACCCATGCTTTTGCCAGAATATTGCTAAGAGTAATGTCACTCACTCACTCACGATACAATACTCGATCAATAGCCAGTCCTTGTGGTTCACTTCATGGTTTATCTATCATCTATAGTCATCGCTATGGCACAATGGGTTCACTGTAGAACAGCTTCATGTCTCTTCTTCAAAACATGTTTGATAACGGTTACTGCATTCTTGCCATTTGAAGAGATTAAAAGTATAATGCTTGACACCACTCACTATTGTGATTTATACTGTGTCCCTACCGGTATGTGTTTGTATTGAAGATGTCAATGACTGATGGTCAGCCTAATGAGTAAATCATCAGCCCCAAGGTCTGGGTTTTGTTCTACCCATGGGCACAGTGTGTGAAGTCCATTTCTTGTATCTCGTACCATAACATTGCTGGCATATTGAAAACCATACTCTTTCAGATTGTTCTACTTGTATTTTAAGGCACTTCTTCACTAAACTGAAACTACAAACATTTTTAGAAGTTACATCTGGTTCCATGTAAGTTATCAAATATACAGTGGAAGCTGTCTAAACAGGCAATCATTGGGACAGAAGAAATAGTTCGGTGTAGACAGCATGCTGGATTGTAGAGCTGATGATAAATGTACAAGCCACAGATTGGACTCAAACTTTGTAATGGTGCTGACAACTTGCCGGATTGGACAGATGCTGGTTTTGACAGCCTCCACTGTATGTCATTGTAACCCATGAAGAACCCGATGGCCAACTTGGTTTACACATTATCGTATCCCAGTTCATGACCGAACTACCTCAGGCATGACTATTTTGCAGGGAGGCATTAAACAACAAAATTCTTTGGTAGCCCCTCTAGTGATTCTGCAGCTAAAACATAATGAAACCCCTTGCACATCACACAGTGAGTGAGTGAGTGAGTGTGTTTTGTTTTACGCCACACTCAGCAGTATGGTCAGTGGTCTGTAAATAATTGAGTTTAGACCAGACAATCCAGTGATCAACAACCTGACCATCGATCTGCGATTGGGAACCAAAGACATGTGTCAATCAAGTCAGTGAGCCTGACCACCAGATCCTGCTAGTCACCTCTTACAATAACCTTTATGGCAAGCATGGCCCGGGGTAGGCCTTCAGAGGTTCTTAAACAATGACCAATTGATCCCATTAATCGCGTCTTATGACAAGCATGGGTTACTGAAGATCAATATCAAAACCTGGATCTTCTTCATCAGTGTCATCACATGGTGTTATTCATGCTGTACCAACAGAAAACATTCTCGACAAACCATTCTCTAAGGAGAATTATTTGAATGAAAAATGTAAACATTCCACTGCATGAAGAATTAATACAGGTGTTTATTTTCAAAATAAGTACAATGTCTGTTTTTCATCCCACTTAAAAAGGCAAGGGTCTCCTCTCCTCCAACTTAGAAGTTCGATAATCCTAATGATCATTCCGAGAGAGTGAGTTTAGTTTAACGCCGCACTCAGCAATATTTCAGCTATACGGCAGCGGTCTGTAAATAATTGAGTCTGGACCAGACAAATCTAGTCTGACCATCGATCTGTGCAACTGGGAACCGATGACATGTATCAACCAATGATGACATGACATGTGTCAACCAAGACAGCAAGCCTGGCCGTTTCTCGCCTTTTATGGCAAGCACAAGTTACTGACGACCTATTCTACCTTGGTTCTTCACCGGTATCCTAATGTTCATAAGAATGCTTGACATTTACCGCATGTCTGATTAACACAGAAATTATGCTCGTCAGGCAAATAAAACTTAAAACAACTGTTGGCAAGATATAATTAATGGCACGAACATAAGAGGGACTTGAAGACACAGATGTAAACTCAGCACCAGTTAGGGTCTCCTTGGTACGCAACACAAACATATCCCAACAAACATTAATGTGGAGCCCTGTTTGCTGGTGACATTCATTCAATTCACTCTCATGTAATATATACACAATTTCATGACAAAAGTGACCTGACACAAAACCTGAATACACTGTTGAATATCACTGTTGAAATTGGGCTGTCTCTTGAAACTATCTCATAATTTCAATCACTGGATTGTCTGGTCAACACTCGTTATTTACAATCTCCTGTCTTATAGCGGAGTGGAGTGTTAAACAACAAATAAAACAAAAATCAAGTAAAAATATTATTCTTTTTACAGTATCCCAGGTGTGTGTATGCTTGAAACAAAATACTCTCAATCTCAAGTTCAAACAATGTGAGGCACAGTGTTTTGTATTGAGGTGGGCTGGATACAACTCTAATAACTGATCTATTATGGCCAATGAAAATGGGCAATCCACAAACACCCTTCAAAATAGTGGTTAAGTAAGAAATTATGGTTTTCAAATTTCCTTGATTTTAGAAGCTTTTCCTAAAGTAAACTGACAGATGTTATGCTTATAAAAGTGAAGAAGAAATACAGCCATTGACCTTCATGTCATTGGGCAGAAGAAAACAGAACATGGAACTCATTCCCATTGTTGGATTCAGGAAGTTTCTGGAGACTAGAGCCAACTATTGTCAATACCAAAATGACCAGAAAGAATTCAGTGAAATCACATCAAATCCCATTCGAATGGAATTGTCAAAGTGTAGAAGATCAGACTTGTGAAAAGGAAATACATGTACACATAACTGTTCATTTAATAAGACAACTACACATAAGCTGCAGCTATAAAAGGGAAATATCATTATTTTATTACACATCATTGATCATTGAAAAACTGACCAATAGCAATGAAACACATCAAGCAAATACTGGATTTGTATACATTAATATGTATATATATATATATATAGAGAGAGAGAGAGAGAGAGAAAGAGAGAGAGAGAGAGAGAGAGAGAGAGAGAGAGAGAGAGAGAGAGAAATAAATTGCATGAAGTTATAAGCGGGAAATATCTTTTCTGCAATGTTCATTATAAGGTAGAATGCCATGTTTTCACATTAATGCTCTAACAAAACTTCATATAAAGAAATTAAGGCACCATGTGCAGTGTTGACAATTTATTTGTAGATACAATCTGTTCACAGTTTTTGGAAACTTATGAGGGAATTTCAGAGACAAAAAATCAAACAATGGAATTCAGTTACCCTTACCCTGCTAGTATCTTAGAAGGATGTGTCTTTCCAGATTATTTGGGTTGAAAGAAAATGCGCTTCCCACTCTCACGCAGCAGCTGGCAGAGACGATTTTACATTGGGCATGTAACCCAATTTCACTCGCTAATTACAATCTGTCAAGTAAGATATATTAAAAATAAAACACATATAACTTTCGTCCTTAACTATCATTCACAAATGACAAATACTGAAGTTATCCTAAGCAGAATTCAATCACGTACGTTTCGTCAGCGATGACGTTGTTGTGAATAGTCAGTGGTTGTTCCTCATAATGTCAAAAATGAAGTGGGCGGGGCATATTGGCTGGGACTGGATTGGTCTATTGTTCCTTGCATGAGAGTGAGTGAGCACTGTATAACGCCACTTTTAGCAATATTCCAGCAATATCACAGCAGGGGGACACCAGAACTGAGTTTCACACATTGTACACATATGGGGAAACTGAATGTTCAGCATGATGAGTGAACACTTTAACCACTTGGCTACCCTACCACCTTTCCTTCCATGAGAAATAATATACATGGTATGTGAGAGTGTTTGTGAGTGTCTAGACTCAACTCTAGACCTGCCCCATAGAGGGAAACTGATTTGTTACAACACAATTCTGATGCCTTTCAATGCTTTCTCTTCATGTAAAGGCACAATTTGGAACCTTGGTCATTTTATATATCCATATTGGCATTAAGGATGTATCCCACTGTCATTAGGGATGTATCCCACTGTCATTAGGGATGTATCCCTGGTCATTAGGGATGCATCCAACTATCATTAGGGATGTATCCCACTGTCATGAGGGATGTATCATACTGTCACTAGGGATGTATCCCACTGTCATTAGGGATGCATCCAACTATCATTAGGGATGTATCCCACTGTCATGAGGGATGCATCATACTGTCACTAGGGATGTATCCCACTGTCATTAGGGATGTATCATACTGTCACTAGGGATGTATCCCACTGTCATTAGGGATGCATCCAACTATCATTAGGGATGTATCCCACTGTCATGAGGGATGTATAATACTGTCACTAGGGATGTATCCCACTGTCATTAGGGATGCATCCAACTATCATTAGGGATGTATCCCACTGTCATGAGGGATGTATCATACTGTCACTAGGGATGTATCCCACTGTCATTAGGGATGCATCCAACTATCATTAGGGATGTATCCCTGGTCATTAGGGATGCATCCAACTATCATTAGGGATGTATCCCACTGTCATGAGGGATGTATCATACTGTCACTAGGGATGTATCCCACTGTCATTAGGGAAGCATCCAACTATCATTAGGGATGTATCCCACTGTCATTAGGGATGTATCATACTGTCACTAGGGATGTATCCCACTGTCATTAGGGATGTATCATACTGTCACTAGGGATGTATCCCACTGTCATTAGGGATGTATCATACTGTCACTAGGGATGTATCCCACTGTCATTAGGGATGCATCCAACTATCATTAGGGATGTATCCCACTGTCATGAGGGATGCATCATACTGTCACTAGGGATGTATCCCACTGTCATTAGGGATGTATCATACTGTCACTAGGGATGTATCCCACTGTCATTAGGGATGTATCATACTGTCACTAGGGATGTATCCCACTGTCATTAGGGATGTATCCCACTGTCATTAGGGATGCATCCAACTATCATTAGGGATGTATCCCACTGTCATGAGGGATGTATCATACTGTCACTAGGGATGTATCCCACTGTCATTAGGGATGTATCATACTGTCACTAGGGATGTATCCCACTGTCATTAGGGATGCATCATACTGTCACTAGGGATGTATACCACTGTCATTAGGGATGTATCCCATTGTCATGAGGGATGTATCCCACTGTCATTAGGGATGTATTCCTGGTCATTAGGGATGTATTCCTGGTCATTAGGGATGTATCCCACTGTCATGAGGGATGTATCATACTGTCACTAGGGATGTATCCCACTGTCATTAGGGATGTATCCGACTGTCACTAGGGATGTATCACCCTGTCACTAGGGATGTATCCCACTGTCATTAGGGATGTATCCCTGGTCATTAGGGATGTATCACCCTGTCATTAGGGATGTATCCAACTGTCATTAGGGATGTATCACCCTGTCATTAGGGATGTATCATACTGTCACTAGGGATGTATCCCACTGTCATGAGGGATGTATCCCTGGTCATTAGGGATGTATCACCCTGTCATTAGGGATGTATCCCACTGTCATTAGGGATGTATCCCACTGTCATTAGGGATGTATCATACTGTCACTAGGGATGTATCCCACAGTCATTAGGGATGTATCCCTGGTCATTAGGGATGTATCACCCTGTCATTAGGGATGTATCCCACTGTCATTAGGGATGTATCATACTGTCTCTAGGGATGTATCCCACTGTCACTAGGGATGCATCATACTGTCATTAGGGATGTATCCCACTGTCATTCGGGATGTATCACCCTGTCATTAGGGATGTATCACACTATCAATAGGGACGTATCCCACTGTCACTAGGGATGTATCATACTGTCACTAGGGATGTATCCCACTGTCATTAGGGACGTATCCCTGGTCATTAGGGATGTATCACCCTGTCATTAGGGATGTATCCCACTGTCATTAGGGACGTATCCCTGGTCATTAGGGATGTATCACCCTGTCATTAGGGATGTATCCCAGATAGCCTTGATACAAGTGATACAAGAACATGAGCTCTGAGAGCTCTCTGATGATCTTCTTGAGCAGTGACAGATCTAGGACAAAGTCGTAACTAAGCCATGATTTGACCTTCAACTGAGTGCAAATAACAGCCACAAAGCCATTTCAAGGGAAATATCATATCTCTGTTTTAAACAGTTACTTGAATTGTGTCAGATACACACTCTTATGAATTTCAATCAAATACAGATCTCGAGGTGTCATAAAAAAAGTGAACATATCAGCTCCACCAGCAGCCCAAAGCAGTAATCCATCAGTTCTTGTTGCGCACCAAATAGCTATCATTTGAGGTGATAACACACGGGTGATAGAAGCACTTGAGGACAGTGTTCCATCAGTTCACTCAGGTGTGGGTGCATTACTGAGCTTGAATAAAGCACATGTTTTCTGGTGCCTGTTCAAGCCTCTCAGATAGACATATGTCTTGCCACAAACACACTGACAAGTCACATTGTCATGGGCAGCCGCACGATGCCTCTGGCAGTCGTTGGAGCGTGTGAAGAGCTGACCACAAACATCACACTGAAAGTAGTTCTTATGTCCCTCCGTAATCTTCCGAGTTCCGTTGTTAACTACATCCCGTTGACGACCTACACCGAACACATCTGACATATGCCCCAAAGTCTTTAAGTCGTGATCGCTGCTTGACACAGGAGGAAATGCACCTTGCTCTGCAAGCAAAGAAAAACGACCGATTGGAAATCAGACTAGACTGAGGTAACAGTGAATACAGTGCGGGCGTCAATATAGTTTGGGGTAGTGTAAAACACAAAGTGTCAAGAACTTACTGCAATTAGCCCAGTAGGCATACAAGGATACCATGATGAAGGGTTTGAATCCCATATTGGTTCCGATTATGATCCTTGGTTCATAACTGTCAAACTGTCAAACCTGTGATAATGGGTTTGACATAAAGCTTTTTGTCTAAATCTAAGATGCTACATGCCTTCACCCATCACAAAGCTTCACAGGGTGCAAGTAGGTTTTAGTTCCTTACTCAATCTGTAGCACCATCAACACTTTCTTCAAAAGAGTTATGTATTCTTCATATTCACTTAATATCAAGGATAAATCATTCATATATGAACTGACAACTGAGGTGTAACATGAAGATATAATCAACAAATATGTTTTCTGACATTTTATTACTGAAATAATCTATTTCATTCACCTACTGTATTGACAGGAAACAGAACAGAAATATTTGTATCCAACATCAGCCACGTATCAAGAACTAACACACATAATGGCCGCCCAAGTAAACATTTTAACTGGAAGGCCTGACATAGACTTACACCTAAGATGGCTTTGTGCATATGGTCCCTGGTGTGTAAAATGCCAAGAGATACTGCAATAAATTTGTATCAACCTACAAACAGAATCCCCAAACATGCCATGTACAAATGTGGCTTCACTGGAAACATTAAGTATGTTACAAAGGCTAGGCCAAGAAAAACAAAGTCCGTAGAAACTATCAAATATTTTTGTATCTAAGCTATTTCCATATGAAGTATTGATATTGAGTGTATCCTTGACACATTATGCCATCATCATCATCGTCTTTTTAATCCATCATCTGAATAGAGTTTGCATCATCATCATCGTCGTCGTTGTCATTATCGTCTCTTAAATCCATCATCTGAATACAGTTTGCATCAACCCCAGAGAATTACCATCCATCCACAGAAACAGATTCTATTGAATGTGAATGGTAAAATAGTGTTTCCCACAAAAATAGTATTGATGACATCGTATCGGCAAAACTATAGCTGCTTGTCACATCCGGGTATTTTGTAGTGTTTTTCCCTCAGTACTGCGAAATAATAGTTGGATAACATGGTTTCCTGTTTCTGTATAACCTGTCACTAGCCGACAACTGATCTTGGTGAATTTCTCTTCCTATTTTTTTTTGTTATACAGTTAATTGATTTTGCATCTGAAGTGGTATTAACAATCTTAAGTAAATGATATTGATGTTTATTTGCTCTTTACATAACTTAACTTCCGGATATCAATTGTCAATAAAACATCTTACAACAGAAAGTGGGCATCCACCCCATCGATGAAACTTGTACACTCTGATCGCACACATACTTCCCTGATATAGTGCTAGCAATTAAATAGTCGAAATCTTCAGAACGTCGAATTCAGCTTGCTTGGGGAGATATTTTCAGTGAAAAGTGAAGACAATTTCATTGTTTGAGCTTATCCTGCAGGGAAAAATAAAGACAATTTCACTGTTAGCGCATATTCTGAAGTGAAAAGTGAAGACTGTCGGTGTTTGATCATATTTTGCAGGGAAAAATGAAGACAATTTCACTGTTAGCACTTATCCTGCAGTGGAAAGTGAAGACTATGCCACTGTTTGAGCTTATCCTGCAAGGAAAAATGAAGCCAATTTCTCTTAGTCCTCATCCTGCAGTGAAAAGTGAAGACATCCTTCTTCGATCTCATCCACAACCCCAACTGAGCATGTCAGTGTTTTAACAAGTCAGCCGGACCACTACATGAATCAGTCTTCATGTGTCTGCGCATGTTCCTCAAGTACCTATATGTCTTCCCACAGCCACATGTGTAGCTCATGTTACAGTGTACAGACAACACATGGTCTTGCTTCACCCACTGCCTAGTGAATGACTTGCCACACACTTCACAACGGTAAATCTGGCTCGGGGGGTTCATGGCCAGTTCTGGGATATTGTCCATCAGACTTGGACCCATGGCAGATATGGGTTGCAAGTGCTGGTATGATGGCGTTAATGTAGAGAGGGACATTAGCGGCCTGGTGTTTAGATCTATCTTCCGGGAACCAGATCTATCTGCAAGCCAAACAAAAGGAAACCCTTTAGATGAATCAGTCAAGTTTGAACACAATAAAGCCAGTTTGAAGGGCAAGAATAGCCAGACAATGTGTCTTCATATTCATAAAGGTGCAAAGGAGGAAGGTTTTAAGCCCTTTCAGCTACATTCAAGCAATACCATAGCAGAGGACACTTGTACATTGTACCCATGTAGGGAATTGATACTTAGACTAAAGCTTAGTCTCTGAATATATAAGTTTGACTGTAACAAACCTATTTGAAATGAAAAGTGGTCCAAGGCCAACCAGAGATTCAGAACCTGGGGAAATCTAGACTTGCTTTATTAAGAGTCTTGGCACTAGAGGGAGGGCTAAGCTGTAGGGAAAATAATGTGGTTCTGGGACTGTGAGACAGACAAATCAATACCCTGTCTTGGGCAAGGTGAGCTTTAACCATCAGTAAGTTGTGTTTTATGCCATTTTTAAAAATATTCCAGCAATATCATGGTAGGGGACACCAGAAATGGGCTTCACATGAGATCTTGGGTACCCCATCATCCTCTTTAACCACTATGCCCTTGGACGATAGTGAACATGCTTAATCACACCTCACTTGTTTTGTCAACATTCTTTTTAACATTCACACATCTATTGTACTAATCTGTTGGTGTCGCTATCCTCACTGTTCCCATGGTGACATGATTCAAGACTACAAAACAGACTGGTCACCAGTAAATGGTTACTTTAGATTTAATGTTTTGGATATGTTGCTTTCCCTTTGAATTGAATAACATGTGTCCTGAAAACTGACTCCTGTTTGTGATTTGGGCTTCTTAGGCAATGTGTGCATGGGGTAAT
Organism: Haliotis asinina; assembly: GCF_037392515.1. Lineage (NCBI taxonomy): Eukaryota > Metazoa > Mollusca > Gastropoda > Lepetellida > Haliotidae > Haliotis > Haliotis asinina. The sequence goes on along the minus strand of NC_090283.1, from coordinate 57,808,552 downwards.
TAATCAACCAATGCACAAGCTTTCAAAGGTCAAATTTCTGAGTCCCTCACTGACCACAAACATCATATAACATAAGCATGCATCAGAGGTTTTTGGTCTGTTTTACAGGCTAACAGCATTTGGTTCTACCCGACAGTAAACACAGGTTACACTGGTTGTCTACTTTGGCGAGTGACCTTGACTGTTCTCTTTTGACACGACAAATCTGCTTCAGATCATACCACAGAAAATGTGCACCTGATAGAGCAAGATGAGAACAGTTATGAAAAGAAATGAAACACATGGTCATTTGACTTTGACAATAAACTGACACAATTTATGTTGATTGATATTTTTTAATCATCCATTGATATATGACCAACTACAGTGAACTTATGACTATAGCAACCTTTATCAGTCAGTTAAGTTTTATTTGTTACAACTGTAGTTCATTATACAAATATAGACTAAAATACAGCATATGTCCAGGGCACCATTGCACAACAGCAGCCTATGTTAAAGTATTGGAGTAATGATCACCTTAGCGCTAAGATCGCTTCGTACAACAGCAATCTGGTCCAGAAAAAGTATGTTATATTCACTAGTTCAGTATAAACATGTTTGTGTCGCCAGCACAAATGACAGTTCCTGAAAGGTCAGGATCCTTTTCACATCACAGAAAATATGGGCAAACAGCAACACATCAGCCTTCCTCTCATGTCACATTTTTGCCATACTGCATCCGTCAGAAATATGCCTTCGTAAATTTCTCTGGTATCGATACACTTTGCCACACGGGCATGAGTACACAGCATTTTGATGAACAGACTTCATATGTATTTTTTTGTTACATTGTTGGGTGAATGTTTTCCCACATTCCTCGCACTGGTAAATATGACTTTGGGCATCACCAGAACCTTGACCTTGGCCTGACCTTTCGGTCACAGAGCGGAGCGAAAGTTCACTTCCACCTGAGGGCACAACAGGTCTGGAATAGGTCAGTTGGGAATGTCTAAACAAAGACTGAGAATATGTCCAGATATCTTGTGAAGTGGAATTGGTAGGTAACTGCTGATGTGAGCCAAATGAAAAGCTGTTGTCTGAAACAACAAAAAGAGGGCTTATGAAAGTAACTGAAGATTTGGATTGTTCAAGATTTGCATAATAACCACTTTAACTTATGTTACTGGAATCCATTTGTCTGACAAAGAACATGTCCATACCTGTGCGTGAAACCTGGCAAACAGTCACAACGCAAACAAGAAAAGTATACAGAGCTGTCCTGCAGCAGAGCTACAGATAAAAGTTTGGCCATGTAGGTATGATACCCTTCTTGTGAAACTAAATGGGTATCTACAATTTTATGTGGGTATCTATACTTTTTGATACCCAGGATATTTTCAAAATCTGGGTATCAATTTCAAACAGCAAGTTTAAGAGGTGCAACATGTTTTCATTTGATATTAGAGATGATACAAGATCCTCCAGGTCAAAGATGAAGAACAAATAATGCTAAATTTTAGCTAATAGCTAAGACAGCTTTATCCACTCGTGCTGTTAAAAAAGTAATATGTGCCTTTGTCTACGTCTGTTTTGGTGCCACGAACGGCTGATGTTACAAGTTCATTTAAAATGTCACCGTCAATTGAATCTGACTGTGAAACAGCACTTCCCTATTAATTCATCTAGTGGTCCTCTAATGAAATAAAAATACCACATATCTCATTTAGTGTGGTTAGGCATTTACACACAGTTCTCGACACTATCCATTGTTCACATTACACGTAGAAAGATTACAGTATTACATGGGTCGCTATTTGTACATGAGTCAATCAGTGAAGGGTTAACAAACCATGACTGGAATGTTATCTATGTCAAAAGCATTTTCAATTATTTAAGATTCTATAAATCTCAAACATTTGAGATGGAAAAACTTAACGTTTGTTTCGACTGACTTGAATTGATACGATACGCTACATGATTTTGATGCATTGGGTAAATACGCATTGTTATTTAGACATAGGGTAAATGTAAATATTTTTAACTTTCATATGTTTTTTTGGCATATTTTAACTTTTCTACTATTATACACAAATATGCAGCTTATCTGGAGATCTGCTTCAGAAAAGCCAAACTGTATCAAAGAATGCCTGTTCAAAGTAAACAGCAGATATTTCTTTCGCTTCCTTTTGGCACGAATACATTTTGCTGAATAATGCTGGAGTAGGCAGGTATTGAGAAAGCCACTACTAAGTTCAAGCCACTACTAAGTCCTAGACGTGTGAATAGTGACAAGGACGATGCTTCTCCCAAATCTAAACATTTCAGCTGTCTCTTGTCCAAAATGAGCTTGTTGGGTATAACCAATGGAGGCTACCTCTTTGTGACATCAGCCAGTAAATAATCACACAGCCAATCCAGCAGTTAATATCGTGAGTGGGGTTCAGTGACAACACATAGTCTAACAATCCTCCCTTAAATCCCTCTGGACTTTGTACTTAAACTGTCTATGTATGCAGACTTGGTGTCACCTGGCTGAAATAATACCAATGCGACATAAAGCTCAACTTAATCCTCTCAACACGACTGTCAAACCAATGAACTTGTGTCAACACCTGCGACCATCATAAACTGCTGAAGACCCTAATCTCCAGTAGATTCAGTTGAATATACAAGACATTTGTTCGATGAGAGTAGCGTTCGTTTGCCTTATTATTCAGTAATCACAATAAACATTTTCTTTGAGAAGCATTTTAGAAGTTGTAAATATGGAAGAAATCCAAGTTCCAGTGGGGTTCAATGACAACCATACAACAGTTTAAAACTTGTCCACTAATCTTTTGAAATCATCACTGCAGAGTCAAATAAGCCTTATATCTGTATACAGAACAACATTTGTTCCAGGAGAGCAGTGCCAGTGTTTTGTAACCACAGTGTCTAGAAACCACAGTGTTTTGTATCCAGAGTGTCTTGTCACCAGTGTTTTACTGCCACAATGTCTTGTAACCACAGTGTCCTGTAACCAGTGTCTTGTAACCACAGTGTCTTGTAACCGCAGTGTCTTGTAACTGCAGTGTCTTGTAACCAGTGTCTTGTAACCAGTGTCTTGTAACCAGTGTCTTGTAACCACAGTGTCTTGTAACTGCTGTGTCTTGTAACCAGTGTCTTGTAACCACAGTGTCATGAGGGGAATAGCGTGAAACGCTCATAACAAATTGATCATGATCGATGACAACAAGGGGAAGAGCAAACCACAAATCAGACAAAAAAGTTCTTCATTTTCACTTGATGTCAACAGTGTAACAGTCACTACAGGAACAGATACACAAGAACGAGTTGCTTCAAGCCAAGAACTTCAAAATCATCCCAGGCTGATACTGATTGCCACAAAATGTAAAACTAAAGAATATTCATCTTTTTGCCAAATTATATGTGTTTATCATCTTGTGATCAAACAAAACTGATAGTTTCATAGTGTGGTATGGTGCTCATTGTCAGATTAGATACCAAAGAAAGAGAAAGGACAAATATTCCACTTTTATACTTAATAATATTTTGATCTTATCCATGTAAAATACAAGGTTAAACCACTTGAGAGATATTTAGTTTTATTTCCTTCAAATAAACACAGAAAGTCATCCCTTATACATCAGAAAATGACATTTTTATGTGTCATCCAAGTTTCAACCAATCAGATAACAACAAATAATACAAAAATATATGTTACATCAGATTTTACAGCATCCATGTCCAATATTTTGATCAGATAGCACATTTGATGTTATAGCATGAAAATCCTGTAATACATATGTTACATCAGGTGTTACAGCATCAATGTCCTATGTTACAATCAAATATTACATCAGGTGTTACAGCATCAATGTCCCATTTCAGATGTTACAGCATGAATACCTAAAGGTTTCAAAGACAGCTCAAATGTCCTGGGATAGGAAGATAATCAGATCTGCCAATTCTGATGTTACAGTACCAATGTTGATGGGTAACAAAAGCAACCAATGAGACATGTTACTTCTGATGTTATAGGAATCAGGAACCTTTCACATCTCAATCTTACTGGATCCAAAACGTCACTTAGATCCAAAAAGACACAAAAGGTTCTACTGGACATTGGCCATAAAAACAAACATTAGAAAAAAAAAAGAGTTGAAAAAGCCTCAACAGAATCACAAATAAAGTTATTTGTTTCATACTGGTGTCAAACATTTAACAGTTCGTAAGATCTGACCTGTACATGTATAAGGAACAGCGCATGCGCGCAGTGTGTACGTATCCTGCCATGAGATTATGCTACACAAAGTAAAATACAGTTCCGAGGAGCACACTATCACACCAGCGCAATACTAAACACAAAGTACATCAAACTTGCTGATGTGTCTTCCGAAAACATGGCTCAGGAGCAAAAGCTCCGCAATCTTTAACTACTGACTGATACAGAATATCTTTCATCACGATCATGTGAATCTTCATCTGTGTGCTGAATCAGAATCTCAAAGGGAATCCCACAGCACAATACAGAGAACATGGTAGCAGAACTGACACCAAATTTACAAAAAATGGAAGATCTCACTCCAGAGTCTTGTGACAAATAAAAAACTGTCATCAATAAATCAATTCAGTCAAAGGTTTGCTGAGGTGTATTAATATTGTAATGAAGGGTGTGAGTTGGGTTTTACACCACTTTTAACAATGTTCCAGGAAGATCAAGGTCGGAAACACCAGGAATAGACTTCATACTTGTGGGGGCGGTGGGGTAGCCTAGTGGTTAAAGCGTTTGCTCGTCACGCCGAAGACCCGGGTTCGATTCCCTACATGGGTACAATGGGTGAAGCCCATTTCTGGTGTCCCCCGCCGTGATATTGCTGGAATATTGCTAAAAGCGGCGTAAAACTAAACTCACTCACTCACTCATACTTGTGCCCACTGTGGAGAATCAAACCAAGGCCTTCGACACAAGGAGTGAATGCTTTAACCACTAGGCTACCCTATTTGTAATTAAGCGAGTTTATTGTATTTTGTTCTTGTACAACCGTCAGCAATATTTACGCAGTATTTTGAATCCAGAGGAAGAAAACAACTGAAGGAAGTATTGAGCAACGACTGCTCTCCTAATACAGACTTTTCTAGAAAATGAGCATAACAAGTTTAAATATGAAGAATATGAACAGCACTATCCTGATGCTGAACTCATCATTTAAGGACGCTCAGGTTGGCAAGGTGCTGATGGATGAATCTACAAGTCTTCTTGTGTCTGCTGAAGGCTTGGCTGTAGTTGTAGCTCTTGCCACAGACACAAGCAAACACGGCATTGTTATGGATAGCTCCAACATGGTTGCAACGAGCACCGGAACTGGAGAAGACCTTTTCACAATTGGGACACGGATATTTGCCTTTAACCTGCGAGGGACATCTTGTCCGTCTGCTCTGACTGGACTGAAAATCACTTGATTCTAATCCAGGGATTCCAACAAAACCTCCCATATCACGCATGTCTGAAAACATAAGAAGAAAGTTTGTATTCTTGTAAATACGACCAAATGTCAGCTTGGGCAGTGACATCTTCTGAAAAGCAGTCCAATTTGGGTCTCAGATACAGACAAAGCAATTTAACAAACCAAGAAACAGAAACCACTGACAAACTTTCTTGTTACGTCTTAAGACAAGCAGTGCGTTGATGGGTGTGTGAGTATCCCCAAGGAGTTGACATCAGTACATACAAGGTATCAAAACATGCCATTTACAATTATTGTATAGCCGCATGGCACAGATAATGCTTATTCATTTGCAAACACCTGATCGTAAATACTTTGAGCGATCCATTCATGTTCCCCCCAATTTTGTCCTGTGGAGTCATGTCCAAAGGAACTAGTTCATCTTCATCTTCTTGACCATTGATGGTTAATATTGTGACAGCTATCATCAAATAGAAACCAGAAATACAGTGGAAGCTGTCTAACTGGCACTCATTGGGACTGAAGAAATAATCTGGTTTACACAATGTGCTGGATTGAGAGCTAATGATAAATATACAAGCCACAGATGGGACTGAGATTTTTGCCAGTGTTGACTAATTCCCAGATTGGACAGATGCCGGTTTTGACCACTTACGCTGTATATGTGGATCTGCGTACTTCCTAAAGAGTTTCAAGAGACTGGCATATGCAGAACGTAACCCTTAAAACGAGCAACTGGTGTCATTTTCAGTTATAAAATGATAGTTCCCTGCTGCCCTTAATGAATGGAATCCAAATCATCCTAACATTCTTGGGCATTCATATCTTATGTTCCGAAAGCCATCATCAGATGTCAAATAAAAATGTACATAGAAGATTTCACTCACAGTTGCTGGGTCATGTAAGAATAACATAAGCTGTTCTGTAAGCACAAAGGTACATAGCTTTCACATGCCATGCTTAATAGTTCTAGTTCCTCGGCAGACTGTCTTCCTGAATTTAATATCAGGCTTTTGATGTCTGCCCTCAAACAAGCAGAAAAAAGTGTTCTACCTCAGTCCCATACTTGTCCAACTCATTAACTGGAAATGCTGGAACTTTATTCCTTAGACATCAAAAGATCAAAGGAACATTTTCTAAATCTCAGGGGTAGTGGGATAGACCTGTGGTCAAAGTGTTTGCTCACCACACCGATGGCCTGGGATCAGTTCCAAACATGGTTACAATGTGTGAAGACAAACTTCTGGTGTCACCTGCCTTGATACGACTGGAACATCACTAAAGGCAGTGTAAAACCATACTCACTCACTCAACCTGTTAAAACCGAAAATTGGTCAAATCCAACAATGGAGGCCTCATACCATGGGGACAAAAACACATCGGCATTAAAACTCAGTAGACAGCACAAAAGCTAAAAAACCCAAAACTTTAAATGGGGCAGATCTAAAATATGAAGGTATCACTTCCTGGAATGAAACTCTTAGAATGAATAATAAAGCTGAGTCAAACTGACACAACCCTGTAAACTAAACAAAGAATGGCTTCCACTTCCAAGTGTGCATAATCTTGATAATCCCCATGCATCGTTCAGGAGTTCAACAATTTTAACATAACAAAAAATCATGTTAGCCTGTTCACCTGCATCAACAACCTCATCATCTTGGGTTAATTTGCCTGAGTGAGCTCAGTGTCACATTGGGCAGTATTTTTTATCTTCACCGGGTAACCTTGAAATTAAAGAGTTTACTAGCCATGCCAATTCTTAACATGGGTACAATGTGTGAAGACCATTTCTGGTGCCCCACCATGATATTGTTGCTATATTGCTAAAAGTGGAATAAAATTGAACCTCACTCATTTGTTATGTCTACTATTCTCAGAAAAACTAAAAGCATTGGCGTGATGTTGTTAATCATTTAAGGTTCATTGAAGATTAGATGGGTGCAGCTTTTCTAAATCCTACTGGTTTGGGATACTGTGCTTCCAACAAAGAGGCTTGTAGCAAAGAGGCTTGTAAAAAATGAATATGGAAAAGAATCGACTCTAATGTTTCTGTTAGCATCCAGAAAAAGTCTGATTGTCCAATGCCTATACAACCACAGATAGCCAAGTAGTCAGTAGAGTCACTGATTTATAGATGCCATGAATCAATGCTGTATGCATCAATCAAGTAAAACTGATGTCATTTAAGCTCCTAGTATGTCATCAAGGTATGAATTAAAAACATTAAACATAATTTCTTCCTTCCTTCCAGGATGCTCATAACGAATTTTTGATTATCAGGAAGTTTAAAGAGCTGAGAGCCGCTATCTACCAACATATAGCACTGTTTGCTGTCAATAGTTTCAATAAATTTTAAATGTCTTAAAGTTCACCCTCTTCGAACAGAAAGACAATTCTCCATGTTCCTCTTCAAGCAGAAGGTCAACTTCACCCATTTGGAACACAGAGACTACAGTTCTCCATGTTCCTTCTCAATTAGAAAGCCAAGTTCTTCAAGTTGGAACACAAAGACTGCAGTTCTTCATGTGCCTCTTCAAGTTGAAACCATTGGAGTACGTGCGACCACAGACACAGGCATGGACAACTTTATCGTGGACAGCCTTGACATGATTCCACCGGGAACCGTAGCCGGCGAAGGTTTTATCACACTCAGGGCAAGGATATTTGCCATTCACCGGGCCAGGATACACGCGATTGGAACTACTTTGTTTACTCTGTCCGCGGTCTGACCAGCTGGGCTGAAAACATGTCCCCTTCCCCTGGAAACTTTCCATGAAGCTGTCCAAACCATGAGCGTCTGGAAAATGAAACAAACGTTTTTCTTGGAGACAGAAGTTATTTGTAAGTCTGAAGTGGAATAATGCCATGTTTCTAAAAAAAAAATAGTCATAACACATACTGGTAATACATGGAACATGGTACTACACAGTTAAGAACATTTTCCTGACAACACATCATATGTTCCAGGGACAGAAATGTAAAAGTAAACCATAGGTCATCAATCATAAAGATGTTCACATGTGTTCTTAGGAAGTACAGGCATTACTTTTATCCATCTACAAACTTGGCGATTGGTATTTGCCAGACATAAGTAATATACTACATAGACGAATACTGCCATCTCCCTTTCATTGTGACTACAATGATAAAAGCCAAAGTCAAAGCTCAGTTTTTTATGTGTTGGTTACCATTTCACAATAACCATAAATTGCTGGTGAACCTGAATGATTTCAGGATGAAATAGGTGGTTAAAATTTTTGGCTCATTATACACCAAAACACCAAGAAGAATCTCATTTGGAAATAAGTTTGTTGAATGTACAAAGTTAAAGTACAGTTTTGTTTGTTGGTTACAACCTGTCATCACTGGTTCTCACATTTTAGCAATATTCCAACAATATCATGCTGGGTAAAGACCAGTTTCACACATTGTACCCATGTCGGGAATCGAACCCAGGCCTTCCACAAGATGAGTGAACTACTGGGCCACCCTGCCGGTGCATTAACTGGCACTGACAATACACGTGATGGTTGAAGTCCCGGTGACCATGGCCTAGATTTTCGAAGCTCCCTTAGTGCTAAGATAGTCATAAGTCTATGTTAATGTACTTACGATGACTATCTTAGGGATAAAGTAGCTTCAAATCTAGGCCCTGATAACAAACCATGGGAACTGACTGACATTTTTGCAAATGATCACATTCATTACAGCTCAAAAGATGGACCAACGCAAACAAACCACTATCCAGACCATTAAAATCAACAGCATATTCGAAACAATATCGAAGAAGGAAAATCATGGCTCCTCTAACTAAGTGCTCATCATAAACAGGAACAGAGTTGAGTAGTCTCTCCACATCAAGTACACTTCCATTCAGAGATTCTTTGTGTGAACACCTGGTATCATCACCCAATCCATTCAAAGAATTTAATACTATTTGCATTTTTACACCCAAAATAATATGTTTAGGCAGAAATTTAAAAAAACTAGTCGTCTTACAAACAACCAAGGCATTAGCCATTTTGAATCCTCGTATCTTATTGCTTAGAAAAGTGGAATAAACGTCATTTGCAATGACATCAGCTTGAAAACCTGGGTGCTGATGTACAAAACAACCTTAGACCTAAGACTACAGAGTTATCAGGAATAGTGTCTGACCTTCCGACAAATCCGGCAGTTTTGGGCACAGTCCAGTGGAAGTCTACAATCCAGAAGCCCCAGTGTATGACTGTATATTTCACAATGACTTTGACTGAAGTTGTGAAATGTGACGTGTCGCACTTGTTTGCTGTTTATAAATTTTATGTTTGTTAATAATTTCAATGCCAATTACAGGAAATGTCAAGGGTGCTGTTGTACAAAACAACCATACTTGTAGTGTGACTGATTCTGTTGCTCCCGAAATGTTGCTTTCTTGCGGCCCGACAATATTCCACATGTAGCACGTTAAGCACTTTATTCCAATAAGCTGCTGTTAATCTTCTTGTAAATGGGTTAGTTTGGGATAGTAGTGTGACTGCTAACCTTGTTCTTCAGATGACATTTGTACAAGTGATGATATTTGTACAAGAGAACCACAAGTTAAGAGGAGAACTCAATAAACACAGGACATCTTTTCTTGTGTCGCCTCAGGTTATAGCTGTAGTTGTACTTATTTCCACAAACACAAGCATACGTCTGCTTGTTATGAACTGCAGCTATGTGATGCCATCTGCTGCCCATATTGGCAAAAGTCTTGCCACACTGAGGACAAGAGTGGCCTCCCCCTATTTCAAGGGGTGTGGAAGAGAGGGCGCTGCCTCTACCAGTTGGCAAATGGTAGGATTCCTGGCTTGGATCATGTATTCCTCTCCCAGACTGAACAAACTCATTGAAGTCATACCCCTTGACTGACTCAAGCACATCTGAAAGCAAGAAAAAGCCAGTCTGATGTTCACTGTTACAGAAACATGCCATCATTCAAAATCAGCTGGGTTTAATTCCACTTTTGAATACTATCCAGTTAAAATGAAACACACCATCATTCAAAACAAGCAGGCGAGTTGTGCTTAATTCCATTTTGAACGGAATCCTGGAATTTCCCAATGATTATGTCCTTTGATAGCAGTCTGAAGTAGATCACAAGGGGGACAAACAGCCATCACTTCTTTGTTATTACTTTTATGTTGAAAAATTTGAGTTGAGAACAGTTCACATTCAGAATGATATCTGAATGATGCTTGGGGAACCTTTTGTCTATACTTCCAATCATGAACAGGACAGATAAAAATGGCTGCCACTGCCAACACATCAGCAAAATCTCTTGCAACATGTAAAGAAGCCAATCTTAGTATCCGGTGCAGTGAACGAGTATATTAACCACTAAACTATATGAGTAGTTTACGATTACACAATCGTAATTGCCATTTAGAAAGTGGTCAAATGCAACATATATCATATGCGGGATTTCACTTTCTTAGTAAAGTACAAATTCTAGTACTTTTTGGGGATATTGAATCCCATCCAGGATTCGAACCCACATCCTCAGAGTCAGGCACCTAACCGCCAGCAAACAAAGTCACCCGCCTAACCCTGCTCAGCCACCGTGACTTCCAAAATATGATGTACAGTAGAATACTTTTATGACGAACATGGATATAACGAACTCACGGATATAACGAACTGACGGCTAGAGCGAACTGTTTTAAAAGTCCCGAATAAACCACTATATGTTATCATCTAAAAAAAGTCGTGAATGACAAATTCTCTAAAACGAACTTACCGGTTATAGCGAACTGATTTGCAAATCCCGCAAGTCCCAGGTAACACTAATTAATGGTGTGAATAACGAACTGAGCGAACTCAATCAGTGTCATTGCCTGTTAGCGATGCTCACTTTGAAATCCTTGACAGTCCAGTTAACAGTAATTAATGGTGTGAATAGTCAATTGAGCAAACTCAATCAGTGTCAATTAGCAGCGCTCACTTTGAAATCTGACCAATAAGTTAGACGTCAGTGGTGGGATACAACACATGTTTTTACACCCACGTGAAGTTGTAGTTTGCATTACTAACCAATCAGATTGCCGGACACCATAAAGCCCGTCGCTGATGACCTAGTTTAGTATACTTCCCGCATAGCAACTCAGTCTTTGGCGATTTAATAGAAAACAACAAGAGCATCCCCTCGAAAGGCCTGTGTATATGCCTCCCACACACATCAGAAATGTGGACAGAAGCTTTTGATACTCTTGAGACTATTAAAATATGATATATTCAATGACGAGTGCATAGTGACGAGTGACCAGTGTAAGATTACTGACTTATAGTGAAAAGAACGTAATATGAATGAAAGTATGAATAAACTGAGTAGGAATGTGTTGTACTGTGTAGTGTGTTTTACTGTTCTTTCAATGGAGTTTCGCGAATAGCGAACTACGGATATAACGAACTAATTTCAGTGGTCCCTTGTAGTTCGCTATAAAAGTATTTTACTGTATGTTGCCGAGTACTTTAGTTGTGCTCAAACCACATCAGCAGGAGAAACTGAACAAACACGCGGAAAGACAAGATTTCACAAAAACTGACGATTTATTCAGAATCATTTTGAGCATGGTTATTGACATATTAACACACAACGATATATTATGACTAAGTGGTGACAGACTTAGTCAAAACCTAATGCTGATGGCTGAAGTCTTCATCTGGGATACATCAGAAGTGTGAAAGGAACACATGACACATTTTTAGGGATAACAACTTCTTTATATTCTTTGCACGACATTTCAGTGCTTATTCTTGCTCATTCAACAGGGGAATGCTGAGTCAACATACAGAGTGAATATTTATATGAATATGACTATGACGCTCACTTTCAGCACTGACTCAGCTTTCACCTGTTGAAGGAGGAAGAATTCGCTTTGAACTTACAAAGATTGAAAAGATGTTGTAATTCCTTAAAACGTCATGTATTCATGTTCGTGAAACTTCCAATTGCCTTTCTAGAACTTGAAGGAAACTCAATGAAAAAACTGCTCTGAGAAGTAGTTATAATGGCGAGTCAGCAAAAATTTGGAAGGTAAGCCACATGTTGCATTAGTTAAGATGATTACCACAGTGAAGTGAAAGCCACGAGGACTGGTATTATGTTGACAACCTAAAATTGAGTGGGTTTTATGTAGGTTTCAACAATATTCCAACAGCATCAGGAATGGCTGACATGGAGAATCAAATCCTGGACCTACTGGTATATTTTCTAAGCTCTCTTAGCACTAAGATAGTGAGTCATAAGTGCCGTACATTAACATAAACTTACGACTATCTTAACATAAAAAGTCAGGAGTCTTCACCATACTGGGCAAACACTTAACATATTGGCTGAACTACAGTCCCCAACATACAAAAAGAAACTTTGTTTGGTCTGTTTTGTTGACAGTGGAACAACAGACTCTGTGATTTAGCTTAGGTAGAATTATTCAAAATAATAGTATTTTGTTTAAAAAATCAGTTACTACAGAAGCTTAAAAAAAATACACCACTGGCACATCCATGATATGAAGAGGACCCAGGTCTGTCTCCTTTAAGAAGGAAGATCACATGTGTGTAATGCATTGGGGTATAATATAAAATAGCTTCTTCACATACTTAAATATGATTTCCTTACAAATATAAAATCTGTCTACCTGCTTAACACACCACATTAAGACTGGGAGGAGCTCAACTTTTGACTCCACTCCAACTTCACAAAGTCCAATTTTGCAACTGAATGTGAATTGTAAGTGCTGTCTGTTTTGATTTACATTGACATCCGATGGCATCTTTGCACTACAAATGTATAAAAACAGCTGTATTCATTTCTAACCACTTGAATGAAGACCCAAATCTGCAATATTTCAGAGTGAATGACAATCTGCCAAAAACCTTTGAGTCTATGTGACAGAGCCTATGAGTTCTTTCCTGTAGATCTTAGTGCAGAGAAAGACTTTTCAAAATTTCCCATTAGACCACAAGACCAGTGAGTGGACAATAATTAGTCTTCCTGTCTGTAAATATCTTTCCTTGGTTTACTTAACTATCAATACAAAATGTACTAGCTACTACAACCATTTCAAACTTGTAATTTTGTGGTCCTGATGAATTTTTACTAGCCAAGGACCACAGGACCAGAGTAAATTTCATACACTGTCAGAAACTATATGGACCATTATGAGTAAAAATAACTAGACCAAAATAAATTCAACTAGACTCAGGTAACAGACAATTAACTAAAGAATCAGACGGAGAGCATTAACTTGGCACAAAACAGCAAAATCCTAATGACTTCAGAAAACTAAAATAAAGAGACATGAGGTGATTCGTTCTCCTCTGCATGTGAAATGTCTTGTATTTGTTGTTGATGTTTCAGCTGTTGAACTAGAACACCACAGATTTCTCAAACCTTTCCTCCATGAAAGGAACAAGTCTTCATGTGACGGATGAGAACATGTCGGTAATTAAACATCTTACCACAGTCACAGAAAAACGTTTGTTTTTTGTGCACAGCACCAACATGGCGTGATCTGTTACCACTGTCGGAATACACCTTGTCACACATTGGACAAGGAAACTTGCCTTCCACAGCTTTGGGATATGAAAAACGCACTTGGTTGCGATTTGATTTCATGGTGGAAGGAAACTGGAGAGTGTTGGGGTTACCAGCTCTGCCAAAAGACTGGGATGGATAAACATTGCCAACAAGACTGCCCATACCCGAACCACCTGAAAGTAATAAAAAAAATCTATACCAGTCCAAATCTCCTGAGAATTTTCTCAACACACAGAAAACAAATATTTATAAAACTGACACATGTACAATCTTTGGTGCCCATCATAATACCCTTCGAGAAATGATCCAGTTCGTGCCCCAGCCTCCCATGAAGACTGAATTGGGTTCTATGTCACATAAAGCAATATTGGAGCATTGATGATACCAAACTGGAGTAAGAAAGTTTCGTGCATTCAGCAATATTATTAAATCACTATTTAAAGACTGGAATCCACCATCCTCAGTGAATATGATTCACTTCCCACTAGCTCCTCATCCTCACGAGTCACAGATGATGATGGGTTAAAAATAATCAGAAACCTGAGCTGAAGAGTTTAGCATATTCATCATGAAGTCACTATTTAAAGACTGGAATCGAAGGCACGAGCTGGACAGACTTTCTGATGATTATTAAGAACATGGCGATAGTTAAACGTCTTCCCACAGATACAGTGATAGGTAGCCTTGTCATGGATGGCCTTGACATGGTTCCATCGGGCTCCGTGACTAAGGAACTGTTTGTCACATTCGGGACAAGGATATTTGCCACCAACTCGGTCGGGATACACCCGTTTGCGTCTAGTTCTACCCCAGGTAGGGGGCTGGGGGGTATCATTGACTTGTGAGTAAGAAACAGAAGCTGATCTGTCAAGTCCACAATAGCTGCCCCAATCCAACACACCTGAAAGTAATAAAAAGACTGGTCGAGCACTCATACCGAACTGATAAACCTTGAGGAGGGCAATGGTCATTCTGAATTTCTAAACATGTTTTGGGTGTTAAAAGTGAAAACTGCCCCAATCCAACACACCTGAAAGTAATAAAAAGACTGGTCGAGCACTCATACTGAACTGATAAACCTTTGGCAGGGTAAAACACCATTCTGAATTTCTGAACATATTTCATGTCAATAAAAGCAACAGAACCTTTCCATATTTCTATGAAATCTCTATCCTAAAAACAAAAGAAGCAGACGACACACTGGCACACAAACACAGGCAAAGGCAAGTGACCCGTACACAAAGTATGTGATCTAGATGTCCAGTTGTTAGACGCCCATTATTGTGGAAGCCAGAGTGGCTGACTGGGTAAGATGGTCGGCTTTGTGCGCTGGCTGTTAGGTGCCTGACTCAGGGTATGGGTTCGAATCCAGGATGGGACTTAACAAAAGTGCTAAGATCTGTACTTTTCTATGTCAGTGTAATCTTAATAATAACTTGCTACATATCTTTGGATAGAGGGATGGAAGGAATTCCTTGCTGTAGCAATATACCATTCATTACTGTAGGTAAGCCAAGTTCTGAGAGCCACACAATGCAATCTGTAGAAGGGGGTCACCTTATCTACAGGTAATAATTTCACCAAACGTTTTTCATGGGATATAAAAATGACATCACTCACTCACTCATATCACTTTGGGGGGCGGTGAGGTAGCCTAGTGGTTAAAGCGTTCGCTCGTCACACCGAAGACCCGGGTTCGACTCCCCACATGGGTACAATGTGTGAGGACCATTTTCTGGTGTCCCCCACCGTAATATCGCTGGAATACTGCTAACAGCAGCGTAAAACCAAACTCACTCACTCACTCATATCACTTTGTGTGAACAAACTAGTGGAGACTTGTCCGTGAAGAAGTCAAGAATGCCCTTAACATCATGTGACAAGGTTATTTACCTCTTCAGTTCTGATTTGTGTTTGCTAGGCATTTTCTTATATGCAGGGATTAATATTATCGTGTACATAAAGCCAGAAATAGCAATCAGCTGTGCACAAGTTTCCCATTGAGCAACTGGTGATTTAGTTAAAACATACCTAATAATATAATCAAGATAATTCTGATGCAGCGATCGGGAAAATAGGGAATCTGAAACTATTTTCTTACCAAGAGAAATATATTATTATTATTATTATTGGATATTTATATAGCACACATATCAGTGCAACTATTGCTTGCTCAAGGCGTTGGTATTTGTAAATATACTCTAGCAATGAAGCATTGAATTTGCAGGTCTTGCTCTAAAAATGTAAAATATTTATAATCGTAACTAAGGTTTTGTGATCGGCTTATCTATGGTAATATACGGTACACATTACAATGTTTATGACTACACACTGTTTTGTGCAGTTCATCTTCAGCAGTTGTATCTCTGTACTAGCCATTTAATAAAACCCAGGATTCCAGTGATAAGTGGATCTGCTTCGTAGTTTGATTCAGTGTAATGAATTCGAACTTGTATTAGATGAACTGCAGAAAGATACAAAACCTCATACAAGCATTGAAAATGTATGTTTTTATTCACATTTTTATTCATGGTCTGCTTCTGACAAAACAAAATAGATCTCAACAAAACAAAAGTTATCTATGAGATACATGGCTGAATGATTCCTCACAAATGAGTGATCAATTTGATCTTACAAACATGATTCATTTGGTTCATCAAGGAATAATAATTAATAAAGTATTTTGGCATGAACAATTATTCCATGACGAAATAATAACTCATACGAAAATTCATTAACTATTACTTCATGACAGTTGTGCCGACTCAGCAAAAATACCATCTGTATGGAAGAAGTCTGTAAATCATCAACTCTGGACCAGACAATCCAGTGATTGACATCACATGTCCAGACCAAGTCAATCAGAATATGATGACACTCATCGAGTCTCGAGAATGTTGCAAATAAAACAAAGGGCTCAGATTTTGTGTTAGCCGAAAAAGGGGGTTGATTTGGTGACCTTGTGAAAACAACATGTTTGTGAAATGAAAGATCCGGCGGTATTACCATTCTTGACATGCACATCAGTTAGCTGAAAAGTTCTGCTCCTTGTACGATTTTATAATACAATGTTAAAATTAGCAAAACAAATAATTTTTTAACACTGGACTAAGCAATATTGCAGCTGTCTTGACTTCTTAAGTAAAATTACCGGACAATTACCCCTGGTTTCTCTAAATGATGCTAAAAGGTAAATGACAGAGGCCTCAGACATTTTCTTTGCTTCATCAGTAGATCCAAAGTCACAGTAAATATTTGATTTGAACCAATTATGTAGACTAAACACCACAGTTCTTTTGTCACTTTGGATATGTTTGTGTATTTGAGCCCAAATTACAGATAATATCTGAACAAAGACATATATGCCTCGCCCATCCATGTCAAACAGGTAGTAGCTCTTCCACGTCTTGATGAGTTCCGTTGGTCTCTCTATGGTGATGAATATGATGATGAATATGATGACAAGGGTTAGCTTTCCATATAGACTGTGAAGATTCATAATCGTTAACTAAATAGCGACCAATCATCAGTCAATATGGAGACATAACTTTGAGCAAAAATGTCTGAAAGAATTGAATGCATTGACCATTACAGGTGAGTGATGATATGTTGTTGCAAGGAATAATTAACAAAACGACATCCTGAACATGATTCAGAAACAGACCATTCTTAAATTTGTATGCTGAGTAAATGTACAATGTCATTTCAAACATAATTTTAAGAAGCTGTAATCCATATAGCTGTATGTTTCATTTTAGACTCACCAACTTCTAGAATGCCCATCAAACAAGCACAATTTTAATATCTACAATCATTAATATTTTTTTTCTGTCAACGATATTTCCAATTATCGGTCATTGAGCTAGCCCTACTGATGATGCCATTCATTTCAGCGCTGCTTAATAGAACATAAGGTCATACATGTTGCTGACTCTGAACCATAGCAATAAGTTTTTCCAGATCTGATTGGAATTTCTTTCCAATCTTCTGGTAAACAACCAAAACGTGAGAAGCTAGCTCTGTCTCTTGGTTTTAGCAACAGCAACTTCCGATAAAATGAAGAGTCATAGCTGGACAAACGAAAAATAGAAACTCCCATCATAGCAGATGAACAGAAATTACCCTCCATATACCAGCATGTATAACAATTTAGACCTCTTGATTTGCTACTCAAAGATTGGCACATTATCTGTATGAGTTCAGAAAGAAATCTTATTTAGGTATTTTACTTCCAATTTTGTAAAAAAAAAAAAATATGAAAAAATGAGAGACTGCAGAAAAAACACATTCTGAACAGGGAAACGAACATATATACTTTCTTATTCTGGGACAAAGGAACACGTTTTTTGGTGTCGCACTAAATTATGCCGATATGGGTACTCTTTCCCACAATCACATCTGTATGTGACTTTTTTGTGGACTGCAGTAACATGGTGCCACCGTGCACCAGATCCTGAAAACACTTTGTCGCAGTCTGGACACGGATACATGCCGTCGATAGGTTCAGGGAAAACACGATCAGATCTACCAATTTTCCTGGCTAATCTGTAAAATCTTATCCGTTCCTTAACAAGTTCATCTTGTGACTGTTGAGATAAAAATGTAGGTAGGCCTCGCCCGAGACTACTGCCAAAATCTGAAAGTAACAAAAATTGAGGGTTTAGTTTACTCTAAGATTCCAAAATTACAAAATTGAAAACAGTCACAAAGCAAACCCTCAGTCAATGATTTCAATAAATCACTACAACGTGTTACAACATCCTCCACGTGCAAAACCATGTCCGGAAATAAGGTCTGTGTTTACAGGTCAAAAATAGAGAAATTCCGATATATTCCATTTTTGTTGTCTGATCTGACGATTAAAAAATGTCCAGTTCAGATTTTATAGATTATATGAAGAAATAAGCTGTATACTTTAGATGTTTCACCAATCTCAGTATTTTGAATGCTCCATCTTCCTTTTTGGAGGGTATATCAGCAGCGAGTCAGGGAAATACAACACGACTAGGATGATCTTGAATCAAATTGCATTTCATTTCCACAATACTACAGATCTCCACATTTTATGGTTTGGTAAATATATTGGAAACATGTTGTCATCACTGTGACATTGTGACATGAAAAACATAATGCAGTGTTTCTATTTAACAATTTTATTACACATTCCAGAATTTGCAGTAACTACATTTTTCAAGTGTTGGGGCTAGTACTAGAACAGACAATGTTATGATGGTATGAGTGAGTGAGTGAGTGAGTGAGTGTGTGTGAGAGTAAGTAGAGTGGCGTGGGTGGGTGGGTAACTGAGTGGAGTGGAACGGGTGGGTTGGTGGGCGAGTGGACTGGAGTGGAGTGAGTGAGCGAGCGAGCGGGCATCCGATGGATTGAAAATCACAATGGGGAACGCCAAGAATTGGGTTTACACATGGTGGTGAAAACATCTGGCATCATGAAATGCACTATAAGGAAGCCATGAAGACACCTTAAAACTGGAAGACCTAATCAGACCTATTTCACAATCAAATTATCTTTGTTAAAAAAATATGTAACCACTACATTCATATGTATCAACAGCCTTGTTTTGGCACAGCATTAACTTGGTGGTGTGTTCAATGGCTACCTTTCACAAGTTGAGCAATGTTCCAGACATATCATGGTAGCCTTATATCATCTTCGTCATATATGGACAAGTCATTCATTAATAGCCTGAGCACATAATACTCTGCCTAGGCAACCTGGGTTAGACCTGATCTTCAACAATCCATGCTTGTTGTAAGAAGTGACTATTAATAAAAAGTTAATAAATGATGTGGTTTCCATTTATGCACAACGTTCACGCTGACGATCACTTTACTCTCTGGGTTCAATTATTTAGAGGCTGTAGCCACATAGCTTGAATACTGTGGAGTATGGCATTAAACAACAACCAAAACTAAACCTTGTCAACCTCATTACTTCCAAATACTGACAAACTGTTGCATTCCATCTTGACAGATGTTCTCTGCGTGCTCATTTTTGTTGATCTGAAGCTGATCTTTTCAAAATTCCAGCTCCAAGAGAGGCCTTTAAAACAATCAAGTCTTGACAAGACAAACGACAGATTGATACTATGACAAAATAAAATTCCATTATAGTACTGTACGAAGAAATCAGTGAAGACACAGCCTGAAGACCCTAGCAATATTGCTGTTTCATCGGACAAATGGATGCTTCTGGGAGACTCTCCTAGTCTGGAATATATATAGAGTGGGTAGAGATGGTTTGTTCATGATGGTTTTGTTCATGAGATTTTGGTTTTGTTGGATGATAAGAACAGCTGACTCCAAGAAGACACGATTTATTGCAAAGACAATAAAAGTATCGTGCATAACAACGCCTTGACTATTTGTAACAATATGTTTTCCGGCTTATACGTATGTGAAAGACGCTGTCTCACATTGTCCTCCAAGACAATGGGAATATCACTCACTATGTGTTAGTGACTGACCTGAAAACAAGACAAAGTGTTTATTGTTTATATTAACGCTGGTCTCAGTCATATTACAGGTTTTGTTGGATGATAAGAACAGCTGACTCCAAGAAGAACTATTTTTGGTATGAGCATGTCATGGAATAATGAGAGTTGTCATGACAACTACTAACAAACCCCAACAAGAATGACAAAACATGGCACCACTGTGTTTTCTCCAAGGACCCTTGCAAATTTACAGTCAAAGTTTATCCTCGGATTTGGAAACATTTTAATGCCACATCAGTCCTTGGCAAAGAGACATTCATGACTGCCTGCTGACCAACACAAGACTTATAGTCTTATCTATCGTTACATGTGCTCAAATGAGAAGATCAGAGTCCTGCTTTTGAGAGGTGTCACAGGCTACAAATACTCAAGGTAGTGCATAAGGAATTGACAGAATTCCTCTTTGAATACTGCTAGTACTGAACGAGCAGACATCAACTTCAAACCCTGATCTCTCTGTACATATCCTACACAGACCCACAAATGGTGTTACAGATAGTCCACAAGGAAATGTCACAATGCCTCTTTGAATATTGCCAGTACTGGACAAGTAGACGTCAATTTCAAACCCTGGTCTCTCAGTATATATCCTACACAGACCCACAAATGGTGTTACAGATAGTCCACAAGGAAATGTCACAATGCCTCTTTGAATACTGCCAGTACTGAACGAGCAGACATCAACTTCAAACCCTGGTCTCTCAGTATATATCCTACACAGACCTACAAATGGTGTTACGGATAGTCCACAAGGAAATGTCACAATGCCTCTTTGAATATTGCCAGTACTGGACAAGTAGACGTCAACTTCAAACCCTGGTCTCTCAGTATATATCCTACACAGACCCACAAATGGTGTTACAGATAGTCCACAAGGAAATGTCACAATGCCTCTTTGAATACTGCTAGTACTGAACGAGCAGACATCAACTTCAAACCCTGGTCTCTCAGTATATATCCTACACAGACCTACAAATGGTGTTACAGATAGTCCACAAGGAAATGTCACAATGCCTCTTTGAATACTGCCAGTACTGGACAAGTAGACATCAACTTCAAACCCTGGTCTCTCAGTATATATCCTACACAGACCTACAAATGGTGTTACAGATAGTCCACAAGGAAATGTCACAATGCCTCTTTGAATATTGCCAGTACTGGACAAGTAGACGTCAATTTCAAACCCTGGTCTCTCAGTATATATCCTACACAGACCCACAAATGGTGTTACAGATAGTCCACAAGGAAATGTCACAATGCCTCTTTGAATACTGCTAGTACTGAACGAGCAGACATCAACTTCAAACCCTGGTCTCTCAGTATATATCCTACACAGACCTAAAATGGTGTTACAGATAGTCCACAAGGAAATGTCACAATGCCTCTTTGAATACTGCCAGTACTGGACAAGTAGACATCAACTTCAAACCCTGGTCTCTCAGTATATATCCTACACAGACCTACAAATGGTGTTACAGATAGTCCACAAGGAAATGTCACAATGCCTCTTTGAATATTGCCAGTACTGGACAAGTAGACGTCAATTTCAAACCCTGATCTCTCAGTATATCTCCTACACAGACCCACATATGGTGCTAAAGGTAGTACATAAGGAACATGCCACAAGTCCTCTTTGAAAATTGCTTGTAAAGGAGATGAGCAGACGTCAGTTTAAACCCTGACCTCTCAACACAAATCCTACATATGGGCAAGCTGTTTCATCCACACATCGGACAAGACTTCCTGTGGTGAATCAGACCTTGCTGGTAGGCGTACACCTTGCCACAAACACAGGTAAATTTGATCTTATTGTGTACAGTGGCCACATGGTTACACCGAGCCCCTGTGCTGGCAAACACACGGTCACATCGGGAGCATGGGAATCCTTTAGGTTGTGTTTCCGTGTTAGGAGGTACAAGGTAATTGTCAGTTGCTGAACTGAAGACAGTTTGTGGGAGAGTTTTATCATAAGGTGGAGAATAGATGTGCTGACTGTGGGATGTGCCATAACCAAGGATATCTGAAAGCAACAAAAAACAGTTCTTCATTCATCTGCGATGTGTTGCTTTCATTAACTTACTTACTTAGAAAGTGCGAAATATCTTAAACACTAAGCCATTTGTGAGAAACATATCTAAAAGCAAGTTTTTAAAATACTTCATACACAAAAATGTCTTTTATGTATTCATACCTGACAATGTAATTTCTATTTAGTAATAACATATCTACCTAGATGTCAATGGATTTTAATCAAGCCCTTTTTGTCACCATAGCTCTGACAAAGTTCAATCCTTTGCTGTGTTACATGCTCAACTTGTGTGAAATAGTGTCTGATGTGTAAAAGTGCAAAAGAAGACGCAACATCAACAATGATATTTACTAACATTTTATTCATATTGTTCTAACGTTTATCATATTTACACAACAATTATGAAACATATGTACAGAAACAATTAAAATTCTTCTACTTCTAGGATAACAGTAACTGTTATTGCTGAGTGGGTGAGTGAGTGAGTGAGTGAGTGAGTGAGTGAGTGAGTGAGTGAGTGAGAGAGAGGTCTTACAGTTTTGGGCAATATTCCAGCAATATCATGAATACCAGAAATATGCTGCAGATTTTGTACCCATGGAGGGGGATCAAACTCTTCAGCATGATGAACAAACACTTTAAGCTTTACCCTGCTGTAATAGTGACTAAATGACATTATCAAATTGTAATGACATTATCAAATTGTCTAAACGTAACACATCCTGCCCTTAGGCACCTGTTACAGCCACTCCTATGGCAAAATACTGTCACAGAGGACTACTTAAAAAGGTTGTATTCTCAGAACTAGAAGTGAAAGTGTATGGTTTCACTGACAAATACACACCCCTAAAAATCACGGTGAGGTTAGTGTTCTAAAAATCTTTGACACTGACCATTGATGCCCTTAAAGCACATGCACTGCCATTCAGCATTATAAAAAACCCTTTGTGCCTTTATTTCAGAGATTCTTTTAAGCTACAACCACACAAACGAGATACAAATTCAGACTGTTTCATGCAGACAAGACGCTGCCATTGTTAAGAAAGGTCAGCAGGTCATGCTCTTGTTTCATACAGATCAGTCTCATGGGTTGATCTAACCATTGTAATGCCAGTGGTGAATTATGACTATATCATATGACTGAATTCCCATCACCAGATGCCTGGGACAAGCCAGTTTTCACTTTGGGCCGTCAAATAATGATACAATATTCATCCCTGGACTACTAGATAATTTCCTCTAAGGTTTCAAACTGCAAATAATCTTGGATTTCATTTCATATCTGCTCAAAATAAAGCAAATAAATTTCGCAATCACAATATAGTACAGTTAACTTTCTTTGCTATTTATCATTCTCATTTAAATCATAGAATAAGGGCAAATGGAAAATTAGTCAGGACAAGTTACTTTCTTGAAATTGCTTGTCCTGTTGTAAGTGGTTTTTAAAATGTTTTTGAATCCCTGTATGTTTCTACAAGGCAAGAATTCCAGGTCCATCACTTCCCCTTGGAGACAAGCCAAAGACTCATTCCTTCTAACAGACATAATGGCACCTCCTTTCCTGGTTGACACATTCATCACAAACCCTCAATAAAATGCTTGAAAATATCTTCCACCTCATTCCTACACATTCCATCAAACAGATATATTGTCCCCACCCTAAAATTAGACAGCTTGTCTTTGTTTCTGGTTTAATCTTTGGTTTTATGCTGCTCTTATGCAATATTCCAGAATTATCACAGTGGAGGACACCAGAAATGGGCTTCATACACTGCACCCATGTGAGGACTCGAACCTGAGTAAATGCTTGCACCATTTTGCTACCCCGCCGCCCCCTAAACATTACAACATGAAATATAATATTTCAGGGGACAGGATGAGTTGGATCCTTCTCGTCAACAGAAGCTTTAAAGATAGAGCAAGATTTCTGATGCTTGAGAAGACTGGGCTGGTAGACATACACCTTGCCACAGACACACTGGAACCTCTTGTTCTCATGGACAGACTCAACATGGTAAACTCTAGACCCAGCACTGGCAAACCTCTTTCCACAATGAGTGCAGGGGTAGGGTTTGTGTCGGGTTTCAGGGATTGTAGGAGCAACTCTGTGAAAAACAACATTCTGACCCCAGTCCAAACACATTGACATGTTTTCGGTATCTAGGCCAAATGGTGGCTTTCTATCACTGCCCATGTTACTTTCAGGAGATGCTAGAGAATGTCCCACACCAAATCCACTGACATTCCTAGAACTGTTATCTGAAAGTAACAAAAAAGCCAGTTCTCATTTCAGTTCCTCAAGGGCAAATGATACAAGAAACAAATTGCATATATGCAACATGAGAAACCTGTACAGTTTGACAAGGGGTCTGTCCAAGGAGGCCAAGAAGGAACACAACTGAAAACGGGAGAAAACTCTTTAACTTCAAATTCTGAATAAGTGAATTTAGGTTTTTGCTGCTTTTAGCAATATTCCAGCAATGTCATTACGAGTGAACGCTTTAACCACTAGGCTACCCCATCGCCCCTGCTTTTGTCATCATTCCAGCAGTATTGTGGCAGAGAACACCAGCAATGGTCTTAACAGATTGTACCCATGTGGGGAATCGAATCCAGGTCTTTGGCCTGATGAATGAATGCTGTAACCACTTGACTACCCAATAGCCCCTGAAATGTTGAAAATGTTCCTTTGATTTTATCAAAATGTCTACGAAATAAAGTTCCAGCTGTTCCAGTTAATGAGTTGGACAAGTATGGGTCTGAGGTAGAACACTTTAGTCTGTCTGTTTGAGTGCTGGGATCATAAGTCTGATAGAAAATCGGGAAAGACAGTCTGCCTGGGTACTAATACTCTCCTCCACTGGGAACATATAAATCAGAAGGTCCAATTTTGGCTTGTGAACATGAAAACCTTCTAAACAAGCTTGAACTACACATTTATAGAGTGTTTCACCAGTTCAAGAGAATGTACGCAAAAAAAGTTCTGGTAACATCGTCAAGCCTGCTACTGCTACAGAGCCTAGATTTTTTAAGCTCTCTTAGCACAAAGATAGTCATAAGTTCATGTTAAAGTATGGCACTTATGATATCTTAGCGCTGAGAGCCTCGAAAATCTAGGCCCAGTGTGACAAAATGAAGTTGCCAAGACTTATGAACCAGGGCCCCGTTTCACAAAACTCTCGTAAGCCTAAGATCTCGTAACTTTTCTCATAGCATCCGTAGATCCTGTGTTACAGTATAGGAGGTACAATGGTTACGAGAAAACATACTATATCTTAGGCTCACGAGAGTTTTGTGAAAGGGGCCCCAGGACCTAGATTTTTTAAGCTCTCTTAGCGCTGAGATAGTCATAAGTTAATGTTAATATATGGCACTTACGACTATCTTAGTGTTGAAAGCTTCGAACACTAAAACTATCGCTGGAATTCTAGTGCTGAAATATGACTGAATCCTAAGTCCGATTGCGGCGATAGGAATGTTATTATCTCACTATGTGCCGTGATTCAAATGTTGTTGAAACATTCTTGAAAATCCAAATCAGATGCACTGATTCAAGTGTTGGCATCCCATGTAACCCTAATTCATCTGATGTGAGCTGAGTGTTTTTATGTTTCTGCATCAAAACTTAAAACTTCCAGTGATCTAAGAGTTGGTATCTCCATACCTGTTTCATTCCATATCATATATCAGTCTTAGCATGTCTCCTCCTCGGTTTGGTGGAGTGAATGAATAGTTCTACACCACTTCTAGCAATATTTATTATGCAATATCATGGCATTTAGGATGGTGGGGTTGCCTAAGCATTTGCTCGTCACACCAAAGAGTGAATGAGTTTTGATTGATGCCGTTTTTAGCAGTATTAAAACAATATCAGGACAGGGTCACCAGAATGGGTTTAACGCATTGTACCCAAGTTATGAATCAAACCAGGTTTTTGTGAAACAAGCACACACTTTAACCCCAGGACTATGCCCTCACCAAACAGAGATCATATACCACAGATGACAGTAGTTATGATGTAAACAATCCACTGTGACATCTTGACAGATTCTGCCATGAATAGGTGTAAGTTCTGCTTGAGCAGTCTTAAACAATGATCACTCCCTCAGAAGTGTTGTGAAACCCCAAGGATCAGATTTCAGCCGAATTTGAACCTGCAGTCTTAAAAAATGAACATCTCATAGACACAACTGACTTAGCACACTGTAGAAGACTGTCAACTTTTTTACCTCAGAAACAAACTGACTTAAGACATCAAGATTCAAAGTAATAAAACATTACGTACAAATATACCCAACTCTAACATAGAACAGAAAAAAGTAAAAACATAGGAACCTAATAAAAAAACTTTCAAAAATTACACTGTATACCACATCCTTCAGACAAAGAATCCTCAGTCCGATCATACACTCATAGTGTCTACTGTGAGAAAACAGCCATATTAAAACAAACGACTAGAATCAAACACTAACAAATGCGTGATGCAAGATGAGTGTCAAAATTGATGTTCTAAGCGATTTCTCAACCTTCTTAAAAAAACGTCAAAATCAAGAATGGGACCCCATGCACGTGTATGGGGCTACTGTGTTGTGCATGTGCATATCATGCGTTGTGATTTAGGGGTGGTGATAGAGGGAAATGGTGGTGCATTCATAAGATGTCTGTCCTTGAAACGTTTGTTAACGTTTACACTTCCTATGCAAACTGAAAGTTCATTATCGCCTACTTTGTTTGAAGAGTATACAATGTCCTACATTCCTTAAAGGCAATAAAACGTTTTTAACCTCTGAATAAAGAATGTAAACAGTTTGGCACAGACATTTGAATAAGTCTGTGTATATGTTGAGAGAGTGAGTGAGTGAGTTTAGTTTTACGCTGCACTCAGCAATATTCCAGCTATATGGCGGCGGTCTGTAAATAATCGAGTCTGGACCAGACAATCTAGTGATCAACAACATAAGCATCGATCTGTGCAATTGGGAACCGATGACATGCGTCAACCAAGTCAGCGAGCCTGACCACCCGATCCTGTTAGTCGACTCTTACGACAAGCATAGTCGCCTTTTGTGGCAAGCATGGGTTGCTGAAGGCCTTCATGGGTATGTTGAGAGTAATGTACCTGTACTGTCAGTATGTGCTTACACTGTCCAACTGTTGTGATATCTGTGATGAACCACTGCTATATAATCGACATGTTTTACTAAATGCTAAACTGCAAATTCTCCAACTTCTGGTTGAATTTGCCACCATGAGTTAGCAGTGATATTTTAGAACAAATTTTACATGTTGGCCATCAGGGCCTGCTGCTCTCTGCAGGCTTTTAAAATCTAAAAGCCCTGGATGAAATCTGCAGGCCAACAAAATAGACTACACTGTACAGAGTTCCACATTGCTTCTACAAAATCAAGTGAAGCCTATGGCTTGTTAGACTGGTGTTGACAATCCTACGTCAAAGTGCAGAAATATCTGGAATTGAATTGTTACTTATTGTAACATGATGGATTGTTAATAAACAAAAAAAAGGTGAAACATTCTAGTAGAAAAATAATTGACAGATAATTTACTGAAGGCCATAAGGGCCTGCACAAATTTGAAACTGTCGGCCTGATACAGTACAAGCGGTTATTACAAACGCTGGATGTTGGCAAGATCGGCACAAGAAACAGACTCCTTGTTAATGCCAGGAAACGACTTTTCCTTGTGCCTGTTTAACAACATGTAAAACTTGTTTTAAAATACCTCTGATGCAGCTACAATATGACTCGTTGTGGCAAATACAACCAGAATAGATACAAGTATACTCATGGTGGCAATCAACATGTTGAAGGATACTGCATCAATTTTAACGTTTCATGGAACATAGTTATTTGTTTTTTTCCCCTGAACTGAGGCTTTAAAGATACTGCAAGACTTATGATGCTTGAGAAGACTGGGATGATAGACATACACCTTGCCACAGACACACTGGAACCTCTTGTTCTCATGGACAGACTCAACATGGTAAACTCTAGACCTTCTACTGGCAAAAATCTTCTCACAATTTGGACAGGGATACTGTCTTTGTGTGGTTTCAGGGATTGTAGCAGCAACTCTGTGAAATACAACATTCTGACCCCAGTCCAAACACATTGACATGTTTTCAGTATCTAGGCCAAATGGTGGCTTTCTATCACTGCCCATGTTACTTTCAGGAGATGCTAGAGAATGTCCCACACCAAATCCACTGACATTCCTAGAACTGTTATCTGAAAGTAACAAAAAAGCCAGTTCTCATTTCAGTTCCTCAAGATTGACAAAAAGAAACAAACTGCATATATGCAAAGTGTGAAGCCATCATGTCAAGGTCAGGTAACTCTATCAGTTATTAACAAGTGTTCATAGACTGCCTAGATTTGTCCTACGCCGACCATACGAAATACTTATCTATTTATTAGGTGTTATGTTCTAACTGTGTTTGTAAGCCTGTAGATATTCATGGACTTAACTTAATGAAAATGAAACAAAACATGAATACAGAAAACTGTCACCATGATTTTATTTTCATTATGGATATAAGAAACATGACCATCTGTCAATCAATTCCTGTATCAACATGAACACAAAGCAATTATAATGCAAAAATCCTCCTGACATAGAGCCTGGAGCGGAGAAACCATGGATCAAGCTGAACCAGTTGATCTTAGGAACTAAGAGACACAACTCTGCATTGTAATGAAGAATTTTCTCAATTCTTGCTATACCTCCTACCTCACACTGAACTATAACTTGACAATGACTGCAAGAATAATCAATTGTAGTCAAAAACACAGTCAATGTTAACACAGAGCCAACCTGGTGATCATAATCTTTCTACTGATGTTCCACACCAACTAAAAAC
This sequence comes from Haliotis asinina, assembly GCF_037392515.1. NCBI lineage: Eukaryota > Metazoa > Mollusca > Gastropoda > Lepetellida > Haliotidae > Haliotis > Haliotis asinina. The sequence continues at coordinate 57,779,116 of NC_090283.1, read as the reverse complement.
AAATAATTGTAAACAAATACATATACCCCAAACAAGGAACAATGGATAATCAAGTCTTAGGTAAGAACACTTAAAACATTTTTCAATAATCAAGCTGTTACAAAAGAAACAAGCCTTTTTGGGTTTTAGAGGAAGAAGGTATCTTGCCACAGAGGCTATGTTATTCACTGAGGACGTGGTTTCCACTGGTCTATCACTCTTGGTTGTAGACTCTGTTGTCAGGGACATGTGACCTCTACTGGAGATGTGGTCTCCATTGGACCACTTCTGTAGGATGTATCCGGCATCAAGAAGTGACCTCTACTGGAGATGTGGTCTCCATTGGACCACTTCTGTAGGATGTGTCCGGCATCGTGGACTAGACATATCATCACCACTGGACCACTTATGTAGAATGTTATCTGGTATCTAGGACAGGCGATCTCTACTGGTCATCGAGGAGGGTGAGATTCTATTGGATAATCACTGACAGAATATCATTGGTTGTAATGTCTGGCAGCATACATACTACATGTTTTCTGGTGGTGGCCTAGACCGGGTGGATACTTGTAGGATTTCCCACATACACATGTATACATAACCTTCTCATGAATGGCACGGATGTGATAGTTTAGCCCCCACGTGTTGCTGAAGGGTTTAGAACAATGGGGGCACATTTTTGTCTTTCTCTTCCAACTCAGTGACTGATCCTGACCAGACAGGACAGGGTTCAAACTGATGTCTGAGAGGCCATGATCTGTCTGATACAGCTGGAGAGAGGGAACAGGTGCCTGTCCGTAACCCTGATAATCTGAAAGAAAAGAGTAACCGACTAGAGTTTCTTGACAGGAAGCAGGGAGGACAAGTGTGGCAGAATCCTTAACGTTGTCGTGTTGTCGAGATGAGAGCTGATTTCATATTAAACTCACCCTTAAAGTGTGAAGTGGTGCCAGTTAATTATCTTAAAAAGATGTCCTGACAAGAACAGTTTAAGTGATTCATAACCATAATCTTGCACTTACAATCAGTAGATCCAGACATAACTAAAGCAGACAACCTTTTGAATCTCTTTCCCAGACATCAGAAAAAGACACAATACACAGTTCCGTTAATCTTCCTAACATCATAATTAGGACAACTGAACTCAATAATTAAAACAAATCAGCATTTCTTTTTCACAATTGTAAAAAACTGTGAAAGTAAATCTTGAACTAACAATCAGTCGATCCAGACATGACTAATGCAGACAACCTATTGAATCCGTGTTTCCCAACATCAGAAAAAGACACAATACACAATTCTGTGCGACCAATATCATAAATCTTCTTCAGATCATAACTAGGACCACTGAACTTAACCATTAAAAAAAAATCATTCTTTTTCATTAACATAAGAATTTCGGACTGTAAAAACTTTGTCACATGACCCATTTATGAAACTTATGATGCTTGAGTGACTGAGTTTTACACTGTGTTAAACAATATTCCAGCAACATCACAGGAGAGGATGCCAGAAACGGGCTTCAGAAATCACACCCACATGGGGAATCGAACCCAGACATTTGGCGTGGGGAGCAAACACTGTAACCTCTCGGCTATCCCACTGCCCCTTATGATGCTTGAATGGTAAAAAACAATTCTCTAATGAACTTGGATGGAAACAGGAAAATCTATTTTCAGCTGAAACTTAATACAGTGTATATTCCGATGTCTGAATTATCCGACAATCTGTGAATTCCGACATATTTTGGGGGCCCGATTTTGCCATAACTGAATGGAGCATTCCTTGCTGTACCAGCGATTCACCATTGGCAATCCCTAGCTGCGTAGACACAACAAGACTTCTGATGCCTGCTGAGAGCTGTTTCATACTTGTATGTCTTCCCACACACGCACTGAATAGTAATATTATTATGGATGGCATTTATGTGGTACTGCAGACCCAACTTTCTATTAAACACTTTGTCACACTGAGGACAAGGATAAGGTTTCCTTTGAGATGGGTCTCCTGAAGGACCTGGTCCAAAAGCAAGTCCTTGAGATAATGATTCCTCTACATACAGAGGAGAAACAGATTGTCCCCAGTTGTCCTTGTGGGCATAATCTTGTCCATAACCACGAAAATCTGAAAGTAACAAAAAATCAACCTGGAATACCGTATCCAAAGAGCCAGACCTTAATCATGGTTACAGTGGCGATCCTGATTACTTAAGTCATATGAAATGTGTGTTCAGCCTATACTGTGGTCTGCCAACAATATCTGTATTGGACTCCATCCATTACTAGTTCCAAAATGTCTGCGTTTTGAACAGGAAGGATGTTTCCTAGGCATCATAAAAACCTTGGCTGTTCAAATGTTGAGGGAGAAAAACTCTTCAAAATCTGGTATCTTTGAAAGGTAGAAACCATTACTACATCATTGCCCTTCTTCAGGATGCATCACACTAGGTCTCTGTTTACATATTTCAAAACTATGAAGGGGGAGCTGGGGGTGTGTGAATCCTCAAAACCTGAGTCATCTTTTGAAAAGCGGAAGCCATAACCATATCATTTCCCCTTCTGTTTGAGATGAACCTTATCAGATATTATAAGACATCATACTAGGTCGGTGCTTGTGCACCTCAATGAGATGAGGGAAAAAATAGATCCACCAACTCTGACGTCATCTTGGAAAAGTGGGAACCATTAATCTGAAGTCTTCCTTGAAAGGCATAAACCATCAACACATCATTTCTCCTTCAGGTCCAGATGAACCCTACAAGACTTTTGATGATACACCATACTAGGTCTGTGTTTGTACACCTTTCCACAGACACACTGGAAGGTTATTTTGTCATGTTCAGCCTTCTTGTGATACACCAGCCCATTGATATGATTGAATACTCTATCACACTTGGGACAGGGGAACACCTTCTTCTGGCTACTAGTTTCCCATCGGAAACCCTTGACACTACCCACTGCACCTCCAGACTGGGCTGGAGACAGGCCTCGTGGCCAAGCCATAGTACTACCCCTGCCAAGATTATCTGAAAGCAACAAAAAAAAATCTGTTCAGCATTACCTTAAGCTGACCCTCACTGAAGATACAGACTATCTTATGTGAAAAATGTTCACTTCAACGGTGTCATTTTTAACTAAAATAGATGACTCTTACAAATCAAAATAAATATAAGCTATAGTGCTACCCTTGCCAAGATTATCGATTATCTGAGAGCAACAAAAAAGTCATTGCCTAAACTTTAACCAAGAAGAAAAAAAGACCATCTTTTGTGATTGTTCAATCATAACTGCAATGGATGAATTTACAGACTCTTACAAGTCATAAGATAAGCCTCCGTACTAACCTGACAGAATATCTGAAAGCAACAAACCATTTGTTTCATCTTGCCTTAACTTGAACCTAGTTAAAGATGCAGACCATCTTATATGACTACAGTTCAGTTAAACTGAACAGAAATGGATGAATCTTACAGGCTCTTAAAAATAATGAAGATCAGACAACATCAGAAATGGACGTCACTGTATCCAAGAGGGGTTTCTGGATGACAAGCTAACACAGGAACCAGGACACAAAACCATGGATAGGGTGAGTTCAGTTTCATGCCACTTTTAGCAATATTCCAGCAGTATCACGGCAGGTGACACCACAAATGGGGTTCATTCATAGTACCCATGTGGGGAATCAAACCAGGGTCTTCGGCATGACGAGTGAATGCTTTAACCATCAGGCTACTCCACTGCCCCAAACCACTAAGTGAGAATGCGAACTGGATACTGCATCTGTTTGCGGGATCAACCGTCAGTTAAAAAAGCAAAAATCTGCATCAACCAGTTGTTTTCTTCCAGATCAAAAGACAACACATGGATATACTCTACACTGAGCTGTAGACCGGGTAATGACAAAGATGTCTTCCTTGTGATTGTCACACATAATACTGATGTAACAAAACTGCTTGCAAATGGACCCAGTTTAAACCTATCAACACTCTCATTGGTTACATTAAGAACTGAGCAAAGACTTAATAAATTTAAACTTTTTAACACAAAGCGCTGGTTACAGCAGAAAAGGGAACGGCATCACTCATCATCACCATGATGACACACAGTGAATCACAGTAATACTGGTGACGACCTACTTTGTAACTGATGAATCAAGCATGAAATGATATTTACTGGCATTGCAGAGACAAGCTGGAGTAACAACCAGCCTCCTTACACAAACTTCATCAGAAGCATAAGCGTTGTCTAAAAATGTCTTATACATTTAGCAGAATCAGACTAACGTCATGTAGTCTTTGCATGGCATTTAGAAAAGATAACAGAAATTGGCCTCAAACACTGCAGCATTGTGAGGGATTGAACCAAGGTCTTTGTCATGGCAAGCTGACAATTAAACCAGGTTACCCATCTGAAACATTAACACAAGTCATTATGCACAGTTTTTTTTCTGAACAAAAACTACTGACATACTGAGGAAATAAAATTGGAAGCCATGACATAATTCTGTGTCACTCCCATCTCCAAAATTATTTATGATCGCTTTTGTTTGTTCAGTGCATCATCCAAAATTTAATAAGGAATCCATCTCCATGACAACACTAATAACAATTTGTCCTGAAGAGTAATGCATGATGAAATACATCCTCAGACGTTAATAATAAGAATAATGTTTATTCTGATATACTTTATTGTGTGTCTTCGAGAAGTGTCTGACAAAGCTATGTGGAGGAAAGATTGCAGGGGAAAAAAAAGAAAAAAGAAAAATTGTAGGATTTCTTTCAGACTGTTTTTCACAGATAGAACTATCTGTTCATTGAACTGATAGATGAACCTGTTGCATAAAAATGCAACACTGCCTCAACACAAGGCACCTTCTGGAAGCACTCTTTGACTGTCAGGGTTGTAAGTTATCGTTTGATGGAGTCTCTAAGGTTGCACACATCAAAACACATGATGGAGATTGTCAAAACACTTGATGGAGATTGGCTGCACAGCAACCAATATTGAACACATCAGACAATGGAGTGTCTGTATATAGGTTGCACACACTATTTTGAACACTTCAGACAACAAATTGTCTCGGGTTGCACACCCTATATTGAACACTTCAGACATGGTGATTCTGTCTCAGATTGAAGAGTCTCTATATACGTTGCACACCTTATGTTGAACACATCTGACAAGGGTGGCTGTGTCCCTGGTTGCACCCCCTATATTTCACACTTCAGGCAATGAAGGGTCTGTATACAGGCTGCACACCTCAGGTTGAACATATCAGACTAGGGTGGCTGTGTCCCTGGTTGCAAACCCCCACATTTCACTTCTATTGAACACAACCAAAGTGGTTATGACTCAGATTGCATGCCCCTCAGAGAACAAGCAAAATGAAGACAACAGAGGACAAGCGAACTTGACAACAGTCAAGATCCATCTCAACTCAATGGAAGTGTTTAACACAAAACACCATGATAGGATCACATCTGTTTGTGTGACTGATCAAGGGATGCCAAGTACACGGAACAACTCTTCCTGTGATAGACCAAGCTCCTCTGATGGTTGTAGACCTTGCCACACACACATGCCACCGTAACTTTATCATGGATGGCTGTCTTGTGGTACATGACACCCTGCGTGCTGGTGAACACCTTGTCACACTGCGGACAGGGAAACAGTTTCTTCTGACCTGCTGAATGAACAGGAGATGGTATCGTTTCACTCAAACCCCGGTTGAGAAAGGAAGGCCTGAATCCATACATCCCAGCCAGGGATTCTCTTCTGGAGATGGTCCTGACACCTGAAAGTAACAAAAGGCAACGCTGACGTGTGGGTGTCACAGTTCGTACACGCAGTTCTTTCTAAGCAAGTGAGTTCAGTCTTAGGCCACTCTTAGCAATATTCCAGCAATATCACAGCGGGAGACACCAGAAATGGGCTTCATCCATTGTACCAACTGAACCCAGGTCATCAGCATGACGAGCGGACACTTTAGCCACCATGCGACCCCACCACCCCTCCTCAAGTGGCGTCAAAAAGGACTACATAACCAGTGAGAATTAAGGTCTTCTTTCATCAGTGTCCATTCCACCGCCCCTCAAAGAACACGGTAAGGAGAAAATCTAGCAATACACCCCGGTCTTCCATCAGTGTTGATACAAGCTGTTCATGTCTGTGACCTCCAGACTAGTCTTACATAATCAGGGGACTTACAATGAGATCCACCTGTCATCCTTCAGTGTTCTTAAAGGCAGATCATCATCAGATCCTATCACATGTTCAAAGAAGTATGTGAATTGCTTCACAAGGGTGCAACCAGGTCAAAATTTTACAATACCATGACACCCAACTCTTCTGTCAGTGTTCTTACAAACTGGTTACGTCAGAGCCGTCACAAGACCCTACAAGTACAATGAGACTGTGGTCGTCTTTTCTTATCACTGTTATCAGTGATCCATTCATAAATACCGTATAAAAAAAGTAGGGGATACTGGATCTACAAGACCGACAAAATGCAAATGATGATGGTAAGGAAGAAACAAGATGAAGAGAAATTACAGGTAAATTAGAATAGACTATCCTCTACTCCTTTTGAATTGTACATGTTTTACTTTTATTTGCCCTTAAGGCATTGAGGAATGTTCTTGGTGTATGTATAACTGAGTCTCCTCTGTGACATTGAGAGTCAATCACGTAATGCAACACAGCTTTTCCTATGCTTTGCAAGACTACGTTGATGGTTATAAGTCTTCCCACAAACACACCGAACTGTCACTTTGTCATGGATTGCAGTTTTGTGGTATGTCAGGCCTCTATAGCTAGAGAAAACCTTGTCACACTGGGCACAAACATACACTTTCCTGGGATCCAAATACTGAGCTGTGTTTCCACCAAAAGTTGTGTTATGAACTAGGGATAAAGATGCGGAGCTAAGATTCCCATCAAACCCATCGCGAGGATTATCGGCTCTAGAAGCAACAACTTGGAAACCTGAAAGGAACAAAAGTCCACGTTCACAGGGAGGAAACAGAAGACATCACTACTATCAGCATGTGAACAGTTTATTGATACCATGGCAACAAAAGGACATAATCCATCATTATAATCCACTACATTATAAAGCAGACGGAGATATCAATCTCGTTTTTCAGATAATACACAATGAGGATTACTGATTTCTAAGAGACAAGAGCACATATGTACCAACATTTTTCACTGAAGTTGACACATGAACCTAATGCCGACATACCAATGCCAACATGAGAGAAACAGTGACAAAGGTTTTAACAAAGTAGTCAAGTAAGAGGGGTCTTCCTTTGATTTTCAAGTCGTGTCTTTGATAAGACCTTGGCTAGAGTCTCTTACAATGCATGGTGCACACAGAACAGCCTTTCGCTTACTATATCAGAATTGAGTGCGATCAGGCAAAGGCAATGAGTCAGTCGCCACTATCCGAACACGGACATTTGTGATGTCTACTCAAATCATTTAGGAATAAGACACTACTCCTATGAGCAAAATCAGTCTATCTGAGTTCAAGTGCCAACTCGGGAAGAGCCTCATCACAACCTATCATGACAAACTTTCATTCTTTCTACTGACAAACAAGCATGTGAATGTGAAATATGCCAATGAACATTCAGTTACATGTGGATTTCAGAAACAAACATGGGACGCAAACATCCACAAGAGTATCTCACTACATCAAGACTCACTATACATATTTTCAACAAAAACACCTGGATGGCCTTGAACTATTCAAGTCATTACCAGAAAAAACAAGTGATGTCATAAGCAATGATTCAAGCTGTCATGGTGTGATGGTGATCTCAAAGTCACCACTTTAGTCACTCATAAAACAAGCACCTGTTGCTGGAAAGATGTTATTACTTTGATTCAAACTGTCAGTGAACATCAGTACACAATTCATTCAGTCACCCTTAAAACAAGCACCTATTGCTCGACAGACGTTCTTACTCTGAATCCCTAACAATCACAATATATGGCAATAGCTCACAGGATGTAACTGAGCAAGGTGTCAATGTCACAATTTATTTCTACACAATGATTCCAAATTTTGGCAATGTCCACTGACATGATTGAGTGAATGAGATTTTACTTTTTCAAAGATTTTTAAGGGTTGAGATATTTAGAATGGGCTTCACGCATTTGTCTCACATGGGGAATCAACTTTGTTGAAGACAAACGAGTGTGCATTAACAACACTGAATACCAAGCAAACCTCCACTGATGAAATTGGTTTCAACAATTACAGTACTCCTCTTTTCAATCACATCCAGAAAGTCAGAAACACCAAATCCATCACCTCAAACAACCTGCACAAGCTGCCAGGAAACAGCAAAACCTCGAATCCCCTGTTTACATCCATGACAAACGTCACAAAGAATGTCTGTGAATCTGATAAGGAAAGCATGATTTCTGATGATGGCTTAGTGTGCGCTGATGGTTGTAAACCCTTCCACAAATACACTTGACAGTGATCTTGTCATGAATAGCTCTCTTATGATATCTCAGACCATGCATGCGAGCAAATACTTTTGGACACTGATCACAAGCAAATGTTCTCCTGGGGCCTGGAAGGTTTTCACCAAAATTAACTTTCAAAGCAGCAAGTATTTGTCCGTCTGGTCCAAGATGTAACTGATCGGTAGCAGAAGTTCCCTTTTTATTGGAACCTGAAAATAACAAAAACGAGGCCTTAGTCTATACCACCAGCTGAGTCTGAGGCAGCAGACGTCTGTGAACACAACAAGAATTGGGCAAGTGAGGGTCACATGTATGTCTGATGTTGACAAGGATCTTGAACAAGGTGAGTCATGTACAATTGTTTTGTCACTGAAATAAGATTTGACTGAAAAACAAATGACTGATGGTCGCATGTTTGTCTGACCTAAATTTACTGATGTTGCTGACAAGGATCTTTAATGAAAAATTGGCCTCAAACTGCCATGGTTTCACTTTACTATGCCGGTTAACAATGAAGCAGATATCAATGAAAACAGCTAACAATAGTATACACACTCCAATATAGGAGGCTTCATTCATGTGTTAATTGCACCATACCCATCCCACAACATTAACCGTCTTGTATCAAGATGGATTTACAATATGTTACCCTTTAGCCAAACTTACGGTAACCAGGAACACCTCTTGAACACTAATATTGTTTGTATAAACAGAAACACTCTTCTGTAACTGTCTACTTCACCAGCGATATCAAATAATACTGGATCATAAACAGTCGTTTTCACAATCGGAGCCTGGTCTCTGCCTACTTCACAAGCGATATCATACAAGACTGGATTATTAACAATCGTCTTCACAATCGGAATTTTGTCTCTGATCACTGCTACTTGATCCACGCAGGACTACTGAGTAATGTTGATTCTGGTTTAGCAAGGAGTCTGTGCTATAGATATAGTAAGTGGGCTGGCTCCTCTGACCAGTCATTGTTTCTATAACACGTGTGTCGACTCCGGCATGGGAGAGAAGAGCCGATGTAGTGGCCCGCACACAATGGTTTGTGTAGATCTTGCTGAGTTTGTATTCAGTGGATATTCCTTTCATCATCTGCGAGAGGGTATTGTGGCCAACGGCTTTCAGTGTGTACCATACACTCTCTAGTTGCTGTGCGTGTTTACGAGGCTGTTGGAAGAAAGCCGAGTTCTGCGGGTTCAGTTTGGAACAGTACTTTCTGAACGCAGATACAGGACATGACCGGGAACTTGTGGCATAAATACGAGGTATTCCATGTACTTTCTCAGATGGACTCTTGGTAGAGTCTGTGTTTCTGAGTGTTAAATATTCTACACCATCATGGTCTCTTTCGATGGAGAAGGAATGAACAGTCATATCTCTTTGATTCTCACTCCCCCGCCTTCCAAAACCTAACGTAATATCAAACCACACTTTTCGCTGGAGGTTTATCCGAGAATCTGTGGACTGAGAATCGCGAATTTTTTTCAAATCCTCTGGAGATATAGCTTCATAGTGAGCAACACTGTCCAGACCTAGCTTCTTAATATTTCCCAAGACGCCCATGTACACCTTGTTAGCACTGTGGAATTCCTTATCTTGGAGAATGTTTATGTTTCTGTCATATGGAGGTGAGCGGAGGCGCCGGTGAATGGCTGCTCTCAGGCCGATAAAGGAGGACCTTGAATAATATTGACCATCTTCAGTGCGAACCTCGGCATAAAACCGTCTCAAGTGAGCACTTAATTCTTCCGTTGGAAGTTCCTCAAAATCTGTTGACTTGTTATGCTGTGTCAGCCACTCTGAATAGAAACGAACATCTTGTAAGGTTTGCCAAGTCCCAAGTAAGCAAATTAATACAACTCCATGTAATCTCATGTTCTTAAAATAATACTCTACAAAATTCTTTATTGCTTCCAGAGGACATGCGCCCTTAATGACCATTTTAACAACTTACAGGGTTCAAAATTCTTTGAAATTATTGTCCAGTCCAAGTAAAATTTCAATTAAGTTTTCACACAATGTGTTCTGTCACTTCTGCCACTAGCTAAGTCTTCAGTGGATTGAACCTTCTTACCAGTGAGAATTACATCATTTTTAGTCCTTATCTAAGAAGCTTGCTTTGCACTTGAAAGAAAACTAAAATGAAAGAGTCAATTATTCTCACGTCTAAATATATTTACTCCCCATAGGGTAGTTCGCTGGGTGCTTTTGGCTCGCCCATCCAGTAAAATGGAGTCTAGTTCCGACTCCTCTACTGTAGCAAAACGCCCTGTAGACGTAGACACATGTGTGGGGGACTCTGCCAGAAGAATCCCATCCTTGTCATCTGTAGGATATAATTCCCATTTTTATAATACTGTCAGAAGGTTCTGTACTTTCTAGGAATATTGTATTCTAGATATTAATACAGTGTACCTCATTTTGGGATTCAAACTCAAGCCATCAACAATGACAGAATGCACTACCACGACCCCGACTGCCGATTACAAAAGTTATCAGCTTTCAAAATTACAGAATCAGCAGTTAGTGTAACTAAATCTTGTCTCTTCTCAAAGATTACATTAATGTTTACTTGAATGAAAACCGAAGTTCATATCTACATATAATTAGAATTAATATTATTAATTCATAGCGCCATTTACACATCTTTACCTAAAAGATCAGTATGGACCCCCATTTCCTCACAGCTGTCCTCATCCACTAGACTCCTTGAAGTAGATGCATTTGGATCTGAGACAATGTATTCGTCTTCAGTTTCCATGGAAACACCCACTTCCTTTTTCACATCTGCTGATATACATAAACATGTCTACAGCTGGTTTAGGGTACATCATTGTGATGACATTCAAGATATGCACAGACATACTCCTGAATAAAATTTGTTCACTTGAAACAAAATAAAACCTGATGACTATTCAAATATATCTTTTCCACTGATATATATATTAACTGAAACATTTTCATGACAATAAAACAGAATGTTACTTTACAAATCTTTCTTGTCAAGCCAGGTGGACAAGAGCCAAAATGACACTTCCAATATGGCCGCCATACCAGAAATAACTACAATGCTGAGCACAACCAGAATCTTGTGTCCTAAGAGGATTTTTAAAAAAATGTTCATAGTAAATGCAAACAAACAAATGTAAAACAGAAAACATGCACACCATGATAAAATAATTTCCTAATCTTAAAAAATCAAAAGCAATTTTGGTATCATTTGGGCCTAAATTTGGGGAGATAACCCCACATAGTTGTACAATAATTGATACCCATCTTCTCATTTATTTGAATTATTACCTAAAATGTCGTAATTGACAGCCATTTCATCAGAGTTGACCTCCTCATGGCGTTCCCTTGAGGCCTTCGCATTTGAAGCATCTGTGGCAAACCACTGATCCTCTGTTGGCACGGCAACACTTCCTTCCTCGTTAAAATCTGTTAATAAGTCAATGTACGTATAATTTTAGATTGGTGACTTAATCTACTTGGTACACTTTGACAACATAAAACTGACTTTTAGTTTACTTAAGAACACAGTTTTTAGTAATATTCCTCCTTCTAAAACCACTTTCTATATTTGAAAGTTTTTGTGTATCTGCCATGTTCAATCCAAATATTTCAAATTCAGCAATTTTTTTCAAAGCGAGCAAATGGAGATACATTCTACCATCTCTACCATGTTGGTATAACTTGGGAGTTAAGTACTACATTGCTGCATGATCAATGGCATGGAGTACTGGCAGGATCAATACTCAAGAAAAACGCCTTCCACCAGAAAACTTTAATGAAAAGCCTTGAAGATTGCCTGAAGCCATAATGAATATCCCAACAGTTTCGGAATCAGATAATACTCTTATATGAGCTTCAGTGCTGGCAGTAGTAACACCCTTACTTAAACACAGGCTTACAACGATCGAAAAGCAATGCCAGCACCACAGCCACAGTGACCTCATGCTTACCCAAACATCTTTAAAATCTCTGGATGAGGCAATAGACAGCATCTATCACTTCTCTGGTAAATGACGTCTAAGGGTCTTGCAGTGAAGTTGTCACAGCTATTAACAGCACTTCACTTCAAATTTGTCAGCGTTACTATGGTTACTTCCCAACATTCATTGTGTTTTCACAAAGTAATCCAGGAAAACAATAACACAAGTTCATAGGTTATGAGTGTTACTTTGCTAACACAATCTGTCACAAAACAGATTTAGCACGGTAAGTTTTCACAATCAGAGGAAGTTCCACGGGCTTAGCTGAACGTCTTTAGCTATGGCCAGAAGCAGCATCTGTAGAAAGTGAAGACGAAGGTTCTTTGTGCAGTGCAGTCCACGCAGCTATTCACAGCACTTCAGTAATATGTTAGTATGTTACTATGTTTACTTCCCAATATTCATTGTGTTTTCACAAAATGATCCAGGCAAACATTAACACTAGTTCATATATATAAATTATGAGCAAAGCTGAAAGAAATAAGGTAACATTTTGTACACTGAAGTTTCTGACACAATATGTCAGAAGTTGCAGGTCAAATGTTTGCAATTACAAGAAGTTCTACTGCAAGTTTTGCCACATATCACATGTTACACTTCATCTGCACTTTCAAGTTCCACATCCCCTCTTGTCTCGGGAGGTGCTGTTATAGTGTGCTTTCTATGTCTGTAGAGGGCGCTGCTAAGGCTTGCAAAGGATGGAAGATGGGGAACCAAGTCAGGATCTTCCTGGGCAAGTGCTTCCTGATACAGCGTTGGTATGGGGGTAGTCTCTTCTCTGGCCCTCTTCCTCAGGTTACTGATGAATCTCACTGTGTCGGGTTCTCGTGGGCCATGGTTGTGAGGAGTGGAGTTCCGGATATAGTTTCCAACTGTAGTTACTCGACCCCTGCAAGACTTGACAACACACCTCCAATGGACACAGTGTTTCTTTGTAGAATTCCTGCTGTGAAGGTGACCTTGAAACAGTACCTGTGGCGTACCTCGCCTAGAGGTTACGTATTCCACTCCAATCAATCCTGCCATAACAAGAGTGATATGCTAGAGTCTATAACATGGAACCCTCATGAACTAGTTCATGGGTTTTTTTTTACGAGATTGAGTAAACTCGATCAAACAATAACATTGTAAACACTGATATGAATGTTTTGATCATCAATGGTTGTGGTATGTTTGTTTCGATTATCAATGGTTGTGGTGTATCAAGTCCATATAATTTCAATGTAATTTACTTTTATAATATATTTGTGTATGTTTTCATATCCAGAGACTGTGCCATCCTCAGTGCTTGAGATTAAACTATCTTCAAGCTATAATTAGTAGGCTAGTCCATTTTTAACAAAGGGTATATTCCTCTCGTTTTAATCAATCCTCACTTGTTTGACTAGCAGGACTATGATTAATGGGCGTATGACTAATGGGAGATGACCCTTTCACAACCAGAAGACTCAAATCATCAGGAGTGTCACACCTGCCTCAAGTTGCCATTAACACTTGGGAAGACAGCCTGATGTTTCAAAATGAGCATCTTGTCTATCCTGTCTATACCTTGCATTTTTCTTCATGTGTTTCCCTGCAAAGGTGAGCAAGTGTTTGACACACCATTAAGGATCTGATTAAGAAATGGTATAGAAAGAGCCACTAGCATTAGCATCCATCAAACACGAAGGGTAAGAATACACAACAGGGCAACCAGCACATCACCAACTTCATACATCAGGGCCAACAGGAAACCACCACAGAAGACATCCAGGTTTGCACCAATACGAGCTGTCAACCAGTCTCAAGGGGGTATATCGCATCATGTACCCTATAGGTGAAAACAATGTGAAATCTGTGTCCAATCTCTGCATAAGCTACCTATTTCAAAATACCTGACCACTCATTAACCAACAAGAAGCGAGAGTTTTAAAATACTAAATGATAAATCTGTTACATTTCCTCCAGGCACATTAAAGAGTATTGATGAAGAAAGTTTCATTATGGCTTTGTAATAGCACACACAATAACACTTCTTGTTCTGCCATAGAAGTCATGAAAATGTTCATTACAATGTGCTGTTCGACCATCAAGTTATTACAACTGCCCATTAAAACATCAGGGGGTTTAAAACAAAACTTTTCTCAGGGATCCTTGTCAAATAGCGAAACTACAGAAATGTAAACATGACATTCAGCCATAACCTGAATGTACTGTTACAAGTTCAAATCCACCAGTACATGCTTGTTCCAGACCAGGAACTGACGAGCAGAAGATGATGGGTTGAGCACTATGGTATATTTTCATACAATCACAAACTTATGCAGCCCACATATCAAAGACATTATATGATGTCAAAAACTGAAAAGTCTGATAGTTCAAAGCCTTTGGAAGACTTCATGTCGTGCTTCTTTGATATGAGCAAACTGTCTTCCATTTCTTTTCACCATTGCCACGGTAATAAATCCTAACTAAATATCACTGTAGCACAGTCTACAATGTTGCATTGACAAACTGGTGATATTAGTGAACTTTTATCAATCAGGGTGGAACACTAATGTTGATGAGCTTCAGGACGTCCTAGCCCAGGCCACAGTTGAGTCAGGAAGCCAGTGTGTGGACTTACCTTGTGATGCCAGGAACCACGCCCCCCATCATCGCTGTACTGTGGCACTGGGTGTGTCAACATGGCAAGTGACAAGATGGATTAAAGCTTAAAAAATTACCCACCCATAAAAGCCATAATGGATCTTGTCAACTCACTAGTCATAATTAAATAAGCACCTGTGTTTAAGTGAATGGTGTGGTTGTAAAAGCCAT
Organism: Haliotis asinina; assembly: GCF_037392515.1. Lineage (NCBI taxonomy): Eukaryota > Metazoa > Mollusca > Gastropoda > Lepetellida > Haliotidae > Haliotis > Haliotis asinina. The sequence goes on along the minus strand of NC_090283.1, from coordinate 57,763,854 downwards.
GACCTCACTATAAAGGGGGGCATAATTTATGTTGAAATGGAGTCACAAACATGAAAACAAAACAAGATGTAATGCAGGATACAAGATCCAATTCTACCAAAGATATTTATACTGAAATATTACTTTACAATATTTAACATGAACACACAACATCATTAGAACATGGTCAAATGTAACATGTTACATTTGAAACTTCATTTCACAATTACACAGATTCCAGTGCTTTTGTTAGGTTGAGTCCCACCCGACCCTCAGACCCAGGCACCTTATCACCAGCACACAATCATGATTAAACCCGCCCAGTGGAAGATATGAGGGCTGAGAGAGTGAGATCAACGTTATGTGCTGGCAATCCCTGACAGACTATAGGTTCAAATCCTGGACAGTACTCAACCTAATCAACAGACCTAGAATCTGTAATATCACGGAGGAAGTGCAGTCTTAAGAACAACATGTTAACATTTAAGTCTATATTTAATGGTGAATGAACTGGATTGCACATAGAAAATACACAAAATCAAAGATTCCTGATCTGAGAACACTAGAACCGTAACTACTACATGTTGATAACCACCCAATTAGAAAAAGGTTTAAAAAAAATAATCAAATCAGATAATCTTTGATTTATACATTACACAAGGCCATGATAACAAATATTAAATGTGATAGTTAATATATTTCGTGAATGAGCACCAAATTGTTTCATTTAGGTAATAAAACCTCTCTTCCGAAAAGTTTCTTTTGTTCTCAACATCAATTTATCATGATCATTATTATCAGTAAGTTATCAATCATGGCCTTACAATTCATCAAGTGCTGATATGTCATTATTCAAGTTTTGTATCAGTGCTAGATCACCATATCACCAGTATGCTGAGAGTGTGACGCCCATCGCAATCAAGTGATTATTCTAGAATAATTTCAAATGCATCTGACCTAATTTGACCAGGTAAAAATTTAAAATTCAAAATGCAAACATAGTTTTCAACACAGAATCTGTTTCCAACAAAGTAGCCATGCCAAGGCACTATCCCGAACTTAGCTTTCGGTGTCATTTTCTCTGAAATTTCAGAGTTTACGTTATACATAAATGAATTCTACCATACACTTCAGACTTCAGATTACTGGTTTAAGTTGCAGGCTGACAACAGACACAGGGATTGGGAAAGAGAACTTTGACAATGGGCCGTTTTCTGAATCTAGAATGGGCCACTGCCCTTGTATCAAGTTAACTTCAACATTTTAATGGGCCATTTTCCATTCTAATGACCTATGCCTTTGCCAATCCAAGCAGACAAGTTGAACGTCATATGCAACAGTTCAAAACTCCCTGAAGTGGATTCTTACTTTTCAACAAGGTCCTTATTTCAATGTTGAACAACACAATTGCCGTGTTAGAATTTACAGTAGTCTCTTGGTCCAAGACAACCAAGTTGTGCTTCCATCAAGAATCAAGTCCATAACGGACTAGGTGCAGAATCTGAAGACTAGTGAAATAATGTTTGGACTAGTCTTGACTAGTCTTCTTTGGATTTAACAGCAATATGTCCATTTTTTCTTTGGCTCTACAACTCAATGACATCAAGTAATTAAACTATACAGGGTATTTGGAATGAAGATTTTATGGATATCAACTTCTTTATATGAGAACACAACGTTTCGGAGTTAATGCTTACTCCTTCATCAGGGTATTTGTTATTTGTTATTTGTTTCATACCACAGTCCCTATCATTTGCTGTTACACTAATCAATCTAATAAACATAATATAATGAGATTTCATACTTTGCCACGTGAATAAGAAGAATACTGAAAATGAATGCTGCATAAATTATCAATCACAAAACATGCTATTTTTTGTTATGGATAATGTTCCTACTGGAAAGATTGTTGGATTTTTCCTTTGGCTTAAAGCACAATTTTTCTACTCTTCACATTCATCAATCCCTGGCTACTATTACAAAATGGCAAACAGATACCAAACACTGACGAGCAATAATCTCAGCTGATGACATGATCGAACACTGTACAGAACTGAACTGCTGGCTCAACCGGTCATGGGCATGTAACATGTATGCTTGTCTGTCATCTTGGAGCGAGTTAGTGAGTTTGGTTCAACGCCGCTTTTAACGATATTCCAGCCAAATCATGGCAGGGGGACACCAGAAATGGGCTTCACATTTGTCATCTTGGAAGTTTAACTTGGGAAGTGGGTGGAGTTCTTGGCATTCCAATCATCAAAAATAATCGGAAGTCGATTAAAACAAGGAATAAGAAAGAATACTGATTGTAAAAAACGCATCTTCAATCAATCAGATTTTTTCTGTTTCAGTAAACACACTTGAATTCTGTAAACTAACAATTAAATCTGATGAATATTCATAAACAAACATGCATTTAACAGTGTAAAGCTATGCAAATTTTAATATTTTAACCACCTTTGAGGGAGTTACAGGACACAAATTTCTGCATCCGATATCCATAAAAATTGACAATGGACGTAATGAGATAAACTACCACATCCATGAGGGCGTCCATGAGGACGCAGATAAAGACCAAATACTTTTTTTAATCTGTTGATCAAGTAACAATAAGTTATCACTGAGTCTGCTACTGGCCAGGTTATATCACTGATCATTAATAGCATTTGCAATTTAATTACTTATTCATTAATTAATTATTGATCATGATTCACAATACAACACAACAGTGACTGAACTGCAACAATATTATAACACTGTATTTGTAATAATATTTAAGTGTCTGGTACCCCTAGGACCCCTCAAAAACTGGATTCTAGGTAAACCCTGACTTTTATGGTTCAATTACAAATCCAGTATCTTTCTTGCAAGCATGCATTTCATTGCATGATAGTATTAGTTATGAAAAAACATTAATTAGAAAAAACATGGGGGAAACCCACAAAATTGATGATTACATTAAAAATGTACACTTTGATTATAATTGATGATTGTTCACAATAAGTCCTCCAATAATCGATAATGGATTGATATCTGATTCCCAACACTAGGTGGAGTGAGTGATACTAATTCAACAGTATTCTGGTAGTATCATGGTGTGTCAGCTTACTGTGAAAGGAAAGTCTATTCCTTAAAGTCTTATGACGCCGGTTGTCATTTTCATGCATTTGTACTAGGATTTCATGAGGTGTGAATCATGAAGGAAAAATTACTGTTTCAATGGTAAGTTTCAAAGTATTGCATAAACCACCAAATAACAATGTGTGTGCCCTAAATTAACAGCAAGGGATAGTAAAGTCAGTGTCATTGAAATGGCTAACTATAATTGATACAGGGCGCAGTTACCAGATACATGTCAAGAAAAAATAATTCAATGTGAGTTCAAAATTGTTTGAATTAACAGATATGATGATACTAAATAATGCATAGAGAATGAATTACATTACATTTCTGAGATGTTTGAAGTACAGATCAATAAGCCATGGCTCTGGTTTTGCTCTTTAGAAAGTAGAGACGGTTCTTCATCCATGAATTAGTATGTGGGATCTACCCTGACTGTAGACTGTGGAAGCTGGGCACACATGACTGTTGTTGGGGGTGCGAGGAGTTTAGTGTATACCCTGTGCAAGCCTGATAATTCTGATGTGTTGAAGACTCACGACTGAATTGGCCAGCAGTTCTATGCAGAAATGGAACAAATGAACTGATAATTACCGTCATTGCTGTAATCTGCTTCATTATCATCGCCGTAGTCATTGTCGTCTTGAAACACTAAAAATTCATCTGCACTTTGATCACCATATTGTCCTTGAACATGTTGACTAGTACTGGGTTCGGCGTAATCTGGAGCATGTGGAACGTTTTGATGGAAGGACGATGATGAAGAACCGGGTGATTGAGAATGTGATGATTGTGGATGAGAGAGTCGGTCTAAAGCTGCTTGGGACGTTTGCGTATGAGGTACATCTGAGGAATAATCTATTTGCATGTATGGAGTCTCTTTCTTTGGCACAACATCATCAGGATCATGGTCTGGTTCTATTTCTATTAAATCTGGATCTTCTGGTTCTTGTTTCACATTCACAGGAGTGTCATTGTGATGAGATTTTGATTGTGTGTTTGAAGATGGACGAGGACTGGATTGAGGTTGTGAGCGACGAAGTGGAGATCTGGGTCTTGAAGACTCAGAAAAAGAAGTCCTACTGCTTTTAGCAGGTGGTTGTGGTAATGACACAGATTGTTCATGCAATCTTTTTGAGGCATTTGACACAGGTTGTGGCTGATGAACTGGGGACATGCCACTTGAATTGTTTGCATTGTTCTGGGGCATTAACGACCTGTCGACATCGAACACTGACAGTTTTAACGTTTTGCATTCACTTTTGGAAATTATGCTCGCGTTTGATGATACACCATCCACTTTGAACGTCACTTTGTTTGCTCGGAGAGCCACTTGAACATTGGCGTCTTGTGTTGTGCCGTATGAGTTCACAGACGCAGGGAAATCAAGTTGTGATTTCGTCCCTTGTTGTTGAAGAGTCATGTATAAATTACACAAATCCACAGGGATCGTAAACTCCAGCGTGTCAATGAACATTTTGACCTCCTGTTGCAGAAACAGTTAAACTGGAAACTGTATTTGAGCAAGTTAGGTCAACACATCACCGGTACGTTAGATCACACCACCATAGCAGGTGCGCGCTAACGGAAGACAAAAGCTTTCGATTTGATGCCGGTTATCCGTTTCAGTTCCTAGCACCTGCGCAACGATTTACCTCTTGTTTGATATGATGTACGTTTTTCTTGTGCGAACACACGGTGCTTTCGTCCTTTTTAGCGTGTGCACTTCCAAAAAGGCTTCTAAATTTCACGAAATTTTTTCTCCACACTTAGGCGGCCATGTTCTCATAAGCTGACACAGTCGGAAATACTCGGGTGTATACGACAAATTCCGCTATCGAAAACGTGATGCATTCGTCACCACTCGCCCCTTCCCGTTATCGCTAAGACATTCGTAACTACTCGCCTCTTTCCGTAACCTGCAAGAACGCCATCCGGCTTTCCGGAATGACCCGAGTAGTTACGAATGATCGCTAAGAATGCTCGTCACGGGTTAACACGAGTTGGTCACGAATAAACGCGATGCTGGTCAGTCGGGATTCCTCGGTTTATTCCGATACAATCGTGGATATCCGAGCGTCAATGAATCACGTGACGATAAACATATTCTTTGAAAAGCGTCAGTGAATATGATAAACAAGTAGACACATCCAAATTACCACAACAAAACGAATATGATATATCTACAAAAACAACTGAAACATAAAGGAGTACTCATAAATCAAATGGATAAAATTACAGTACATTGTGTGTTAACTAGTAAGGTATATTCAACGTTCAAACCACCCTCCTAAGACGACCTGTATATATTTAGCTAAATCAGTTTTCTAGGTACATCAGAAAACATTATATTTCAAAGAAATATTTCTTTTTGCTTACAGCAAAATTCAACAAACTAAATTACAAAGTGGAAGCTGTACCATGAACTAGGTAATGAAGACATGTCGATTTTTTAGTGAGTAAGTTTAGTTTTACGCCGCATTCTGCAATATTGTAGCTATGTGTAGGTCTGTATATAATCGAGTCTGAATCAGACAATCCAGTGATCAAAAGCATGAGCATCGATCTGAACAACTGGGAACCGATGACATGAGTCAACAAAGTCAGCCAGCCTGGCCACCCGATCCCGTTAGTCGCCTCTTACGACAAGCATGGTCGCCATTTTTTGGCAAGCATGGGTAGCTGAAGGCCTATTCAGCCAGACCTTCACGGGTCTCGGAAGTTTAAAGAACAACTAAACTCAATCTTTTGGTACTCTTTTTACCACTGCATATGAAAGACTTCTGGTTAGTCATAAACGGAACATGATTTTTTTAGAAAAAAAACAAAACAAACAAACAAACAAAAAACACACACAAAAAAAACACCAAGCGCTCAAAAGTTGCTAAAAAAACCGCCTGCTTCTCTCTTGCCCACAAACGAAACCTCTGACTGGTTACGTAACTCTGTCGCCAGAGCCCTACAGTGACGTCATAGAATTAACGATTTTCAGTTTGTTGTATAGAAAATGTGTAGGAAGCTCGTCATTTTGCTGATTTCTCAACGTCACCAAAGACATGCCGAATTGTTGTGTTGCCGTCAATTGCTCCTTGGGGTCGGGTGATGGTGTCAATATGCACAGATTTCCACCGGACCCCGTAGTTCGTGCTTAAATTGGTTTGTTAGTGTGTGCGAAGTGAGCTTTGTGGAAGCCTGTGGTATATACTAAATCGGATGGTTCGCCCCCTACCACGCTTCCAGGATAGAAAATGGGGTTCAAGTTTCATCGAGTTTATAAAATCAAGACTGCTTACTACACATTGCTGACCAAAAGGATTTTGCATGAATATAACGCTTTCTTCCTCGGAAACGAGGTTGTGGTCGAAGTGACAATATTATCGTAAGTAATACTGTACTGACCTGTTATATTAACCGCTTCCAAGAGTGAAATTGTTATGTTATAAGCAATAACATGTAAAATCCTAATGTCCATCAATAAAATACATATTTTATTACCAGTAGAAAGAAATTTCGACTTTTGTAAGTCAGTGAAAACACACTTAAACAGCATTCATTATAAGACAGGGCGCCGCCATTTTTGAAAATCGTGAAGTCAAATCCATTTGAATTAATGAGATTATGGTTTGTTTTCATCAAGTTAGAAAATCAAAACTACTTTCTACTGGTAGTTAAATATGTATTTGAATCATTACCAAAATGAGTTTGCATGACACAACCTGAACGTAGCCTAAGCGAGGTCGGGGTCGAAGTGAAAATACTGCGCGATATATTTCGTCACTTGCTAAATTTACTTGGTTTGTAACGTTCACTCAGCAGTATGTAGACACTTGTCAATGTACGTCTTTATACTTGCTCTCATAGTCCTAATTACTTTACAATCATACTTGCATGCATTTGCTTCCAACTTAATAAAAAGAAGCGATCTGCGAATGTATAACAGGAATGTAATATCTAGCCATTTTATAGTTTGCCCATATGAATCATAATTCGCACGCACGCCCTAGTGTATGTCGTCTGCATCATTACACTTCACGACGAAAACAATGATTCTGTTGAAAGCTACGACAACTTAATAGAGACAAAAATGCAAATATTAAAATTTAAGTTATAGGAGCAATGTCAGGCTATTACCTTGTTCGAGGAATGTATCCATCAGTATCCACAAAACGAGTGATATTTACTTTATCTGCAGATTTCCCAAGTGATGTGGCTTTTAACAGTCTAATATATGATTACACGATGCCAGAGTCTAATATACGAAAACGTGATGTGTCGTTTCAGGCTTTTCACATTGCTGTATAGTTTCATTGGTCACCCAAGATATCACACCTGGCAACTAATTGCATATGTGCGTCATTCTTTTAAAAAAGTTATTTAGTTAGCCAATGATGAGGAATCAATCAATGTATTGTCGGTTAATCCTTTGAAAGAAGGGTGTTGTTTTACACAGACGCAGACACGACAGAGTGTATTCAGTATAGATTAGTAAATGTACATACATAAACACTACCTTTTGACAAATCCCCCATTTAAATCCACATAAAACTAATTAATCAATCAGCGTGTTATCGATTAATCCTTTGATCGATCCAGACACAAGAAATGCCAAATGGGCATTTTTTTCGGGTAATTTAAGTGGCGTTATCACTAATTATACCTGTTATAAATTCATTAACTGAGCATCAAGTGAATGATGACAAATAACGTGTAGGTTTATACCACCTAACACGGATTACAACCTAGCGACACCATGTGATTTTGACAGAATCGTCTATGAAAACAAGGCTTTTAATTCGAAAACTAGGCAAAGCAGGAGACAAAACTAAATGATAGTAGATTGTGAGAACACATAGCGTTTCATTTTTCACAACATCTTTCGCAATTTCAGGTTAGTGCAAACCTGTAAGGTAAATAGTTTAACCCCTGAAATGTAGATGACTACTGCACAGACCCTCATTTCCATACCTACAATTACGTCAAGGAGACGCGGCGCTCTGGTTGGTTGAAATTTCGTTTGCGGCTGAGAATTGTGCACTGTTGACAAAAAGGTCGATTTAAGTTAATTAAAGGTCGAAATGAGTAGTTTTAATGGCGGGGTTTCATTTATAGCGATGTCAGCAAGTGATTTTGTATTTGTACCCTATTAGGGTATATGTGATCTTTAAGCGATTTTGATTTAATGAGTACAATCATTCTTTACTGGTTTAGTGCAGAATGTGGGTGAATTTGAGAGTGACGTGGGTGTTAAATTATCTGAATCAGTGTGCGAAATAGTTTCCAAATTTTGCGAGCCAATTTCCATTTCTGCCGTGATATTGCGAGACACCCGTGAAGATCCGTGTTAGAATGTATCTCCAGTAATCCATGCTTGTATACTCACTCGCAAAAGTAACGCAAGCGAAGTATAAAGTATATATGTGTGCAATTTTCAACCTTAAATGCAAGAAACGGGGTCATATAGACAAAAAAATACCACCACTAATCTCGGGTGGCAATCTTATACGCTGAGGGGAGTCCTTAATTGCTTGGAACTGCCCTTGGATATCTAGAGAATCCACAGAGTCAGGGTTCCCTTGAGATTGGATGTATTCGCGGTCTGTACTACCGACAGTCGGGGTCGATTCAGCGGAACCGACGGTGGACGACGTTTGATGAGGAAGCAATCGAAATTGTTGCTCAAAACGCTACTCTAGGTCGTTTTGCCGGAGAAGAACTGTATGTAGTTTGTCAGCAATTTCATCTAACGAGACTGATTGTGCTTTTTGGTCTTCGTCCGACATTACATCTCCTCGCGGGGATACGCAGAGCGAGACTCACCCACTGGAACCACTGTCCTGCAGAGTGCAGGGATGGGGTGATGAGTGCTTGTCTAGGTGGTGAATGTATGATCGGTGTTAAAAATCACCATTTGTGAAACACGAACAATATGTTAGAAATATTAGCACTTCGCGAATGCACAGGATGTGGTGGTTATAAATAGAAAGTCTCAAGTTGCTAGCTTAAACATGAAAGAAGCAATTGTCGATTATTAGCAGGACATATCTTTTCATGTAGACAGAAAATAAGTTTATTTCCTAATTGGTTTCAATTTACAGCATTTCTACGAGACGACATTGTTAATGATACACTTTCCCACATATATATGACGTCTTTGCGCTATTGAATGCATAATATTCATTTTATCCATCTAAATGTGATCGTGAAGTGATCGGTTTCCAATGACTGTACACCCACTGTGCATGCTTGCAGTGATCGTATTTTTTCTTGCAGTGATCGGTATCGTAGAGTCTTTAGAAACACGCGCATGGACCATGTAGAAATGAAGATGAATGAAATACATTGTTTGGATCTAAGCTTTATTGGCATAGAAACAGAAATTAAAGTCCCAGCTATTGTGCGAGAAAGGATTGAGACGGCACAGCACACGTTAATGAAAATAAAATACTTTCTCGGCACTTGTGCAGGTGCTTCACGAACACCTGGCCGTCCCTTTTTCTGCACTCCTCCCTCGCAACAAACAGTGAGCTATGTGAATATATACATGATGGATTGTTAAACAACTTTTTTCATTTTTAGGACAAAAATCCTCACAGAGTTGGTATGAGGGTTTGATTATGATCAGATTTTCACCGAGTATGCTATGTTTAACAGTTTCCGCGTTAGAGAGATGTAATTCATCGTCCTCTTTTGAGCCAAACGGACTATTGTCGTCATTAATAAAGAGTCAAACGATGTAGAGCCTAACACAAGCCTAGAATCGTTTCTCAGAAATGATAGAACTAAGAGTGTCATCATAATGTTTATTATCAGACTTCACGCCTAGATGCCGCTTTGTGATTGTCTGAGCGCTTTTCTGTTATTTTCAATGTACCCCGCTTACAAGTGAGTAACATTTCAGAACATTTCAGAATCCCTGGTCTCAGTGGGGCTCCTTTTCAATTCATAATAGGTTTGTTGGTTGCCTTCAAAATTATGATTATCTACTCAGAGACTAAGCATTAGTCTAAGTCTGACAGCTTTCAGCAAGTGTCAACAAATGGATTTCCAGGTCGACATTTTGAATAAAATGTGTGCCATTTGAAACAGAATGTATCGGACATTATAAAACTAAATGTGTTTTTCCATACTGTTAAGAAGGTTTGTAAAAAACCCAGTTGTATTTGTTTGAAACAAAAACGAAGATTTTACAACTTTTAAGAATTGTTGTTGCTAATAGCTTGACCATTCATTATGACGCTAGCAGACTTAGGGGTGAATTTAGCCTTCCTTCAATACCATTATTGTAGCTGTTGGGTATCCTAGAAGTTAAAGCGTTCGCTCACGCCGAACACCCGGGTTCGATTTCCCATTTGGGTACAAGGTGTGAAGCCCGTTTATGGTGTCCCCCGACAAGCAATTGCTGGAATATCGCTAAGGGCGGCGTAAAAATAAATTCACAACACCGGTATTGATGGTACTTATGACGTGTAATTCTTTTAATATATTTGGAACTACAAATATCTCTGAATATGTCTTATGAAAATTATTCAGAGAATATCTAAAGAGTACAAAAAGTGCGAATTGTTCTCTTTCCACATCTCACATGATACACGGATTGATTGTATGTACTCCGCATTGAGGAAACCTTTCGTGTCTACATGTTTGTCAGTGTGGTGACCACTGATCAGTTGGTCAACAACAAATCTGTGTGAGTAGTTGTAAGTACGTTAATGAAAAGTCGGAGTATGGCGCATATTTCCGCCAAATGACATCACTGATCAATTTTCACACGTTTGCGATACATCCTGAATATGTGTCTCTGGTTCGCTTTCTTGCGTAGGGGACTAGCTGTGGCTTAAGGTACTATGGGTAGAGATTTTGTGTTTTTGCAGATATGTAATGTCCTTTTAGTGCCCTAAAGTTGACTTGATATAGATTGTCGTGCGTGTACTCTTGATAAATATGAATTATTGCCTTTGTTTTTATTAAGTGTTATGGTCATTGTCTCTTTTAAAATCTCCGTATTTGTGTACACAATGATTGACAACTGCAGACAAGTCATCCATAGAAGGGCAATATCCACACCTAACCCCGTCATTCATGTTGCTCGGTCTGAAACTAACTGAAAATATACTTTGTTACATCGAAAAACCTACTTATTTCATATTTTGGATAAATTTTAAGAAAAAGTGTACATAAATTTCCGATCACTGCATATTCCAAATTTACGATCATTGAATTATGTGTTCACTGTACTCATGCGATCACTTCACTGAATGTCAGATTTAAATTTGTACAATAACTTCCTCACTTTTGATCTGAATGACTTCCTCTTTTCACAGAGGGTACTGCTGGTGATACCTGTTAACTCTGCTTGTCATTCACTGGAAAAATGGAAATATATCTGAAATAAAATCAGTATTTGTCTGCGTGTAAAGACATGTTCTGCCGATAATCGACGATTGCTTTCTTCATGTTTTAACCTAGCAACTTGAACCGTTCAATATTTCACCATCAGGACCTGTGCATTCGTGAAATGTTAATACTCAAACGATATTGTTCGTGTTTCGCAAATGGTGACTAGCTCATTAACACCGGCCATACATTCGACACCAAAACAAGCACGCGATCACTGCAAATGCGAGAGTACAATCACCCCTCACTGCACCTCTGCAGGACAGCGGTTCCAGTGGGTGAGACTGACGCTAGCGATGTCTGTCGCTAGTGGATCACATGACTGGTCACATGATTACACTCAGGTTTCGCTAAATGCCAAAACCTCATGTCAGTGTCACCCCCTGGAACCCAGTACTGCAGTGATAGTGATCGCATTTTCGAGAGAATGTGCGGCATGTGTGTGAAAACTAGAGCACTGAAACAATAACTGAGTGATACACAGTAATTGTTTTGGACTGATGTCAAGCAAAATATTTGGTCATCTCACATTTGTCTTTGCTTTGACGTAGTGTTGACGTATATGTTTGTAGTCATGACGATTATTGGCCGGGCTGGTAAATATACATGCTTCTTTGATAATTTATGTAAATACCGGGAAACATATTGACCAAACTAGTACAGAATCATGAACTTTTGGCTTCCAAAAATACATCGTGTAAATTTCAGCGCGTTTCATTAAGTCTATAAAAAGTTATTATAGATAAATCAAACTGTATATAGTTCGCAGTGGTCGTGATCAGTACACAGGAGTGAGCGCGATTGTCTGCAGTGATAGTGACTCTCTGTACAATATTTGCATTACAGTATAAACGTCGTTGATAAATTGAATTTCAAAAGAACAATTGTTATCAATTTTCAGATCAGGCATCATGAAGGACACTATGAAGTTTGGTTATAGTCCTTTGATGGGCACATTCCAGGAAACTGTACAGCATTGTATTCAGTTCCACAGAGACAGCAAAATTGAGATGCTGACAGTTGAAATACAAGTAAATACAGATACCAATATCTTCTCTTTCACAGGCTGGACATGATACTGTGTATTTGTAATGTTTGTTATTATTATGCACTTTTAGAGCTTTTTGGGTCTAAATTTGTGTCCACATGTTTTGCACAAACAGAAAATCGGTTCAGCAAAACGACAGCGTTTGGAATGAGAGAGCATGTTATGTTTCTGTTGGAAAGTGCGAGAGCAAATGGAACATTTTCTGTTTTCTTATTTCCTTCTTATTTTCGTATTTTTACTAAGCTCCTTCTAATCCTAGTAAATACGTCGTACGGCATGCTATGTCGTACAGCGAGCTCTGATAAACGGAAACCTGGAAATCATGGAAATATCAGAACGAGGCTCTGCCGCTAGAAACGTTTAGTGGTCTCTGACGGAACTGATATTACATCAACCTCATTGTGCGTTACAGAACTACGCTCAATAAGCGCAAAACAACACATAACAAGTTTAACCAGTGAGCCAGATGCATTGTAAATCGTTTTACGACCTCATCAGACAGGGGCAATCTGTGATTCCGTAGTTAAAGTATGCTGCCTCAACCTCGACATAAATTAGAGAATGACGGTGCAATTAAAGTTTAAAATTAAAATTCATTTGTAAATACCATTTTCTTATGAAACAAGGAACTGGAATTCAGTCTAACCAGAGTTGTTTGTGGTGTCAATTTACACTTTCACACGAGAAAATTCGGATCTTCTGAAAAGTAGGTCATTGTCTGAATAGGTTAATGAGACCTATGTTTCGGTATGGCTTTTGTTGCATCATTACATACTGTACAGATTACAAGCCCTTTGTCATCAACATGCTTGATCTTTCCACTTGCGTTTACTTCTACGTCGCTTCCACTGGCGCGCTCGCTGTACAGAATCACCATCACTGGACGCCTGCAGGACAGGGTTCCAGAGGGTGGTGTAGGCTTCCGAGTTTGTTTCCTAGTTGGATAAAAAATGCGTTTCTGCATGTGAATATAAGTAGAGGCGACTAACAAATATAATATATTGTCACATACAGACACCATGTAGCGGTATGTATGGTCTCTGTCACATATGAATACTTTATGATTGACATTGTGTACTTAAAGTTTTCGTCTGTGGGAGCCGTGCCACATTACATCTGCCCATAACTCCTTATTAAAGCTGCCTGATTACCATTGCCAGTGCACTTTCATGAATCGATCTATCTGCTGCGCAATCACGCGTGTGTTTTTAAGACTGCTCTAACAAATCTCCCCACAAACCTGCGTGTGTTCTCTGCGGCAGACAGATTACACAGACGACATAAACGTCAAAGTAACACAGTGACGCATCAGTTCTGTGGCCCTTCTCATTTGGAAGAGTGTCCTACCAGATAACCTAAATATTCCAAAAGTTAGCTATGTTTTTAATGTTGTAACGTTGATCAAATAAACCATTAAACTTGTTGCTTCGTATTTTCATTCCTTACTTTTAATTTGCATTATGGGATAACGATGTGAGTTTAACAATATTCATTTACTGCTGAACTGATTAGAAGCCGGTGTCTCCAGACGCGAATGTCGTCTGCTATCTTACTTCCTTACAAGGGAATCTGTGTGTCGTATAAACATGCAGATATGGCTCAGTAATGAATGAAACTTGCCACAGTGTCAGTCAAGGCACACCTCTGGTGGGTGTAACCACTTGTAAGGTGATAACAGAATATTTTATAGGTTAACGCTTCTTTGTTGTCAGCTACGTCTTGTAACATTTATGTGTGACACAGCCCCTTCCTCTCGTGTAAGCAGTTACCTCAGTAACTGCTAGCTCAACCAGCCAAACGTCCGGTTCAAGACAAGACATTGTACATTTAGCTGAATGTACCTGTACACACCTTATTTCTATTGGTTAATTGCATGATAATAAGTGTTCTTGCAAGCCATATTTCCCCTAACAGGTGTGTAAAGTATAAAAGTGGTAGTTAGTTTCAACTGAAACACTTCGTTTATAACTTATATTTATTCCGAGAAAAGAACCCAACATCTAGCCAATGTGTGTCAGGTTATGTGGGCAAACTGGTGATCCATGGTTGGACTGTCGGCACAAAGCAGCTGTCATTACCAATGTCAGTGGCATTTTAGAGGTTGGTATGATGAGGATGAAGATATGGATAGACAACTTCTTTCTTGCAGTTTCAGTGTAGCGTCTAACACAGTTATCCAGAAAAGATACTAAACATATGCATGAGAAGCATTATCGTTGCCATGTATATATTTCTCCTTGTGCATATGTTTCGTATCTTTTGCTTGATAGATCTAACAGTGTTAGAATCTACCCCAAAACGTCACATCCACTGCAAGAAAGAGGCTGTCTATCCATAAAAGTCTTCCTCGTCATTACCATGGATAAATAAATACACCTGTACACACAAAGTACTTTGTTCTTCACATTTCTATGAATGTCAGTGTCAGTCGTCAAACTGGCAGATGCAAGTTGTTTGTACAAGTACTTCCATCACTGGCCTGGGTCTCCTTGAACATGAGGAATGTCAGTGGTCAAACCACAACATGTTTTAATACCATGCATCTACTTCAACACCACCTTTGCTTTTATGGCCTCTTGGGGCGGTGTAGTAGCCTAGAGGTTAAAGCATTTGCTCATTAGGCAAGGGACCATTGTTCACTTACCCACATGGGTTCATTGTGTGAAGCATATTTCCACTGAACATACAGAATTTTCTGGGTTTCATGTTCTTTTTATTATTATGTTTTAGAGATTAATATTGAAATGCAGCAGAGAGAGTTTGGGTGTTCCTGGCACAATCAGGCTGGTAAAGCTCATCATCAGCTCAGGGCCCTTACCCCCTCTACACGCAGCCCAGACAGCGAATGGGATTTCTCCCAGGAAACACTGCCTAGTCGAACCCACCAAGAACTTTCTGGAGAATATGAAGGCTCCCCAACACTGCTGCCTTCTGCATTACCCAGATTGTCAGAAGGGCTGTGCTTCCAGTGGAGAACCCGGGCACTCTCCAGATCAGGAGGTACCAAACGAAGGGCACCGAGAACAATGAGGAGCCTGGTGACAGTGTACTTTGGATGCAAGAGAGACATTTCAAAGGCAAGTTCCGCATATTTATCATGCTTTTCCCGAATCTCCCTAATCACATTGCTGTCAAAACGGACAGAAAATTCAATAAATAAATAATTTCATTGGCTTTATCAAAAAGAACAAGAACAGGTTTGTTGGCAGGAATTCGTCTCAGGTTGTATATGGGCCTATCCCAGAGAAGTTTAAAAGCATCATTTTCCAGGACACCCTGGGCATGTTCAGGGTCATACCATAGATGGACCTCCGGGTCAAAGCCACAGGTATGGCGGAGATGACAGTAAAAGCAGTGAGCTATGCCATCATGTCTTTTAAGATATGCTGTTTGTGCCAAGGTAGGGAATCCACTGACAAGGTGTTGGACAGTCTCTGTACATTCATTGCAAAGATGACATTTCATGTTCACATTTTGATTAAGAATCACATTCTGGCGACTGCGAGTAGGAAGTGACTGGCCCTGAGCAGCAAAAAGGAAGCCCTCAGTTTCACATTTGAGACCGGCCGACTTCATCCAGGCGAAGGAGTCGGTTGGACTGCTGTTCTGTTCCACACACTGCACATACACACGATGCAATGGCTTCTCAGACAGCTTCTCCACAAAGGACCGACACTGGGCAGACTTGGTGAAGGACTTCACCTGGTTTACTCCCATCACTGTACATGCTGTACCGTCCAGCAATACACCGCCATCAACAAAATCAACTTCAAATTTCAGATTGTGTCCAACAACCTTGGCACGCTTAAAGTAGCTGTGGAATTCCTTGCTTTCATCATGAGTCTTGATGTGCATCACCAGAAGATCATCCGATAAATAAATATGTGCAAAAGTACACAATAAAATTCTGTCGTGAAGAGCTTCCACATTAATCAAACCCCGACTCCAGATTTGATTTGACATATATAAACGATTAAGAGAGGAACGAGGGTGGTGTGCTCTGTTATCAGGCATGATCCTTCTGGTCAGGCGGTCAAGACTCTGCATGTCTTGTTTTGTCCGATCAATTCCCAGGGGAGTATACAACTCTTGCTGCCACTAGGTGCACTGAGTTTATTGTGGCTCTCTCATCTTAACGAGGAACCCAATTTACAGCTAGTAGGACTGGGACTCATAGTCACACATAGTACTTTGTCCAAGTTTACTGCACGTTGCTGTACCCGCAACTAGGTGTATGTACGTATTCATGTGGCCACCATCTGGTCATATACCAATGCATTTGTTGTTTCTTTTAGGTGCACAGGGTTGTGTACTGCACACTAGGGGTTGTGACAACACGGAAAGAGTCTGCACACACAGTTCTTCTGGGGTTTTTTCAGGGCTTGTTCTGGCCCCTATAGCAGGTAAAACTAATGAAACATTGTGTTCAAACAGTAAAAAGAAGATGGAACCCACAAAATCCTCTATGTTCATCAAATAGCATTATCTAAAATGTCAATCAAGCACATATTTTTGGTGTGCCTTGCTGTGAAATTCCTGGCAAATTGCTGAAATTGGCATAAACAATACTCACTCACTCACCTGCCTTTTCCTCACGTGAACGAAAGATATACTCTTAAAAAAGTAGGTGATTATCATTTTTTTATTTACGATAAAAAATGTTTAGGAAATTTATTGGAGTCAATCAGTGTTGATATGATGTTATTGAAAGTTATGACAGTGCATCACCATTGCACTTCCCTACAACCACAGCTATTTGGAATGTAGTCGCTTTTGAAAGGTGATTGGTGTATGGCATGTAATTTGCATGTATCTGACTGTCATCTGAAAACAAACGACTAGAAACAAACACGAACAAATGTGTGATGCAAGATGAGTGTCAAAATTAATGTTCAAAGTGATTTCTTGACCTTCTTGGGAAAATGTCAAATTCAAGAATGGGAGCCCCTTGCACGTGTATGGGGCTACTGCGTTGTGCATGTGCATATCATACGTTGTGTTTAGGGATGGTAATAGAGGAAAATGGTGGTGCATTCATAAGATGTCTGTCCTTGAAACGTTTGATAACGTTTACACTTCCTATCCAAATTGAAAGTTCATTATCCCCTACTTTTTTTAAAGAGTATATTATGCTAGGGTTTGCCAACTTCAAAAACCGATGCCATTGGGTGTAAAAGGTTAACTATAGTTTGGCATGAAATGCATGTGGACCCGGCTTTTTGTAAATAACTCTTCATCCAATGATCCAATCGATCTCAAACTTTGCAAGTGTACGTTTTGTCAGACATCATAAATCACTGACTTTATGCATATGTATGAAAGAATCTGTCTATGTAACTGTCAACAAAATAAACAGCAGAACGCAGACAGCTTGCATAAGGAGGTGGCCAGTGACCTGTAACGGCGGCAGTGTTGGGTCATGCCAAACTATAGAAGAGACACTTGCATTATCAGGTGGAAATCAGTTGACAACGGTTGTTTGCGAAAAGGCATTCATGTATTCAGAGCCAATATTGTGTTGAAGTGTTTACGCCTTTGGTTTTGGCATACCAAATATCCACAAATATTTGTGTGACAATTATATGAAAATGTCTTGCTGTTAACTTCAAGAAAAGTATGTGTAGTGTCAAGGCACTGTAGCTCACCTAATTTATAGTCAACAGTTCAGATGACGACAACCAGCTAACAAATGTTACTGCCCTCAGTGCCATTCAAACATCTTAGTAATAAGTAATAAGGATTTTCAGTATGAAACAGTGTTTCTGCAGTACTAAATGTACTATTTGCACACACATTCAACTGAAACCTCCTTGTAGTGTTGGGGATTCAACTGTGACCTTCTTGTACTGTTGGAGATTGAACCGAGACCTCCTTGTAGTGGCGGAGATTGAACCGAGACCTCCTTGTAGTGTTGGAGATTGAACCAAGACCTCCTTGTAGTGGCGGAGATTGAACCGAGACCTCCTTGTAGTGTTGGAGATTGAACCAAGACCTCCTTGTAGTGTTGGAGATTGAACCAAGACCTCCTTGTACTGTTGGAGATTGAACCAAGACCTCCTTGTAGTGGCGGAGATTGAACCAAGACCTCCTTGTAGTGTTGGAGGTTCAACCGAGACCTCCTTTATTGTTGGAGATTGAACTGAGACCTCCTTGTAGTGGTGGAGATTGAACCGAGACCTCCTTGTAGTGGCGGAGATTGAACCGAGACCTCCTTGTAGTGTTGGAGATTGAACCGAGACCTCCTTGTAGTGCTGGGGATTCAACTGTGACCTTCTTGTACTGTTGGAGATTGAACCAAGACCTCCTTGTAGTGGCGGAGATTGAACCGAGACCTCCTTGTACTGTTGGAGATTGAACCGAGACCTCCTTGTAGTGGCGGAGATTGAACCGAGACCTCCTTGTAGTGTTGGAGATTGAACCAAGACCTCCTTGTAGTGTTGGAGATTGAACCAACACCTCCTTGTACTGTTGGAGATTGAACCAAGATCTCCTTGTAGTGTTGGAGATTGAACCGAGACCTCCTTGTAGTGTTGGAGGTTCAACCGAGACCTCCTTTATTGTTGGAGATTGAACTGAGACCTCCTTGTAGTGGTGGAGATTGAACCGAGATCTCCTTGTAGTGTTGAAGATTCAACCAAGACCTCCTGGTAGTGTTGAAGATTCAACTGAGACCTCCTTGAAGTGTTGAAGATTGAACCGAGACCTCCTTGTAGTGTTGAAGATTCAACTGAGACCTCCTTGTAGTGTTGAAGATTGAACCGAGACCTCCTTGTAGTGTTGAAGATTGAACCGAGACCTCCTTGTAGTGTATAAGATTGAAGTGAGACATTTATGTCTCACTGAAGATTCATCTGAGACCTTCATGTTGCATTGAAGATTCAACAGAGACCTTTAGGTAGCATTGAAGTTGCACAGCATTGAAAGATCTTTTTAAACCCACTGAAATCCTCATGATTTCTGCAAAATATTTTCACAAGAAAACACCCAAATATATAGACAGATTCTTATTTTGTCAATCACTGGATTGTCTGTTCTCCAGTGCTGTTTTGTGAAAAAAGTCAACTTAAACAAAAATAGCTAAACAGTTTATTTTCCAGAAAAAATACTTCACAAGTTTTATTCATAAACATGTAAATGCTAAAAATAGAAAGTGATCAGGGAGCTGCACCTCAAAGCAATCTTAGTGCTTCAATGATAGTAAACCTATTTTACAGCATGTGAGTTTCAGTGACCTTAGCACTAAGACTGCTAACTGGAACTTTATCTACAGAAATGGGCGAAATGGGAGATTCCCCATGTTATCACATGAGGATGGGATAAATGATTCCAGTTGATGTGTTATGACTTCTTGCATTACACAGTGGCTAAACTGATACATATGGGTATTGTTAAAATCATGATGGGTGCAGTAGAAATATAGTCTTCACCGACTGGTTCCGAGGGTATCCTGTGGTGTGCTGAAGCGGGATACCCCAGTCTTTTCAAACCATCATCAGATTCCTTGATAACAAGCATTTCCACCTGGAGTAATGCTAGATTTGGTCATGATAGATCCATAAAGACAGAACAATATGTAGAAAGCACCTTTCAGTGATAAAGAAATGGCAAGAATCAAATGATTCATATATATTTATCTGAAGTTGCTTTGCAAAATTTTCTTTGATTATTTCAAGAAACAATTATGTTTGAAAATTACTAAAAATACAGCCAAATTCTTCTTTATTGTCAAAAGGCAGGCATTCCCAACAAATCATAATCATACAAAGTACCATTCATCACAGCATTTGTATGAATTAAATATATGAACATAGCATGTTAAAATGACTGTGATATGTCCTGTGGGGGAGGAAAGACAAAGACTCACAACAACTTTTTTGCAGCACTCAATTTTTAACACAGAACGCATTGGTATGTAGTGATAACTGGAACTAATATATATTGTATAATTGAGAAATCCATCTCACTTACTGAACCTCCTTTACATTAGCAAAAATGGTGTTAACCTCTACAGATGCATGGGTGCCTTTATACAGATTGACCTTAATGCTAATGCTATCCGATTCCCTGTGAGACTCAATATAAACTAAAAGAGTTGTAGTACTAAGGTGAACATGATTCCCTACACCTTAGACCCCAATATAAACCATAAAGAGCCATAGAGCTAAGGTAATCTTGATCCTCTATACCTTAAACCCCAATATAAGCTATAAAGTGTTTGTAGATATGAGGTGATCATGATTCCCTACTCCTGAAACCCCAATACATGCTATAAGGTGTTGTAGTGTTAAGGTAATCATGACTCCCTACATCTTAAACCCCAATATAAACTATAAAGTTTTGCAGTGTTAAGGTAATCAGGGCTCCCTACATCTTAAACCCCAATATAAGCTGTAAAATGTTGTAGATATGAGGTGATCATGATTCCCTACACTTTAACACCCAATATATGCTATAAGGTGTTGTAGTGTTAAGGTAATCATGACTCCCTACATCTTAAACCCCAATATAAACTATAAAGTTTTGTAGTGTTAAGGTAATCATGACTCCCTACATCTTAAACCCCAATATAAACTATAAAGTTTTGTAGTGTTAAGGTAATCATGATTCCCTACATCTTAAACCCCAATATAAACTATAAAGTTTTGTAGCGTTAAGGTAATCATGACTCCCTACATCTTAAACCCCAATATAAACTATAAAGTTTTGTAGTGTTAAGGTAATCATGACTCCCTACATCTTAAACCCCAATATAAACTATAAAGTTTTGCAGTGTTAAGGTAATCAGGGCTCCCTATACCTTAAACCCCAATATATGCTATAAGGTGTTGCAGTGTTAAGGTAATCATGACTCCCTATACCTTAAACCCCAATACATGCTATAAGGTGTTGTAGTGTTAAGGTAATCATGACTCCCTACATCTTAAACCCCAATATATGCTATAAGGTGTTGTAGTGTTAAGGTAATCATGACTCCCTATATCTTAAACCCCAATATAAACTATAAAGTTTTGCAGTGTTAAGGTAATCATGACTCCCTACATCTTAAACCCCAATATAAACTATAAAGTTTTGTAGCATTAAGGTAATCATGATTCCCTATACCTTAACACCCAATATAAACTATAAAGTTTTGTAGTGTTAAGGTAATCATGACTCCCTACATCTTAAACCCCAATATAAACTATAAAGTTTTGCAGTGTTAAGGTAATCAGGGCTCCCTATACCTTAAACCCCAATATATGCTATAAGGTGTTGCAGTGTTAAGGTAATCATGACTCCCTATACCTTAAACCCCAATACATGCTATAAGGTGTTGTAGTGTTAAGGTAATCATGACTCCCTACATCTTAAACCCCAATATATGCTATAAGCTATTGTAGTGTTAAGGTAATCATGACTCCCTACATCTTAAACCCCAATATAAACTATAAAGTTTTGCAGTGTTAAGGTAATCAGGGCTCCCTACATCTTAAACCCCAATATAAGCTGTAAAATGTTGTAGATATGAGGTGATCATGATTCCCTACACTTTAACACCCAATATATGCTATAAGGTGTTGTAGTGTTAAGGTAATCATGATTCCCTACACTTTAACACCCAATATATGCTATAAGGTGTTGTAGTGTTAAGGTAATCATGACTCCCTACATCTTAAACCCCAATATAAACTATAAAGTTTTGTAGTGTTAAGGTAATCATGATTCCCTACATCTTAAACCCCAATATAAACTATAAAGTTTTGTAGCGTTAAGGTAATCATGACTCCCTACATCTTAAACCCCAATATAAACTATAAAGTTTTGTAGTGTTAAGGTAATCATGACTCCCTACATCTTAAACCCCAATATAAACTATAAAGTTTTGCAGTGTTAAGGTAATCAGGGCTCCCTATACCTTAAACCCCAATATATGCTATAAGGTGTTGCAGTGTTAAGGTAATCATGACTCCCTATACCTTAAACCCCAATACATGCTATAAGGTGTTGTAGTGTTAAGGTAATCATGACTCCCTACATCTTAAACCCCAATATATGCTATAAGGTGTTGTAGTGTTAAGGTAATCATGACTCCCTATATCTTAAACCCCAATATAAACTATAAAGTTTTGCAGTGTTAAGGTAATCATGACTCCCTACATCTTAAACCCCAATATAAACTATAAAGTTTTGTAGCATTAAGGTAATCATGATTCCCTATACCTTAACACCCAATATATGCTATAAGCTATTGTAGTGTTAAGGTAATCATGATTCCCTATATCTTAAACCCCAATATATGCTATAAAGTTTTGCAGTGTTAAGGTAGTCATGATTCCCTACATCTTAAGGAGTCATAGAGCTAAGCTGACTGTGTACTTTAAAAAAGTAAGGTGATCTTGACAAGGTATAACTCAAACCTGTACACTGACCATAAAGATTTGTAGTGCTGAGAACGGTTTGTACAAGGACACCCTGATGTCTTATCCCAGTGGAGTGTGGTAAGCATTGAACACAGAGCATGCCCGCTTGTGTGTGCTCAGCCCTGAGGGGTATGTGTAAACCTTTCCACAAACACAGGCATATCCCTTCTTGTCATGCACTGCTGTCTTGTGGCAGCTCAACGTCTTGGCACTGGCAAACAACTTCCCGCACTGAGGGCACTCCACACCTCTTATTGGACGATCATTTCCAAATATACCAGGGATGAGGTCATAGGTCAGGTCAAGTGTTCCGGCAATATGTCTTCTGTTGTGGACTTGAGCTGAAAAAGGAAAATAGAAACATTTGCAAGTGGAAGTGAATATTTGTGACAGATGAACTGATACAGTGGTGACTGATTTCAAAATCTGTGGCTTGCAGAAATACGTGAAAATAAAATTATACAGTATTGGCGTGCAAATGAATAAACTTCTGCATGAAAAAAATGATGTTTTATTTCACACTTGGCTGCACATGAAATATCTCCTGCCAAGGCTGGAAGTACAATAGGTTCTTTCAAAGAAAGTATTCAGTAAAGGCTACAGCTGACCCAGTGTTTCACAGTGTGTCCAGGTGGACATGACTGCCATTCACATTATAACAATAAATTGTCACAGAGCTGAAATATGAGCTGTCACCAAGCTGAAATACGAGTAGTCACAGAGCTGAAATATGAGCTGTCACCGAGCTGAAATACGAGTAGTCACAGAGCTGAAATATGAGCTTAAACAATTATCTTTGCATCCATTCTTTCAAAGACTCTATTTTTTGAGTCTTTTACTTTTGGGTTCAATCAAATTCCAAAGGCCACTCTTACATATCTTTCATGAGTGGCCTATAGAATACAAGATTTGTCTGTTTGTTCTTCTTTCATAAATATTTCTGCTGTACAATGGATAAATAAACGAATATGGACCAGGCATATAAGTCGTAAATATTATGCAAAACATCCCGAGGATACTATAACACACAAATACATGGAAATAGAATTTCAGACATCTTTTGAGTAAACGAATAACACCAAAGTCATGTTTTTGTAGAATGCATTCTTGTTCACGAATACAGTACTATTATTCCTGATAGTCTCTTTGGTGTTAAAGTTGAATGTTTTGATTTTTGCAATTAAATATGTGTGCATGTGTGTGTGAGAGAGTGCGCACATGAGAGAGAGAGAGAGAGAGAGAGAGAGAGAGAGAGAGAGAGAAATACTGCAAGTTGGCTGACACACCCAGACTCTGTCAACTCTAAGCCATTTAGTTACACTTTGGTCTCCTTAAAGCTGGGTGCAGGCAGGTTAACTAGAATATTTTTTTGTCTATATCAGTTGAGTGTGCCTTCATCATCCTTAAGTGTGTTTTTCACTCATGCACCTTGTGTACGCACTGACTGAGACAATGAATTGAGCACATCAACACGTACCCGGCTCTTTTCAGTATCTTCTACAAAATAAGATCTCTCGTGTTCGAAACCACTACAGTAGTGATTCATTTACATTGTGATCTGCTTTAAGAGACAGATAACTTTCCAATTTCAAACATCTTCTTCATCATTAGCTATATACTGGCCAACACTATTCAAAACACACAACCCTACATTTGAACGGGATAATGAAATATATCAGCTGTCCATTAAAACTCAACTGAAACGCCAAACACAACTTTGCAGATTCTGATACCTTTCAGTATGGACCATCGTCGATATCTCCAGGATATACGTTCTGATGACTCTCTACTGTACCTTGGTAGCATCCAATCAGGTGTCTACAATGGGAAGCTGAGCGAACCAATCACAACTCATAGATTTATAATATCTAACTGATTCAACTTGGAAACTCAAACCATGCAGGAGTTCTCTGAAAGAGGTAGAAGGATTTCTTGCATATATTTTTTTTTTAAATTTCAGACCGGTCAGTTTGTCTGTATCACTTCCCCAAAATCTGAGTTGTACTGTAAACAAACCTTTGCAGCTGTGACTGCTATCTTTGCAAGCTCGGTTGTAAAGGCAGCTTAGCTGATTGGCTACTGTGAGAATGCTGAGCCAGCAAAGGGAGGTAATAAAATTATCAGATCGACCCATTGATGCATCCAGGATATAGAGGAGACTAAACGGAACGTATACCCTAGGCATATTGAGGCTGAGTATGGACTTACAGTAACAAATTATCAAAAATCCAAAATAAAAGATAACAGGATGATTACTGCTGTGGTTGAAGTTGAAGAACAAAAGATGTTTCTTGTGATTACAACCATCTTCGGTCTGCATTAAAGAATACATTGCTTCCATATTTTTTTCATACCTTACCTTTTGGGGGTTGGCAGATTTGCAAACCAAGTTTTCAAGAAAGCGTAGCATTAGAAATACTAATATTGTTGTTAAAAAATGTTCAACTTGAACACTTTCTATATGAGAAATCGTCTCCACTGCAGTTTCATTACATTTGGTGTCCAACACCAGGTAAATTTCAAAGTTTGTCCATAGACAGACAGACAGACAGATTCTATGAGCTGGTTAATAACAGTGCATCTAAATCAGTAGTAAGTACCCACATATGTGTTTGAAATTTACACCCCATGGATTTGGTCACGGCTGACAAAGGAAGACTGGTTAATCTGTGGCATTGAGATGTGTTATAACTTCAATGCTATCAGATGATTGGAATAATTTATGTGTCAACACATAGATACTGGGTAGGGAATTAGCTCAGAATTATTCAAACAATACGTTAACAAAGACAAAGGATACTTCATTTGTTGGCTACACAAGACATGGCAAACAAGCATACATTTGTACATGGATGAGGAAAGCGGAGTTACTGCTCAACCCCGGGGAATTTCCTACGAGTGGCATAATCCTGCTTGCATTCATCCCTACACAGTCACAATACCCGTCTGCTTGACAATACAGACGTGGGCATGTATACAGCTTTTGACAACAATGGACACTCAAAGACTCAACAATGGACAGATAGAGAAACAGCAGCACTCCCTTGAAGAAGTTGATTTGATGACAGACATGGCCAAGGGGGATGACCAATAAAGGCCATAAACGTCATACACCATAATATGAAAAATATCAGCATGTGACTGTCTAACCTTGCAGTGATATGGAAATTCTGTTTTCTGGCACCATAATGACTTCATGACAATGACTGTACAAAGGTCAAGACAGTGAATGAGTCTTCACACATTGTACCCATGTGGGAATCAAACCTGGGTCTTCGGCATGACCACCGAATGCTTTAACCATGGGCGACTCTGCTGCCCCATCAAGACAGTAACATAACATGCACTTGCATGACAGATAATCCTTTATTGTCATTTTCTGCATCAAACATGTAAACACCAGGACAATAACAGAATATATACTACTCAAAAGAAGTTAAAGAACAAAGTGTTACTTCAGTCATGGTATTTTCATCTGTCAAGAATGACATGCACGACTCAAACAATGTCAAGGACAACTGAGTTTCATCTTATAAGTCATGTATCTAGGGCAGTATGTGTCATCATGTTCTGATAAAAGCACACATATTTTCTATTAACCCAGGAATGTGTCTTTTATATGAATTCAAATTTATTTTTGTATTAAAATCATCTAGTATATAATTTGATATGTGTAAACTGTGGATATGAGAAGAAAAGTCAGCAGCCTTTCTGATAAATGATACAAAAATATATAAAATTACACAAACATTTGCAATTCAAATTGGTACTAAGGACATAATAAATCTAACCTGAATTTGTCACATCTGATGTTCTAAACTCAATAGAACGTTAATCATACTGTCATACATACTGTTCATGTGGTGATGCATATGATTTACATAGACCGGGAAAGAAAAGAACAAAAAGAAACAGAAATTATTTCAAATTTTCATATGATTGTTCCTACTCTTGATCAATCACTGTTGATGAATAGCTCTTTGATTTTACTCATTGTCTGTATGCAAAACTGAAAGTGTCAGTTGGTTTCAGTGCCACAATGTTCCTGTAGTATGACGTTGTGTTGGCTTACAGTTTGGTGAGCCAATTGAGGTTCTAAGCTGCTTTTAGCAATATTTCAGCAATATCATGGTCGGGTAGACAAGGTCTTCACACATTGTACCTACATGGGGAATAACACCTGTGGCTTTAGCATAACGAGCAAATGCTTTTATCTTGAAGTCTGTTACAGGTGCTTGCCTCATACAAAGTGTTGTTTCACATACTGTCTTTGTTTCAGGTCAGTATCACTGACTACAGCACCAGCAAATGACAATATAGGGCAGATCTCCAGACATCACACCAGTGATTGTAAATGTATAGAACAATTCTTCTTATGTCTCCTGAGAGCGAAGGGGTACCTGTACGTCTTCCCACACACACACGGCAGTGTGACATTGTTATGGATAGCGTCTATATGGACCATCATCACCTGTTTAGCGGTAAACTCCCTCCCACAATGTGGGCACATCCACCTCTTCCTGTGGACAGAAGACTGTCCAAGATCATCGGGACATCCGTAAGAACCTTCAGGAGCACCTCCAGGAGAGTGTCCTGAAACTCCCCAAAAACCTGCATCAAGACTGTCCTCATCTCCGGTTTCCTGAGGTTGAAGGAATGTAGCAAGGGGTGATGTGCGGTATGTCAAGTCAGAAAAGCTTGCTTGTTTTCTGTCATCCCAACGTCTTTTTTCAATAAGAAAACCTGAAAATAGTAAAAGGAGACAATGTATAATGTTACAAGTGCAGAGACTATTTCCACTGTTTAAAATGTTTTACATTATAGCTAAAATGGATGAAATATCATACGACTGCAGGCATGCTATTGTAAATCTGATGGCCACTTTAACTTGATAGGAGTCTACATTTCGCCAGTGACAGGCAGCTACTTACCCATAGTCTATTGTTGTGTGATGTCAATAACGTCACGGATCATTAGTGATGGTTTTGTTTTATATGCTGCATGACATCACTGACCTTCATTGCCAGGTTTTCATGCAGCCATCAAAGTTTTCAAGATTTCTGTCTTTGTTAAGCTACAAATGTTATCCGGTTTCACCTATAGTTACTATCTGCCAGGCAGTTATACATCACAAACTTTAACGCTGCAAGTGAAACTGACCAAGTACTGCCATCTATTCCTTGTCATCAAAGGGTAGTAACTCTAATCTGAAATTGTTACAATCCTTGCAAAAAAAACAACACACAAGAGGGTTTCAAATTTGCATGATTCATGTTTAGTTACAACTAATTGAAACTATCGATTATTATGCATACCATCAACAATATTGTTGCCGTATCTGAATTCCAATGCGAGATTCCCATGAAAATGAATAGGTTTTCAGCAATCCATGCTTCTGAGAGTGAGTGAGTGAGTGAGTGAGTGAGTGAGTGAGTGAGTGTGGCTATAGAGCACTTCACACATTGTACCCATATGGGGAATCGAATCTGTGTCTTCAGAGTGACCAGCGAACACTTTAACCATTACTCCTTTTTCTAGGAGGCGACTAAAGGGATCGAATGGTCAAATTTGCTGACTTGGTTATCGCAATTTTGTACAGTGTGAAAAATGGCGACATTTATGATGAAGGCACTTCAGCTTGGTCTGAGATAATAGTGAATGGTACCAGGAAACGGGGAATGTTCTGCAGAATTCAAAACTGTGAAGTATATATATGTGCATGGTGCATTTAGAATTTTATTGAACTTTAAAGTGAGGGGTGAAGAGGAGGGACATATATGTCCCTGTGGCATCCAGGGGGTTAACATGTGTCATCTTATCCCAACTGCGTATATTGAAGATCAAACTGTTGATCACTGGATTGTCTGGTGCAGACTCGATTATTTACAGATGGCTGCCATATAGCTTGAATATTGCTGAATGTGGTATTAAACAACAAGCAAACAAACCTACAGTAACCCAGAACAAAACTAGTACATCAGTATGTCAATATATCATTATACTCCATGAGAGAAGGATATAACGACTTATGTGTCTCTTGCATAAATACTTACCCAGTAAATTGCAAACAAAGAAGCTTTTTTATGTACAATAGTGTTTATGTACAAAAGTGATAAGGCAATATTGTTTACATGTAACTTTTACATGTAATGTTTACATTTTACAGGGTATCTCAATAAAAAAAAGAAACTTTGATGCATTCTATGTATGTCCATGCAGAATCTACATTTTGAAAATAATACTGCACCAAATTTGGTTCAGCAAACTTTCAGAAGGCCATGATAATTTTACTTCCTTTCTTTTATATCTAGAGGACTGCAACATGTGGAGCCTGAACGATCCTACCTCATGTTGTATTGTGAGGTCATGCAATTCATAATCAAGAGTGACACAATTTGAAAACTCATAAATATTGTTGCAAAGCTGCTTTTTGTAGAAGTACACAGTATATCGATTATTATATTTTTAAGACAATAAGTTTAACTTCATTACTTTAATATCTGTGGAGTATGGATACAGGGAAATATAAACCGATTCACTTATTGAGAAAGTTCATTATCATTTTGAGGATGTCTAAACAGAAAATGAAAGCGAAAATGTCTGCTGAATTAACATCATTTATCTTACCTCACACATGAATGTCACTTTCTGATTGGCTAGGCTCTGTTCTAATATTTTCAATGTACACTGCTGGGAATTCCAAACTCTTCTGGTGCTTCTTGGTAGTACTTTTTTACCTTGAAATACACCGAATCCTGCATCAAGCATCGAAATTACTGATGTTTTGCCATTGAAAATTGATGGGAGATAACTCTAAATCTGTTTACCTTGTGTCGTCTGCAAAATGGTGATTCGACTCGCATTCAACAGAAGTGTTTCAAGCAGTTCAAAATTAAAATTCAGGTGTTCCGTAAGATAAATACATTGTTCACTGGTCCCTCGGGGTCCATGGGCTCATGTACCCTGGAGGTTTGTTTATATATGACTCCATGGCCCCATCGCGACCAGTGACCAACATATAATGTACCTTGGCCTAAAGGATAAAGTGACTGCTTCTCATACTCAAGACTGGTTTGATTTCCTACATGGGAACAATGTGTAAAATCAATTTCTGGTGTTCCCTGCCAGGGGTGTTGCTGCCATTATGAAAAAAGGCCTGGGCTTACACATGATTGTTGCTAAAAAGTTTGGACAAGCCTCCAGTACTATCAAAATATAAAGGTTACTAAAAAAACACCTGGCTTGCTATGTGCCTGCCTGCCATGCTTTTGCCAGAATATTGCTAAGAGTAATGTCACTCCCTCCCTCCCTCCCTCACTCACTCATTTCCAAGGCAAAAGTGGAGTGTCATTGATGCAAAAATTCAAGGTATGTATTCACCGGACTCATTCTGCTGCAATATCACTGAGAAAATGTTGCATGAGCAAGACTGCAAGCCTTCTGATGTCTCTGGAGTGCACTGACGTACTTGTACACCTTGCCACACACACAGGGGTAGGTCAACTTGAAATGGGTCACCTCCATATGCCGTTTTCTGTATCGAGACTGTGGAAACACTTTCCCGCAGATGTCACACGGAAACTGCGACTCGCCTGAAAGCTGTTTGGCTCCTGCATGTGATTCACCAAAACTACGGACAATACCACTAGCATCGGAATGTTGGGTGGCAGAAAGATCTGAAGGCTGTCCTGGCCAGAAGAAGGATTGTCCATAACTGCTGTCATGTGCGTCTTTAAGTCTGCATGGCTTGTCATATGCTTCGAGAAGTCCATTATCTGGAAGTAGCAAAACATTCAGGATAGATGACAGGTCGTGTTGATGAAGAATAGCATTGTTTTATCTGGATTCAGTAGAATTAGGGATCCATGATAAAAGTCCTTAAAGGAAACATGAGGGTCATGTAAAGCAATGAAGCTGTGTTGTGTTGTGTTTGTTGTGTGGTGGGGTGTGTGGGACGGGGTGGTGTGGTGTGGTGTGGTGTGGTGTGGTGTGGTGTGGTGTGGTGTGGTGTGGTGTGGTGTGGTGTGGTGTGGTGTGGTGTGGTGTGGTGTGGTGTGGGGTGTCCTCCCATTTGTGAGAACTCCCAGTTGTGAGACACATTAATTTACTGTTTAAGTGCACATGGTTGGTGCTTCCATATCCCTACACTGAAAGTGGGAACAGTCCAGTTGCTGATGAGTACCGATAGGAGGCATGGCTCTTTAATGAGTTTATTAATGCAGAATACGTTGTTCATTAAAGAGCATTTATTGCTCTCAATAAAGAACATTGATAGATACACACAGAATGAATGAAACTGAGTATGACAGATATGGTATGGCCAGGTCGACACTGGTACTTGCTGAAGGCCTGCATTGTAATGGTGATTAAAAGGAGCAGTCAAAGGTTAATAAACAGATTTAGATTAATGATTGTTAAAACAGTTATTACAATCAGATTTCATGATGTAAGGTGAATTAGGTAGATATATCCATAAATGTATATGTTCAAACTGAACTAAAATGTTATACCATTTATATTTATGTTATGTACAATTTATATTCTTCAAATGCTGATTTTAATTCTCCATCGTTATCTAGTGTCAAGCATATCAGTTTAGTCTCTAATCACCTACATCTCTATTCGCCTAAGTCTCCAGTCACCAACAAAAACAAAGCTGACTTATCAGGAAGAGAAAATTCTCTTCTAATGAAACCGCGTGACCTGGGCTACAGTGACCTTGATTGAAGGTTTGACTGTTGTTAAAAGAATATTTAGTGGAGTAGGAAGATAATTATTTATTTAGCATGGGTGAATGAACGTTCTTATTGTAGTAATGATTATTTTTCTAAATGACCTAACATGTCAAACTTGATCAACTTTTTTTCAAGTTTTTATTTCCAAGAGATACATGTTAGCTTGGTCGCTGTGTGCAAAGGCAGTAAATTTATATGATTTGTAGATTTTTTTATCTCACTATAAATATGTGAAAGTTTAACTTTTTTTATGCTCATAGTGTAAATATATAATGGAATTCATATTGGAGATGCTTATCTTCATACTTATCTCCACTAAATATTCTTATAAGAAGAGTCAGTCAAGATCACTGGAACCCTGGTAAGGCGTTTCATTATAAGAGTACGGGATGCGTATTTTCATCTTTATTTGTTGGCTTTGTTTTTGTTGGCGATTGGAGATGCAGGCATATACAGATGCAGGCGATTAGAGACTAAACGTCTCATAAAATGACCCTTGGGCGTTCTAAAGGATGTTCTGAAATTAGTGCAGATTCCACGGCAGATTTCACAGTTTCAAACAGGTCTCCATGGTGACACTTGAACAATTCTCGATTGTTGGTTGTGAGAGGACATCAAATGGATGAAGCTATCAAGACTCAGTGGATTACTTTACTGCATGTCATCATACCCAACATCCTGCATTGGTGATCCACAATCTCAGTTTCAGGCTCATGTTTCTACACTAGCTGTTACACAGCTGGTATTTAACTGAGTGCAGCTTTACACAGCAAACAATGACAAAGACCTAAATGAGGCGTTCTGATGTCAGTGTCACTGACAAGATACAGAAGTTGTCTTCAGGGTAACAGTACATTGTCAAGTGGCTTAGCTGGGCTTAAAGAGACACTGATCTAGAGCAAGTCCTCAAGACTGGTTTCGTTATTGTTTTTCCCCTGCGACTATTAATGATGCGGTTGGTATCTGTGAAATCTGCAAGCAGGAATGGTACTTAAGAGCGAGTAAATATTACGCCGCTTTTATCAACATTCCAGCAATATCACAGTGGGGGAACACCAGAAATGTGCTTCACATATTGTACCCATGTAGGGAATCGAACCTGGGCCTCAGTATGATGGCCGAATGCTTGGTAGTTAAAAGTGTTTACATTGATCTTGAAATTAATTGTAGAACGTTCTCAGAAATGAGATCAAATTAGATCAGCCATCATAACATCAGAAAATCTGAAAAAGCTTATGTTGCTGGGATACTTTATTACAATCAGACAGGAACTGACAAGGATGATGGCAACTGATGGGCACATCCACCGTAATGTTTTGGCTAAACTTCTGGTAAGACAGCTATGTGGTCCTCGTGTCCGCTACAGTCGATGGAGCAGATGCTGATCACCTTGCAGCAAGAATGTTGACACGAAGCATTAATCGATCCAGATCAGGGTACTGTTTCACAAAACTCTCGTAAGCCTAAAATCTCGTAACTTTCCTCGTAGCATTTGCACCTTCTATGTTACAGTATACCAGGTACAAACGGAGCCCAGATTCGCTTCAACTCTGCTTTGAACAGTGTTCTAGTTACAGCACAATGTATCAGCATAACATGACAGAAAACATGGAGTGGTGTGACATTCCATCTGTAATGCATGCATGCACATACATGTGTGCATGTATATGCAGTTAATGAGTTTGTAAGAATGATGCATATCACACAGTACTAAGGGAAATAAAATCACGACATGTCTGAAGTAGGGATTATGAAGAACTGGGTGTTTAAACATCATATAGAAGAATATTTTACTAACATTGTGATGTACATATTTGTGGTTGTTTGTATCGGTCCAGTGTGGTTGTTTGTATCGGTCCAGTGTGGTTGTTTGTATCGGCCCAGTGTGGTTGTTTGTATCGGTCCAGTGTGGTTGTTTGTATTGGTCCACACTAACTTAAGAGATATTGGGGTTGCCTAGTAATTAAAGTGATGGCTCATCAGTTCAGTTCTGCACCATTTCTGGTGTCTTCCGACATGATATTGCTGGAATATTGCTAAAAATCAAGCCACTCTCACTCAACTACAGTTGGTTGTTATAAACCACTATGGTCACCACTCATGACCAGCTTAAGTTGGTGGCGGCTTTGTGTAAACAAATTGAAAAAGAGGTGCAAGTATCGGAAGTTAAGAGAAAAAGATCTAGTTTTTAACGCCTTACAAACAGAAAGAAAACCAACTTCATTAGAGGACTACTAGTTGAATTAATAGGCAAGTAGTGTGTGTTTTGAAGAAAACTGATAGAGTGAAGACATGGCTGTTATATCATTATGGTATCTTGTATTACACAAAACAGACAGTACACATGGGTAATAAGCGAGTGACTGAGTTAAAGGTCACATGCAACCAAAAAATCAAACATAATTAAAACACAATTATCACTTATTCATGACATCTAATATACATTGCTGCTTGTTAAAAAACAAATAAACAAAATTATAAGCATACAATCGCGATTCAAAAGTGCAATATTTTGTACTTGGGCTTACTTCCCTCGAAACGAAGCCCTCGGGAGACCGAACCCAGTCATAGCGGGTGGCTGTGCACTCAAGGGTAACGATGACTTCCGATTGGCTGGTTCATTTGCTGATACGCTGAGGGCTCATTGTGTGTACAGAAAGATGATCTGTTTGATGGGCCTTTTATAAGTATGGCTTGTCACAAGAAAGTAAGATTCTTTATGGATAACAACTTCTTCTATTGTACTTGATGCATCGTTTCAGTATTCATTCATATACCATTGTCAACAAAATCATTTACACTTGAATAAGTTGTTATCCCTAGAGAATGTACATAGAAATGCTGGGTTTTGTAAATACATATTCTCTGAATTTGAGTTCGATCAAATAAAAACATCATCTCGGCAGAGATGGTAAACTACTGCGTGACTGGAAAGTGTCATTCATCCAAGAACAAAGCAGGACTTCAAAGAGTTTGCACCAGTTTCCGTCAAATCCAGTCATCCTAAAATATGGATGTAGTTTGTTTGCAACCGACAGACACAAAAACTTGCCATGTGTACAAGTATCACACCTGCTTAATTACATAATGTGGCAGAGACTGGACTTGGGTGCACAAGTCATAAATCAATTTATTTTGTTTATGGCGTATAGCCTGATAGGTGTTAAGTTCAAAATGCATGTGGTCAATGATTGAAGCTGTCTATTGTATATTGTCTTTAGCAGACAGGCAGGCAGACATACAGGTGTCAATAAACCAGACATTGAGCTTTCTCTGTGACAGGGGCTGCTTACTACAATCAACAAGCTTGTTAATTAAACGAGTAGATTGATTACTTGTTTGAGTACATAACCAAGATTAGACTACTCCACACGACCTCATACTCTGAGCATGCATACTGTTTCAAGCTCCGCGAAACTATTCACTGTGCATGCGTTATGGACGCAGCGCAGCACAGCTGTTGAAACCAGTTTTCCCCCCTGCGCTAAGGGGAATTTAGTGAATCATTTGAACTCAGATTTCGCTGGCTTTTTTTTCATCGCGTTTTTTTCAACTTTATAGACTGAATTGGCACTTTTCATGATTTGTTTAGGTAAGTGCATACCTAAAGGTATCAGAATCTGCAAACTTGTGTTTTACGTTGCATGTGACCTTTAAAGTTCATAGTTACAATGTCAGCATTCAGCCATATTGTGACTTAAAATGAACATTAATTCAATATAATGTGCAAATTCCAAAAACCTTTCGACAAAGGACAGTAAAAGCAGCTAGCATATCACAGTAATAAAAAATTAAACAAGCATATATCTCTAAAATAGGATTTCAGGTTAGGACAATACCATATGAAACACACTCACAAAGCAGCTGAAGCAGATTACCACTCAAGGGACCATGGTGACTCACAGTACTCTGGCTACATGCATGGACCCTAGCTGGATGTGTACCATCCCTTCAGCCATTTGCAATTGTACTTATACTTAGCCATACTAAAACAGCAAATATTCTAAGATGAAATAGGTGTGTAGAGTTAAACTGACTTTGCAAGTTTTGGGACTACACATGGGTAAGGCTGTATCAGCTATAATTTGGCACTGGTGGATGGATTTTGTCTAAATTTATTATTGAATTAAAAATCACACATCTGTTCTTCTAACTTGAAATGAATACCTGGATTTTAAAAGAAGGTGGTTATCTAAAAGTATAGATACCCACTTAAAATTGGAAATACCCACTTAGTTTTAAAAGGTTTTAGTTTCAAATGTATGGGTTTCATACACACATGGTCAAAAACTTATCTGGAGCTCTGGTCAAAAATGATCCTAGCCCTCAGCATGTAAGACTATATCTTTGTTACAGTCTGAAAAGACTCAGAATGAATTTGCTTTTGTCGGAATGGCTTATTCGACATGCATTTATCTGGATGGTTTTGATAGACTTGGGATGGTGGTCATCCTGTAGAAGGTTCATTGCAGTACAAATCCAGAAATATTTCATCAAGTTAGTGTTTAGAGTTTAGTTTCACAATGTTTTTAGCAATAAGCCATCAATATGATGCCAGGGAACACCAGAAATGGGCCTCACACATTGTACCCATGTAGGGAATAGAACCCAGGTTTTCGGTGTAACAAGTGAATGCTCTAACCCCTATTCAACCGCCCCAGATAAATGAACAGTATTCCAGTGCCTAATTAATTCATAGCTCGCATGCTTGCTTGTTCTCTTTGTGAACGCCTGGAAATTAAGACGTTATTCCCTAGCATTTACGCTTGAGGTTCTCTTCCATATAGAGGCAAACACAAATTATCAACAAATATTTATTTACATTCACATTCATTTCACAAATACAAATACATATCAAAACATCATATCCAGATGATTATAAGATCCTCATATCATATGCACGATAAAACTCATGATATGACAAAAATATTATTTACAGAATGAAATCACCAATATCAAAATACTTTTATGAAACAGATGCAAGATCTCCGAGATCATTCTCCAAAATGTTTTAAAGCTAAAATATTCACATAATGTAGTCTACATCAGTACAGGCTAAACAGAAAAAATATGTAATCCTGAATATTTTTGCATTATTGCAAAAGACTTGTCATCATCAGAGAAAGATACATCCGAAAATATTCATAATATCAAACTTGATTTGTTCGGTATGCATCTTGCAAAGCAGTAAAACTAATTAAGGATGAGTGAGTGAGTGAGTTTAGTTTTACACCACATAAGCAATATTCCAGCTATATGGCTGTGGTCTATAAATAATCAAGTCTGGGCCAGACAATCTAGTGATCAACCAAGTCAGTGAGTCTGACTACCCGAATGCGTTAGTTGTGAACAAAAATGATTTGGTAACATGTGAAAACATAATGGTAGAAGGAACATGATTTCACAGGTCTGTGCAAATATAATAAACAGTGAGTGAGTGATTTGGGTTCAATGCATCACTGAATATAGTGAATGGATTCCCGATGACATCACAGAATGTTCGCAGTATGACAATCCTTGGACTGAACGAGAAATACTGAACACTTTGAGTCTGAAGGTTTGTGTAAGTTATTCAAGATGGTTTTATTCCTGGCTATGCAGTATATATTTCATCACTACTCGATTACTATCAGTGGCTGTGACTAATTAACACCTTAGCTTTGCTTGGGATGTATTGTTATCATCTTTATTCAATAAACTTGAAACTAACAACCAATCAAGAATGAATCTTCTGCATGACACTTTGGTTGACCCTTCTTCCAAAATAACAGCTATGCACAAATGAGTCCATGAAAAAGTAATGAATTTCGTCAGGGTACGATAAATCACACAATGGTTGTCAATTAATTTTGATTTTACTCCTGAGTATTTTTTGACATAGGAATGAAACGTCGGAGTCAGTTTAACACCTATTCCTCCATGTTGCGTCCAAACAAAACATAATTTTATCATCTCTTGTTTCTGTGATGGAGGAACTCTGTGGTTTGATTGGCCATCCATTACAGGTGTCAAGTTCAGATTCTATTGACTACAATTTCCTGCTCAATAAAACAAAGCAAAGTGAAATGTTTTCCTTAAAACTAATCTTCACTGTCTCAGCAACAAACAATTATACTTCTGATGCCGTTGTAAAGTGTTACGAAAAGAGAAAGATTTTCCACACTGACAAACAAATTTTACTTTGTCATGAATAGCTGCTCGGTGTTGTTTCACAGACTGAAGAGCAGTGAAAACTTTCCCACATTCTGGACAAGGGAAAACCGGCCTGTTTACTCGAGCAGAGTTGAAACCTTCTAAACTGTCTACAGAAACTTGTTCTCTGTTTAGTATGTTTGGTATATCCTGTTCTAGGTTCTGAACCTGGTAGCCCAAAAAGTTTAAACTGCCGCTGTGAGTGCTGTACTGTTGACTTAAGTCAGCCATTTGGACTGATGACCCTGAAAGTAACAAAAGGTTTTATCTTGTCACAGAAATATCAATCAACAGTAATTATTGAGTATAATTTGAAGACCTCTGTTGCATCAAGGTCACAAACTCTCAGGCAACAAACATCAACACACATTCTCTTCATTGCCAGCTATGTAATGATAAATTGTGTGGGAAACAGTACCAAAACTGATCAATTCCCCTACACACCTAATGATAAGTTGTGTGGGAAACAGCATCAAAACTTATCAAGACCTGAGATATCAAATAACTTACTAGGAATCAGTATCAAAATTAAAGAAATTAACAAAATATCATGCAGTGTTACAGAATATCTGCTGCTGGGAGTAAAGTCTGTCTGCACATACAATAAATACAAACAGTATGAACGTGAGGGAAGATGGGTTAAACAATCTGACATGAAAGAGTCAAACCAAAACATGAAACTTCTGAGTGTTTCTTTGGGAAAATAACATAGTAAGGCCAGAACAATTTTATTTCTTGCTTTACAGATTTTTGTCCTCTGAAAACCAAAGGCATGCAGGGAAAAAATAAAAATAAAATCTACAGTCAAAGTAATATTCCTTCTAAATACGCAAAGTATTTTACTTTTAAAAATTTATGAAGTGAATATGGGTAAAAAAAACAACCTGAAAAGTATTTTCTTGTGAGTTTACATTTTTAGCCACCAAAAAACATTAGGATTGTATTTTCTGAGCCAGGAAAATAAAGTTTTATTTTTTACCTTATTCTTGCAAAAATATGGCAGGCGGATCCGTAAAACAAGAAATAAAATTGGTTTGGCCTAAAGATGTTACAAATATGATCCAAACATTGTGAATCATACCAAATGAGGCAAAATAATCCTTTGGGTTTCTCCAAGTCCTTATAATAACCGAAACAGTTCAAGTCACAATGAAATCCTTTATTCTCTCAGTTCCTCGAGAATATAGTAGAAATTAATTCCTCTCCAGTCTACAATGAAATTAAGCGTTGTTCTGGGTTCTCTTTGTTTTGTATTTGTGCATGCATGTTCATCAGTCATAATAATTATTCCTTCAAGACAAGTGTGGAAATCCTAGTGTTTATATTCCCCAGAGGGAATGTCAGTCAGTTGTCACAGGATATCACATTTATGTATAGAACCTGTATGAAGTTGGTGCTGGGTGTCTTCAATTGCATATTCAACACATAAGTATACCAAAGTTATTTGACTTATTTTCTCCACCAATAACCAGGGCTCCAGATAATTAACAACATCAGATGTAAGTACTCCTTATTTGTCAATATGGGAGTACTGGAAAATCCAATAAGTACATTTAGAGTACTGAGTGGAATTTAATGGACGAACAGTAATCTTGTGTGTTTTTAAATGCACCACAACATTGAAACTCTTGCGTAAAAAAATGGTCCATAAACAGTAAAACAATACGTCTTCAGATCAATACGTCCATAAATGATTCTTACACTGTACACCATTTCTGTGGGCGGTATCTGCTCCATTATCTGCACAAATTATCTCTTTCTGTATCGTGCATATTTTTTATCTGTATATATGTTAATCCTTATCTGGAGCCGTGAACAAGGCTATTCTTAACAAACACAATACCCATACCATGTGTGATCTATAAATGACTTCTGTTGGAAGGTATCTATTGCCATTCGACAATCAGTCTAGACCATATTGTCCTATTCCCTCCCTTACTGTTTACAGGAATCAGAGAAACTCAGCAGCAGCTGTTTCTTCAACAATGGTATATAAGTTAGTCCAAACAGGGCTTTAACAGTGTCAAACAGCATCAGCATTTTATCTCATCATACCATATTCCCTCACTAAATAGTATTCTTTTTGTTTACAGGAAATGTTAACAGAATCCGTATACCAAATGCAGCAGCACCAGCTTTGTTCTTCTATAAAATACTGGTCAACAGCACTAACAGTAATAACAGCATTACACAGCATCAGTCTTCGTTGTCATCAAACTAGCATGCTTAGTGAAAACTTCCCAAATTATCAACTTCCAAGGACACATAAAGGTCAAGGCCATGACATTCGGTGATGTGAGGGTACATTTTGGCGATAGGACAGAGCACTACAGAAACTGACTCACATGTTTGTCTGGCCTGCAAAGGACATGTATAAGCCAGGACTACTGTGCTTAGTGGTGTGAGGAAAAAATGTGACAGTAGAACACAGCATTCCAGAAACAGTGGGACATGTCTGTTTGAATCAAAAAGGACCTATAACTTTCATGGCTACTATGTTCCATGATCTGATTGCAAGTTTTGATGGCAGAATGCAGCATTACAAAAACAGTGGGTCTCAAGTGTTTGAATAAAAAAAGACATGTAAAGGTCATGGCTATTATGTTCAGTTATTTGATGGTATTCAGTTATTTTCATGGTAGAATGCAACACTACAGAAACTGACAGACATGTCTGTTTGCCACTAATGGCCATAGTCATCATTCACAATTCAAATGTTCACCAATACTACGTACATAATGGACAAACAAAGAACCCAATGTTTAACTAAACAAATATCTTTGTTATCTTTATTATTTTGCAAAATATATATGATATGTAGCACTAAACTTTGAATTATGCAGAATGGAATTGAAAAACATGAATATTTTAAAAACACACTGCTGCGTTTTTCCTAAAATCACGATTCTAATATGTGAGATGACTTTGATTATTGCACCATATTGCAAAGGAAAGATTGCCATTTCACCAATCGAATACATTTCCTTAAGTACAAAACTGATCCATACTTTTGACAATCAACAATACAGATTCATAATGTCAAGGATACATTCAACCGTCTTAATATTAAAAAGTTTTTTGAATTCACATGCAAAAGAAACG